>NC_090269.1:282682961-283376711 GCF_040414725.1 Anabrus simplex
CACTTTGGTCCTGTTTGGATGCATTTGGTAATAACGTCGCCATAGTTCACGTGGCCGTATATAACGCCCGCACACGACTGCCACACTGATCCCTTTGCCTACATGTCCGTGCTTATATAAAGCATCGGAGTCGCGCTACGTTGCATGTCCGCTGCAGCAACGCTCTCAAATAGAAACGTTTTGATCACGCGTTATAAAAGGACCTTCAGTTTTCTGCGTTTCTTTTCTTTGGTCAATTTATTATTCTTTCTGCGAGTAGTCGGACCTCTGTCTTTGTCTATGTCAGTAATCACCATCATTATTAAAAGCTATTATCTAAAGATATGCCCACCTCGTTGCCTTGATCGTTACAGCGTCAAGTCCTATAAGTTCTTAACTCTGTGGTTAGCCGGTTCGAGTCGGAGAGATGGTGGTATACAATTTACAACACGCCAAACCTCTCCGCAGTCTTCATATGGAGTGAGAACATATGACGCTGCTGATGGTGATTCATCCGTCAGATGGAGACGTTAAGCCTTGAACAGACCCCTTGGTGTTATTCGACATGAGTATGATAAGGTGCCGACACTGGATTTCACTCTGTCCCTACCTCATTCTCTCTCTCTCTCTCTCTCTCTCTCACACACAGAGAGAGAGAGAGAGAGAGAGAGAGAGAGAGAGAGAGAGAGAAGCGCAGGTCAGCCATGGGCGTCAATTAGAAATACTTGCACTAGGCCTCATCGGAAGCCATACAACATCACATCTATAGCTACGCCGTCTTACTCTTCTTCTTTTTGTCTTCTCTGGCTTTTCCCCCCACCAACTGGGGTCGGCACTAATGTGGATTATGTCTAGTTTTACGGCATGTTGCCCTTTCTCTATACCAACCCTATACGGAGGGATGTATTCACTATTTCGGGTTTCTGTGAGGTTCGTAGTGTGATGTGTCGTGTGAAAATGTGCATTAAGATAATCCCAAACGTAGTTAAAATCGCCGACCCGGGTGGGAATCGATCCCCGTACCCTCTGAATTGAAGGCCACTACGCTGACCATTCAGCCAAGCAGCTGGGCATATCTAAAGCTACGTCTAGGTTTCAAAATTTGCACACAAAGGTTGACGAAATCCCCTTCAGAAACAGTATCGTCACTGGCTTCTCATCAAGGTGTCTGCGGTTCGAATCCCGACAAAGGCTCGTGGGAGTTTTGAAATGTAAAATCATGCCCCTGTGGTTCGGATTCCACATAAAACTAGAGATCACGTGTCTATGATCACGATGCCAATAGTCATATAAATCTACAAACTTCAGAGGCAATCTTTTTATAATCCAGGTGAAAGAGAATAAGATTCGAAACGAAAGTTGAAAGTATGGAGTTCTGAATTGAAAACAGACTTAACTGGAACCCTGCGGTCATCTCTTCATGTTCTCAACTTGCGAGCTCTCTTTCGGGGTAAAGCAGTGAATAGACGAGGCAACACCCCTAAACGAAACAACAAAAGTAGCTATCAACATGAAAAGGGAAAACTCATGAGAGTAAATCTCCTCAGTTCGTTGATGACATTTCGCGATACTCTTCAGTTGTTTAAACAGTGTTAAAGGATTCGCTGTTCTAATTCAATCACCATTACTCCCGGTTCAAACACGGTTAGTTAATCAAATAATTTGCTAATCACTGTAATCCAGCATGAACTGTACGTTTCTGTATTCCGCTCCCAATTATACTTGCCAGACAAACCATACCTCAGATTTAAGTAGCGAAATTCTACACAAATTCCAAGCAGTGTTTCAGTCTACTGAAAGAAGCAGTGTAGTCGTCTTTCAGAAATTGCAATGTAAACTAGGATTAATTATATATGGTAGTTACACAGTAAACTCGGTGCTGGAAATCTTTCACTTTGAAACGACCTATCTTTCGTCGAATGACGCTCCAGTACCACTCCCCTTCAACCTTTTCCAGTATAGGCCCTAATTCCTACTGCCTCTGCGTTTGTCCTCAAACTCTATTACCATGACCTGGTGGAAGGTCAGTCAGCTATTCTTTTATTTGTTTTAAAAATAAATTTAACAGTAGCTGCTTCGGTGGATCAATGCAATTCGTGGATTCGATTCCAGTTGAAATAGTTCCTTTCTTAACCCGAAACCCATATTACAAGAAATTTGAGCTGTGACATAGTAGTGTTAGGAGCATAACGTTAGGCAAAACGGAAAAATGTAAACTTTTTCCTTGTGCGAAAAGCTAGCGATTCTTTCAATAAATGAAACTCAAATATTGATAACGAAAGATTATTCTTTACATCAGTTCAAGCGAGGGGTATAGAGGTTCCTTTTGTACAAATCTACAGCCCGTGCACCTCTCAAGGGCACTGTTACTAAGTAATTTCAGACGACCGCCTGCCATAAGACATAGCCCAAACAGGAGGCTGTGGATTTACTTATTAGTTCTAACTATTCGTGCTGGTTCTACAGTGTGTACCGTAAGAGGGAGGCCATTGATTAGTGGTACCACGGCCGACTTGATGCAGCGTAGATCTAGTTGGCCGTGGTAATATATTACGTATCTTAAGCTAGTGCCTTCTATTTCAACACACTCCATTTATACAAATCTACAGCCCGCGCACATCTCAAGATCACTGTTGCTGGGTAAAACAATATGTGACGTCACTTCCATTACACATTTTGTTGCGTCACGTCCCGCAAATTTTCGGATGACTTTCAGGCCTAAGACGTATTCATGTCAAAATTATTATTATTATTATTATTATTATTATTATTATTATTATTATTATTATTATTATTATTATTATTACTTATCATATGTAAGGAAATAGAGTCCGGACTCCTTGTCTGAATTGTCAACGTAGACTACTGGTCTTCGATTCAGAGAGCCCCAGGTTCCATTCCCAGTCGCGCCGTGGATTTTAACTGTGTACGATTAATTCCTCTGGCTCGGGAACTGAGTATCTGTGTTCATCTTAATATGCTTCTCTTCATTTACATACATCACACTACCAACCATCACAGAAACATGCAACCGGGCGAGTTGGCCGTGCGGTTAGGGGGGCGCAGCTGTAAGCTTGCATCCAGGAGATAGTGGGTTCGAATCCCAATGTCGGCAGCCATGAAGGTGGTTTTCCGTAGTTTCTCATTTTCACACCAGGCAAATGCTGGGGCTGTACCTTAATTAAGGCCACGGCTGTTTCCTTTCCACTTCTACCCCTTTCCTATCCCATCGTCGTCATAAGACCTATCTGTGTCGGTGCGACGTAAAATAACTAGTAGTAGTAGGTTTACCGTGGTTTCCCATTTTCACACCAGGCACATGCTGTGTCTGTACCTTAATTAAGGCCACAGCCGCTTCCTTCCAACTCCTAGGCCTTTCCTATCCCATTGTCGCCATAAGACCTAGCTGTGTCGGTGCGACGTAAAGCCAGTAGCAAAAAAAACAACCAAAAAAACACGCAACAGTGAATACATACGTCCACATAGGAGGGACATCTGGCCGTAAAACTGAGCCAAATCCATATCCTGGGCCGGCCCGAATATACTGGGAAGAGATCAAGAAGAAGATATGTAAGAAAATAGACCAGTATGTTATTTAGTTTCATCACACCGCGTTTCTTTTTGGAGTCACAGAAGTTAATACTACCAGTTAGATCTCTCGTCGTACATTTCTTCCTAATTCTAGAGGACAGTTGTATTTCATACCTTCGATGCTTTTAACGAATTATAACTGTGTCTTTCTCCTCGCGGGCTTCAGAAGAATTTAGAAGCATCTAACACGATCACGTCTGATAGAAGTGATACGAAATGTTCCAATTACTCAAGAAAGAAACGTGAAGCCTCTCCAATTCTGCCATTTTTCTCTATTGATTGTGGCGCCTATATCCACGACAACTTTTTTCCCGCGTCCAAGACCTGGGTTTTACTCCAGGATTACCTTCCAAGTGAAACAAAATACATGATAATGCGTATTATGATGCGCGTATTTTGATAGCGGAAATTTACGACAAGAAATTAGAACAAACACGGGCCTTCGAATTAGTTGGAAGAACAAAGCTGAAGCTATAGTGCAGGGCTGAGTGGCTCAGACGGTAGAGCCCTGGCCGAGCCCAAGTTGGTCGTTCCGATCGCAACTCAGTCTGATGGTATTCGAAGGCGGTGTTCCTCAACTCAGTCTCATATCCGGAGAATAAAAACTAACTTAGTCAGGAAGTTTGATCGATACATACAAAATAGTCTCAGGCCATACCTCATCCCGTGGTTTCCCATTTTCACACCAGGCAAATGCTGGGGCTGTACCTTAATTAAGGCCACGGCCGCTTCCTTCCAACTCCTAGGCCTTTCCTATCCCATCGTCGCCATAAGACCTATCTGTGTCGGTGCGACGTAAAGCCCCTAGCAAAAAAAAAAAAAAAAAACATACCTCATCCGAGTCCCGCGACAAACACTACGCTGCACATTAGTTTCTTTCCCATTCTCATAGACATACGGATATCTGAACAGTGTGTGCAAGAATAGTTAAAAAATATTTTCTAGATTATTGTTTCTTGTAATGTAACATAATGTTCTCTGTCGCTTTTCTCTTCAGTTTTCAACGAAGTTCTCATCTATTTAACTCGTTTTCCTCTACTGGGTCATGATTATGATTTAACATTAATTACGACTCTATCGAGTTCATTACATTTTAAAAAGGATTTAATTTAAGATTTAGTTTACACAACTCCATTATTTGCTAGCATTTACTGAAATCTAAACGTATAATGGCTTATTACAATAAAACGCTCATCTCACTGACTAAATAAATTTTGATCCACATTGCAAAGATTCCTGCACGTGTTCTCCTCACCACAACGTTACCACTAGGCACAAGCAGATTGACAAATTGATATAAACATGATACTGTATAGGCTTTTGGGCTTATGCCGTGTCAAGAAAATAAGGTGAAATTCTTTACATTTCACAGAGAACTGTGCTCTGCGTCATCAGAAGACGACTTTTTCCAAGTTGCTAACAGACGGCAGAGGGTTGCACGGGTATGGGGTAACAAATTCTGACCAAGTTTCAATTGCAGCGACAACATTCGGAGGGTTTCAGAACTACGTCGGCCACCGAATGCAATTTTAAGATTGAATGCCTTACATCCTTAACTCCTCCATTTGCTGTCTCTTTCTTTCTATTGTGGAATAGACGGCGAGACTACACCAGCACCACACGTAGTCAAGCAACGGAATTAGTACAGTTGCGCGGACCTTCTGAACTTCTGAGAGAAGAAATCGTTAATAGTTGACTTGAAACAACCTACAATCGTACATCGGACAGTTCTTTGTGTTATCATAACGCATGCAATGAATGCCTTGCATTCAAGGAGAATACGCCCCTGATTTCACCTTATTTTCTTGACACGGCACAAACAGAGAAGCCTATACAGTATAAAGTCTATAAGTACGGGCTGTGAAAGCATCAATGGCAAGTTGATATAAACTTAAAAAGAAGGGCGTGTAACCGAGAAGCGGATTTATACATACTTGCCTGTCATGGCCGGATTTAGCTGATTCGTTTACGAAGGAATCATGGGACTGTGGCTATGTATCACCGGAAAATGGGCTGAGTTGGAGTGCAGCGTTTGAAGGTACCGGTACATGAATACGCCAGCCTCGTGTCAGTAGGTTTAATGGCACGTAATAGGACTCCTGTGGGATAAAATTCCGGCATTTCGGCGTTTCCGAAAACCGTAGAAGTAGTTAGTGGAGCGTAAAACCAAGATTACTTTTTTTTTTTGCTAGGAGTTTTACGTCGCACCGACACAGATAGGTCTTATGGCGACGATGGGATAGGAAAGGCCTAGGAGTTGGAAGGAAGCGGCCGTGGCCTTAATTAAGGTACAGCCCCAGCATTTGCCTGGTGTGAAAATGGGAAACCACGGAAAACCATCTTCAGGGCTGCCGATAGTGGGATTCGAACCTACTATCTCCCGGATGCAAGCTCACAGCCGCGCGCCTCTGCGCGCACGGCCAACTCGCCCGGTACCAAGATTACTACTGAGCCAAAGAACAGTGTTGATCATTATTTTCCGTACTTAATCAACTACGAGGTTCTAACATGCGTAGCAGGTACATATTTCGTATCATAGCGAAATGCAGTATTCACGGCACAAAGTTTGAACAGATTTGATGTTTAGTATACAGTGGAACAAAGACCAACTCCAATCCTCAGACCGTAATATAAAAGAAACATGGCGTCCGAAGTAGCCGGATTGCTGGTATTGGCTAACACGAAAATATCACGTACATATTATATAAACGGCGGTAAATTAACATGATAAATGTAACATCATAGGGAAAATCACTTTTACACGTATGAAAACGCTTCGCCAACAAGAATCACATATATACTGCTGGAGAAGAGACCAATAAGCTGATTATTTAGAAATTTCAATTCGCCCAATAACGCTTTTTTTCTTAGATTTCACTTCGCTAGATGAAAATACATGATAAATGATACTTCGAATATCTTTTTGAATGTTTTAAAATAAATTAAGGTACGAAATTTCTCGATTTATTCGCGCTCATGAGAACTATGTAATACAATTTGTTGCCTTAGTTTTGAAGTGGTGGACACTTTCTTAAATTCAGCACCCAACGAATAGGAAGCACACCCGAAATAATAATGTTATTGTCTTTACGTCCCACTAACTACATTTGTTACGGTTTTCGGAGACGTCGAAGTGCCGAAATTTAGTCCTGCAGTAGTTCTTTTACACGCCAGTAAATCTACCGACACGAGGCTGACGTATTTGAGCACCTTCAGATACCACCGGATTGAGCCAGGATCGAATCTGCCAACTTGGGGTCAGAAGGCTAGCGCCTTAACCGTCTGAGTCACTCAGCCCAAGTACACCCGAAATGATTATGTTAGCCCAATGAACGGCCCTAGTCATGTTAATATAATGTTGATATATGGCATAGCAGCACTTCACACAATGATAGTAACCTTAGTAACGAAACGTTCAGACACTAAAGATATAATAGGTTTTTATCCAATAAAGAACAGGAGTGCAAAAACTCTATTGACTAAACATTGATATTTAACCACGGCACTTCAGTTCGGTGCAGTCTGCTTGATAACAGATAATCACAGCATGAATCGGAAGGTGTTGGTAGTGTAAAACCCTACGTTACAAACCCAGCTAATCCCTCTAAGTCACTATTTGTTCTGTGTAACAGTATACAGATTGCTCCAACTGTCACACTTATAAGTTTTGTTATACTCCAAGATCCAGCCAAACATTTCCGCACGCAAAGCACAGATTATTGTAAAATAAACTTGCATCTAAATCACTCGACATTTTGAAGCAAATAGACACTGACGGAATAGCACAATATCACTTATATTCTTTCTAAATTAATATTTTTCGAGCAACACGAATAGTTTGGAAGTAGAGAAATGGCTTCCCTAACCTCAGACTTGTTGTCAAAATGATGTATGCACGCTACAGTTTTGTCATGGACTTCAAAATAATCACGATGTATATTCCTAATCCATTTCTGTCTTAATGTTCTATTCCGTCGGAAACTTAAGAATAGTTGTATGAGAGGCATTGCCATAGTTAGACTAAAATCTGGTCCACCTAGTGCACTCATGTTCTTTAATGGGTAAAGCACGATCAAAACAAGCATATTCTCGAATTACTGCGTATAATTACAGATCGTATGTATCCACTGACACTCGCACACTTATATTCTACAAAGAAACTAACATTTATCGTCAACTTTCATAAAAATTACACAGACTACATACGATAACAACAAACCAAAACAAACCCAGATTTCCAACAATTCCGGCTACTCGATTCGCCATCTTTCAACGATTGAGAGTAGCATTAAGGTCTGAGGATTGGAGTCGGTCTTGGTGGAACCTAGATATCTCGAATCACCTCGGGAGCCAAATTTTATTTCGAGTTGTCGAAATTTCAATATATAGACAATACCGTTTTTGAGCATGTACAGCACATAATTGAATAATTTGTATCTAAGGACTTAAGAAACATACCTCGGTTAACACGGTTGGAAAAAATCCGTTAGTCTCTTCTGTTTATTACTGCTAACCTTTCCTCCCTTCACGTTGAAACTTCTCGTCAATACCACGCAGTCGAGATTCGTAAATTGAGCTTGTCATCCGCGACTTCGGGGGTTGCTTTCGTATGTCACCTGTAATTAATTCACACCCGAGAAACAGCGAGGGTTTGCCGATTTTCCGATCATTAAAGTTTTAGTTTTTCGGTTCCCATCATATTAGCTCCCACCATCACAGTGAATCTTGTAAGTTGACCTCCCGAGGCTGAGTGGACCCCGTTCCAGCCATCGTACCACTTTTCAAATGTCGTGGCAGAGCCGGGAATCGAACCCAGGCCTTCGGGGAGTGGCAGCTAATCACACCAACCACTACACCACAGAGGCGGAATTTTCCATCATACACTTCATAAAATCATTGCACGGAAATAGTCTCCTGCTAAGTGTTACCTTAACCAAGTTAAATAACGACTTTATTCTTCAAAGAGAAGAGAAATCTCGTAACCTCTTCCTTCCCTAAAAGCTTTCACGGTTGATGGGTGTAGAATCTAAGTGATGGAATATTAATAGCAGCCGCAAGACTAGCTAGCCTAAAGTACATAAAATCAGCCCTTTCCTGACATATATATACTAGCAAATGTACCCGTGCTTCGCTACGGTATTCTACATTGTATACGGATATAGAAGCAAATTACTGTACACGCAGTGAATATTTTTTTTTTAAATTGCATGTCTCTTAGCGTTATCCAGAAACAGCAGGGCAGGTTTCCATACGTTGCTTCCAATGTAAAGTGCGAGTTGCGGAGTTGTGATGATAACGATAGGCTCACTTGCCTACTGCCATTCACAATCGATTCATTATAATTCACAATTCATTATAATGGGAGGTCCCATTATTACCTACTGCGCGGTCACAATCGATTTGGGGAGTTTTTGTTAAAATGGCAAGCGCCCTTTCCTATTTGCAGACAGATTACAATTGAGAAGTTTTTACTATAATAGAAGGCACCTTCCCTACTGCCAGTCAAAATTGAGTTGTGCTGTTATCGCTATAATGACAGGCCCCTTTTCTTATGACAGTCACGCCGAGTTGGTGAGTTTCCATTATAATAGCAAGGCCACTATGCCTAATGCCAGTCACATATCAGACGGGTAAATTTGTTTACAATGGCGGGCACACTTGCCTACTCCCAAACACAATCGGTTAGGGGAGTTTTAAACACAACTGCATGCTGCCTTGACTTCTGCCAGTCAAATCGAGAAGGGAATTATTAATTACAATGGTAGTCCCTCCTTACTAATGCTAGTTACATAGGAGTTGGAGAAGGATCCCATTCCTACTGCCAGTCAAAGTCGATGTGGAGATTAATGATTAGGCCTACAATAGCAGACGCCCTCCTGCTTAGAGTCACTATCGATGAAAAATATTAAATAAAATGGTGAACGCACCCTTTCTACATCGCTAAAAATCGACTTCAGTTAATATATATAGATCGCCATACGAAGTATATACATGTTTACATATTGCAAAGCTTCACTTACAAATTAACTGCTGCTAAACGATACATCATATCGACAAACGGACTGCACCATAAGACGCCTCATTTAGCGGTCTAAATGGCTCGTCTTAAGATATTTTCTCCTGTCTCATCTATTTATGAGAAAAAATTGAGTTAGAAACGTTGAATGGGGTGAAATTTAGGTAAAGTTTTCTCACAGTGCAATACTTTTGGATGCTAATATGACAGCCACAAATGTAGAATTTGGCTCACGTGTGGATACTGGGTAGGCCAGTGTTCGTGTAGAATGAGATGATTCTACCTTTCGTATAAGTGATTCTAACTGCAAATTATGCGTGTACAAATAGGAAAATGTACGCATAATCGAGAAATAGAGACGAATCTAACATATAAGGAATAGAGATACAACGAAACGTCATAGGACCGAAGTTGTAAATCACCCCAAATTGAACTGAGATTGTGCCATCCGTTTTGTAATACGACTTACCGTTTAGCCCCAAAATACCTCGAAACGAAGGTTTGCATCAACATTAAAATTGCCTGAATATTCCGATATTTTTCGGGGGTAAAAATGAAATATTTTAAGATCTTGCAAGCTTCCCGTCGATTACAGGCTAGACATACTGTATATAATTTTGCCAAGTTTCAATTTTCTACATCTGGCAGATTGTGTCTCGATCTTGCTTTGGGAGAGGTGTTAAAATGAGGACTTTCTGCAAACTAAAGCCCACAAATATGCAGATAATCATTATTACACTTGAAAGAGATAACTGTACGGAAATTTCGCCAAAATAGTCAATCTACAGACACACGGTCGTTACGATATTATTTATATAGATAAGGAATCTGCTCTACGTACAACACCTTTTGGGCTATGTCCGCTAGCTTGCAAAACTGACCGTTCATGATATCTCCCTTATTAATCCTATCGAAAAAATGCACATGAGAAAAAAGTTTTAGAAATGGATTTCCATCAAGGCGGGTCGATTTCCAGTCAGGTTGGTCTTGTACATATTGTGGGAGAGTAAAATCACTGTTTCGGTTCCCTATAAACCCCCAGTCCATTCCGGGAATTTGAAATGGTATGGACTTTAGAACCTACCTTCGGATAGGTGGATGCTAAATATGAAGTTTGGTTGAAATATCTTCAGTAGTTTTCAAGTTACAAGAAATACGCTTTACACGCACCCGCTCTTGAGTTAAGTCTGGTGGGACTTGTATGGAAAAACGGTCCGTTAATGATATTTCCCTTATTAATCCTCGTATCGAAATGATTCACATAAGAAAAAAAGGTTTAGAAATTGATTTCCATTAAGGCAGGTAGATTTCCATTAAGTATGGCTGTGTATGTATATTTTGTGGGAGTGCAAAATCACGGTTTCGGTTTCGTATAAACCCCTAGTAATTTCAGGTATTTAGAAACAATATTGGCCCTAAAACCTACCCAAGGACAGGTGGATTATAAATATGAAATTTGGTAGAAATATATCCAGTAGTTTTCAAGTTATAGACAAAGAGAGAAACAGACAGACACCAAAGCTAAAAAAATATGCAGATGGTCATTATTACACCTAAAACGGATAATTGTATGGAAATTTCGCCAAAATAGTCAAGGTACAGACACACGGTCGTTACTATTGTATTTATATAGATAGATTACGAGTGTTAATGGATCTTTATTTGTAGCCTGTGATCTATTTCATTACTTCATTGCATGGGCTGTTTATCTTGTCTTGTACTTCTGAGATCCAGAATAACTGGAGGTCGTTGTTCTCTGGGTCGATAAATGTCAGGATTAAATAAAATAACTTTAATTACACACGGAAGGAAATAATGTGGACACAATAGAACTCCGTTTATTCGAAGGGAAAAGGAAGAGGTCCAATCGATCGAAAAATGATATCGGCAGAAGAAAGACAATGGCCATGACGGGCGTGAAAATTAGACTCTTTAAAAATAAAAGAAATGAATGTATTTCTTAATTCTGATCAAAGAGAAATTTCACTCCATTATGATTCATTCATTCATTCATTCATTCATTCATTCATTCATTCATTCATTCATTCATTCCCTGAGCTGGTCAATGACTGGAAAACAGGTTTAGGTTTTCATTTTTTTCTTCTTTTAATCTACCTTGCACTAAGTTACTTGTTTTGTATTACTGTATTAGACCTACGTCTTCTTCCGTCACCTTTAACCAGGGAGTTCCTGAGATGGGCAGTAGATCTGTGACCTCCTTCCACTTCTTGTACCTCCGAAAGAGATGCGCGTCGCTTCTGGAGTACACTCTAGCGCTTTGTCCTGATCCACTTTGACGCTTCATACAGACTATTACGTTGCCAGGTTTCAGTGAGGCCGGTCCTAACCTAGAGAGCAGACGCTGCCGGCTGGATTTCAATGGAATTTCCTCCACTGGGAGACCACCACTCAACTAAAGGGGGCTGCTCCGCACTTCACTGAAACTGCTGTTAGCGGTCTCTACCGTTTTCTGTGATACACGCAACTGCTCGGCAGCTAGCGGTCGTGACGTCATAACGGTGGGCAGTCCACTACCGCGTTTAAACTCTTGCATTGACCAGTCACAGCTGTCAACCTGATGATGTGTTAAGAATTGTGACGGACAACCACAAAACGAACGTCTTGAAGTTTATACATTTTGGACAAACTCACACATCTAAATGATAATGTCCCAATCAATCTAGAAAAATAACTCAAACCCTAATTTGCGGGTACTTGGTTCGTGTTGTTGAAAAGAGGATGGAGTGTGACATTTCAGTCAGCAACATCTCCCTTCCTAGAGCTTCGACACCGGACAAATTGGCCGTGCGGTTACGGGCACGCAGCTGTGAGTTTGCATCCGGGAGATAGCGGGTTCGAACCCCACTGTCGCCAGCCCTGAAGATGGTTTTCCGTGGTTTCCTATTTTCACACCAGACAAATACTGCTACTTTACCACGGCCGCTTCCTTCTCCTAGCCCTTTCCTATCCCATCGTCGCCAATAAGACTTATCTGTGTCGGTATGACGTAAATAAATTTAAAAATAGAGCTTCGACACCAATAAATGGGAGTGATTAATCATCAGAACAGAGGAGGACTTCGATACCCAAAACCTTGTTTTGTTGCTTTGATGTATTTTGCAGGAGTTTGTTGAAGCTGCTGAGCCCTACTGTCGAAAGTCCTTCAAACTTGCGAGCGTACTACGAGAACTTCTTCCCTTTCAGCGTGTGTTACAGTGTAAGGTCAAAGAATATCGGGAAACGAAGTGAGGCCATCTACGAATTCATACAGGTAATTTTGCTGATATTTAAGTCCGGCTCCATGGCTAAATGGTTAGCGTGCTGGCCTTTGGTCACAGCGGTCCCAGGTTCGATTCCTGGAGGGGTCGGGAATTTTAACCATCATTGGTTAATTTCGCTGACACAGGAACTGGGTGTATGTGTCGTCTTCATCATTTCATCCTCATCACGACGCGCGGGTCGCCTAGGGGAGTCAAATCAAAAGACCTGCTCCTGGCGAGCCGAACATATCCTCGGACACTCCCGGCACTAAAAGCCGTACGCCATTTCATTTCACCGATATTTAATATTACTGATGTAACTTACGAACTTCAGTGAATAACTGACTATAATGCAGAGCGTTTTGTAGGCTGTCGTAATAATAATGCGTTAAGAACTTTGTGCATCTATGCCTGCCATCTAGCGGAGAATTTTTGTCGCAGCCCGTTCGCAAAAATCCTCGCATAGAGCAGGCGGAAAGAAGGATCGAGACGGCGGTGGTTTAGAGAGTCGAGTTATTTCCTACCGCCCAACATTCGACGTAGAGTCCCTGTCTATACGGACTACTCCATCTTGTAGCAGGTAACCCTGGCCAGATCTTTCGTTAATTTTACTGATGGAACATCGTTTAATCTTGGACTAAAACTATGAGTGTTCATATGGAAAGCGTTTTAAATATTCAGAATAGCAAATACTTCTTAAATATGGATATTTTGTAAATCTCCAAAATGTGTCTGTTATTCAGAAATTTCACTGTGTATACATGTAACCTAAGGAGATGAAGCTGGATGCTGCGGTTTTTGGTGAGTGTCACCTCGAGTAGCAAAGAGAATGGGAGGGGAAGTTGAGGGATGGGGTGGGGTGTTGCGGCACAGCAGTGGAGGGGGGAGGTGTAGGTCTGACTAATTAAACAGGAGAGCATACAGGGCCCGTGAATTGTAAAGTAATTATGTGAGTGTATTATTACACGGAACCACATAATGTGACCTAGTGGCCAGCATGATAGATGGCAGTCCATAAATCAGGAAGCAATTATGGTAGTGTATTATTAGATAATCATGCTGTAATATTCACATTTTCCAGAGGGAGTGAAGAGCACACAATATACTATTCATTTTGTGTCACTTGCGGAATGTTCTTATTCACTCCGGCGTGCTAACTTTGTCATTGTTGACTGGATTATCAGGGTAGTTTGATTGAGTCTACCACGCCCTTGCCACCCCACAGGCCAGATCTATTCCTGTCAAGACGTAGGGTTTACAATGCCCTATCGTATGCCAAAATCAGGAATGTGCCAAGAATGAGATTTTGAGTTAAGTGCACAGTTTGTACGCATTTGAAATGATCTATGTTCTGTTACAACCGCGAATGTCCTTTTTTTTTTTTTCGTTAGCGAATAATTGCAAGTTATTTTGTCACGAAGGTGTTAGATTTGTGATATTTTAAATCCTTAAGTAACGACTGAGATACATTCGTATAGTATCATGCAATATTATTTTTTATGTTGATAAGGATTATCGGAATCACATTTCTGATTTGGTCCTAAAAGACAAGGGAATGTTTTCTTCGTATTTTACACAATTTAATGTCCGGTTCCAATACAGAAAGGCTCCAGCTCCAGGTTTTTCTTAATGGTATGTGTACAAAAAAAAAGTGTTGTTAAATACCAAATACGCAAATATGACAAAAATCATGTTAGGGTGGGGGTGGGCGGTGCCGAGGATGTACAGAGATGATTAAGCAGATTAAATTTTGCTAATGGTAACTCACAGCAGCAAGAAGAGGATGCTAGTTCAAAATGGTGAATTTTAAATTGACTTCAAAACATTTTCCTTGCAACTGTTAAAATGTAGGCTACATTGGTAGTCGTGGCATAAGAGGGGCGTTATGTCTACTTAACTGACCTGCCTCAGTCTCACCCTTGACTGCCAATTTGGAAGTGACCCCTTTTTTCTTTTTTTGTAGTGGTTTAACCCTCTACTGCATACTGTTGCCATTAGGCAACAAATCACTTTTCACCTGGATGCATGGATAAATATTGTAGGTAGAGGTATTTTTACGTCACACCTTCAACTGTACAATCAATTAAACATATATTCCAGTGATGTCTTGTTTTTTTCTTTTTTTTTACATAACTTAAGACAAAACAGCCCTACAACCAAAGCTATTAGGCCCAGTTAAGAATTGCTGATACATCTAAAACACTAAGCGTATGTTGAACATTAAAGCTTGAAATTTTCTTCACCAAACGGAGACGAAAAATAATTCATGCAGTAGAGGGTTAACGTTGCACTAACACATCGAAGGATTTCGGCCTTAATTAAGATACAGCCCCACCAGCATTTGCCTGGTGTGAAAATGGGAAACCGTGGAAAACATTTTTTCAGGGCTGTCGATGAAAATGACAGTACTAGTAATGCCATTACCGAGCTCGATAGCTGCAGTCGCTTAAGTGCGGCCAGAATCCAGTATTCGGGAGATAGTAGGTTCGAACCCCACTATCGGCAGCCCTGAATGGTTTTCCGTGGTTTCCCATTTTCACACCAGGCAAATGCTGGGGCTGTACCTTAATTAAGGCCACGGCCACTTCCTTCCCACTCCTAGCCCTTCCTTGTCCCATCGTCGCCATAAGACCTATCTGTGTCGGTGCGACGTTAAGCAACTAGCAAAAAAAAAGAAAATTAAAAAAAAGTAATGCCATTCCTCATACAGCCAGTTCCTGTTCCGAATGGTGTAAAACTATCGCTCATAGGGTCAGGTGGAGCGTGCATTTAAGTGGGCTTGGCAGAAAGATATATACTAGCGCCGTCTGGTCGGCGAGGAAGGCAACGGGAAACTACCCCACTCCTCATTTTCCACATACACCTCTATGACAGATGATAGTGGGGCTGTTGGGGATCCAACCAACCTTCGGACTGAGGACTCAATGCATATGGCAGCCGGACTTGTGCTAATCTCAACGTACCGTTAACTATAGCAACCTTCATCTACTGTGTCTGTCTGTTAGGTCATCAGCCCATAGTCTGTTTGATATAGGGTTAGTTAGTGCGAGTTATTCTTATCTCCTACAAACAAACACACAAACAAAAGACCCATGGTGCTACAGAGCTGATGGGCCTTGGCCTACCAAAGCGATCACTGCTCAGCCCAAAGACCTGCAGATTGTGAAGTGATACGTGGTCAGGGCAACAAATCCTCTCGGCTAATATTTTTGACTTTCTGGACCGGGGTCGCTATCTCACCATCAGATAGCTCCTGAATTGTTCTCGCGTAAGCTGAGTGCCCCTCGAACCAGCCCTCAGATACAGGCAAAAATCCCTAACGTGGCCGGGAATAGAACTTTTAACTTAGAGGTGTACGTCCATGTAATACTGTCGAGAATGCGTGAAGGCAAGGTACTCTTGTTTTCCTTATCAATGAAATTAAAATAGTTAACTCCTTTATTTATTAGTCTACTTTAATTCGCCCTTCAGGCCTGCTCATGCCATTCACGTTTTCGGATGACTTGATTACAAACAAATTCAACCTAACACACACGTTAATTAAACGAGCAAATAATTAATATTAATATTCATATAAGCGCTCAATTAAGCCGTTTTATAATTGAAGTGCGGAATTGTATGAAAGGTAATATTTCGATGGAGACATCGCAGACAGATGGAAGTTGACAATGTCCACCCAACATGAATTTTTTATCCTAAGTTAACAGTATAGGGACGGGAGTAGTATTCCACAGTCACAATGGCTATACTGATCAATATTAAACACGCTGTTTAATGCACGTTTGCGGAACAGAATTCATTGGCTCCGAGCATACCAAGGACCCAACTGTTACTACAAATATTGATGAACTGGCTAAAGTGACCTATGATACAAACTATATCTTCTGAAGTGGAAAGACCGAGCGTTAACTACTATGGAGCGGTCTATCTATCCTGGGAAAGAATCGGGCTACAGGGATAGTTCACCCACCGGTCAATTGAGGACCATTAAATCATCTGCTCCGAAAAATGTTTTGAATGTCTTCTTTTCAAACAGACAGGCCCTATTGAGGACTGGCAAAGTAAAAAGTAAAGTCATCCCCGTACAGGCTGTGAAGCCCTCGGAGTGTTGGAAGTTAAAGAGTTCCACTATCCGTAACCTCGGCACTTGATGGGGTAGAGTGGTCAGCTCTACGCCTGTCACTTTGCCCCCACGAATTAACCTGCTACTCATTTTTGGTATAGGCTGAGTGAACCTCAGGGCCATGTGAACCTCCGGAAGTGGAAATCTCGTTTCTCAAATTGTTCAACTTCCTGACGGGGAATGGATATGCATCAATTCTAGTTATGCACAAGCAGCCATATTATTTCAAATTCTAAATATTTCAAACCACGGGGCGGTAAATACGCTATATGTTAAAATATTGTAATGAATGATAGGAAGGGTTCGAACAAAGTTTGAATTAAAAATGAGACCTCAGCTGCGTTCGTGCTCGCGTGCACTAGGGTGAGAACGTCTGCCCTTAAGATGTGCTGCATTCTACTGCCGTAGGAACAGCAGCATGCTTTTACTTAAATCTGTTAGAATTCTAATACTTTCTGACTCTCAATATGCCTTTCGAAAGATGAAAAATTCTCGTTGGGATCTGTGTACTCATCAATATGTATTAGACATTTTGAACTTAATCTATACCGCCCAGAAAGTGGCTCAGGAAGTAGCCTACATCTCCTATGGATTAAAAGCCACGCTGGTATAACGATGAACGCGATAGTAGACTAGCTAGCGAAAGAAGCCACAACGTGTGAACTCAGCCTTTACAAACAGTTATACCATATTCTGACTTCCTATCCACAATCAAACAACTATGCTAAAATTTAGCCTAACATACCAACGCAAATCTGGTTCGAGAAACTGAAACTAACTCGCAGACACCTTTCATCTTCAATAAAAATGCGTCTGGGTCATGGATGCTATTCGAGTCATCTACACAGTATCAAAGTCTTAGACACCCCTAACTGCCCAGAAAACCCTGCAGAAATAGGCGACTTGAATCACATCATACTACCACGTAAGAAGTGCTTCCAACAGCAAAACCATCTGTACTCTTCTTTAGTGAAGTTAAATACCCCACTGCCAACTTCAATTGCCATCACCGGGCGAGTTGGCCGTGCGGTTAGGAGCGCGCAGCTGAGAGGTCGCATCCGGGAGATAATGGGTCGGCATTCCTGAAGATGGTTTTCCGTGGTTTCCCATTTTCACACCAGGCAAATGCTGGGGCTGTACCTTAATTAAGGACACGGGCGCTTCCTTCCCATTCCTAGGCCTTTCCCGTCCCATCGTCGCCATAAGACCTATCTGTGTCGGTGCGACGTAAAGCCAAAAAAAAACATCCTGTTATCAGACCTAACTCCACAATTTTGCGCTGTAATTCGCCAATATTTATCAGACTGTAGTATTATTTTAGAAGTTAAAACTTTTTTCAACCATGAAATGTATGTACCATAAATGTACGCTCTCTCACTCTGTAAATGCTGGCCGCATTGTCTTCCGAGGCCTAACGCCATTAGTAGTATTATGTATGCATTAGTAGTATGTAAGTTTGCATCCGGGAGATAGTAGGTTCGAATCCCACTGTCGGCAGCCCTGAAAATGGTTTTCCGTGGTTTCCCATTTTCACACCCGGTAAATACTAGGGCTGTACCTAAATTAAGGCCACGGCCGCTTCTTTCAAACTCCTAGGCCTTTCCTATCCCATCGTCGCCATAAGACCTATCTGTGTCGATACGACGTAAAGCCACTAGCAAAGAAAAAATAAGAAAAAGTAGTATTAAAAAATCTGTTAGATACTGTGACCATTGCAATACAGTCACATGATGTTTCAACACGTCGATTCTATCACTGTCAGGGCCGCCCAAACTACGGCTCGGGGGCCACATTCAGCCGGCCAAGGCTTTTGCTGTGGCTCACTTGAATTGAAATGATTTTACTATAATGTATTTTTTCAGTTCAATATCTAGTGGTTACATGATTCCAGAGAAACCCAAAAGCGAGCAAACATCTTTCCTTCAAAACATAAGACCAGAGTGTTTTAGGAATAACAGACCGTTTTTGTACATCTTGTAGTAAGAAAACAGGAGGCTCATTGTTTATGTGGTACGTCCACCCCGACCAGCAGTAAGGAACATAACTAGCAGGTCATTCTTTCCGTATGTACTGCTACCCGCACCCTTTTCACGCCACTCTCTATCAGGGGTTCTTTCGTTCTCAGTAATTTTACATGTGCAATGTTGTTACAAAAAGTGTAAAATGCTTTCGAAAAAGCGCAAATTGATACTGAATTTTTAAGAAATATGAATCTTGCTTCGCTAATGTTGTAAAGAATCACAGGAACAAAATGCTGTGCGTTATTTGTAACTACTGTATGTCACTGCGGTAATGAGGGAATATTTTTGCTCATGGTTTAACGTCGCAGTAACACATCGAAGGTTTTCGGTGAAGCAAGGATGAGAAAAGGTTAGGAGTAGGAAGGTCCCGGCCGTGGCCTTAATGAGGGAATAAAATACTGAGTCATTACCAGACAAAACACTCTCGCGACTTCAGTAAATTTAATGGACATTTATGTGTTGTGAAGGCAAAGGAACCGTGTAACAATAAATCCCCCCCTCTTGTTTCCTTACTTCCCATGGCTGAGTCCATTATTCTCCTATGCAGCCTATCCTGTTCTAATCGCCCTGGTGATGGGATAATCGAATACAAAATCATCGCTTATTCTATTATTTCATTTTATTCGATTATTATTTTTCATTCGATTATTTTTCGGTTATTCGATATTTTTCCATTCGATTATTATTTTTCATTCGATTATTTTTCAGTTATTCGATAATTTTTCCATTCGATTATTAATTTTCATTCGATTATTTTTTGGTTATTCGATAATTTTTTCATTCGATAATTATTTTTCATTCTATTATTTTTCGGTTAATCGATAATTTTTCCATTTGATCATTTTTTCGATTGCTCATCTGAATTTCCATTCGAATGACTGGGCAATAGAATAGTGAATGCTTTTGAAAGAATCGAATGAAAAGTAATCTTAATCTTTTGAAACGTTGAGTGTGTTTATAATTATTTACACGGCATAAGCCCAAAAATACAACTCATGAATAAATCTTAATGTTGTCATCAACTCATCACAAGAAAATTAAAATTACGTACCTCCATTCTCTTACAGGAAGTGTGTGAGTAGAACGAACGGTCTCTGATAAGCCTTCCGAAAATAAGAACTCATGCTCTACACATATGAATGAGTCCTGCATTCAGATGTCATTACTTACAATGCATAGATCAATATACTGCATCAAGCACCCACATTTGAAAAAAAGCCGTATTTCTATTTTTCGTAGGAGTTTATCTATTGGATTATTTCAATCGATTATCCATCCGACACACTTAAACCGAAAACTTTATTCATGACGCATCCGACTATTCTATGCTATAAAACTGAATAGTATTTGAAACTCATTCGAATATTTATTCGAATATTAAAAGTATTCTATTATGCCATTACTACACCTGAATTATAGTTGATACTCATTCGATTATTAAAAGTATTCGATTATCTCATCACTAATCGCCCCAACATGATCCCAGCATCGAAGGCCGATAGAGTATCATCCATCGGGTTTAATTAACTCAGCCTTCATCGCTTCAATGCGAGTATCATTTTCACTGTTCCCATTTATTTGTACCAGCAATCATTTTCACTTCTCTTTCCTTATCATTGCTATTCTTCAAACTCGCGAAAGCGAAAGCGAATAATAATTTGTGATCGTTAAAACAATTTTTTTTTAACTCGTTGAACGTCGCACTAACACATCGAAGGTTTTCGGCGACGGAAGGATAGGAAAGGGCTAGGATTGGGAAGGTAACGGCCGTGGCCTTAATTAAGGTACACCCTGAATGATCTGGATTTGATGAACCGTTTGTTTGTACGTAGTAGGTGACTGTAGAGTCTTCAAGACGCTGATAGAGTCAGCAATTATAAGAAATGCTGGAGGTTTAACACTTAAACTGTATGGTAGAGCTTCGGAAATAGCGACAGCTTCTGCTGTAAAAAATAGTCCAGTCGTTTGGTAAAGTAAATAAACGAGATTCTTCAGTTGCGGGACAGTAAAAAGCACATCCCACTGAAGGCGGTGAGGGTATATTTGAGCCATCAGTGAAGATCTGAAGAGCACTGGGCCACAAACCAAGACGTTTTACTGCATGCAACTCGCACAGAATTTTCAGTTTTCGTACCGGATGTCAAATGAACTGTAGCAGGTGAATGATGGCTACAGACTCTGAAGCTTCAAATGTTAATGTAGTTTATTTTAATCAGACCTGTCCACTTAGCGCTGAAGACTTATAAAATACAACGCTTAAATCAGAATTGACATAGCAGGAATTAAGTGATAACACGGTCCTGATAGCGCCATCCGGTGGTTATCAACATTTCATTGACCTTCACTAGTCTTGCATCGTACATTGAGACTTTTCCTACTGGAGCTAGCATGGTGCGGTATTTGTAAGATGACCAGACATCGTTCAAATTATCTATGCTCGTTTTCTCGCTCAAACAATCCGGTTAAGTTTTTCTAATTCAGCGGAAGATATTTGCCTAGACATTCACAGAATCAAGTGAGGATATTGTGATATTAAAATTATCAATGAAGTAAAGTTTAATTTCGTGTGGTTATTACTAGCCTGGTGCAGCCCTTGTAAGGCAGACCCTCCGACGAGGGTGGGAGGCATATAGCGTGTATGGGAGACTGCATGTTATTGTGGTGGAGGATAGAGTTGTATGCGGTGTACGAGTTACACGGATGTTGGGGACAAGACAAACTCCCAGTTCCCGAGCCAAGGGAATCAACCATTTAAGATTGAAGTAGTCGACCCGGCGCGGAATCGGACCTGGGGTCCTTTAAACCACAGGACACTACACTGACCATTCAGCCAAGGAACCAGACATCACTCAAGAGAAAGAAAATCAAACGCCTATGTCGACACTTGGATTAGTAATGAAAGTAAAATTCAATGTAAACAGAATCTATATGCAGATTCACAGTCTGTCCGACACCATCACTTCAGCCAGGGTCGTGAATCCACTGAACCTGACCTTAGAAGGGAACGATGTTTGGCCTTGATGACAGAAACCGATGCTTGGATTAAGATCACGAACGGCATGCTCTAAACAGGTCTAAATCTGATTTTGATAGAGAAGGACGTATGGTGTTAGATCGCGAACTACATACTCTGAACAGCTCTCTGAAAAGTAAGACTGTCGCAACATAAAGAGCGCCATACTTTAGCTAGACTTAGGGACAAGATAAAGAACGTAGAAGTACGTATTATTAATCCCAGGTATTTTAAGATATCCGTTGTTGTTTCTTCTTCATTTCTAATTTTTAATCCTTCACGACTGGATATTCTCATTGAAAAACTGCAGTACAAGTATTCTGTCTTCATTCTGCTCTTCTTAAACCCATTCATTTCCAAAAAGTCCTCCCAGGAGTTCAGCTTTTCTCCGTTCCTACACTACACGGACTAGGCCAACGTACATAGTCCGCTACCGTGAGAGATTGCTATTGAAGAAGTTATTATTAACCCGCGGTGAAGTCTTTTAATGAAAACTATATTCGAACCACTTTCATTTTTTATACTGATGCCACAAATTTACTTCATTAAAATAGACCGCGAAACGTAAACTGAACTACTTCCGCCTACGGTTCCAATTACGCCATACTCACAGTCTGCTTCCTGAAATACATCATCTACACACAACTGTAAATCAGGTTTACCACTCACCTATTCTTAGTCAGCGAACGGTTCTTTAGACACGGGAGTTATTTATTAGGTATGATTTTCAAGGACGCCCACCTTTGTCAACTCATTACTATTTTAGGGACAGTCGATTTAAAGGCTATCCGCCGACATTTCAAACATGATTGAATAAAGAGCAAGAGAGAGAGACTGCGTGTGGAAAGAAAATGTAAGAAGAATCTGTGCTCATAAAATGGCTTCTGTACTATGGTCATGAGCAAACATGTATGTATGTATGTATGTATGTATGTATGTATGTATGTATAGTCCGTCAGCGATTCCGCTGGTGGGATCCTCAACAGCTCTGCCATCAGCTGTCATAGATGGCTTAGGCATCACTAAAGAGGCGTACTAAGGAAATGAGTGAGGTACTTTCCCGTTGCTTTCCTCACCGAGCCAGAGTTGCTATTATATATCAGTCTGCCAAGCCCACTGAAGTGCATGCACCAACTGACCCTATGAGCAACATTTTCACACCATTCATAGCAGGGACTGGCTGCATAAGGATTGGCATTACTAGCATCGCTCATACCTCAGTCACTTTCATATTGTCAAAGCCAAGGATAAGACAGAGACAGATCTATGAAAGTAACAAAATTGCTCTAGCCTATACCAGAAGACACAGTGCACTGTAAACACTAGGTCCTGCCAGCAAAGGCATATGAGCAAACATAGAAAAGGGTATTTTGCCTGAGGCTATTGGATCGAACGAGTTCGCAACGGGGTAAGAATCGAGTAACTGAATGCTATCATCCGGGAGATAGTGGGTTCGAACCAATTTCGGCGGTTTCCCGTTTTTATACCAAGCACATGTTCGAAAAGTTACGGCCGTATCTTCACTCACGGCCGGCTGGATCCCTCGGAGCTAGCTAGAGCGACGCATCAAGTCGGCCGTGCTTCACTGAACCAGCCGTTTCCTACTCTACCGTTGCCAAAAACCTAATTGAGTAAGCGCTACGTTAAAAGAACTAGGAGTCTGTCCATCAGGCGTGAAAATGGGGGAAAACCATCTTCAGAGCTGCCGACAGTGGGGTTCGAACCCCCTATCTCCCGGATGCGAGCTCACAGCTGCGCGCTCCTAACCGCACGGCCAACTCGCCCGGTAAAACAATCTCTAGGGCAGGGATGGCGAACCTTTTCCAGCTAGTGTGCCATTTTAAGTCTCTTTTATTATTCTCAACTGTTTACTGTGCCACTTGTTATTTTCTTTCAAAGAATGACTATAACCCCCCCCCCCCCCCCGTACGACTTCCTTTCTTAATTTCCAATTATGTTTCATAATATGTTAGTTATTCTTTTAGTGATTTATTTATTTATTTAATATATATCTTGTAAATACAGTTGACTGCATGCTTCGTGGTTGTATTTTGCAGAAACATCAAAAATACATTTTTAAGTATTTCGAGAATGCCTAACATTACTTGTAAAAATATATAATAAGCTCCCATTGTAACATTCCTAGTCATTAAATATTATTAGATATAACAATTAAAATAATATTGCTAATGAACTTCGAGTGAAATATCGTTCTCACATTTAGTACCCATGTCATTTATATTAGGTTCATAACTTCTTGTCTTCAGTAACACACAAGGAGCACATAGGTCTGAACCAAGACGGATTCTAACTGTTGACTTCACAACGTTCATTGTAGGGTGTTTAACGTTTTCTTTAAGAAATTGCACAAACCCATTATCAATACGCATCATACTTGAGGCTATTCTGTAAGTCAAAGCCCATTTTTAATACAAGTTCTTGCTTCACATCCTTCATTATATCCTTATCTATTGTCGTATTTCGTAAACTCAACAATTTTAGTAATTCCTCCCTCCCCTCATCATATTTTCACAAGGAAATCATTCAAAACAGCAATCCTTTCTTGTAAGGTCACATACGTGTTTTCATCAAGACATACTGAATACATCTGGGAGTTATCCGAATCAGCTTTCAAATGCTCCGAAACATTTTCACTCATTCTTATTATTCTACCTTTGACAGTATTTCGGCTGGCTGGCATTTCTTTAATTCTGTTAATTATTTGCTGTTTGTTAGGAAAGTCTTCAATTAATGTATCGGATGTCGATAAGAAAGTCTCTTTCAAGAACTCACCGTCAAAAATCGGCTTCCCATGCCCTAATATGCAGTGAGACAGATGGAAACATCCGCACTGATATTATTCCTTGGCCTGAAAGATGATACAAAACAGATAGTTTGCTTTGTGTGTTCTTCGATTTTCTGTGAAATGAGCTTTCTTCATTTGACATGGAACGAACATGTAAATGATTCGTCCGGAAATGGTGATTTTGGCCTACATTAAATGTGCGGGACACGACGGTTTTCAGTCACAGGCAACACAAAGCGTTATTGCTTATTTCTATCACTCTGAATTCCGTTGTCCACTGTTCTTGAAGAATCCGGTTACTACTTTTGTTAAGTTTCTGTTTTATCGGCACCGAAAACATGTTTGTGAGGTCCGTATACAAACGACATTCAATAAACAGCAACACACAACGAATAATTACGCGCTACTGGCTACCACACACACGTCAAACTTCACTCACCGACTGACTGACGGCCAGGTTTTCGATATTTATTTCTTACACGTAAAAGACTATTACTATACGAACCACGTGATATTGTATAGTCTGTAGCACAATATAAAAACTGTAATATGTTCATGTGGCGTGCCACCGAAATCCTGTTCGCGTGTCACCAAGTGACACGCGTGGCATAGGTTCGCCATCCCTGCTCTAGGGCATATACAATTTTATGCGCACCGTATATGGATGTATGTAGGCCTAAGCATGCATGTATAATGATCACATCCTGGCAAAAAAAAAATGAGAATAACTTAATCTTTTAATACTTCGTTCCATCAAGAATGACTACAATATTGTAGTCGGTCTTGGTTCCATGCTAAGGTCTTTCGTAATAAAAATATGTTTACACTTAGATATACAATGCTCATTTTGCCAATAATCTCTCGTTGATCTATTATGTCAGAAAAGTGACCGAAACTCCTTCAAAAGCATACAAGGCGCACTCTTTCATTCACCAAATGTAGATGACCCTCGGCGTACTAAGTAATCAGAAATCCTTATGACAATAATGTGTTCCTTTCTTGCAGCCCTGCTGAAACTCAAGTATTTTCAGCTGATCACTTTGCCGGGTCGCCACGTTATGAACTATACGAGATGCTCATATTCCGAAACGTTGAAGACTTCAAATAACTCACTACTTGTGAGACATTTGTATGCTGACCAAACGGCCCATCTACGTCTAGGATTTACTCCTACTACGTTAAACTCTCAGTTCATCTTCCTGACTGACCTATCTTGATTAACTCTTGTTCTCTAATGAACCCGATGGTATTTGGTTTGAAAGGCCTAGACAGTTCTTTCATTCCTTTTAGGATGTTTGGTCATCAGTCTCCTTTAATTAATGTAATAAGGTTTGTTAATATCGTCTTCACCTCGTTTTCAATTGGTAAGATACAATGCTGAAGAAGACAATAGAATCTTGGAATCAGGCTTTTGTTACTACTAGAATGTATAACCATCGGTTTTCAGTTGGTAATTTGATTACAATACGATCATCCAGAATTGTTAAACTCAATAAACTAATCGTTAAATTAATAAAGTCTTCTTTCTTAAATCGTTTGCTCTCCGGGGTTGGTTTCCCTCGAACTCAGCGAGGGCTCCCTCCCCTACCGCCTCAAGGGCAGTATCCTGGAGCGTGAGACTGGGTCGGGAGATACAACCGGTCAGGAGGACTAGTACCTTGCCCTGGCGGCCCCACTTGCTATGCTGAACAGGGCCCTTGTGAGGGGGATGGGAAAATAGTAAGGGACAGACAGGGAAGAGGAAAGAAAGCGGCCTAAATTAATAAATTAACACCAAAATACAGATAATGAATTCCTGAATATTTAATTATAATGATTTTACTGCCATTCCCGGAGCAAACTTCCAAACTTGAAGTATGTTGACCATTGCTATATTCGCAAGCATGATCTTGTGAAATGGCTGGGGTTCACCTTCGGCTGCAATGTTAACATGGATGGATCGCAGAACGGGTTACATTTTCTTAATGCAGGGAAGGTATTGGAGCATTAGGGAGTGCGACCCTGCAGTTACGTCTACAGAGCGGGCCTTAAACCACTGTACCCTAGTGAATGTCTAATACAACTTACGAATACTTATGTAGAATCTGTTAATGTTCAACATATTTAATCAAAGTATAATGGTCGGTAACCGTAAATAAATATCGTGCCAATATGAGTTCTTAAGTGTTGCCTGATCTTGGACAGCGGCGTTCGTAAGATGGCATATATGAAAAGAAAAGTGTTCAGTTACCTTTGACTCCGCGAAAAGCAACGATCGTTTATCCCATGCTAACATAAGCTGCGCTTGGAGGAGACTCCAGAAATACAGGGAACGTTATTTTTACAAGCTGGTTGGTGCTGAGTAATTCAGATTACGACTATAATAGTGTATTTGGATGTTATGAAAGGTGCTGCTCATTGGTTCAGCCGTGTTGCAATAGCACATTCTGTCCCAATGAGGAAAGCAATGACAAACTGCGTCACTTCTCGTTATGCTTATACGCCTCATTAAGGCACCATCACCAGCGTTTGTGGTTTCTCTATAACCGCATAACCTTTCATGGTGGTGTTTGAGGATCAAATAGGCCTCCGAGATGAAGACTTGACAGACACCATGGTATAGTGTTCAGTATTGTAGTTTCTTCCTTGACTGGCACAGGTTCAATTCCCGGTCCTACAACGAATTTTAGGTTGATTCTAAGGGCTGTAAGGGGTATAAACAGCCTTCGGAATAAGGCTGGAGAGGTAAGTGCGTTAAGATTCCATTTCCGACCATCTTAGACGTGGTTTTCCTTGCTTCCTACAGTAATTTCAATGTCAGGAGAAAGCTGGGATTGTATGCAATATATAGGCTACGGTCATTTCTATCTCAATAAAGTAGTAGTAATTGCTATTGTTGTTGTCGTTGGTGGTGGTGGTGGTGATTGTTCTTTTACGAGGTTCAGCAATGGGCTAAGCCGTATGATGCGACCTGTCAGTGGAGAGATGGCGTGGAGTGGCATTTAGTAGACGAAAAAACGTAAGATTTTTTAAAACCAGGAAAAATCATAATATGAAGATACAGTTAGAATTCAAGAGAACAAATTGGGGCAAATATTCAGTTATAGGAAGAGAAAGTAGGGATAGAAATAATTTACCAAGGGAGGTGTTCGATAACTCTTCAATTTTTTAAAAATCATTGAAGAAAATACCAGGCAAATGATAGAGAATCTGCCACCTGGCATGGCCATAAACGCAGATCAGTGGTGATTGACCAGCCTCTATGAACTCTAATCGGTGGGAGGCGAAGAAAGAGGCCCGACACTTCAAATGAGAAGCCAGTAACCCATTGAAAAAAATATTGCCAAGGCGAGTGAGAAAGAAGAACAGAGTTATCAAGGTGAAAACATTTCTCAAGCGACGAAAGGTTCGAACCCTTCAGTCGGCAGCCCTGAAGGTGGTCTTCCGCGGTTACCCATTTGCACACAAGCAAGTACCACCGGTTGTACCCTAATATTAAGGCCACGACTATTATATGCCCAATCGTAACGCTTTGCTCGTCTAGTTTCACCGAAAAGCCGCAGTGTCATTGCGAAGGTAAACCACTAGCAAAATGAAACCATTTTTCTTATTATTCTGTTACCTGCGTTCAGCTTCACACTACCAGTAAATATTACTCTGTCGTGTTATTTCGTAAATAGTAACAACAGTTCACGAAACTAGAACCAGGACAGCTCGCCAATAAGACTTTGACTGATACAGCTGAGGCATCAAGAACGTAGCATGTGAAATTGTCCTTCGATTAACAGAAATGCTTAAACGTGTCCAGCACCACGCGTGATGGCAGGCTGCACGGAGTGATCCACACGACACACCAGTACAGTGGAAGATTTCTGACATAAACAATGAGTTAACTTGGTATTTTTGTACTTTTTTGGTTCTCAGATCTCTTAATATGGATAATAAAACACCGTAAGGTATACCACAGAAGATAATACAACGTATTTTGTCTCGACTGCAGCAAGAACATTGGCATACATGCACAATATTACACAAATCAATGTAATAGACCCGCAATTCAGTGTCTTATTATTTTATTGCGGCGTCGTTAGTAGTCTCCATTAAGTAGTTACTTCATTCCTTGATTATAACAAGTCAGAAGAATTTGTCATAAAAATGAAGCAGACGGAAGCATAAAGAGAGGATCTCTCCTCTGTGCTACTTCAGGTATTGCTTCAGATCATGTTTATATGCTTCCTTCCTAAATAAAACAACACCCACTCCCCCAACGGAAGCGCCTACGATTTCTTGAATCCATCAATATTTTCTTTTACGAGAAATTCTCGATCCCCCACTTGCCTCCCGGAAATGAATGCCATTAAAATAAAATGTTCAACTTACAGGAAAGTATGTTTGACTCTATTGTTACTTTCAATATTTTCATTTATTAGAATTTTATATAAAATCATTAAAGCTAAACTGGTAAGTTATTAAAGGGTAATAACATTATAAATGCAATGTTAAGCTGCATTTACTTGATTAAGTATTTTAGGTTAGCACTCAAATGTGAACATGGCTTAACGATTTCGCTAGAAATGTTATTCCTTTTCAATTAAGATACATAATATCCCTTTTTTGATAGAGACATCCAGCATCCATATGGAAAGGTTTATAATCGGTTCCGACACAATTTTTCAGTTCTACAAGTATTTCTTGCACACGTACTTTATCTTATAATATGGTGTAGTTGTTATTTTAACATTACGCTAATTAGCAAAATTTCACGAGAGTTTTGAGTTCTACGAAACTCTATAGTCCGATATTTCAAAATGCCTCTTTATCTTTCGAACAAGCCTAATGCGGATATTTAATTTTCCTTTAATTAGAAAAGTTTATCGTACGGTTTATGTGATTCGCGCTGTATCGGAACAGTAACAATGGAATACAATGACTGCATTTTGATTCTTCCCTAACACAGAAGCATCGATATTAGTTAGGAATAATTGGAGATGCTTGCTACATACTTGCAATGTATTAAAACATTAGATAAGGTAACTCCCCACCTACAAATGTCCTCACTGGACAATATAAGTGATGGAGGAGGTACCAAACAAAGGCCAGCTTGCCAAGAACTCTTTCCATATTACAATGAATGAAAGAAAAAAAAGTATCAAAACAGCATTTTTTTCTACAATGGATAAGGTCACAAATCTTACCTGGAATCGAACTGAGTGCCGTCTTGGAGAGTTCCCCTATAATGCATGGTAAGCATATCTCCATTCTTGGACTTCACAGAACACTCTTCGGGCACGTACAGAACGTCGATTTTCAGTTTATCACTACCATTTCCGTTGGCTTTGTTGTTAGACGTAGCGTCATCAGCCGCAGAAATGGCAAGTACGAGTGCAAAGATGAAGCACGCGCAACGCGATGTCGTCGACGTAGAAGCCATGATGCCGTTCGTGTGCTTGGATGCGAGAACTGTTTCACACTGGCGGGATGCAGGCGGGCCGACACTTGTGGCTGTGCTGTGTATCGACTGCCACGCCACCTTACTCGCGTGGAGAGAAAGGGCAGTGCTGGCCGACAGGGCGCGCGCCCATTGGCCCACGTCACTTCAACCTAAACGTCACACTACACGCGGCAGATGGAAGGTGACGTCATGGGAAGGAAAAGCAGCCTGGAAAGCACAGTGTTGGAAGAAAGTTGGAGAGAGAAATCAGGTCACTACCGCATACATGTCATGATACGTGACCTACAAAGTTGAACCGCTCTAAGTGATCTATGACTGTGCGCATTCATCTTATGGCAGTATGTGCTTTCGTTTCAATTAGCCTGTACGTGACGAGCACTGTTCGTCTAACGGCAAACGTTTCAGGGGACTCCAAAGGCTGGATAAACAGCCTCAGACACCTCTGATATTCCGTCTCAATCTGCCGGGCTGAGTGGCTCAGACGGTTGAGGCGCTGGCCTTCTGACTCCAACTTGGCAGGTTTGATCGTTGCGCAGTCCGGTGGTATTTGTAGGTACTCAAATACGCCAGCCTCGTGTCGGTACATTTACTGGCACGTCAAAGAACTCTTGAGGACTAGATTCGGGCACCTTGACGTCTCCGAAAATCGCATAGCATAGCCAATAGCATTATTATGAAAAGTATATATATATCACTGGAAATACTGTCCGGCTCTATGGCTAAATGGTTAGCGAACCGTACTGGTCTTTGACCCGAGAGAGTCCGGGTTCGATTCCCGGCCAGGTCGGTGACTTCATTCTTAATAATTGGTTAATTCCTCTGGTTCGGGAACTCTCTCTCTCTCTCTCTCTCTCTCTCTCTCTCTCTCTCTCTCTCTCTGTGTGTGTGTGTGTGTGTGTGTGTGTGTGTGTGTGTGTGTGTGTGTGTGTGTGTGTGTGTGTGTGTGTGTGTGTGTGTGTGTGTGTCGTCTTCAATATCAGAATTCGTTACAGGTAGGACCCCATCCTCACAGACACGCAGGTTAGGCGTCAGTTCGAAAGTCCTGCACCCGGCCTCTCCGGAGGTCACACACCATTATTACTGTTAAACTGGAAATACAGCAAATACGTGGCGTATACATGACGAGTGGGTTACCGTTTTAAACCCCCCCCCCCCTTCTTCTTAATTGAAATATAAAATAATAGTAATAATAAAATACCGTTTAATTGCATTGGAATGATCTGTCTTAGAAATGACCCCGTCACCTTGAATACCTGCGTACGCCACTACTATGAATACTTTCCTATTCCCTCACCTCCTCACCAGGACCAACCCCAAGAGTGTTGTTACCAGCCCCAAGAGTGTTGTTACCTCCCACCCCTTCACACTTTCACACATAATCTTTCGTTTTTTACATCCGAAATATCAGTCCTCTGATATCATCACTTGACTACTTCTCCCACACTTAATCATGACTTAATTTTCTTTTATTCAAGCGTTTACAAACGAACTACACTGTGGGTGTCTCCCAGGCTGAGTGGTTCAGACGCTGCCTTCTGAGACGGCTGATGCGGAACAAAATTTCGGCACCTCGGCGTCCCCAAAAATCATAAAAGTAGTCAGAATGAGATAGGACCAATAGTATTACTATTTGTTGCAGGTACTAGAAACGAAGCACAATCCCAAAATAGATCTAGAATGATTATGAAGAAGCGCGGAGGTGGATGGCATATTCAAAGCCTAGTTCTACATCTTGCAGTTAACAATAAAAATATACCATCATCGTGGCTGTGATAAATTTGTCAAAACTGGCGTATAAAGGGGGGGGGGGGGGGAAGAAAGGAAAACGGTAGTTGATTTGGAAATGCTGTACAGCTCACTGCAGTAAGTGTCAGCCTCCGTGGTGTAGCCGTTAGCACTATTAGCTGCCGTCGTCGGAGGCCTGGGTTCGATTTCAAGTCCGGTCGAAGATTTTAACCGTAAATGTTCAACTCCCCTGGCTTGGGGACTGGATTTTTGTACTGTCCCCAACATCCCTGCAACTCACACACCACATACAACACTATCCTCCACTACAGTAACATGCAATTTCCTATACACGGCAGATGCCACCCACCATCGTCGGAGGGTATGCCTTACAAGAGCTGCTCCAGGCTACCAATAGCCACACGAAATGATTGTATACTGCAGTCAGTCCCTTGATTAAGTCTGTGCCTGTACATCGTAGCAGATGGAATACCTTTTTCTGTCTTTAATAATCTAGTTATCCTCCAGGGTTGGTTTTTTCCACGGACTCGGTGACAGATCTTAACTCTATCGCCTCAAGAGCAGTGTCCTGGGGCGTGAGACTTTGGGTCGGGGGAATACAACTGGGCAGGAGGTGGTGGTGATTATTGTTTTAAGAGGAAGTACAAGTAGGCAACAATCCTCTATATAACACGAATCAGAGAGAAAAAATGGAAGGTGTCCGACACTTCAAAAAATGAAGGACATGAAGATGAAAGACGTCCCAGGCCTCCATACGTAATACCGTCTGGGTCTGAAAAGAACATGGGTTGACCAAGGGAGGTCGGATAGGATAGATGAAAGTGAGGAGCCTGGCCTGGAGGAGCAGTACCTCGCCCAGGCGGCCTCACTTGCTATGCAGAACATGGACCTTGTGGGGGATGGGAAGATAGCAAAGGATAGACAAGGAAGAGGGAAGGAAGCGGCCGTGGCCTTAAGTTAGGTACCTGTATCATCCCGGCATTATTTGGAGGAGAGGTGGAAAACCACGGAAAACCACTTTGAGGATGGCTGAGGTGAGAATCGAACACCCCTCTACTCAGTTGACCTCCCGATGCTGAGTGGACCCCGTTCCAGACCCCGTACCACTTTTCAAACTTCGTGGCAGATTCGTGAACCTAACCGGGCCTTCGGGGGTGCCAGCTAATCACACCAACCACTACACCACAGAGGCGGACTGATGGAATATCACCTGGAGTAATTATATACATTTTAAGCAAGCCTCGGACCTATAGGAGTAACGGACTCCCACTCCCATTTGACAGGCGAGGGACTCCTTGGAAACAACTTGGCGAACGAAATGAAATTCGATGGGGAACTATCAATATTAATGGAGCTTCTGGAAGACAGCAGAACTGGCTGAGTCAGCAAAGAGAATGCATCTGGATGTTGCTAGGAGTAAGTGATATTCGGGTAACGGGAGATAACGAGGAAGACATAGGAGGATTACAAATTGTACTTGACGGGTGTTAAAAAGGGAATAGCGGATTGTGGGGTAGGGCTGTTAATCAGGAATACTATTGCACGCAAAATAGTTTTTGTCAGGCACGTAAATGAGCGAATGATATGGGTAGATTTGGCAGTTAGAGGACGAGAATTGTCTCAGTGTATTCACCATGTGAGGGTGCAGATGAGGATGAAATTGACAAGTTTTGTGAAGCATTGAGTGATATCGCAGTCATGGTCAGCAGCAAGGATAGGATAGTGCTAATGGGCGATTTCAATGCGAGAGTTGGAAATAGAACTGAAGGATACGAAAAGGTGATAGGCAAATGTGGGGAAGATATGGAAGCTAACAGGAATGGGAAGTGTTTGCTGGACTTCTGTGCTAGTATGGGTTTAGCAGTTACGAATATATTTGTTCCGGGGTATCTGTGGAACGCAGAGAGGTGATAGAAGGTGCTGGGATGAATGGGTCTATCTACAATATCAAAATTAATTTAAAACTTGAATTGAAGGTTGTATGTCTTCAAAAATAACAAATTTAACAAATTTTCACTTGGTAACAATGATATCTCAGGTACAATGCCAAATAAGGGTGGACCCCCCCCCCCCAAGAACAGGGAATTTAACAAGTTTGGGCTTCAAGCCCTCGATTTACAATTTCTGCGCTGCAAGCTCAAGTTTACAAAATTTACAAAATGAGGAATAATTTAGTCAAGGGCAGAAATCCCCTAATACAAGAGCACTTGCTCCCGAAATTACAATATCTAGCCTTCCAGAGGCACCCTTCACTATTACAAAACTTTGAAAAGGGCTTACATGCTCTCGCTTTCTTACAGCCCACTCAAGGCAACATTACATCAAAATATTACACTCTCTGGCCTCACAAGGCACGAATTACAAACGGAAATAGTCTTACACAGGGTTTTTTTTCGTGTGGCTATTTCTAGCCGAGTGCAGCCCTTGTAAGGCAGATCCTTCGATGAGGGTGGGCGGCATCTGCCATGTGTAGGTAACTGCGTGTTATTGTGGTGGGGGATAGTGTTATGTGTGGTGTATGAGTTGCAGGGATGTTGGGGATAGCACAAACATCCAGCCCCCGGGCCATTGGAATTAACCAATGAAGGTTAAAATCCCCGACCCGGCCGGGAATCGAACCTGGGACCCTCTGAACCGAAGGCCAGTACGCTGACCATTCGGCCAACGAATCGGACTACACAGGGGTATCTAGTACCCAACCTACCGGGCCTTTGCGGAAAAGAACAGGTTAAATAAATGGCCCGAACACAAACTGAATGGAGGCGTACACTGCGCTCCCAGATAATGAAATAGTAAAAACCTACAGGCCTCTCGGCCGATGAAACTGGGGCTAGTTCCAAACTACTGAGGTGGCTCGTATGGAAATAACTTTAATACATTACAGGAAGAAAACAGTTACGAAAAAGTAGTCACCTCAAACCAAGATGAAGGGGAGCTCGTGAGGGTAACTCACTCTCTATCCCCGATTTACAGTTAAAACCTTTATGAAATTTTACATTAGCTGAAAGAAGATTTACATTTTAGAAAGGTTTGTTACATAGTTAAAGATTCAGACCTTCCCCTCGGATAAATTTGCGGAGACAGCAAGAAAGATAGAATTTACGTGGCCATGACCTTGTAGATGTTCTGCCTGCCGAAGAAAGAGGCCTTAACACACACACTTAAAAAGACGACGATCAATTGACAAGGAAACCCGAAAAGCCGCAACTTATATATCCTCAGGGAAGGTTCGAGATAATTCAAGACTAATGCGGACACATCCTCTCAATTTTTTTGGTTAATTCAAAGTAAACAAGAAATGCGGAATTGGTTGAAAATTAATTACAAAAATTCATGATTGGCCAGATTCAAAACTGGCGGAAAGAAAAAGAAGTATTGCCAACCCAAAAATAAATGAACATAGATTCAGTTATGAAAATATAGAAATACGAAACTTCTTTAAGTTATATGTTCTTCCACCTTGCACCAGAGTGCATGATCAGAGTTTTTGGTAGTGTCATCTGTGGAAAAATGTTCAAACTTCTTGATGTATAGCAAAACAAAACAAGGAGAAATTCAATCAGTTTCTTCACAATAACACAATTACTTAATATTTCAGTAGTGACATCTTCCGGTTAAAGTTCCAAGTTTATGTAGTAGCACTTTCACATTTAGGTCGGTAGAGGCGCTTATTTTGAATGTGCGGAGTTGAGGTGTACCTCCCGGTACAATATTCTTCAAGCGTAGAGCTATTCACTCCACACATGGGAAGCTAGGGGTACCAGATCCATAATAGACTATATTTTAACCGACTTCGAATTCGGGAATTATGTTAGGATTGTACGGGTGTTTCGGGGATTCTTCAATGATACAGACCACTATCTGATCTGTAGTAAAGTATTTCTAGGCCTAGGATAGAGGAAATGAAATATGTCTTCAAGCGATAGAAAATCTCCAGGACGAGGAAATTAGACAGAAGTACATGGATATGATTAGTGAGAAATTCCGAACAGTGGACAGTAAGCAGGTTCAGGTTAAAAAATACAATGGGTGGTATACAGGGATGATGTAGTAGAAACAGCAAGGGAATGCCTAGGAACAACTGTGTGTAAAGATGGGTAAAAGCGAACATCTTGGTGGAATGGTGAAATGAGAGCAGCTTGCAAACGTAAAAAGAAGGCTTATCAGAAATGGCTCCAAACAAGGGCTGATGCAGACAGGGATTGTTCGTAGATGAAAGAAACAAATACTTGTTGAATCCAAAAAGAAGTCGTGGGAATGTTATGGTAATAAACTGGAAAGGCTAGGTCAAGCAGCAGGGAAACCTTTCTGGACAGTAATAAAGAATCTTAGGAAGTGAGGGTAAAGGAAAGAACAGTGTTTTGAGTAATACAAGTGAACTCATAATGGATCCCAGGGAATCGCTGGGCAGGTGGAGAAAATATTTTGAAAATATTTTCAACGTAAAAGGATATCTTCCTTGTGGTGTCGCGAACAACCGAGCTCATGGGGAGGAGGAAATTGATGTTGGTGAAATTACGCTTGAGGAAGTGAAAAGGATGGTAAATAAACTCCATTGCCATAGTATAGAAGGGATAGATGAAATTAGACCTGAAATGGTGAAGTATAGTGGAAAGGCAGGGATGAAATGGCTTCATAGAGTAGTAAGATTAGCATGGAGTGTTGATAAGATACCTTCAGATTGGACATAAAAAGTAATTGCACCTATCTATAAGTAAGGGAACAGGAAGGATTGCAACAACTATCGAGGTATCTCATTGATTAGTATACCAGGTAATATAAATTTCGCTAGTTGCTTTACGTCGTACCGACACAGATACGTCTTATGGCGACGATTGCACAGGAAAGAGCTAGGAGTGGGAAGGAAGCGGCCGCGGCCTTAATTAAGTTGCAGCCCCAGCATTTGTCTGATGTGAAAATGGGAAACCACGGAAAACCATTTTCAGGGCTGCCGACTATCTCCCGAATACTGGATACTGGCCGCACTTACGCGACTGCAGCTATCGAGCTCGGTAGGCAAAATATTCACTGGCATCTTGGAAGGGAGGGTGCAATCAGTGGTTGAGAGGAAGATGGATGAAAATCAGTGTGGTTTCAGACCACGGAGGGGCTGGCAGGATCAGATTTTCAGTATGTGGCAGGTAACTGAAAAATGCTACGAGAAGAATAGAAAGTTGTGTTTATATTTCGTAGATCTAGAAAAAGCATATGACAGGGTACCGAGGGAAAATATGTTCACCAGATTGGGGGACTATGGGTTTAAGGGTAAGGTAAGGGTGTATGCTGCCCGAAGGCACGTCCGAACCTCCGCAAAGGTGTGCCTGAGCCGGAGTTTACGTACGGTAGGCTGGCCAGTTCCTTTCCGCTACTCCATTCCCTTACCCCCCACCAACAGCGCGTGGCAACCCAGGATTAAGGGTATTTATGTTGATAATTGGGCTGCAATGAGAATTAATGATAGAATGAATTCTTGGTTCAGGGTACTTACAGGGGTTAGACAAGGCTGTAATCTTTCATCTTTGTTGTTCCGTAGTTTAACTTGATCATCTGCTGAAACGTACAAAGTGGCAGGGAGGGATTCATTTAGGTGGAAATGTATTGCCTATGCTGACGACTTGGTCTTAATGGCAGATTGTGCCGAGAGCCTTCAATCTATTATCTTGGGACCTAAAAACAAGTGCAATGAGCATGGAATGAAAAGTTGCCTTCCGAAGACTAAATTGATGTCAATAGGTAAGAAATTCCACAGAACTGAATGTCAGAATGGTGTTACAAATGTGGAACACGTAGATAATTTCAAGTATTTAGGATGTGTGTGAGATTGAATCAAGGTGTAGTAAAGCTAACGCAGTGAGCTCGCAGTTGCGATCAACAGTATTATGTAAGAAGGAAGTCACCTGCCTGACGAAACTATCTTTACATCGGTCTGTTTTCAGACCAACTTTGCTTTACGGGAGTGAAAGCTGGGTGGACTCAGGATATCTAATTCTAAGTTATAAGTAACAGAGATGAAAGCAGCGAGAATGATTGCTGGTACAACCAGGTGGGAACAATGGCAAGAGGGTACTCGGAATGAGGAGATACAGAATAAGTTAGGAATGAACTCGAAGGATGAAGCTGTACGCATAAACCGGTTTCAGTGGTGGGGTAATGTGAGGCGAATGGAGGAGAATAGGTTACCTAGGGGAATAATGTACTCTGTTCTGGAGGGTAAGAGAAGTAGAGGGAGACCAAGATGTCGATGTTTAGGTTCAGTTTGTAACGATTTAAAGACAAGAGGTATAGAACTAAATGAGGCCACAACACTAATTGCAAATAGAGGATTGTGGCGTCATTTAGTACATTCACAGAGGCTTGAAGACTGAACGCTGAAAGACATAAGTCTATAATGATGATGCATTTATTTATGTTTGTAATTCTATACGATCCTTGACTCAAGTAAGATAGTCCAATTCTATTCTTATTCTATTTTCTGTGATATTCTCTGGATTCTTATGCTGACATTACGGGCATATTCCACTTTCCGTGGAACCGACTCATAATAGTTAAAATAAAAATTACGGTATACTTATACCATTTCGAGAGTGCGAAAGCTGAACGTTGTTGGTATCTTCAAATGTAATGTCTAGTTTCGTTTGCAATCTTCTTCTTTTCCTTAGCCTTTATCTGCCCACTGCTGAATGTAGGCCCTTTCCATTGTTTTCCAGTCTCTTCGATCTTGAGCCACCTAGTACTTCCGTGTTCCTGCCACTTTCGTTACATAATCAAGTCATCTCGTCTCTGATTTTCGTACACTTCCGTGTTCCCGGGGTTTCCAGTGAACAATCCTAGGGTCCATCTTTTGCGATCTTGTCTCGCCAAGTGTCCCACCCACTGCCATTTCCGTCCAGCAATTCTCTCCAGGATATGTGTTACCTGCATTCTTCTTCGTATTTTCTCCACTCGAATTTCGTCTCCAAGACTGTATCCCTGTGCCGGAACTTTACATTGCGCGTTGTGTGTATTTTAGCTTTAAAGCGTTCGCCTCTGTTAGAGTCATAGTTGACAAGCCATAAGTAGAAACTGATAAGATGCATGCGTTGTACATCCGGTTCTTCAGAGTAATTGGAATATAAATGCTGGTTGTGATGAATTTTTCTAAACGCTGCCCAACTCAGTCCTATTCTTCGACGGATGTCTGCGATCCTATTTGGGTTACATGGCCAAGGTAGATGTATTCATCGACGGTTTGATGCCTGAGCTGTTGGTTTACAGGACTTAATATTTTAGTTTTCTCGATTTTCATCTACAAACCAATGGCTGCTGAAGCAGCCTTCAACTCCTGAATCATAGTGTTGAGTTTGTCCAGGTTTTCGTTTATTAGTACGTTATCGTCAGCAAATCGAAGATGATTCAGGTTGAAATCTGTGTCGGTGCGACGGAAAACAGAGATTGAAGTAATGTAATCGATTTTTATGTCTTTGCTGTCCCAATCTAAAATTTTAAACATATTTAGCAAGGAAGGGCCAACAACGTTGGAGAGATCATGTTCTCTTGTCGAACTTTCTTGCCCACTGGGATCTTGGTGGTTATCAGTTGTTCATCTGCTCTGACAGTCACCGTCGCCTGTTCATAGATGCCTTTCAAAAGCGTTATGAATTTGTATTCTCTTCTTTCATTAACAATATTAACTGTTAATGGAAAACTAATAGGAGAAAGAGGAAAATTTTACCTTTGAGTGGTGCGAGAATCATCTGCCTCCGACTAGACAGATAAGGAGGACGGTCCAGCTGGTTGCTTTCCTATCAGGAGAACGACAGTAATTGCTGTCAGTTACTGTGACACAATGAAGCTTATGAGGGTAGCAAATCGCAGAAAGAGTCCTGGACAGCCCTGAAGATGGTTTTCCGTGGTTTCCCATTTCCACACCAGGCAAATGCTGGGACGGTACCTTAATTAAGGCCACGGCGGCTTCTTTCCAACTCCTAGGACTTTCCCATCGTCGCCATAAGACCTATCTGTGTCGGTGCGACGTAAAGCCACTAGCAAAAAAAGAATCCTACCGTCGGCAGCCCTGAATATGGTGTCCCGTGGTTTCCCACTTTTATACCAGGCAAATGCTGGAGATGAAAAGATCACGGCCGCAACCTTCCCATTCCTAGCCCTTTCCCAATAATAATAAATTTTGTTCTCTTTCGACACTGATAGCAATTTACTGAGGGTTGGTTTCAATTTCTCATCACTCATGGTTCCTACCTTTCTTATTGTCTTACATATTATTAGTTCAAGGTTTCGTGGTTAGGTGAAGCCATTAGATTAGTGAGGTAGTCTTTATCTGCCTAGTCAGCCTTAAAATTCTGACTAAAGATAACTTTTGTAAAACTTCAACCTTGGACTGTATTTCCCTCAACGTACAGTACATGAGGATAATTTTGCTTGTGTGGTCTACAGAAGAGTTTCGTGGGACAAACGACAATTACCTCTTTTCGAATGAAAGTCAGTGGTTTAATCGTTACCTTGTCCTAATTAGGTAGGTTATAATATACTTTATTTGGTACATCATGCAAGGCTAAGTAAGGCAGTTCGTGATATTCTATCGTTCTAAATGGCATACGTAAGCAAATTCCAAGAAAATATGCTGATGGTAAAGCGTGAGCGAGGTCATGATTTGATGCGTTTTATCCATACGTGACAGTAGAGCTCAAAGTGAACCACTATTGACTGACAGTATTCTTTCTAAGACGAATATCTGCCCACTAGTAATGATCCAAACGGTCGACGTGAGTTCTATCCCTACTCTGCTACGGTGGAGTTTAATCTTGATCAGAGTACTATTGGAACAAGCTACACCGAGATCGATAGCTGCAGTCGCTTAAGTGCGGCCAGTATCCAGTATTCGGGTGATAGTGGGTTCGAACCCCCACTGTCGGCAGCCCTGAAGAATGTTTTCAGTGGTTTCCCATTTTCACAGCAGGCAAATGCTGGGGCTGTACCTTAATTAAGGCCACGGCCGCTTGCTTCCTACTCCTAGCCCTTTCCTGTCCCATCGTCGCCATAAGACCTCTCTGTGTCGGTGCGACATAAAACAACTTGTAAGTAAAAATAAGGAACAAGCTACATTCTACTTTATGAGGTCATCTGACTCGTAAAATTGTTTCAAATCTAATTCTTAACCTTCATACAAGACAGTTTCTATCGTATTTCCTTCAACACCCAACGATTGTGTCAAATGTACAGGTCTCAACCACTTTCTTCTCAATCCTAGCCTCTATGCATTGCAAACACATTGGTAGCAGGGTTCGCACCCTGAACATTCTTATTAACTAGTGTTATAAATATGACTCAGATAAGAGAATGCACTTGCAATAAACGAAATTAGCCAAAAAATGTATTCTTGTAACAGATATGGATTACATGAAACTGTGAGACAGTGTGTCCTCTTTCGAATCGCCAAAACCAGATATAATTCACCTGCAACCATGGAAACCAAATACCATTAACTTAGTCATCTATCTATCTATCTATCTATCTATCTATCTATCTATCTATCTATCTGTCTATCTATTGATCGATCGATCTATCTACCAAATTAAAAGTAATTTTGTTTGTTCCTTGTGTACAAGTTTACACGCCGCCTCTGATGAGCACCAAAATTTACACCAAGGTGGGTGAGGCACTCGGTCGGGTCGTAGGGGTAGTTATATTGTCAAATTCAAATTCGAACTCCATGTTGTAAGGGGACACAAAACAAAACCACCATAAAATAGACAACATATCGAAATTGTCTTAGAAGGACCGGACACAGCTTATGTTATGCTCTTCACTACGAGAAACAATTCCTGGGGAGGTCTCAGAAACAACATTTTAAGTCCCTAAAATCAATCGTTTCTGAGATGTTTCCAAAAAAACTCCCTGATCTTGGAAAAAGATCAAGGAATGGCCAGCTGTAACCATGGTAACGACAGTTTGACATGTCCCATTGCTCTTTCAGAGGCAGTACTAAAAATAGCGGGACTAACTTCAACAGTGTATTTGATAGTGAAATCTCTCCACGCCACAAAAAACCTTTTATACTAAGCAAAAGTCGACGAGGAAGACAATCTTTTAGGGTAAAGTTGTTAAATAAATTCCATTTATTAACATGTCATCTGTTTAACATTGTTATATTCAAATCTCCCTGTGGATGGGGGTGGTAGAATTAACACCCTTGGTAACCCTTGCCTGCCATAAGAGACGATTAAAGGAGCCCCAGGGGCTCTTAACTTGGGAGCTGAGTCCTGGTATTGCTTCTACTTACTTGTGCCAGGTTCCTCACTTTCATATACCGGTATCCTATCCGACCTCCTAGTTCTTTTCTGATCCCGACGGTATCAGAGCATTCGAGGCCTAGGGAGTCTTTCATTTTCACGCCCTTCGTGGCCCTTGTCTTTCTTTGGCCGATACCTTCACTTGTCGAAGTTTCGGATCCCTTCCATTTTCCCCCTCTGTTTAGTGTTATTAGAGGATGGTTGCCTAGTTGTACTTCATCAAAATAATTAATACATTTTTTCTGTTGCAAAACTATCCTCATCCGGCAAGTGTGTTCTCAAAGCTTTTTCTCGGTTGCTTCACAACTGTCCTTCACCAAAATATAATTTCAAATAACTCTCTTTACTTTCAGAATGATATTTATGAAACTTTATCGTAATTTAACACCAGCAGAAGTTTCATTTCGTATATAATTCCATTTCTCGTGTTACAAGATGTTCATGCTTAGTGGAAAATAATCTATGGAATTTTCAAATTAACTGCTAATATGTAAATTATAGGGAAAATGGAAGAGACACTTGGCTGAATAGCTCATAGGGGTTGACTGGTTTAGACTAGGTTCGGCTTCGACCGGTCAGCGAACATAACGCGATAGCTGTAATGGGCCAAATATTTATCAGCGCACAACACTTGCTGCTAAGTATGCCATCGCCTAGCTATGAGAATACAAGCAAATGCAAAAGGTTCAATATCGCATAACTAACATCGACAAATATGTACAGAAATGAAGTATTTTCTCTTACAAATTAGTTGCATATTTCATTTTAATTAAGAGAGTAATTTTTATGACTTCCGGACGGTTTTTATAATTTTATACTTTTTTTTTTCCTTCTGGTGCAAAATTAGTATTTTGCCCTTACGTTGTAGTGGTTCTTCAGCAACGATATAGTTTGTGTCTATAGGCATTTCGGATTCCTAATTCGTAACTGTGAGACTAGGGTTATAAGCGGGGGATATATACTTGTTCGAAATTATTGAAATATTGTACGGTACTCCTTATATTCTCAATGTGATAACAAAAATAATAATAATTAAAACAACATTATTTTCTTACTCTTAAGAGGAATTAAAACAGAAATACACCATACCGCATGACTATATTGTTTTGTGGTGGTGGTTTGATTCTACGTCAAAAAAAAAAAGAAAAAGAAAAAAGGATTTACCTGCAGGAACAAATTTGATACACACAAAAAGGATTGAATATAAACACACTTGGTTGTAGTACACAATACTGCTTCACAAACACGTGCGTTGGAGGCAGATTATTTCATTTAACCTATGATCTTCATACTCGGTCTTGCAGGACTCCAGTAGTTGAGACGGTAGAGCGCTGGCCTTCTGAGCTCAAATGGGTGGGTTCGAGCCCAGTTCAGTTCGGTGATATTTGAAGATGCTCAAATACGCTAGCCTCGTATCGATAGATTAGTTCTTGGGACGTAAAATAAATCCTGCGGGGTAAAAATAAAAAAGCTCCTGAGTGACCATTGTTTTGTTATCTAGTGGAGGGAAACTTAGGAAAGTATTGGGTGGTGGGGTGTTGATCTGCCACTACTGATGGAGACGGAGCGAACTACCATGTGAGGTTGCAAGTCATGGTGACCAATATCGACCGTACCGAGTTTGATAGCTGCAGTCGCTTAAGTGCGGCCAGTATCCTGTATTCGGGAGATAGTAGGTTCGAACCCAACTGTCGGCAGCCCTGAAAATGGTTTCCCATTTTCACACCAGGCAAATGCTGGAGATGTACCTTAAGTAAGGCCACGGCTGCTTCATTCCCACTCCTAGCCCTTCCCTGTCCCATCGCGTCGTTATAAGACCTATCTGTGTCAGTGCGACGTAAAGGAACTAGCAAAAAAAAAAAAAAAAAATTAAATAAATCGACCGTTCCGGGGTTAAATGTATTTAATTTCTTTCTTAAGTGCCAACGAAATTATTAATCAACAGAAGTTGCTCTTACGATCATTAAAGATATAGAAGATAAATTTGCTGTTTTCCCCGAACCTAAATATCAAAAACCGTCTCAGAAGAGTCTAGTGCATTCCAAGCTCCATGTACAGCAGAAAACAATATCCCCAATCCAGAAAACGAAAATAGAATAAAGTTCCTCCCCTAATTGTGGAAAAAATATAAGAAAAGAGTGAACGTTATGTTAGCAAAGCTCGCCCACAACACCGGGAAAATGTGACTGCATGGCAAACTAGCTTAATAACGCTAACGAGTCGTGTAATCCATTACCACCTGACGACATCTCAAAAATTCAATCTGTCCTGACAAGGGAACTGCCCATACTGTCATACCGAAATTGACAATGAAATTTCGCAGAGACCATGCAGAGACCCATAAAATAGCAATGTACAAAAATTTAGCTGTCATTTCGAACTGGAAGGTTTCGAAATCTTGTTACAAAATCCGTGTGACAACGCAGCTTACTGGACAACCCTTGCTTCTTGCTGACTCGCGCGGCGCACAGCGAAGTGGAGTTCCAGTTGTGCTGGAGAGAGGGAGAGACAGAGAGAGAGAACGAACATTCAGGTTGCCACGCGCCAAGGTCACTTTATTGTTACGGAACGAATGTGAAACATAAATGAAGTGGGTTAATTGCATGATAAAATCACAAATAGTTTTGGCTCCATGCACAACGAATATGCACTTTGAGGCCACATTTTTCTTTATAGTTTTCTTCACTTAGCCAACGGCCGTAGCCGTGTTGAATCACCGGATCCCGTGAGATTTCCGAAGTTAAGCAACATTGGGCATGGTCAGGAGTTGGATGGGTTGCCACGCGCTGTTGGCGGAGGTTCGGACCTGCCTTCGGGCAGAATAACCCTTACCTTACCTTTCCTCACTTGTTTGAATGCAATAGTTCGCAGGCACTTCGAACTCGGGAGGTCTCTCCGTTGTATAATTGGTTGCGAACCACGAATATTTAATCATGTCCTTGAACCCTGGGGAAGAAAATCGAAGATGAATGAAGGACTGCATTCTCTGATAAACATCAAACTGATAGTCTTCACAAGTCGGCACAATGTCTGTTAAGCGGCGATACAAAGCCTTCCACTGCCGGAAGAAAAATTTGTCCAAGGGCTATATTTTCCCTGTAGTGCCGGGAGGAATCTGGAGAATTTCTATACTGTTGCCTGGAGGAATGTCTTCAAGACAGCTCTTATCACTATAAGTAGTCCAGGAATCTAGCAGTAGCGAACACTTCTCTTCCGCAAATGGGAAGAAGGATTCTTTAAACCAATGCTTTAATTCCTTTTTTTCACATTTTCCCTGATTTTGTGGCTGTTATAATTATATTTCTGACATGAAACATTTCTTTGGAAACTCTCGGGCCGAAAGTTCCAGTTGCCTCCTGTAGTACAATGAATCATTTCGGGAAAAGAGTACTGGCCATACTAATTTTAGTCATAATTATGTACGAATGGGTGAGTGCACTGACTGATTGAGCAAATGTTTGTGTGTGTTCCTCACCAACAATCGATAGAGTCCGTTTCGCTTTCATTCTGATCAGTATTGTATATTGAAGAAGGGGTGCAGTCTAAAAATCGCTCTGTAACTGCTTCCACAAATTTCTTTGCGACTTCATCTTTTTCGTCGTCGTCGTCTTCTTCTTAAAGATACATACGGGATACAAATTTCGTAATTTTTCTAATTTTTATTCTGTAACTTTTCTTAAAACGACTCAACCAACTAGCACATGCGCTGAAATTAGTTCGCCCCATTGAAACCCCTCTTGAAATTTCCAAGGCCCACAGTCGCAGGTCTTCATCGCATACATTCCGCTTCAGTCTCTTTTGTTTCTGTAAAGTGAGAAAATAATTTTGTATGCATCAATTTTCTGTGTTCGATGGGGCTTACCGATGTAGATTCTAATTAGTTCTTCCATCTGTACAGTTGTCATAGTGACGTCACCTTACGACAAATTTTGCGAACAGTGGTTAATGAAAGCCGATTCTTACCCTCCCACCATCCCCGTTATTTAACCATAAATTTACAGCTTTTCTCTTGTACGCAAGATCTACAGTTTGTTTCACTTTCTTCTGTGGACTGGAAGCATAGCTTGAACTAGTAAATTTGCTAGGTGATTGCGATGTCTCTTCATTGGATTGACGGGAATCTCACTCGGGGTTCAAAATCGGATCCGTAACACGTCTTGTTCCTGGCAAATAATGAAAATAAGGAAGATAATACCAATAAATTAAATGGTTGACCCTAGGCTTGAAACAACATTTCAAGATGTATAGCTGCCTGGGTAATCGGAATAACGACGTGCTATACCAGCTAATTCTAAAAAGTGCTGAGGGAAGAATGTTAAATTTACCCCTACAAATATAGTTGTAAATTGAATTTTTGATCATTTAGGGTTTAATGCTAATCCCGTAAATAAAGGATATCATTGAATAAATCCTGCTATGATTGCATAATGGAAGTGGGCAACAACGTAGTATGTATCATGTAAAATTATATCAATGGAAGAATTAGCTAATACAACTCCTGTTAATCCACCAATAGTGAAAAGGAAGACAAGCCCTAGTACTCATAATAAGGCTGGACTATAAGTTAATTGAGTGCCGTGTTGTGTAGCAAGACAACTAAAAATTTTAATTCCTGTAGGAACGGCGATGATTATAGTGGCTGAAGTAAAGTAAGCTCGTGTATCTACGTCTATTCCCACAGTAAATATATGATGTGCTCATACAACAAACCCTAAGAGACCAATTGCTATTATTGCGTAAATTATACCTAAAGTACCGAAGGCTTCCTTTTTCCCTCTTTCTTGACGAATAATATGTGAGACTATACCAAATCCTGCGAGAATTAAAATTAAAACACCTCGTCAGCATTTTTTCTGCTGAGTCAGCACCCGAGGTCATTGACCCCGGCCACGTGATCGTGACTTGTTTTGGCGCGCAATTTTGAACGGTCGCTAACCTCACTGCTGTAATCTTGACTGGACTTAGGCACGTGCAGGTGCGGAATTTTGAAACGGACCCTTAAACCTAACTGCTGTCATCTTGACGGGACTTAGCCATGTGCGACACCATCTTAGAGGGCCTAACCTCAGAGGATCCTAGTTTTAAGACTAGCTGCCCTTCTCGACACCATCTTGGAGGGGCCAAAGTACCCTAGTTTTAAGGCATAATGCCCTGCTCGACATGTTACCGTTTTGGAAGGGGGCCTAACCTCAGAGGACCCTAGTTTTAAGGCTAGCTGTCCTTCTCAACATGCCCCTTCCCGACACCATCTTAGATGATTTCCCTTCGAATGATGCAGTCAGGCATGAGTTTTGAGTTCAATAAGAGGGGAGAGATTACGTAATTCGAGCCTAAAATGAATGCGGGATGTTATCGATAAGACTAGGAAAGAATAAAACGTCACTCGGCACAAATAAATTATGCACCATTATTCATTATTATTCAGTGTCCTTACATTTGGATTAGAAGAAATTTCGGGAGACTTTTTGTTTTTTCGGGTTTTCTGGTGTGTTGCAAAAATCGGAAGATCTCCTGAAATTTCGGGAGACCTGGCAACAATGTTTGCAAATCATCTCTACCAGATAGAAGTCCTGAACTCGGCTTAAGTGTCCCTGTGACCGTCCGACTCATTGGCTGAATGGTCAGCGTTGAGGCCTTCGGTTCAGAGGGTCCCGGGTTCGATTTCCGGCCGGGTTGGGGATTTTAATCGCGTCTGATTAATTCTTCCGGTCCGGAGACTGGATGTTTGTATTTGTCCCAACACTTTCCTCTTCAGATTCAGACAACACACCACACTACCAACCACCACAGAAACATACAATAGTAAGTACATCCCTGTTCGACTCGTTGGCTGAATGGTCAGCGTACTGGCTTTCAGTTCTGAGGGCCCTGGGTTCGATTCCCGACCGGACCGGGGATTTTAACCTTCATTGGTTACTTCTAATGGCTCGGAGGCTGGGTGTTTGTGCTGTCCCCAACATCCTTGCAACTCACGCAACACACGTAACACTTTCCTCCACCACAATAACACGCAGTTACCTACACATGGCAGATGACGTCCACCAACATCGGCGGGTCTGGCTTACAAGGGCTGCACTCTGCTAGAAATAGCCACACGAAATTATTATTTATTACATCCCTAAATGTACGGTTGGCGTCAGGAAGGGCATGCGGCTGTAAAATAGGGCCAAATCCACATGTTCGACGCAGTTCGCACCCGCGACCCCACAGATGTGGGAAAAGCAGTGGAAGAAGATGATTATTTAAAACGAACGAACTAACTAAATTTTCGTTTTGTCATATATTAATAAGGTGTTAAGTTAATTTTACAACTTTTTTATTCTTACGTACTAACCTTTTTAGTAGGTATATTATGTCCATCAGGGTAGCCTCAGTACTTGGGGGAATCTTGTAAATAAAATAAACACACACTCTCGCGTCTGTGTTCATAAAAATGTTCAAGTGATTTTTCTTTCCGCGAAGCACTGAGCAGAGAATGTTGCTGGAACTTCAGCAATGTGGACCGAATTGTCAAGTTTAAATTTGGACTAGAATGGATTAAGTCACGAGCTATCCATTGTATGCCGTCTCTCCTGTGGATTAAATTTCAAATCTCCTTTGTATAAGGACACTGCTTGCTCTCATTAACTTGGAGACCTCGTGCAATAACACAATGTACACGAGACCTGTGGAGAAAATAAAGCATTTCGCATTCGTTTTGTTTTCGTATTTTTGTTCTTCGACCATTCAAAGTTCTACAGCAGTCAAATACGTTACTCCTTTTTTATACCTCAGCCATAAGTAACGCTAGCATGACTGATGTTATTCATTAAGATTGGTTCCTCACTACAAGATTACTTCTCCAAACACAGTCCTCTTTATTTTTGTTTCAGTGATCTTTCCATGTTCTGTGTTTAGGAATAATACAGTGGTGTTTGATGGTAGTGATTATTGTTCTAATGGGCAAAACAAAACATGCCAGGTTGTTTTTCTTCATAGAAGCTCAGTAACATGTCAGCGGTCACGTTGTCACATATAAACACTCTCATATCCCACCGACGAGAAGCAGGATCGAACCAGTATCAGCAGTCTTAGAAATACAAGGCCATTGTCTAATCAACTGTGTCACTGGTGTCAGCTAAAGATGATGTTTCATTCGTTCCCAGTTTATTGGAGAAAAATAGTTGTAAATATAATTTTATTCTGTTTAAAAATTCAGACGAGATTTTATGTTATTCTTCTTCTGCAAAATAGTGACGTTGAAGGAACGTATTTTCATTTAGCAATAGTTAACTCAGATCAGATTAATAATAATAATAATAATAATAATAATAATAATAATAATAATAATAATAATATGGCCTCAGGTACACGGGAAGTTACTTCAATTTGACTCCATCTGGGCTGCTTGCTCGTCAATTTTGACGTTAGATTTTTCTGTACCAGATGACAGAGTATACTATGTCTCTGTTGGGAGATCTATAGCTGAATGGTTGCGAAACTTAAAAATTGATAAATCGTGAGGGAAGAATACTACATAAATATATGAGATTGGCAGTGGCATTTACGCTCGAACAGAACCAACTATTTATCCCGTTTGGGGTCGCCCTGATGTCATTGACAAAGCAGTCAGAAAATTTTATTACAGGACCATTGATTTTGTAGTCCAAAATGCATTCAATTAGGATAGTGATCCTATTATTTTCAACCTTACTTGGGTTAAGTTACATGAGCCATCTTTTCCAACACATCATTTGAACCCCACCACAAAGTCCCATGGCATATTAAATCTCAGGGTTTAGATATTCTCTCCTTGGACTGCGATTACTTTTCCAAATTCCTCTTTGATTTCCTTTACGGACTTTTCTATATAAACGTTGAAAATGAGACGGGACAAACCACTTCGAGGGAAAGAAGACCAGACAGAAAGATGGCAGGGAAAAGTCCAATTATTATATCAAGGAAAAGAAATACATGATATGGTTCTGGAATAAGAAGAGGCTGTTGATTCTGATGAAATGGGAAACCGAATTTTGAGGTCAGAATACGCCAGAGCTATGAGAGACCTAAATAGGAACAAGGCATCTGAAATTGATGACACCCTCAGAATTACTGATCGCCTCAGGAGGAACCAACTTACCGAGGTCATTCTATTCATTGCGTATGATAAGGAGAAGTGCTATCCGGTTTTAGACAGAATGATGTTATACCTATTCCCAAGATATCAGGTACTGACAAGTATGAAAACTACCGCAATATTAGTCTAATCTCTCACGCTTGGAACAAGGCATCTGGAATAGACGTCATGCTCCTAGAAGAGACGTTGCTAAAACCAAATAGGCCTATGTCCTTCAACATTAAAATCTTTATTTATCGTAAAGATATATTAACAATGAGGGCGGGAGCGTGACTGTTCTGATTAAGTAAAAGCTTATTCATCACTTCATCGACCGTCTTCATTATGGTGTTATCAAGACCGGGAAACTATCACTATACACTTTTTGCGGCTCATTTATCCCCCAGTTCTCCTCTGTATACTGCAGAACGTGATATCTTATTAAACAACCCTTAGCTTGTCCGTTCTATTATTGTTGATTGGAGTACTGTTTAGTGCTGCTATGCTGTACTTTTCAGAACTCTAATCCGCGAGTTGTTCCCTGACAATGGACCTTACGATCTGTGCGTTGAATTGTAAGAGTTATATTGGTCAGAAATACGAACTAGAGTAGTTTTCTGACCATAATATCGACATCATGGTACTAAAAGGACGTGGCTAAAGCCTAATAGGCTCATGGCCTTTAAAATTAACATCTTTACTATTTATCGTAAAGATATAGTTAACAATGAGGTCGGGAACGTGACGGTGCTGATTAAGTCGAAGCTTACTCATCACGTCATCAACCCTCTTCGTTATGGTGTTATCAAGACCTGAAAACTATCACTATCAACTTTTATGCGGTCTATTTATCCTACAGAACTCCTCTGCATACTGCAAAACTTATCTTATTAAACAACCCCTCGCTTGTCCGTTCTATTCTAGTTGATGACCTCATTTCCAGGCATCCAGATTGGAACTCATAACTGATAAATCGTAAGGAAGGAATACTACTTAAATGTATGAGAGACAATGGCATTGGTGTTAACGCTCTGACGGAACGGGTCGTGATCTTTTTCAACCTTATTTGGGTTAACTTACATGAACCATCTTTTCCCACACTTCATTTGAACACTTAATTACCACAAAGTCTCGTGGCATATTAAATCTCAGAGTTTTGGTATTCTCTCCGTTGAATAGGCTTAGCCTTTGCAATTTCGGGCAATAATCCCACTTAGGGTTTTAAGAGTTTTCTAGAAGGAGAGCAAGTGTATCGCCTCCTAGCCTTATGTTCATGGACGATCATGTTAAACCTTTTCCTTTTACATGAAGGCCATTTAGAATGGGCACTTATTGCTCCTGTTTATTTTGTAATTGTTTATAGACCAGTGTGTAACATACTGTTGTGCAAAAGTGACTGTAAATACATTTTGTCGGGCATAAACTTCTAAGAAACTTATGCCTCTGAGAAGCTGGACTATATTAACTTTTGGAGCTCAGACTCCTAGACTACGTAAATTAGCGGAGCAAACAAGCTCTTAGAAATAGTGTACCTGTTCGGACCTACAATCCAAATTCCCTTGTATATTATCACGGTGGATAATTCTCTCTAATTTTGTACCTGATTTTTGACTTTGTCATTGTTGTAGGAGCTGACGAGCTCATTATTATATTGTTGTTGTTTATTCAGATTTTCCATCTATCAAATTTTAACTAAAACAGAGAGTAAAGAAATAACATTTTAAACTGTAATGCCCTGATTTATGATCTGGTCATTTCCTTGTCCGTCCATTCTCCCGGGCACCTTCTTACACCTCTGCGTTCCACGACATTCCCGTATCAATCCACTGGTTCTTACTTGATTTTACCTTTCTTCCTAACCTTTCTTCAACAACTCTACTAATTTCATTCTTCACGACTGTCCACTCTTCATCTATTGTGTTTCCTTCGGCCTTTTCACTTAGTCCTTGTGCAACATATTCCTTGAAACAAACCCTCACACGCTTTTCCTTCAACGTATCTGGGTGATGATGAAGCTTGTTGTTTAAAGGGGCCTAACATCCGGGTCATCGGCCTCAACGTATGTAGATACCATCTTCCTACATGCCTTTTTTTTTTTTTTCAATTTCTTCAACTTCAGATGACATTTAATGACCAACAAGTTGTGGTCAGAGTCCACGTCTGCTCCTGAAAATTTCTTGCAATCCGACACCTGGTTTCTGAATCTCTGCCTAATCGTAATGAATTATATTTGATATTTTCCTGGGTCTCCAAGTCTCGTATACTGCTGTCGTTTGTGGTGTTTGAACCAAGTATTAGTAAGGACTGAGTTATGATCAGTGCAGAATTCAACTATCCTACTTCCTCTTTCATTCCTTCGTCCCAGTCCGAATTCTCCTACGGCATTACTTTCTCTTCCTTGGCCTACTACTGCATTTCATTTTCCCATCACAATTAGATTCTCGTCTCCTTTTACATATTGTATTATATCTTCTCCGTCTTCATATGTTCTTTCGATTTTTTCATCTGCGTAACTATTCGGCATATAGATCTGCACTACTGTGGTGGGCACTGGCATGGTGTCTGTCTTGACAACAATAATTCGTTCACTATGCTGGTCGTAGTAGCTTTCTTATTCATTACTAAGCCAACTCCAGCATTTCCTTTGTTTGTTTTTATGTTAATAATGCTGTAGTTGTCTGACCTAAAATCTTGCTCCACACCCGGAAATCCGAATGGGGGACTATTATTTATCCCTCCGGAATATTTTACCCGGGAGGAAGTCATCATCAGTAAATCATTTATTCATACAGAGAGAGCTGCATGTCCTCTGGAGTTAGTTACGGCTGTATTTTCCCGTTGCTCTCAGCCGTGTAGTAGTATTAACACAGTCAAGGCCATGCCAGTCTATCTTTCATACAGCCGCCCTTGCAGCTTCCGAGTGGCTGCTACCCCCGTTTCGATGAACTATTGGTTAGTCTAGTCTCTCGAAAGATACTTTTCCGATATCTGCTTTGGTTATCTGCTTCACTGGGATGCGCAAGACTCCCCACCGCGGCAAGGTCATATGGTTCACAGGGGAGGACAAATTCAATTATCTCGATTTAATAATGGACAGAAGTCTTCCTTGGAGAGACAATATAGAGCAGGTCCTTCAACGAGCAGCGGCACGGGTGGTCTGCCTGAGATTTCTGCTGGGTAATAAATATGTATGCCTTTGCTGGCAGGACCTAGTGTTTACAGTGCACTATGTCTTCTGGTATGGGCTAGAGCAATCTTGTTACTTTCATTCATATGTCTCAGCTTTATCCTTGGCTTTGACAAAATGAAAGTGACTGAGGTATGAGTGATGCTAGTAATGCCATTCCTTCTGCAGCCAGTCCCTGCTATGAATGGTGTGAAAATATTGCTCATAGGGTTGGTTGTTGCATGCATTTCAGTGGGCTTGGCAGACTGATATGTAATAGCAACATCTGGCTCAGTGAGGAAAGCAACAGGAAACTACCTCACTCTTCATTTCCCTGGTACGCCTCTTCAGTGATGTCTAGGCCATCTATGACAGCTGATGGCGGAGCTGTTAAGGATCCAACCAGCCTTCGGGCTGAGGACTTAACATACATACAATAAATATGTCTTCCAATGTAAGAGAAAAGTTTACATAGCATATATCAGGCGTATCCTGCTACATGGTTGCGAGGCCCATTGCAATATTAAAAAAAAAAAAAAAAAAAAATTCCACTTTCTAAATTACAAGTTTTTCTAAACAAAACTTCAAGATCAGAACCCCTATACTGAAATCTAATAAAAAGTTACGACGCGAGCTTCGTATACCGCTTACTAATCTCAGATTAACAAAATAGTAAAGATGACCAAATATATAATTCACATTAGCCACTCAAGCGACCCTAGCATCCTACGCTTAAAACGGGTCGTAAGGACCTATTTAAACAGGAAAATAGCAAATTTTTTCGGCCTTTTCCAATTTCAAATCATATGCCACTAAATAATTAGACATTCGTTTGTTACGAATAGTGATTCTCCCTCGTAGATCTAAAACCCTACCCCTAAATTTTATAACAAACTTCAGCGATGAGGGGTTTTCTCTTCTGCCAGGAGGCAAAATTCCGCCTCTCAAGACAGATAGTGTCCCCCCCCCCCCCCCCAGTGCAGTAAACAGATATGTTTCCGGCTCATCGGGTATTCTCTGAAACAGATCACTAAAAGTGCTTTTCGCTCCGGGACTCTCATTTGCTCGCCCTAAACAAATAAATATACAAAAAAAAAAAAAAATCTGTATAGCCTATATAAAATAAGAGTTTTTGTCTGTACATTGCTCAGTATTAAAAGGTAAGGTGTTTTGTATCGATCTTGTCCACAGTAACAAGGAAACACACTTTTTAATTTTCCGTCAACTTTATCCGTCTTTCTGTGTGTATGTATTGTACCTGTCCCGGGCATCAAAGTCCCATCTTCCCTACTTTCATTCCGAGCAACGCCTTCGCCCGAGAGCAAATGGGTCATGGTCCTGTCTGACGAAAATAAAGTGGGCATGTAAAATAAATATATTGAAAGTTGTGCACTATAGTGAGAGGTATACATTAATCTAATAAAGAATAAGAATGAACTTTTACCTAGTACAGAACACAATTTTATTCACAGAGAGATCATCTATGAACAACTCTGTACACACATGAAATGCCAATTAAGTCGCCTACGTGGCAATTTTTTGAGATATAATACACTTAACTTATCGCATGGGTAATGCCATCTAATGTCTTTATGAGTTCGTTATTCGCTCTTGAATTGCATTCTGACATTCCCAAGTTGAAGCAACTCAACTTCGCATATTACAGATTCACTGTCAAATATTAGGGACACTTCCCTTTGACTTTGACAATGATATCATTTGGATATTCACACTTCATTATTCTTATTATTATTTTTTGTTTGCTATCTGCTTTACGTCGCACCGACACATATAGGTCTTACGGCGACGATGGGATAGGAAAGGTATAGGAATGGCAAGCAAGCGGCCATGGCCTTCACTAAGGTACAGCCCCAGCATTTACCTGGTCTGAAAATGGGAAACCACGGAAAACCATCTTCAGGGCTGCGGACAGTGGGGTTCGAACCCACTATCTCCCGGATGCAAGCTCACAGCTGCGAGCCCCTAACCACACGGCCAACTCGCCCGGTATTCACACTCCATTACAAGGGTCAATGACCCTGTTTGACCCAATGGCAAATAAACCATCCACTTATTACCGTAAAAGAGAAACATAAATTGCACAAATAAACTTTAATTGTTAACCACTGTTGTTTAATTGGCATTTCTGAATTGTCATATTCTTGAGATATTAAATAAGTACGTTCCACATAGCCCGCCTCTGTGGTGTAGTGGTTAGCGTGATTAGCTGCCACCCCAGGAGGTCCGGGTTCGATTCCCGGCTCTGCCACGAAATTTGAAAAATGGTAGGAGGGCTGGAACGGGGTCCACTCAGCCTCGGGAGGTCAACTGAGTAGAGGTGGGTTCGATTCCCACCTCAGCCATCCTAGAAGTGGTTTTCTGTGGTTTCCCACTTCTCCTCCAGGCAAATGCCGGGATGGTACCTAGTTTAAGGCCACGGCCGCTTCCTTCCCTTTTCCTTGCCTGTCCCATCCAATCTTCCCAGCCCTCCACAAGGCCCCTGTTCAGCATAGCAGGTGAGGCCGCCTGGGCGAGGGACTGGTCATTCTCCCCAGTTGTATCCCCGACCCAAAGTCTGAATCTCCAGGACACTGCCCTTGAGGCGGTAGAGGTAGGATCCCTCGCTGAGTCCGAGGGAAAAACCGACCCTGGAGGGTAAACAGATTACGAACGAACGTTCTACATAAATCAACAAAATACCTAATCATGAAAATCCAGCAGTCGCCTATTACTAATGGTTCCTATATCTAATTACAAAACATACATACCGTACTACCGAACATATGTCTCTCCGGGGTGAAAAACGTATTACTAGTATTTACAATGTGGACAGTACAACGCTGGTGAGCCTGTAACTCTAGAAATGAATCTCTAAACAATACACATGACACAAACAATAAGATACATATTATGGTGGAGCATCTCCCCCGTAAACAAGACATAAAATACAATCAATGCTCGCCGGAGTCTGTGACCCCACAAAGGTCTTCTGGTATCAACTCAATAACTTCGGTAGCAATCGGGTATCGAACCACGCCATTCCGACTCGAGATATTAGCTGAAATTCCCTAACTACGAATTTATTTTAATGCCCTAATTGGAGGAAATGCATCAACTACCGGTTCATTAAACACAGAGCCTTTCGGTGGTAAAGACAGGTTACTACTCAAGTCAATATTTTAAGTTATGTGCGTTTAAATTGGCCAAGATATCTCTGCAGGCCGAGAACATCACATGCTTGGAAACACGGCCAGCAAAAATAAAAATAAAAGCACAACGAAGGGTCTGGAGCCTCGTGTACTTCTCACTCTCCCACTCTGAGGGGTAACACCTCCTGGCCGAGACAGCAAAAAACGGCTGCACAGTATTACATCCGGAGAGAGCGATCTAATTATTAATTCATATCTATCGCATATCTTTCCGGGGCACATTATCCTCAATTGGCATTAATCACATATTTTCTTTCAGTATCCAGTAATGTATGGTAACCATAATGGTGGGTTGCTACGTGTGACTATGTGGTAAAAGGTGATGTTATTAATATAGAGTCAACGCTATTCTGGGTTATGGATTCATTTGCACGGTTGGTTTGTAGTTTATATTTTGTTTTAAGATTATTTCTGCTGCTTTACGATGTCTATGGTAATTTATTTGGTGGTACTATCTTTCTCTTGGTGCTTTTGATACTTGTTTATATGGTTACTGTGGAGTGGTTAACGAGATATTATTTATGGTTTTTTATATGAAGCTTCCTGTAACAGTATTTTTGATCAGTTTTTGGCGTTCATTCGTTGTTACTAAGCTAAATGTCGAAGCGTTTTGGTTCTGTTTTTCTAATCTGTGATTTTACAGAGGAGTGTTGATAGCATTTTATAGTATCATATCTCAAGGTTAGGGAACGCACATTGTCTGTACACCCGGTGATTGTATTGCACAGTCTATATATAGTATTATTAATCTCAATTTAATCGAACAGACTTGATAGTTAATAATTTATAATAGCGCAACCTGATAAGGTAAATTAAACTAAATAATCGCAAATCTTGTTGACAACATAATATTGCATGTTATGGTATGGAGACGGAATTCGTAAAAGTCAGTAAAGAAGAAGCAGATTCTACCAGTGTTGAAGATCATATTGAAAGCTCCCAAATCAACTGAAGTTAAAATGGAAAACCACGATTACCCAGTCCCCACTGCGGCAAGCACTACATAAAATTTAATACGCACATAAGGCGATCTCATCCTGATATCCGTCGCAAACTACTCTGCCAAAAATCCTTTGAGGCAAGAAAAATGAAGAGAGGCAAAGCTATAGAGAACTTACAAGCAACACTTAAATCCGCAGAGGGCAACAAGTAGAGATAAAGAAAAGAGACGCAACAAGTACCGGTATCGAGAAATGCAGTATTTCTATTACAACCAGTGAAGAAAAGCCATCAGAAATGCTCTGAACAACCAAACGACTCACTGTACGGCCGGTATCGGTGATATTTAGAATCATTTTTCATCTATTTTTGCCACACCGAACAACTGTGAACGCGAAAATTACGACGACCTGCTGACTGAAAGCGAACGTGCTGTACAAGACGAAACCTTCGACGTAATGGTGCACAAGGACGAGGTAATCCTGGCTATGAAAAGAATGGCTGTGGGCACGTCAGCTGAACCCGACAGAGTTCTCGTCAGAGCTATCGAAAGTTATATGGCATCAACTATCATAGCTAAAGTTGCTACGATAATGTTACAGACTGGGCATGTTCCATTATTGTTCTCAAAGGCGCGCACCACTTTTTACCTAAAATCGAGATCCAACAGAACTGTCAGACTGGAGGCTATATTGAGGCAAGAAAACTGGAGAGAGATAAAGCTATGGAGAACTTACAAGCAACACTCAACTCCGCAGAGGGTAACAAATATAGATATTGTTACGAATAAAACTCCATCTGTTTCATTACTCTAATTTATTTCAGGATGACCTAATAAATGCACACACACACACACACACACACACACACACACACACACACACACACACACACACACACACACACACACACACACACACACACAATTCTAATTAGTTATGAATGGCCACACTTACAGGTTACGGTCTATTTACAAATTGCTCTTCCTCATGGCGCAACAGGTAGTCCAGCCCGTTACTGTAACTGCGGACACTTAATCCTTACTTTCACTTTCCCCAGGTACAGTCAACTCATGCAACAGCTGTGTGTAGACCGCTGGATCTGAACACAGGGCTACGGGCCACTCGACACACGACGACTGTTCGTTGGTTCGACTCCACAGACAGTCCAGTAATTCACACAGTCACATGCAGCGAACAACTGAACAACTCATTAGTATTCAGCAGCTGGACGATACTCACAACAGCGAACATTAACACAGATCCATTTATCCTCGCACTCACGATAGCGTGTTTCCTCGCTGAGCCTCACGGCGATCTTCAGTTTACAGAAATACACAAGCACACAGTACTCTCGAGTAGTACACGTCTTCTGTTCCATCGTCTCCAACCCAACTACTCACTGGTCTCTCCGACGCCACAACAACCGTTCCTCGTTCAGACCTCGGTGGGACACTCGTGACAGCCAACACTTGTGTCGCCCTCAGCCCAGCCACCGAATCCTAATACACTGAGTCTCTCACTGACTTCACCCCGGAGTCCAACGCTGACCGTGACTCCACCGCGGAGCCCAACTGTGACTGACTGTCCGCGGCTAGCCTCCCATTTTATAGCTCGGGTGATTTCAGCCAGAATTTTCGCGAGTTGGCTAGAGGCAGAACTTTCCCGTTGAATCTCCAAGAAACTCAGAAGTAAGCTGGCCGACAAGAACAATACACGGAAAGGCTGGCCCCACCCCACAAGCAGGCTGGGAGAGCCAGGTCGTCTGAGTCACTAGCCCACTCCTGGAAATACCGAAAGGGGCTACCACGGGGCTGGCACGTAACAATATGTTCAGTCCTTCGTCGTGTCATCGAGAAGGTCTTTGATGTAAGATTAAGGAGTTACATCCAGTTCAGCGAACATCAATGAGAATTCATCAAATCACCTGGCACCATCATAAACACCGCTTTACTGAGATCTGTGTTAAACTCAGAAAAACACAACACAAAAGATGTTAGCCTGGTCTTCCTAGACATAAGCAAGGCTTTCGACAACGTGGGTCATTTACACTTAAGGAAAACGTTAGCTACGTCAACTGCACTTAACAAGCTGAGCAAAATATTTTGCAAGCTTCAGGAGAATAATACAACTCAGATCCAGACCGATTTCAAGAAAACTAATCCAATTAAATTACGCAGTGGTATAATGCAAGGATCTCCATTGTCACCAGTTTTATACAATCTCACAACAAGTCACATTTTTTGAGAAATCGGTGAAATACAACTATGCGACATGCATGGTTACTCTCTTGCCTACGGACTTGAACCTCTAACTACATTGGGCTTCGCAGATGATACCGTTATTGTAGGAAGAAATCGAGTCTCCGTAGTAGAACTGACGAAACTAGCTTTACAGAGGTTTCATGAACTTGGTCTGACAGTAAACCCTGACAAATCTAAGGTTATTAATATCAATAGAGGAGAAATAAACGAAGGGCTCATTACAGTCGAAGAAGGTAGAGAGATTAAATGTGTTTCGAGGAACAAATGTGTCATATACTTAGGGGTAAATTATGCAGATACGATGTTATTTGATTCCAAGAAGACAATGACACTCCTTCAGCAGAAACTCACATCGTTATCATCCACCCCTGTCTTCATCCGGATCAGAAATTTTCAATTATCAATTGGTCAGTTTGTCCTACGTTGACTTGCCAGTTCCTCTGCGTTCCTGCAGGTAAAATACCTCGGCGATTCTTGGAGGATGCTGATAAACCTGTTAAGAGTACACTAAATGAGATAATATCTCTTCCTACCGATACTCCGGATTCTACGATTTACTCAAATAAACGGTACAAAGGGTTAGGTGTTTTTAGGGCAAGCTGGGAAGCCTTGCTTCAGCATATAAACAGCTGTAACAATCTGAAATGGGAAGGGAACCAATATATTGAAGCCACTAAAAATCTAGATGAATTAACATATGTTTAACTGAGCTAAACGTGAATGATAAAACTGGGGATATGAAGAAAAGACACCGTGAGTATGACACCAAGAAACTCAGAAATAAATTACGAGAATCTGAATTTAAGAAATGGTGCCAGTAGAGCAGCAAAGGTCAAGGAGTGTGTCTGTACAAGGAGCTCCCTCCTGCAAACCGCTGGGTTAGAAACCACGATGGTCTTTCTAGCACGGAATGGAGAGACGCGCTGAAAATGACATGTAACGTTGCACCTGTAAGGGCTGTACCGGGAAGGTGCCTTGATGGTAACTGCTGCAGATGATTCAGTGAGTCAGAAACATTACCTCACGTCTTGTGTTCCTGTGCCTTCGGTGAAGCTCTTCGAAACAGCAGACATAACAACGCCACGTCGTCCATAGCACAGATGCTCCGTGAAAAAGGATTTCAAGTCCATGAGGTAGTTCATGGCATCGGGGTAAATGGCAGCACGAGAAGGATGGACATGATCGCCATTAAAGTGAAGAAAGTATTTATATATCAGACCCCACAATAAGATTTGAACACTCCGATCAACCAGACGAAGTAGACAGAGAAAGTAAGTCTATCTACCAGCCTATAGTGCTGTATTATATGAATAAGTATGTGTTGGACGACGTAGAAGTTAGGGGGTCTCCTGATCGGTGTGAGAGAGACAGTCACTAAGAAGACGATAGAGCTGATGAAGACCTTCAACATCAGTTACAAGGAGTTCATCTACAGGGGGATGAAAGCATTCAGGGGTCCTCTTTTGATACTCAGACACCACTTATATTCGCCAGACTGAGACATAATTTACTTTCATTTTTTATTTTTGTTTTTGTGTATTCTTTGGCTTAGGTAGCCTCCAAGTGGAAGAATGTTTTGAAAAAATGCCTCTAGAATATATTTCGATGACTTTTACCAGCAGGGAATTAAAGTATAATACTTAACACTCTTGCGAATCGTTCTAGGTCAATAGTTCATTCCTTAAGTCAGTATTTTCTTTCTTTACTTAGCAGCATCCTTAAACTAAAGGAGGATGTCTATAATCATACAAATTTTAATTCGTGAAGCACCTGTTTACTGTTTTATCCCACAATTAATAATCGGAATTTAGAAAGATCCTACCAGCTGATTCAAATGGAAATATTGTGAAAGTAAGCCGAATTATTTAAATCCACCACATCTACGAATGCTTCACTAAACACACATAACAACAGATAGGGCATTAAACGCTAATTCATGCAGATTCCCGGAGATAAATTTTGTGATTAACCAATAATCATCCTGAAGTAAAACAAAGATAATAAAGAAACTATACCCCTTTGAGACTCGCATATCTCACTGTCTACACACTAGACATTAAATCAAAATGCAAGCTATTGAATGTGTTTACAAAGTTACCATATAATGCCACTTTTGACGGATTTTCAGGCAAAGATATCATTGGAATGTACTTACCGTTTTGGTGTGTAACCTGCTATCATCTGGTGATACCCATATGGATTTAGTTGTCCATGAGCGCTATCTCGCTAGTAGAGGATCCTGGGTTCATCTGGCTCCGCGCTGGCTACATGATTTACTGGAGAACAGCTATCTCCAAGCTATTGAAAATCCCATGCCGTTCTTCCACTCAGGAATACCGCTGACACATAGGCGCGTTCTCGTCGTCGCTGGTACTGGGTGTAAGGGGTATTCGCATACATGTGAACACAAATGTAAGTCGAGTTATTCGAAGCGCTGTTTATTTGACTTCTAAATAAATACGATAATGGTGATGTCTACTCATAGTCTCGAGATGGACTACCACAAATAGCGATTAATGTTCCTGAAGATCGCCACTTGCACCCCTTTCATTACAGGTTGCAGCACTTGATAATTTATCTATCCCACAAACTGAGCGTCAGTATTCAACTCATTCGTCCCTGGCTAATATGAATAGCTTCACACGAGCTCACTATAGCACTATGATATTTTGTTCTCACTAATCGCAATATTAACTACACACTGACGGCCACAACTAGCGTGACCCGGTCTGTAAATGTAGCTAATTTGCTTATCCTGCCTGGAATATCAATTTGATATCATCTCATTCTCATTGCAACACAAAAAGTGTGTTGATCACACGTAATACTGTCGATACCACACACACACACACACACACACACACACACACACACACACTCACACACACACCTCTCACTCAATTACTATAGATATGCGCCCAAAGAAACATGCATTGCGATGCACTAATCTGCACTGTGACTTGACTCGCGCAAACCATGATATAGAATAAGCTGAAATGTACAATGTGAAACGACTTAAATAGCCGACTAGTGGAGATCACTAGGGAAAGGGTACGCCCCTCCCACTTTTCCGTATTCGCTCCGTTAGTAGTCATGTTCAAAAGTCGAAAGGATACTCAATTCGTAGCATTTTATACACTCTATCTACTGAACTATTTTCATTCAAATCGAATAGTATGTTTCAGAGTAATTATGAATGCATCTTTTGGACTTTAGGCGCGCACGGTTCGGGTGATGGGGTCTCCCCAGCTTTGAGTTAAGAAACCCCCAAGGGCCATCTGGTTTTTATCACTACGATGCTGTAGAGAAGTAAACCACATTTCTACGTAATTGGATATTGCAAATTATGCAATGTATATTGATCCTTCTTACGTAGTATTCCTGGGCTTGTGACGATTTATCACTATTATCATTGGTGAGCCCGCGAAGTCTGTGGGTTGGTATGCACGAAAGGCGGGGAAGTGATAGTAATATTCAGTTCTTAGGTTGAAACCCTGCAAAGAAGAAGCCACGCCTTTTGGCACAAGCGGCATCCTAAGCCTCGCGTCATATCGTCAACTCTCTTTCACTATAGAGGGGCTAATACCAAGGTCACGATGTACCCAGGCCCTCTTTCCCTCCTTAGGCGTAATTAGGGCTTCAGCCTCCGAACTCGCCTAGTGTCGATCGGGCATAAAATGCTATTTGCAACCAAATACTTCACAAATTGATTTGGGAAGCAGCACGTATAACTTATTAGGCTTCTCGACATGTGTAGTAACCTGGCATTGAACGGTTTCAGTATATATGTATGAATGCACATCGCGAGAAAATGGCAGAAGAGAATGTAATGAAAATCGGTATTTAAGGTCGGAGAATAAGGCAATAAAATCTAAGCTATAGATAATTTTATTCGTGCTGAGTGAAATGGTAATTTAGGGGAAGACCTAAAATGCAATTCTCTCAACATCTGTTTTAGTGGTCTTATCAATAAATAAACTTACTACATAAGTTATATACATTATATTTCCGATCATTTATGCCTTATATATTTTTACCGTCCCAGCTGTAATTACATAGATATTCATCAATTTCGATTTTTGTTACTAAGTCCATCCACATCAATGCTAAGCCACGAGAGGATTGGTGAGCAGAATTTAATGACAATCATTGTGTAAAAGTCGGGGAATAAGGCATTACAGTCTAGGCTATAATGATGTTATTCAAGCTGGATGAAATTGTAAATTAGGGGAAGGCATCTAAAATTTAATTATGAAATACCTGTGTTATTGGTCCTATCCAAAAGTACTCCATACACAAGTTATAGATAATTCAATTTCCGATCATTTATGTCTTATAATAGAATTCATGAATTTAGACTTTAGTTGCTTTTAGTCCATATCAACGCCGAGCATTTCAGTTACCACTGATCTGAATTTAGGGCAGTCTCCCAGGTGGCATATTCCCTATCTGTTGTTTTCCTAGTCTTTTCTTAAATAATTGCATTGTTATCATGGAAATATCGTTTAAGCACGTTGACTGGCAATGCCTTTTTGTCACGATTGTCTTAAGGTGTAAAGCAGCGTGGTCATGGGTCTATATTGTCAAGGAAAATTGTGAAGATGATTATAAAATTGAGAAAGGAATCGCAAAGGAACGGTCGCTTGAAGAATATGACAAGAGGGTGTCATGAAACAGGTAAGTAGGCTACTCCCTTTACTTTAGATGCCCTTATATCACTGAGCGGAAGAAAACTAAATGTGAAGGCCTACAATATCGGGGGCTCATAAAACTGATCAATAATAATATTACATTGGCCATTGTTTGTTGTGATGTACTTTGTCTCTTCTGCTCCCACTCATCTCCGATAAATGGGATTACTGCTGAGTAAAACACTCTCCCTGAATATTGGTAGGAAGTAGCTGGGGAGTTAGATCACTTCATTTTTTAGCATGCCATTCCTCTGGTTCATAAATCTTCTGATACTATTGGTACGTAACACACTGGTTTATCATATTATTCCAGTTATTCGATATCTTCTCTGAAGTGCTGATTGGAATGAGCAGTGTGCACAGTCAACAGAATACAGCAGAGGAGTCTTCACGGCTGTCTGCGGCCTGGTCATTCCAGCTCTGGAATTCAGAACCGCTACAGCGGCAGCATAATACTGTTCGTTACAAGTGAGAAAATGTGCCGCATGTCATTTGATCGAGCATTTCATGTCATAGAATTGTTTTTAAACGCGACATTTCATTTGGCTAATACTGTTTTCTGACAAGAATACTGACGTCACTGTAAGGACCTATGTTGAGTCCAGTTTATTTTGCCTGTGTCTCTTACAGAATTAAGGGAAAATGGATGGTTGTATTTTAAAGAAACTTGGTCTTACAGTTTGAGTAGGGCCTTAGCTACAAGTTGTGCAAACATTTCAAAGGGAGGGGATGCCTCAGAAGGTGCCTGAAGAATAAAAGTCGATGTATCTCTCTTACGGTTGGTTTTAAAGAGAAGTAGCTCATGGCGAATTTTTGTTCTATTTCTCTTTCTGTTAGTTTTTGTCTGTGTCAGTTACAATATCAGGGCAAAGTGGATGGGGGAATTTTAATGAAGCTTGACATTACAGTTTTAAAGAAAAGTCGAGTAGGGTCTTAGCTACAAGTTTTCCAGATATTTTACCATGAAGGGGTGCTTCAAAAGGGGCCTTGAGAATAAAACTAGGTGTATCTCTAAAGGCTGGAATTACACGAAAAATCTCAAGGAGAATTTTTGTTCTATACCTTTTTGCAATATAGTGAAAAATGAGGTAGATATCAGTGGCAGTCATGTGGAAATTCAAGAGCCGCTAACTAGCTCCACAGACTGTACAGATAGACTTTATGGAGATCGTTTCGGAAACGTTTTAAAGACGTTGACCACCTGTCAATATTTTTTAACTATTAACCCGATACTAGTCTTTTATACTGGAAGGAGGAGATCAAATCAAGATCAACAATAATGAAAAGGAATATGAAACTGTAAAGGACCCAAGTGAGTAAGAAAGCAAGTACGTCATGACAAGCGGCTGACAAGGTGAGGCATGTCCACTTACGTGCCTCAGAATCTTGGGGGTGGGGTGGGGGTCTAGGGAGCGGTGATAAGGATACTGGGATCTGGAAGTCTAGTAGGGATGTCATAAAAATGTTAGTGTTGAACTGTAGAAGTATTGGAAAAGAAAGGAATAGAATTAAGCAATTTTATAGATATATACTTACCAAATATTGTAATGAGAAATGATATAATGGACGCAGCAATTTTCTCACGAAACTGGAGTGTGTATCGTAGAGATAGGATAGGAATGGTGAAAGGGGGAGTATTCATTCTGGTGAAGGAAGAATTTGTAAGCTATGAAAATGTTATGACAAACATGAAATTCTAGGTGTAAGGCTCATTTCTAAAGATAATAGGCAATTTGATGTATTTGGAGCGTACAGACCGGAAAAAGGGTAGCGCTGACGCTGATTCAGAATTATTTGATAAGATAATCAACTATGTGGGGAAACGACATGGAAAGGAATGTGATTGTAGCGGGAGATCTAAATCTACTAAATGTCAATTGGGAAGGTAATGCGAACGACAGGGAGCATGACCAACACATGGGAAATAAGTTAATATGGGAAGGACAGCTGATTCAGAAACTAATGTTAATGTTATTTGCTTTACGTCCCACTAACTACTCTTTTGCGGTTTTCGGAGACGCCGAGGTGCCGGAATTTAGTCCCGCAGGAGTTCTTTTACGTGCCAGTAATCTACCGACACGAGGCTGTCGTATTTGAGCACCTTAAATACCACCGGACTGAGCCAGGATCGAACCTGCCAATTTGGAGTCAGAAGGCCAGCGCCTTAACCGTCTGAGCCAACACAGCCCGGCGATTCAGAAACTAGAGGGAAGAATATCCTGGACGTGGTGCTGATAAAACCAGATGAGGTCTATAGAGAAACCGAAGTATATAGATGGTATTAGTTATCATGAAAGCTATTTTTGTCGTAGTTAAAAATAAATTTGATAGGAAGGAAGGTCTTAAATTTATGACAATTAGACAGTATCACATAGCTGATAAAGCACGCATGAAGGAGTTTTTAAAACGTAACTATGATCGGTGGAAAACGGTAAATAAAAATTTAAACAGACAGTGGGATGGGTTTAAACCAATTGTTGAAGAATGTGAAAGCAGGTTTGTATCTTTAAGGGTGGTAAGGAATGGTAAAGACCCACCTTATTATAACAGAGAAATGAAGAGAATAAGAAAGAGGTGCAGATTGGAAAGAAATAGTTAGCAATGGCTGTGGAAATAAGGAGAAATTGAAGGAACTTACTAGGAAATTAAATCTAGCAAAGAATTCAGCTAAGGATAACGTGATGACAAGCACAGGAATTGGCGGTCATAAACAATTTAGTGAAAAATGGAAGGGTATGTATAGGTACTTTAAGGCAGAAACAGGTTATAAGAAGGACACGCCAGGAATCATTAATGAACAAGGGAAGTGTGTATGCGAGGATATTCAAAAAGGCAGAAGTATTCAGTCAGCAGTATGTAAAGATAGTTGGTTACAAGGATAATGTACGGGTAGAGGAGGTGACTTATACTAAAGATGTATTAGAATTTACCCATGATAACAATGACATTTACAGTAAGATATAAAAGTTGAAAACTAGAAAAGCAGCTGGAATTGGTAAGGTTTACGGGGATATACTAAAGACAATGCGTTGGGATATAGTACCATATCTGAAGTACTTAATTGATTATTGTTTGCATGAAGGAGCTATACGAAATGAATGCAGAGTTGCTATAGTAACCCCTGTGTGTAAAGGAAAGGGTGATAGACATAAAACTGAAAATTGCAGGCCAGTAAGTCCAACATGCGTTGCATGTAAGCTTTGGGAAGGCATTCTTTCTTATTATATTAGACATGTTTGCGAAATTAGTAACTGGTTCGATAGAAGGCAGTTCGGTTTTAGGAAAGGTTATTCCACTGAAGCTCAACTTGTAGGATTTCAGCAAGGTATAGCAGATATCCTGGATTCAGGAGGTCAAATGGACTGTATCGCGATTGACCTGTCTACAGCATTTTATAGGGTGGATCATGGGAGACTACTGGCAAAAATGAATACAATTGGACTAGAGAAAAGAGTGACTGAATGGTTTGCTATATTTCTAGAAAATAGATCTCAGAGAATTAGAGTAGGCGACCCTGTAATAATTAAGAGGGGAATTCCTCAAGGCAGTATTATTGGACCTTTATGTTTTCTTATGTATATCAATGATATGAGTAAAGAAGTGGAGTCGGAGATAAGGATTTTTGCACGTGATGTTATTCTGTACAGAATAATAAATAAGATACAAGATTGTGAGCAACTGCAAAATTACCTCGATTAGTGTTGTGAGATGGACAACAGGAAATGGTATGATGAAAAACGAGGTTAAAAGTCAGGTTGTGAGTTTCACAAACAGGAAAAGTCCTTTAAGTTTTAATTACTGCGTTGATGGGGGTGAAAGTTCCTTATGGGGATCACTGTAAATACCGAAGAAAAGATCCCCATTGGGGTAATCACGTAAATGGGATTGTAAATAAAGGGTACAGATCTCTGCACATTGCTATGAGGGTGTTGAGGGGCTATCGTAATGATGATGATGCTTGTTGTTCTAAAGGGCCTAACATCGAAGGTCATCAACCCCGCGCTATAGTAAGGATGTAAAGGAGAGGGCATATAAGTCTGTGGTAAGACCCCAAGTAGAGTACGGTTCCAGTGTATGGCACCCTTACCAGGATTAGGCTACTTGATTCAAGAATTGGAAACAAAAATCCAAAGAAAAGCAGCTCGATTTGTTCTGGGTGATTCCCGACAAACGAGTAGCGTTACAAAAATGTTGCAATGTTTGCGCTGGGAAGATTTGGAAGAAAGAACACGAGCTGCTCGACTAAGTGGTATGTTCCGAGCTGTCAGTGGAGAAATGGCGTGGGAGGACATCAGTAGACGAATAAGTTTGAGTGGTGTCTTTAAAAGTAGGAAAGATCACAATATGAAGATAAAGTTGGAATTCAAGGGGACAAATTGGGGCATATAGTCGTTTATAAGAAGGAGAGTTAAGGATTGGAATAACTTACCAAGGGAGATGTTCAATAAATTTCTAATTTCTTTGAGATCATTTATAAAAGTCCAGGAAAACAACAGAAAGGGAATCTGCCACCTGGGCGACTGCCTTAAATGCAGATCAGTATTGAATGATTGATTGATTGATTGATTGATTGATTGATTGATTGATTGATTGATTGATTGATATACTGGTTGTGAGGAGTGAACAAAAGTGTAATCATGCATATGCTATGTGCTCAACGACGGTGCTACAGCTAGCTAGGAAATAAGGTCAGCGAGCAATACACGCTCGAGTTTCTGGTACACACAACTCAATAGTAAGCACTAGGAAACTAATTTAAATACACACCTGTAACAATTACAAGACTGCACATTATTAGTTTTCGGTCTCAAAGGAGAATACATGAAGCTACAACCAACTACAGAACAAACTGAAATGTATTTACGGCAGGTGCTTCATCATCTCGCTATACAATGCTGCTTTTGTAGTTGATTAAACATGACATTCTTCTTAGGAAGTGGATCGAAATATATCGATATATAGCCATCGACAAGCTTTCTGAAATCAGGCAGGACAGGTTAATATCCAGGAGTTGCAATGGGAAATATTATGTACCTGGTCGGAGTTCGACCTATGATTGTATCAAAAATTGGAGCATTGGAGATCTGTGAATGTGAAACCTGGATGCTTAAGCTAAATACAAAAATCTTTCAGATGTAGTGCTGACGGAGGACGCTACGTGTAACTCGGACGGACTATAAATGTGCCAATTGATGAATAATTCAATGTCGTGAAATGTCTTTCTTCCCGTATCAAAGAAAGAATCATTCAGTTACTTCGACACAATAAGAGGAATATCTCCGCATGAAAAAAAAAAATTAGCATCACAATATTAACAAATCATTGGCGAAGAGATCAAGCATTAACAATAGAGGTAATCTCACACTTCTTACCACTCCTCGAATCTAGACTTTACCGGGCACAAGCTGGGTTATTTCCAAATGAGAAACAGTTGCTAAGTACGATATGATAGGTAATATATTACAAACAAAGGATAATTCTGTAGGTCGCATGCATAAACCACACCTCAACTTACATCGTACGAAATTTGAATGAAACTTGCAGCCTATTGCGGTCCAATATAGTAATTGCCTGTCACGCTAGCTAACTTTAATAATAATAATAATAATAATAATAATAATAATAATAATAATCATAATCATAATCATAATAATAATAATAATAATAATAATAATGAAGTAGTAAAAGGAGGACTCCATATTTCCTTTGAAAAAAGCAAATATATGACCAATATCAAAACAACATTCCATCACTTGAAGACAGAGTTGACAGCTTCAAGTGCCTTGGAGAAATCGTACAGCTGAAAACTAGCGAGAGAGAAGCCAACTATACCAGGCGACAGAAGATGGCTGCTGCTTTCCGTAGGACACATGCTCTATACAATAGGAAAGCCATTTCAAGGCGAGTTAAACTAAGACACTACAATACAGTAATCAAAACAGTGTCTCTATGCTAGTGAATGCCTCCGAATGTCAATAATTTCGAGACTAAGAAAGCCGAGACCGACCTCGATAGCTGCAGTCGCTTAAGTGCGGCCAGTACCCAGTAATCGGGAGATAGTGGGTTCGAGTCCCACTGTCGGCAGCCTTGAAGATGGTTTTCCGTTGTTTCCCATTTTCACACCAAGCAAATGCCGGGGCTGTACCATAATTAAGGCCACGGCCGCTTCCTTCCAACTCCTAGGTCTTTCCTATCCCATCGTCGCCACAAGACCTATCTGTGTCAGTGCGACGTAAAAAAAAAGGAAAGTCGAGAGAAATTTCAGAGGATTTTCCTCCGCAAGATAATGGGTTCAAAAATCGTAGATGGCCGGTATAGGTTACGGGGAAGGGGAGAGATATACCAAGAAAGTGAAAAATTAAGTCAGTGAAGAAAGGAAGACTCAAATTTTATGGACATCTGTTTAGAATGGACGAGAAGAGGCTGAAAAAAATAGATCTTTACAACACTTGACAGTAGAACTAAAGTTTCCGACAAATGGTTCAGGGACGTAGGAAAGGATTTTGAGCAGTCTGGAGTATATCGGGAAGACATCCTAAACCGGACAAAGTATAGATCAGTGATCGACAGCTTCAGAGGCTTCCATGACGAATAGATCATGAACAGGGGATGGACAGAGGAAAGAAGACACGCTGGCAGAGAAAGAAAACCAAAGATTTCGGGCTGCGAAGAAGGCTTCCAGTAATGTGTGATTGTTACTTAACGTGGTCTCAAATGGTCGTAAACGAATACGATAATAGTTAAAATAATGATAATAATCGTAAGGCCAGACCTACTGTGTGCAGGCATTTTGATTAGATGTCATCTATACTTCTTGCGTGTCAACGTCGACGTTCCGACTTACTCCGACTGATGGCAGAAATGCCAGAACTTCTTTGGGTGATGTATGGCTGAGTTTTAATTAACTGTGTCGGGTAAACACCAAATGTACCGCAAAAAAAAAAAAAAAAAATTATATATATGCTGACATCGTACTGCATGGCTTAACGAATGGACGTTCTTCCTTCAAAGATGTCTCCAACTCTGCTAGGTGTGTATCCGCGAGCTTAGGATTGAGACGGCGACACTCTACCACTGATCGACAAACAACGTGGAAGGAAATCTTTCTCTTGACCTTGGGAACAACCGAGCTCATGGGAAGGAGGACAATGGCGGTGATTATTGTTTTAAGAGGAAATACAACTGGGCAACCATCCTCTAAAACGAGGACAATGATGTTAGTGAAGTTACGCTTGAGAAAGTGGAAAAAACGGCAAATACACTCCATTGTCATAAAACAGAAATGGCGAAATATAGAGGAAAGGCAAAGTTGAAATGGCTTCATAAAGTAAAACGACTAGCGTAGAATGTTAGTAATGTACCTTTTACGACTCGTTGGCTGAATGATCATTGTACTGGCCTTCGGTTCAGAGGGTCCCCGGTTCAATACCTGGCCTGGTCGGGGATTTATTCGCTTCTGATTAATTCTTCTGGCTCGGGGACTGGGTGTTTGTGTCCGTCCCAACACTCTCCTCTTCATATTCAGACAACATACCACATTACCAACCACCACAGAAACACGCAATAGTGATTACATCCTTCCATATCGGGTTGGCGTCAGGAAGGACATCCGACCGTAAAACAGGGCCAAATCCACAAGTGCGACGCAGTTCTGACCCGCAACTCCACACGTGTGGGAAAAGCGGCAGGACAATAATAATAATAATAATAATAATAATAATAATAATAATAATAATAATAAGAGGAGTTAGTAAGGTACCTTCTGATTGGACGAAAGCAGCACCTGCTTATAAGCAAGAGAAATGCTGATACCATTTTAATAATTGATCAGAAATGCCCTCAAGGTCCTAAATGGAGGGAAGGGCTACAATCCCTCTATCGAGAAGCGTGATCTGTGTGTAATTGCAATAACTATCGAGGGGTTTTATTGATTAGTATACCAGCAACCTGTTTACTGGTGTTTTGGAAGGAAGGGTGCGATCAGTAGTTGAGGGTAAGTCCGATAAAAATTAGTGTGGTTTCAGACCACAAAGGGGTTGTCAGGACCAGATTTTCGGTATGTACCAGGCAATTGAAAAATGCTACGAGGGGAACAGTTACGTTTATGTTTCGTAGATCTAGAGAAGGCATATGACAAGTACCGAGGGAAAATACGTTAGTCGTACTAAGAGATTATCTCATTAAAAGTAGGTTATTAAAAGCCATTAAAGGCATTTATGTTGACAATTGGGCTAGAGTGAGAACTGATGGTACCATTAGTCCTTAGTTCAATGTACTTACAGGGGTTAGACAAGTCTGTAATCATCCACCCTTGTTGTTCTTGGTTTACATGGAACATTTACCGAAAAGTATTAAGTGACACGGAGGGTTTGAGTTTGGTGGAAATGTAGTGACATGTAGTAAGCTGCTTGCCCTATGCCAAGGACTTAGTTCTGATGGAAGACTGTGCTGAAAGCCTGCAATGTAATGGCTTGGAACTTGAAAATAGGTGCAATGAGTATGATATGAACATTACCATTCCCAAGACTAAAGCGATGTACATTTTCCCTGGATGGTTATATGTTAAGTGAAAATGAATCAAAGCGCAGCAAGCAAATGCAGTGAGCTCACAGTTGCGATCAGCTGTACAGTATTAGGCTACGTAAAAAAGAAGTCAGCTCCCGGACGAAACTACCTTCACATCAGCCTGTTTTCAGACCAACTTTGCTGTACGGGATTGAAAGCTGGGTGATCTCAGGATATTTTATTGATAAGTTAGATGTAACAAGTAGAAAGCGAGAATAATGGGTGGGAAAAATGGCAGGAGGTCATACTGATAGGTAATTTGAAAAGATTACGTCAATATCTTGCGCCTTTGTCATTTTATCAGTTGTTGAAGTTAGCCAATCAGATCGCTTCGCGGGTGAATTTAAATGGGCTTTACGATGCGGTGTTGCTAAATCTGCCCGTGGCTTGGTCGGGCTTGAGAGCCATGCAGAGAAATGAGCATCAAACACTAACACACCGTGGGTTTCAGCCAGTGCCTACGTACCATGCCTGCTTTGGGGCGAGCCTATCAGTAGGGAGGTCCTTGCTCAAGCGCCTCCCCTGGAGGAGTTTATTTATTTTATTGGCGCTCTCAAGCCGGTCGTAAGCTAGGTGCAGATTTAGCAATAACGCCTCGCAAAGTCCATCTGAAGTCACCCGCGAAGGGATCCGATTGGTTAAATTCAGCAGCTGGTAAAAGGACAATGGCGCGAGATATCTACTTAATTTTTCTAACTATTTATCAGTGTGACCAACTCTCTAACGCTCATATACCCGGTTCACGTTGTCTCCGACCACCCTTCATATGTATGTATCTTCGTTCTTCAAATGAAATGTGTGAAGTGTAACTTCACGAAACTGAAGTTAAGGCACTTGACTTCTACCAGTATAAAAACTTACCATCAGAAGCCTTTTTCAATGCATGTAAAACAGTTACATGCTTATCAGGTGGCTGCGCTGCGTCATGTGGGCGAGTCCCTACTCTGTTGACTGATTCTTGAACGATGTCAGTTCCTTCATGGATGGCGTCAACTGATTGAATATTTTATGGTGAACTGAGCATAACATGTTCATATTATTATTATTTATATAAAAATACATTCAGCTTAGGTTAAAATAAAGTATTGTACGTTCCCAGGGCGAAAGAGTTCAACATATTCCTTACGAAATTCCTGTCAGTTTATACGTTAAACCTCACTTTCGCCCTTGTAACGTGAATACCTATTCCGCTATTAGTTCATACCTTTAGGAACCCTTAAACTCCAGCTAAATTAGCTCTTATATAGGTACTATTTATTGACAAACATGAAAGCCATCTAATTCAACATCTCTTCTAATTAAACAGGAGAGAGATAAACAAGCTCATTATGAATAATGCACGGTTCTCGGGTGGTGTAATGCTCTATAATTGGATTCGTTTCAAAGGAAGTACTCTCCTTCCCCGCCAGTTTTCCAATAATCACGCTGAGCGTATTGTCATTGAGTCTTGCTCCTGTCCTGCTACATTGTAGAAGTCATTACTAAAGAAATAGCTCTTAATTGAAGTTTTTATCTCGCTTAAAGCTATAACAAGATGCAGGAAGATGAAAAGAATTGATTTTCATGACAATGAGCCTGATAGTGCCTTAGAATCCCGATAACTAGACATTCCGTATAACTCGACAATTTGACGAGAACTATTTTTTCTTCTTTATTTTAATCGCTATATGACCTTCGTTAGTCAAACAGAACGTTATTTTCGTCTGTCAAGAGTTAAACTCTAATCGCCTGAACAGAGCAAACGGTTTGGGTACATTCAGGACATTTTGTTTTTCCGTCGCCCACATGACGAAGCAGCACAAAGAAGAAATGGGTGCGAGAGTCAGTCAAGCATCAAGATATTTTTTCCTACAAGGAAATACTAATTTCTTCAGTATTGTAAGTTTCCTTTTCATTTTATGGTATGTTGTGCTGGACTGAGTGGCTCAGACGGTTGAGGCGCTGGCCTTCTGTCCCTAACTTGGCCGGTTCGATCATCGCCGAGTCCGGTGGGAAGGTGCTCAAATACGTCAGCCTCCTGTCGATAGATTTACTGGCACGTAAACGAACTCTGCTGCGGGACTAAATTCCAGCACCCCGGCGTCTCCGAAAACCGTAAAAGTAGTTACTGGACGTAAAACCAATAACATTATTATTATTATTATTATTATTATTATTATTATTATTATTATTATTATTATTATTATTATTATTATTATTTAACTACAACACATGCTTACATATATCTACTGCACTGCTACTCACCGAACCTGATGATGTTGCGTCATCTCCGCTGGACTTCACGCTTGCTCTGTTTTTGCTGATTTATTGAGACAAATCCGTTTCGATGGCTTTATGATTAACATAAGTTTATAAAGAAAAATGAACTGACTTTCAATTTATTGAAGGTAATATTGGCGGTAGACAAGAACAAGTTGGTATTCAAATGTGAACATACAACTTCGTTTCGGTTATTGGATGGATGCACTTTTACTGTCAGCCGTGGTCAATGTCGATTGTTAACATTTCAAGCTACAAGTCAAATAATGAGCATTTTACGGATTGAAACGTTATAATCTTCTATAGTTCGGTTTCACGCGCTAAAGAGAATGTGTTTTTTATACAGAGTTTCATATGATGACATGCTTTGATGCCTTTGTGGAGATATCTGTCGCAGAAATTGTAATATCCCGCGTATAAATAGAAAGCATGTTGCAAACGATAATTATCCTGTTAGTTATGTAATAACGGTTGCACGTTTCAAAAGTTATTATTTGCTACCAGTATAAAACTGTTTGATCAGCACCCGAATCAAATTCATTTGAATAACAGTTTTTTAATCAAATGCGATTAATTTACTCTCATTACACACATGTTGCGACATGCGGAAAAGCAGCCCTTAATATCTCGCCGTCTATAAGCTATTTATTACTACTAGAACTGCACTACCAGTCCCGCGGTGAAGGAACAGGGAAATTTTTTTCAGCTTATCCCAGTTATTCCTTATTTTAGTTTTGTACGGAGATTTTAGGCCAGATGCCCTTACTGACGATATATGATTTTTGAGATTATCCCAATCCAAGTTCGACCGGGTTTCGTACCATCTGACTGGAAAATCAGCAGCTAAGCAACTGACCAAATCACTCCCTCTTCTCCCCACCCCTCGCTTCCCCACGGTGAAGGAATAGGGTATTTGCCTAATATTACAGGTGGGAGGGATCGGATTTCACTTAGCCTCAAGGGGTTAACTAAGCAATTATCTGATATGAGAGGCAATGGACCTGGGCAAGGAAAGAGCCAAAGAAAACGACTGAATAAGTAGTTACACAGACAACGTGACCTTCCAATAACTGAAGATAAGGTGGCTGGGTAGCAGGCCGCACACCTTAATAGGATTGTATTGTACCCACCCCCTACCCAAAAAGGCTCCGGCAAAATATCTACAGGGCGATAACGGGTTGAAATATAATAAAATAGGCGCTTATCTAATATTTCCTTAATGGCATACAGGGTAGGAGAAACGGGGCGTACTTAACTACAATGAGAACACAATCAAATTAAAGTTTAAATTAATACAAGCGGTTTATTAGACCTTGATGACGATGGGAATGGCGCATCTCTATTCACAAATGAATTACATTAATTATTAACAATTGTTGTAGATTATTTATCGACTTGCAGTCGTGTGTGATCGACCCGAGTATTGTTTATCGCAAAGCGATTTGCCATGGCGTGATATGAACGGAAACATTTACCATAAACACTGAGGCTATATGACATTATTGATCAATGAAATTAACATTCATGCAACAAGTCTGAGCTATCCCTATTCTAAAAGCACACAATTATTTCCTAACGAAATACCATGAAAGAAATTATACAAATGTGGAACAAACACCCGGGTTTGAACCGACCCTCACTGGGATACAATTCGCCGCGCCGATGGGGCAGAACCATCGCTGAGGCTAATTATAGTCACAACATGTCACACAAAACAACATAAAGAATCACATATTTTATACAATAAACACGTGAGGCACCCCATTCTTCATTTTAGCATTGTGGAATACCAATGCCGGCGTAGGGAACCGAACTGACGACTCCCGGGATGAAAATATGCCTCTGAAATCCCTAGCTAAATTATACTCAAATGAGTAACAAAAGTAAACTAACAAATACTAGTACCAATTACCGTGTCATTTATAAGCGAATGGTTCATTCTGGCGTGTTGAATATTTCCCATTATTAGTCGATCCATACAGGCCTTCTTTTCTTAGCTCAGGGCTCCCTCCTACAGAGGCGGACACACAAAAAAACACGTCTGTTTGCAAGGTAAGACGTATCCACCCCTACCAGGGCGGTCAATAGCCTTGGCCTCCACAGGCATAACAAGCCATTTCTTTAACAAAATCACCTCGTCCCGAGGTACGTTCACAATAAACTGAGGTCTATTCCTCATTAAGCAAATTGCATCGGCTTCCAATAAATCACCTCGATTCAACACACATATTTTTCATGGCCCAATCATGACTTCACAACACGATACCGGTTTTTATGATACCAATATTCGCATGGTTACTGTTATAACAATTTTTATTATTATTATAGCTGGATTCACCATTACACTATCTTCCTATGTGATTTACCTGGGAATTAAATCATACTGAGTCATCACACCGAAACTTCCTCGTAATTACGATGTAATTAAATAACCCGACGGCAATTAATTCATAATTAAACCCTAATCAACTTATGATTGACACAAAATTAATTTCTAATTAAATCGTCACACGGTAATACAATAATGAATTACATATTCACACGCTAATCAGCTCAATCAGATATTCACACTGTAATTAAATTATAATTAAATATTCACACAGTGATTAACCCAATTAAATATTCACACGGCAATTAACTCAATCAAGTTGTAATTAAATTATGATTAATCTGATCAAATAATCCAGCTTAAATTGTAACACTCCCTAGTTAAATATTTCAAAGGAGGCCTGGGGTATCAGTTCCATCTACATTTCTCGTGACTCTGGGACCTCACGTAGCTTACTTATATTATTTACCAGTCATGCATTTATTAATACTAGATCAACTACAACCTAGCTTGAATTACCCTGAATTTACTAAAATACTGGTCTCCTGACGCATTAACTGACCACAAGTCTCCCAAAATAAAGTAAATAAGTCTTCTACTGCATGCAAACCTATTAGACTATTGTTTCCCTTATTTACAATTAAATCACTCAGACCTGTTATTAATGAAATAAAATAAGAAATAAAAGCCACGTGCCCCATTTCGGCACTTTTACATTTAAATAAAGTTATCCCTAACATGATAGCGTCAGCTTATGATAAATAATTCCCGTCCCCTCTAATCAGGCCATATAATATGAAAAATACTCATCTCCATCACTTAATGACACCATGTCAGCTCGGGAAAACTATTTCAGGTTTTACTGTTGACCCATTGGCACCAAAGCGATCAGAGGTAGTTCCATCCCTCCTTCAAACTGGAAGTCCATAGTTCCTGGTCGATGAAGCCGCTGGCAGTAATCCTGAGCACACAACACGTCACTGTGTATTTCAAAATCTTTTTAATTGCCTTCAGCGTGAATGCCCGGCCACAATTTCGGATATTAACTCGTAATCCGCGGTTCAGTATCGGATTCCGTGTACCTCTCAGCCACTCTACCTTTGTTACTAGCCGACACAGTAGTGCCGTAATAATAATAATAATAATAATAATAATAATAATAATAATAATAATAATATTCGCGCTGAATGTTCGCGACACGTCACAGTTTTTTAAAAGTTTAATCACTGGCGTCATTTACACCAAATCTATGCAATATTGACATGAATTACACTATTTCACTTGAAATTTAAGTTTAAAGTCACATAAACAAAGGATCAATGGGAGCTTAGCTAAACATAGCTCCGCCCTTGGTAAGCTGAGAGTCCCGAATGACGCGCTTCGAACTCGGCAGTGCTTTTTACAAGGAGGCAATTTCCCCTACTCCAAATCTGCATATAGCCTATCCATGGCCCACTAGAGGTCAAATAGTACGACCGTCAGGTGACCAGTATTCACCTGATGTGATTGAGACATATCCGTACGATTATTCTTCGTAGGATCTCCTGTAATTAATTAAAGTTTGTCCTGCTTCCCCTTCCACGCGAGGGTGAACTCCCTTGTCAAGGAGGTGTTTTGAAAATAACCAGATGGCCCTGGTACTTTTCCACACAGAAACAATACAGTATTCTTTCTTCATCTGAAAGTTATCGAGTAAGAGGACATTGGACACTCTAAATAAATGTCCCAGTTATAGTTATCTCTTTTAAATCGGGAGACGACACCAGAATTCGGATTTCATCTCAATTAAGTTGGCTAGTCTGAATTAAAGATGGTTCCCATATTTCGTTTTGAAAATGTTTGCTTCCCCTCATTCTCCTAGTCGTGGGAAAGGGATGTCTTCTCTCGAGTTGCGTCATGGTGAACCCCCGATTGCAGCCCCGCCCGAGTTCTCGCTACACAAATGAAGGTACTGCGCAATAGATCGCAAGTAATGAAATCCTGTAGAATAAATTTAAAAGACTCATTTTACCTGTCTTAATGATATGGATATTAATTAGTTTTGGTTTTATTCCCTCAAAGATCATTGCGTCTGTAATTTCAAAGACCAGTATTAACCAGAGGTCCTTGGATCATGCCCCTGCCGGGTGCAGTATGTTTCACAACATTTTTGGCGACTACTTCAAGAACGGAACAATAACAAACAACGCAAAAATCCGCCTTATTATAGCTCTTGTTTTCTCCTTCTTTCCTTATTGTTGTGAAACAAGGCTAGAGAAAAACACATGCATCGAAGAGTGTTGGTGCAGAATGCCCTGTGTACAGTGGACTAAAAAAAGGAGGTATGGCCAAGTAAGTTGGCTGTGCGATTCCCCATGTCCATCTCTGAAGTGCAACGGTTAGTGCTATTAGCTACCGTTCTCGGAGGTCTGGGTTCGATTTCTGGTACTGTCAGAAATTTAACGTTGGCAGGAGGGCGTTGGTTGAAAAGGTGCATACAGTCACAGCAGTTGGGGGTGTGACTGCAAACAGCTGCATCACCTGGGAACGAGGACACGAAATGTAGTCCAGTTCCATTACTAAATGGTTCAAGATTCAAGGTTTGGTTCAAGGGGTCGTGGGTTCGATTCCCGGCTGGGTCGGGTATTTTAACTTTCACTGGCTCAGGGGCTGGGCATTTGTACCGTCTTAAGCATTACAGTTCGTCTTAGGTAGGGCCCCATTCACACATACGCGCAGGCCACTTATACGGCATCAACTTAGATATAATTTATCACACTATAATTACATATTAGACACAAACTTTATTACAGTACTAGCTGATGTACCCGTGCTTCGCTACGGAATTCTACATTGTATACAGAATTCTAGGTTAGGTAGTGTACACCTTGTGAGCAAGATTGTATTATACTGCATAGCTCTTAACGTTACCCTAGAAACGCGACGGGGAAGTCACGAAACGTCTTTTCTCATTTGAAGACTGGGTTAGGGAATTTTCATTGTAATGGTAGGCACGCTTGCCTATCAGTCACAATCAGGTTGGGAAGTTTTCATTATAATGGCAGACACTCACTCTCCACCTTTTTTTAACATCCTCCGAAAGACTGTCATAGTGGTTTTCCCAACTGAAATGAACATAGGTCATTACAAAGACGTCGGTAGAAATGGCACGATTTAAAGCAATATGAAATACTCGATCAAATAAAAAACCACACATTTTATCACTTTTAACGAACAGTACTACGCTGCCGATCTAACAGTCCAAAGTTCCAGAGCTGGAAAGACCAAGCCGCAGACAGCCGTGATCCGTGAAAACTCTTCGTCTTTTTTCGGCGGGGGGTTGGGGGGTCGAATAGTGGAGAGTCCCAGTGCAAATCTATGTCCATTCACTAATCTGTTTCCTAGGAGTACCCGATGAGTCGGAAAAATCGCATTTCACTACACAGGCGGCGGAGAAATCTGGCTTGACGCAAATTTTTCCTCCAAGCCAGAAGAGGAAACCCCTCTTCACTGCTAATTTGGAATAAAATGGATTTAGAATTTAATAAAAGTGGAGAGGAAGACGCTTTTCTTAATAAACGGCTCTTTTCAGGGTTGAATTTCGAATTATTTAGTGAATTGTAGTGCTATAATTTGGAATAGACCTAAATTGTAATTCTAGACCAGGTCATACTACTACTGTATTACTAAGAGTAGGGATTGAATAGCTGGAATACTATGATGAACCACTGTGTTACGTACCAGCAGTAGAGACAATGTATGAACTAGAGGAATGGCATGCTAAAGAAAAAAATTCATAACTCCCCAGCTATTTCCCGCCAATAGTGTCAGCCTGTTATACTCGGTACGCAACAATAATCCCATCAATCGGAGTTGAGTGGCAGCATAACAAACAACGAACATCACAATGAACAATGGTCAATATAATGTTGGTTGATCAATGTTATGCGCTTTCGATATTGAAGGCCTTCACATTTAGTTTTCTTCCGACTCTGATATACTACGGTACTCTTATCACAGTCAGTACGGTACAACTGAATAAAACATAACTGATCGGAAGTTGTATTCTCTATAACTTTGGTTATGTAGTACTTTTCTATAGGACCAATAACAGAGGTAGGATATTTACAAATTAAATTTGAGGTGCTACCCATAAACTATAATTTAATCCAGGGTCAGTAAAATTGTTTATATCCTAGACTATAGTTTCTTCTTCCTCGACTCTATGTTCCGATTTTGATTAAATTCTGTTCATCCATTTTCTCGCGGCTCGGCGTCGATGTGGACTTAGCAACAAAAATCGAAATTCATGAATATCTCGGTTATCGTAGCCGGTACGGTAAAAATGTATAAGACATAAGTGATCGAAAATTTAATTCTATGTAACTTTAGTTATGTAATATTTATCGATAGGACCACTAATAATATATTTGAGAATTGAATTTTAGGCCTTCCCCTAAATTACCATTTCACTCAGCGTGAATAAAATAATGTATAGCCTAGATTGTAGTGGCTCATCCCCCGACTTTACATAGCGATTTTCATGAAGTTCTCTTCAGCCGTTTTATCGTGATGCGTGTACAGACAGACAGACAGACAGACAGACAGACAGACAGAAATGATGAAAAAGTAAAAAAAAAAATGCATTTCCTTGTTACTGTGGACATGACTGATAAAGAAATACCATTTTTCTCAAATTCTGAGCAATGTACAGACAAAACTCTTATTCTACTGCTTCATTTTCTAGATATAAAGTTTTAAACAAATATTCTTTGCTTTTAGCCTTTTTCAATAATGCTGAATTTCCTTTAATCAAGTCATGAAATTTCTGGCTTTATCGGAGTTGTTGAACATCTATTCCTTTCATCATTCCATTTATTTTTTTAAGAATTTGAAAATCTCTTTCAGTATATGTATTCGAACCAGATACCAATATTAGTATATTTGGAACAGCATCTAAATTAACTTTAGAGTAAAATTCACCCATTTTGAGTTCACATGACAACTCCGATCACTATCAGTACAGGTATATCTAGCTCCAGCATGACGTAATTCAATGTTATGGCATAAGAATCTTCATAAAAACTATCCAAGACAAATTTCAGTAAATTTGAAAGAATCATTTTTTTCGAAACCAGAAAATGCATCTTTCAAATGTAAAGCCTCTAATTCCTTAACAACCGAGCTCGATAGCTGCAGTCGCTTAAGTGCGGCCAGTATCCAGTAATCGGGAGATAGTGGGTTCGAGCCCCACTGTCGGCAGCCTTGAAGATGGTTTTCCGTGGTTTCCCATTTTCACACCAGGCAAATGCGGGGGTGGTACCTTACTTAAGGCCACGGCCGCTCCCTTCCACTTCCCGGGCCTTTCGTATGCCATCTTCGCCTAAGACATATCTGTGTTGGTGCGACGTAAAGCAAAATAGCAAAAAAAAAAAAAAAAAAATTCCTTAACGATCACTGAAGTCATAAACTTTATTCAGATAATTTTTTGCAGCATTTGAAAGCTCTTTAGGTTAGATTTTAATTCATTCCCTTTGAAGATCTGGAAGGAGTTGATATATTAATGACTCACTTCCCCGCCAAAAAATGATCATACTTCCTACACATTAACTTGGACCTGAATTTTGACATTGTTTCATAAGTTTCAACAATAGTAAGTTACAGTAATATTTTCATTAAAAGCTACTGTAAATGGATCATTTTAACCATTGCAGAAGTGAATTGTTTAAATATGAGGAAAAAGGACATCCCGTATGCTGTTAAAAAGGGACAGTACTTCAGACCTTAAAATACGGGACATCCCGTACACCTGGCAACCCTTTTATCATCTCCCCATTCCGACTACTTCCTGCCATTGTTCCAATCTGTCTGTACAAGCAATCACTCTCGCTACTTTCTTGCCTGCTAGTTCCAGCTTATGAATAAGATATCATGGTTCCACCTAGCTTTCACTCCCGTGCAGAGAAGTCGGTCTGAAGAAAAGACCGACTTAAACATAGCTTCGTTCAAGAAGTAACTTCCTTCTTACAGAACACTGTCTGCGCAACTGCGAGCTCACTACGTTAGATCTGCTGCACCTTGATTTAATTTCTACCCCGATCTTGGGAGAATACACATCGTAAATAATTGAAATGATACACCTGTTCCAGTTTCGTATTGCATTCTGCCCTCTTAGGTTTCTTCCCCACAGGCATCACTTTAGGAAAATGATGATTTTCATATCATGCTCACTGCACCTCTTTTTAAGCTCCAGGATATTATATTGCACGCTTTCACCTCAGTTTACCATTAGACTAAGCTATTGGCATAGACCAAAGTCTTACTCCATTTCCACCCAACTGAATCCTTCCTTGATATTTTATACCTTGCAGTGGATGATCCATGTATACTATGAACAACAAAGTTGACAGATCACAGCTTTGTTTAACGTCTATAACTACTTTGAATCAAGAACTCAATCTACTATACCGAGTGTTTCAGAAATGGGGGGCATAATTTCAGGTATGTATTTGTTATATGTAGACAATCAAAATAGTTCATTACAACATGTGTCCGGAAAGGCTTCATTTCCGAGTTATAGTCTTCACAACACTGAAATTCACCGGAACGTTTTTCTTCCGCAGGTAATTGTCATTACAGAAGATGTTCTCAAAATGTCCACCTCCTGCTTGAATACAGACCTCACATCGATGTCTCATTGACTTGGATCGAATGTTTTCTGATAGATGGATAGGTAGAGGTGGTCCGATTGCTTGGTCTCCACGCTCACCTGATCTGAACCCTCTCGTTTTCTACTTGTGGGGCCATTTAAAATCATCGGTGTATTCGTCTCTGGTGCCTGATGTGGAAACCCATCGGAATCGAATTGTGGCATCGTGTGAGGACATACGCAATACTCCTGGAGTTTGGGATCGTGTTTGCAGGTCAATGAGACATCGAAGTGAGGTCTGCATTCAAGCAGGAGGTGGACATTTTGAACTTCTTCTGTAATGACAATGACCTGCGGAAGAAAAACGTTCCGGTGAAGTTCAATGTTGTGAACTCCACAACTCGGAAATGAAGCATTTCCGGACACATGTTGTAATGCACTATTTTGATTGTCTACGTGTAACAAATACATACCTGAAATTATGCCCTCTATTTTTGAAACACCCTGTATATTCTGGTTATCAATGGAAATGCCTTTTGTTGCCTGTAATAACCTACCCCTGACCCCGTAATCCCTCAGTATTATTTCGTAGAAATTTTCAATTACTTCACGCGTACTGAAAATATGATCCTGACAGTCTCTCTGTGTTCTGAAACCGTCTAAACTGTCTGATTAATTAACATAAACTGATCGTATGGATGTGCCGTGACCGCCATTTCTTCAAAAGAATGGTGTTACTATCAGTCATTGACACATAATAAAGCCTCCACCCCCATCCACAGTCCGGTTCACTGTTCGGAACAGTGAACACTAATTTACTCGATCAGTCCTTTTCTGTTTGGAGCGCAGGTTGATATTTTCAGTTCGATGTTTATCATGTACATCCACCGTTAATTGGGTCGTTCACATGGATTTTGACCATCATCATGTAGTTGATATACAGTGCTCATGACAGTGTCCAGTACTGCTCTCAAGACATGTCTATACCAGCGAAGGCGGAAGAGCAGAGAGGTGATGGTGGTGATGGTGATAACTCTTTTTAGAGGAAGTACAACTAGGAATTGATCCAATGTGATTTTTGTCGTGTACATTTTTACTGCCAAAATTTCTTTATCAAGTAAGCATGTGCAATTACGACAGCTACCAGGAACTCAAATTAGTAAAATAAACACCCGAGCAAGTGGCCGTGCGGTTAGGGTCGCGCAGCTGTGAGCTTGCATTCGGGAGACAGTGGGTTCGAACCCCACTGTCGGCAGCCCTGAAGATGGTTTTCCGTGGTTTTCCATTTTCACACCAGGCAAATGCTGGATCTGTGCCTTAACGAAGGCCACGGCCGCTACCTTCCCAATCTCCCACCCTTCCGGCGCCGAAAACCTTCGATGTGTGACGTTAAACAAATAGCAAAAAGTAATAACAATAAATAAATAAATAAATAAATAAATAAATAAATAAATAAATAAATAAATAAATACTGTTTACAGAGGAATTTTCAGTTTTATTCATTATTGCATTTCACGAGTTTCTCTTGTAAGACAGGATAGACAATTTTAAAATATGCACTAGAAAGCTAATATTATTTGGGTGCATTAATCATTGGCTCATATCCAATTCTGGTGTTTCCCTGACGTTATCTCAGCCTACATTAAAAGTTAGTACGAAGTTGATTTCTAGGGGCAAAGATGGTCGGATATAGAGTTGACCACTCAATCCCCCTTAGTGCCGAAGTTACGAATTACCTTTCACTCCTCCAAGACACTTTATGGCTGTATTTCTTTTTCGATGTCTTCCGTTATGACTAGAACAAATCTGTTACTTTCATAGAGCTGTTTCAAACTCATCCTTAGTTTTGACAATATATAAAAGTGATAAAGCTACGAGTAATTTCTTATGCAACAGTCCGTATTATGAATACAGTAAGTGAATGTGTTACTCATAGAGTCAATAGTTGGTGTGTAAATTTCAGTGAGTTTGGCAGCCTAATATGTGATAGCATATCAGTGTACTGTATACTTCTACTGTCACTGATTATACTCGTGACTTAGAAAATACTATTTACAACTTACTTGTGCACAACGTTTGATTTTATGGTTTTATTTTATTTCAGGTAAGTTCTATATTGAATTCAACTGGAATATTTCACTATACAACAAGGTAAGACGAAAATAATTCTATTACTCTATACGACGAAATTTGATATGAGAGAGAAATGTTACTACCTTTCAAAATTGTATCTGCTTAAACACTGGCTGAATAATGAGTAATGTAGAATGTCTGAGAGTTACTTGCGTAAACATTTGGAGGGACTAAAAGTAATTAATGACATTTACATTTGAGAATTAATTAAATTAACTACTTTATTCTAAAACTGTACACAATAACAAACAGACACATGCTTGCGCACTGATAGGTCTCATATTACTAAATGTAGCGATACACTTTATAATCCCATTAAAATCAGAATTTAAAAACAAAGGAAATCCTCGTTTAGAATTCTTTCAAAATGTTTTATTTTGAAAACATTGCTTAAATCCTACTTTATAGAATAATTTCAAGGCTAATTTATCACTGAAACTCAAAAACTAACAATAAGATGTCTTTTGCTAATTATGGCAAGGAATGTGTTTGTTTATTAACAATATGCACTGTATTCGTAATTTATTCATCCACAACTTATAATTTCTTACTACTACTTATAGTGGTAAAATTTCTGTTGTGGTCTGGCACATTTAATATTTCTCGTTTCAAGTTTTATAAACTCTTAAAACGAATCATAATCTCTTCAAAGAATAGATGATTCTATCTTTAAGGGAAATTCATTAAAAAAATCGATTGAGCAAAATTTACATTGCTACACTTGTGTTCTGGCCTATATTGAGAAACATTTTATTGAATGTGGTAACTATTTGAACATGTAGTCCTAATATTGTTTAATCCATTTTCATGTTTTGGTAGAAGAATTGCCCATTCCCCTCACGTGTTTTGTTAGTAAAACCTCTTTTAAAAATTTGTTTTCACGTCTTCAGAAACCTCTCCAAACTAGACTAGAGGGAGGCTGTTCCAGTAGCCCGAAACTCACACGGGAAACGACTTGTGCCGGCCGAATCCGAATTACTGAATCAGGCTGTTAATTTTTAAATAATGTAAAGAAATTTATTCCATAAATGAGCAGAACTGTATTTTACAATGCTGAACAATCCGGACTTGAAGAAGAAATGCAACTCTGGAAGTGAAGTATCAAGAACACTTTTCACATGGGAAACAAGCAATACCCTCAGGTATTCCTGTACAATTATGCCGATCTCTAATTTGGATGGGAAATGATTTGAGAAGCTGTTCATTGTCGTATTATTTTGCGGGAGGTTAAAACTATTCATTCATCTATAGTCTTGGTTCGTGTTGGTGAGTTAGTAAAATATACTTGGATATGAGTGGTTTAGTAGTGGCGAAGAGTTTTCTGTCCAGAACAGAAATTTGAGTCGTCGATTTGCAAAGCCAGCCAGTCACAAAAAATCACTTCTTGTACTGAATATATTATTGGACCATTTTTACACAAGACAGCAAACTGTTAGCTGCAAACTCGGTCTCTAACCGGCTTATTTTCTCATCGAAAATTGGAATTAGGCAAAAGATATTGAATCTCTGGGACTCAGTGATAAAATGTAGAAGTGCTGAAGAATTACAAAGAACTCATTGATAATACACAGTTCAAAAACATTAGGGGAACATGTTCTTGTAACGTCTGGTATCTCAACCTTAATTTGGTAGATGGGGTTCCAATGATCGTACAGCATACCTTGAGCCCATACATACTCAGGATATGGGAAATCAAGCATGTACTGTCTCACTGTAGCGATTCCACAAGCGTTGAATAACTGACGGAGGGACATTGAGATCCTCAGCAACATGACGAAAAGTCCATCCTTCCTGCATCAAAGTGAGGGCCCTTGAGACTTGAACTTCGTTAAGATGTATCATGGGATGTGCTGCTTTACGTACAACGTGCTCTAATGACCGCAGTAGCCTGTGTACCTCACGACGACACACGGACGCACCGCTATTCACTTTGTTTTGAGGGGCCACCTGACATTTTAATGCATGGCCCACGAACAATTCTGTCAAGCCTATCCCACATATGCTCGATGGTATTAATCGCTACAATGGTGAGCAGTACATGCCAAATGTTGTCCAGGAAGGCGACCGATTCGGACAAGGTTCTGTGATGATCTGGGGTGGCATCAGTACTGATGGCCGTACGGATCTTGTTGTCGTCCGTGGTAATCTTAGCACTAAGGGGTACATCGAGCAGATACTGCTACATCATGTGTTGGTTGCTGCATACGGTGTTGGTCCTGAATTCGTACTCATGCACGACAATGCCAGGGCTGATGTAGCGCGCATCACCAGAGCTGTCTTGCGAGAACTGGACATTCAAGAGATGGAATGACCAGCAGTTAGTCCCGACCTTAATAACATCGAGCATGTGTGGGACAGGCTTGACAGTAATGTTCGTGGGCGTCCTGTTCCACCACAGACTGTCCAAGACCTCGAACAAGCTCTCATTGAAGAATGAGCCCTGATACTGCAACGCGACCTCCGTCGACTTATACGGAGCATGCCACGTAGGTGCCAAGCTGTGACAAATGCTCGTGGAGGACACACATCATACTGAAACTCTCCAACTGTAATAAAAATCCACCCTGGAGGACTGTTATCACTTTGTTTTCGCCCCTATTTGGACATTACCGTTTATATTGCAAAAATGAACGCGAATCCGTCGATGTTCTTTTGTATACTTCAACGGCAAAGAATAAAGGTTTAGTTGGTAATATACCTCAGTGGAGCATGGCAAACGTTCAAAAACATGTTCCCCTAATTTTTTTGAACTGTGTAGTAACCTTCCACAAAACAACCCAGAACATAGAGAAGATGCATGTGAGCACAGTGTAGACATTGGCATTGGCATTCATTTATATTTAATTCTGGTTCATTTTGTGTGAATACATTGGATTTTACACTGTATTGATTTTTTAGTTAACTTTTAAATAAACCAATTTTGTATGTTTTCATTCCTTCAGTTTATTTAGTTATCTCCAAATTTTGTTATTTAAATATTCCAAATAAGTATACAAATAAAACATTGGGTATTCTGTAACATTCATTACAATGCTATTTATAAGCGATTAATTAAATAAATAAAATATTTCGCTTTTTACATTTTTCGTTTCCCTGAAAAATTTTACCATTCTTCGCTTGGAGGGGTACGAACATAAGGTCGTATTTTGAAGGGTTTCCTAACAGTTCTTTCAAACAATTCAACTGGCTTTTGGCAAGAGTTTCAACCCATTTAGTCGATTTTTAATTCAAACTCTAGGCAACATTGATGAACGGATACTTGAGCAGAGAAGTCAGGCAGTCAGCAACTCCCGAGTCCACCCCTGATACCATCACTGTATCAGTACGCTCGCACGGAAACTCTCGGCATAGGGCGGTGATGGCGAACCTTTTCCGACTAGTGAGCCATTTTAAATCTGGTCTATTATTCACAATTGTCTACTGAGCCACTTGTTATACTCCTCTAACGAATGTCCCACCACTACTCACCTCCATTCCTAATTATGTTTCCACAATATGTTATTTGTGTATTTATTAATTAGTTGTATAACGTGCATATACATTTGATTGCATTTTCCATGGTCGTATTTAGCAAAAACTTACATTCTTAAATATGTAAGTTTTAAGAACACCTAACATATTTTATAAACAATGTCCATATAATTAACTGTAACACACTTCCACAGTAAATATTATTATATACAAGAAACAAAAATTATAATATTGCCAATTGCCTTTAAGTGAAATATTGTTTTCACATTTAGTGAGGAACTTGAAGAATCTTAGTAGACATGTCATTTATGTCACTTCATAATTTGTCTTCAGTAACACACAATATGCACTTAAGTCTGAACCAATATTGTTTCTAACCGTTGACTTCAATGCAATGTTTTCTTCAAATTGGAAAAATCATGTGGGAAACTATTTGTATTGTACCAGGAAAAGTTGTTGGGCTATTGAGCATGGGAAAGGTCTCAGGTAGTGAACTATTCTTAGGAGCCGGTACAGAGAAAGGAGTTCACGTGGTGAAATAATAGATGATATTTTGCTAATGAAAATTTATTCAAAAATCTAGGCGAAAAAAATAACCTCCTTCTTATCTCGCATTTAAAACTGAGAAAATGACTTGAAAATATATTCTATCATGTATAGTCAACCCAAAAGTGAAATTCAGAAAACTCTCTGCTATAAATAAGGTTGAAAATAAACTTATTTCTTCATGAAATTCATTAGTTGAATGTGGTTTCATAAGTATTTAGAATGTTCAAAAATAAACACTTGTTTTCATAAATCACTCTCATATGAAACCTGCAGTCTTTTTCAATTAATGCCTAAAGTCTATTTAAATTATAAAATTGATTATCACACGAAAATGAATTTTTATCATTTGGCACTTGTAATTTGTGGTTAACGTAGCACTTTAAAAGAATGATTTGAAACGGTGCCTCTTCAGTAAGTCAAATATTGTCTAGTGCAATAGTGTTTAATTAATCACTTGCTTTTACCAGTTTAAAATGCTAAATGTCCTCATATCACCTGAGAGTTTTTGGTAGGCTGTAGTGCACTAGTTTTTGAAGTAATCACTAGCTTTTACCAGTTTAAAATGCTAAATGCACTCACATCACCTGAGAGTTTTTTGTACGCAGGAACTGGTGAATGTGGCTCCACGAGCAGCAGCTGGAACTCCAACGATGTTGTCAGTACCACATCGAACCAAGTACCATCTCCAGCGTCGTACCACGTTCAATATCCCTCGCTGTACCACGAATTACATCCCTCGTCGAACCACGCACCGCCTCCAACGTCGTACTATGTCCCACGTCGAGTCAGGTGTTGAGTTGATATGAGGCTTAACATTCGGTCAAGTATTCTGGTGTCGTATAATGTTGTGGACACAGGAGAAAGTTCAATTGGAACTGGATCGTGAGTGTAAAAAACATAGCACTGTCTAGTTAATTGAATATTCGCAAGTCAAGAATAAATAGCATTCATAATTGCACTTAGAATCACGTGAATTTTGAATCACAGTTTGTAATGTGTGTACTTTGAACCACAGTCCGTTATCTAAGTTCAAAGTAATGCTCACTATTAGAAATAGTTGTGGCTTTTAAAACGAATTAAATCACAGTCTACAGAGCTGGATAGCTGCGGTCGCTTAAGTGCGGCCAGTATCCAGTATTCGGGAGATAGTGGGTTCGAACCCCACTGTCGGCAGCCCTGAAGATGGTTTTCCGTGGTTTCCCATTTTCACACCAGGCAAATGCTAGGGTTGTACCTTAATTAAGGCCACGGACGCTTCCTTCCGACTCCTAGCCCTTCCCTATCCCATCGTCGCCATAAGACTTATCTGTGTCGGTGTGACGTAAAGCAGCTTGCAAGAAAAAAGCACAGTCTGAAGCTTTTGAAACACATGTCACAGTTCGAAGTATCCACAGTTTTTAAATATTCACACTTACAGTTCATATAATGCAATATATTTACACTAGAACACAATGTTCTTGACGTTCAGAACTCGTTGTATTGAGTTCGAAGCGGAACTTAAAGTTCAAAGTTTATGGAAATAGTAAGTGTAAGTCCAGTCCATGTCCTATACACACACGATGCGTTTAACTGTCTCTAGCTATTATCAACACAAATCTTAAGGAAGTTTTCAATGTTATTTAGCTTCAATTAAGTCAGCATTTCCTAACAATGACATAAAATGTCCTTAAGGTTTACTCAGTTGTTTGCTATCACCGTTCAAACACTAGTTATATCTGGGAAAATTGTTCCCATTCGGCTATGATAATTACTGAGTTTCTGATAATCAAAATTAAGTTAAGAGAAGCCATAGTTCAATGTTAAACACACGCAGACATTTTATCAAGTTCGGAGATACACTGATAGTAATAGAGTTCAAATCATCACACGCAGTCTTTTTTCAAGTCCGCGACACTGTATATGAGAACAACAGAGTTCAACTTAATGCACACCGAATTTTTACAAGTTCGCAATACAGCAGAAAATTTATAAGTATCGTCTTAATACACGCCGAATTTTTCTAAGTCTTTTAGCACGGCAGAAATCTCATAACTCCGACGAACAACTTCACACAACGCGACACGGCGACAGTACCATCTGACATGATCGAGTTGCACATTGCAACTGCCTGTACTCCTCGAGGTGATGCTCTTATATGCTGAAAGCTGGCTGGCTTTCTGCTTCATGCAAAAAAAAAAAAAAAAAAAGTGTTTCTTTTCCATCTTAATATCTCGGAAACTAGTAGGTGGATTTCCTTCAAATTTTGGCTACTTTACTTTTAAAATATGAGCTTCACGCTGGTGTACTTCATATTTTCGTAGTCAACGATGTTTAGTAGATATTAAAATTGTTCTAGTACATTCTAGACGGGTGATTCTGCAGCATGTGGAGATTGCGTCACCCAGCCGGTTCTCTGCCTGTGACGTCTCTCGCACTCCCTTATCGAGCAGTTGAGTCTCGAATGTTCGCTCGGCACGCTGACTCCAAATGCTAGAGCTATCAATTCGTTAATAAATTACGAATTAAAAATGCAATGTGCCAGGCCGTAGGCATTACTGGTACAGTATTGAATTTTGTAAGACGACCACGTGCCTCTTACCAATACTTACCAATACTTATTGTCTTCAGAAGTTAATAACGTAGAACCAAGGAGTTATGTTCAAGCTGCCGCAGGAGCGTCACTGTTGGAGTACATCAAGGTTCTGCCTTGTCATCACTGCTGTTCATTCTTGTGATGGACACTGTTACATCAGACCTGCACAAGCCAATACCATGGACACTTCTCCATGCTGATGATGTCATGTTGGCTGTTGAGAATAAGTTTGATCTCCAGCGCCAAACAGAAGAGTGGAACAACCGACTAGCGCAATACGGCCTGCGCCTCAACAAAAAGAAGACAGAGTACATGACATTAGATCCTCGAGAAGTTGGAACCATCCACGTTGATGGTGAAGAACTACCACGAGTAGAGAAATTTAAATATCTTGGCTCCACACAATCTGACGATGGCAGACTTACTGACGAGGTCAACACAAGGATACACGCAGCCTGGCTGAAGTGGCGAATGACAACGGTCGTCACCTGCGACCGTCGGATGAAGGACCATCTGAAGTCTAAGATCTACCGGACTGTTATCCGTCCCGTCGCTCTCTGCGGCACTGAGTGTTGGCCTGCTACGAAGGAGGTAGAACGTCGACTAAGCGTTATGGAGACAAAGATGCTTCGGCGGACAGCTGGCATCACTAGACTGGATCATATTTCAAACGACAATATTAGGAAACGCTTTGGCGTTGCACCGATCCAGAAGAAAATGCGGGAAAACCGTTTGCGCTGGTTTGGACATGTGTTGCGTACAGAAGACAATACACTGGCAAAGTCAGCGTATACACTAGAAGTCGCTGGAAAGAGGCCCAAGGGACGCCAAGACAGCGAAGGATCGATACAGTGCACAACGACCAGAAAGCTGTAAGTCTGCATCCTGACATGGCCCGTGATCGAATTAAATGGAGATAACGAATCTACACAGTGGACCCTGCCACCTGGCGGGACAAACGCTAAAGAAGAGAAGAAGAAGAAAATAGATCTGTAAAATTGTACATCAATTCAAGCTTTACTGTGAGTGAAAGTACTATCCCTGATAAATACTTCAAGTTTCGTCCGGCTCCATGGCTAAATGGTTAGCGTGCTGGCCTTTGGTCACAGGGGTTACGGGTTCGATTCCCGGCAGAGTCGGGAATTTTAACCTTAATTGGTTAATTTCGCTGACACGGGGGCTGGGTGTATGTGTCGTCTTCATCATCATTTCATCTTCATCACGATGCGCAGGTCGCCTACGGGAGTCAAATCAAAAGACGTGCATCTGGCGAGCCGAACTTGTCCCCGGACACTCCCGGCACTAAAAGCCGTACGCCATTTCATTTCACTTCAAGTTTCTTCTGAAATGATTTTATGATCTCAAAAACGACCTATCTGGAGTGTGACCCTTTCCTTGCTGTTCATTATTCACATCGTAGTATACTGCTGTAAAATCACGGAGAGACATTAAATCGCACAGCAAAATAGCGTCCGTGTGTTCTGGGAATTCTTACGGCTCTTCTGGCATGAAGAAGCGAAATTCGTCCAAGAGCTCGACATACCTCTGGAATACTTGCCCACGACTCATCCAGCGAACACTGAGATTTCACTTCATGTAACATCTTCGAGAACTGGCGATTATATAGAGCACATGTATATATGAAGTTAACAATTTGAGTTTCTCAAATGACTTCATACCCTCTTCCGCACATAGAGCATTCTGGTGTAATATAAATATAGAATGGAACTGTAAAATTGAAATCGTTCATGTGATGTGCAACCGAAATCGTGTTGGCATTTCACCTAGTGACACGCGTGTCATAGGTTCGCCATCCTTGGCCATAGGCTATACAGAGTGGCGCACGAACAGCTGACACATTTATATTTAAAATAACAATGCTAAGTTCAACCACCACCACCACCACCACGACGACGACAACGTTCTTCCGCAGCATTAGTTAATTCGTTATAAATAGGTCAGATAATTCGTCGTGATATCCCTGAAGTAGTCATATAGTTTTTCTCCCCTTTTCAATGATTTTATGAACTTTTAATAAGAAGCGCATTATAGTATGCCGCAGTTAGTCAGAATTCACCCATTCTGACGTCATCATATCGTCTGTATTGTAAAACTCTATCCATATATTCGCTTTTTTATCCTACAGTTCTTGATGCAAAGCTTCATATTGTGTCGTAGTAGGCAATGATGGTATTTTTAATCGCAGTTCTACTATATAGAACGGTTGTGCTGTGAGCTCATAGGTTGGTCTCGAAGGAGCCAAACAGAGAACATTTTTAGGATACATGGCCTTCACTCTTTCAAGTGTAGCTAGGTTATCCTTCGATGGGTGGTCCCAGATAGTGTTTAAGGCGTAGGTCATGATGGGGTCTGTTTGTACGCAGACTTTTTCTCTTACCAGCATGTGCATTATTAAGAACGCTCTGCCACCTGATGAATATATTTGGAAGCTGGGAAAGGTTAGAGAATCAAAGAGTATCTAGCAGGGAATAGCTAGTATTCCTCCGTGATCAGAGAAAGTGTATACTCTCCGGCTTCACAGTAGTAATCAAACATGGCTGCATGTAATGACATTACTAAGGATGAAGTCCGGCTCCATGGCTAAATGGTTAGCGTGTTGGCTTTTGCTCACAGGGATCCCGGGTTCAATTGCCGGCAGCGTAGGCAATTTTAATCATCATTGGTTAATTTCTCTGGCACGAGGGCTGGGTGGAAGTGTCATCTTCATCATTTCATCCCCATCACGACGCCTACGGGCGTCAAATCAAAAGACCTGCACCTGGCGAACCGAACATGTCCTTGGACACTCCCGGCACTATAAGCCATACGCCATTTCAATTATTTTTTTTTTTACTAAAGGTGAAAATCACTATATCAGAACAGTAATGAAAGTGTTAGTCACTTAGCAACCTGCTAAGTACACAATGTATTACGGGTTATTGGAGTGATCATTTAACGATTTCATTTTATGATTACTCAAAGCTGGCTGACCTTAGAGACCTATCAATGTCTTATGAATCACCGACAGGTAATTCCGGAGAGAATAAAACAGAAATGAAGTAAATCGGTCCAGTAAAATGGACGGGCGGATTTGCCAAAGCTGTTTTTAGGCGCAAATAACGTATTACAAAGGGCACGAGGAAAGTTTTGCAATGCGCAAAAACGGTTGGCTGGACACCCCTGTTATGGTAAGGGATGAAAATAGGGGCGAAAACAGGTCTAGAAAACAGCAAGGCGCGACCTTCACACCAGTTGTTACCAAGCAGTGGGATTGAAAGCAAGTTAAGATGTCAGTGTGGTCTAAATGTGAATATCGCGCAATTATCCGCTACAATTTTGCTCGTGGATTAACTGTTGACCAGTGGCTGGAGGAAATGACTCCTGTGCTGGGGAAAGACTGTCCACATCGGACAACAATTTTCCGCTGGTACAGAGAGTTCCACAGGGGAAATTTTGGGGTTGAAGACGATCCTCGTTCTGGGCGACCGTCTGAATCAGTGACTGAGGAAAACATTGAAGCTGTGAGGAAAATGTTGCAGCAAGAGATGCTGTTGACATATCGGCAAGTAGGAGAGACCCTCCACATCCCTGCACCAGCTATTCATTCAATTCTACACGACCATCTCCATGTTAGAGACGTTTCTTCCCTTTGGGTGCCCCATTCACTTTCAGAGGAACAAAGGGCACATCGAGTGAAATGGTGCCGAAAAATGCTAAAACAGTTTAAAAATGGGACTTCGCGTAACGTCAATAAGCATCGTTACAGGTGACAAAACTTGGATTTATTATTACGATGTCCCAACAAAATCCCAGCACAAGGTGTGGCTGTTTGAAGATGAGGGTACTCCAGTGACTGCGAATGTCAAGGTCAGTGAAGAAAAGGATAATTGCAGTATTCTTCACTAAACGGGGCATCCTGACTCGGGTTGTGCTAGAAACACAAAGGACAGTTATTGCGAAGTGGTACAGTGAGACTTGTCTGCTTCAGGTCATCCAGGCTCTCAAGCAGCTCCGTCCTAGGTCACGGCTCAACACTTGGCTCTTGCATCACGACAATGCTCCAGCACATCGTGCTAATGTAACAATGGATTTTATTGCCAGATCAGGGTTGACTGTACTTGATCACCCTCCATACGGTCCTGATCTTGCCCCATGTGACTTCGCACTCTTCCCAGAAGTGAAGATGAAGCTGAAAGGGCGGCGTTTCGCATCCGACGAGGAGCTTCTGGCAGCATGGGATCAATAGTGTGAAAATGTAACCGAGGAAAATTGGCGGAGTTGGTTCAGTGACTGGTTTCGACGTATGGAGAAGTGTATTGAGTGTGGTGGAAATTATTTTGAAAAAGTCTAAAGCGTTCACTCACATTGCAAAACTCTCCTAGTGCCCTTTGTATCTGGAAATAAATTTCGCTTTAACACATGCTCAATGTGGCTTCCATCGGGCTGACAACCTCATTATGACGACTTCGCGGCACAAGTCTTGAGCAATTCTCCTGCAGTTTCAACAGTTCGCGCACGCATTTTGATTACAGTTTTGAGTCTTACAGAAAACACTTCCTCTGTCAAGAATCCCCACATAAAAAAGTACCGAGTGAGTTGGCTGCGCGGTTAGGATAACATAACTGTGAGTTTTTATCCGGAAGAAGGTGGGTTCGAATCCGTTGTCGACAGCCCAGAATATGGGTTTCTATCCTTATATCAGGCCAATCCACACCCTAATTAAGGTATGATCGCTTCCTTCCCTGACCAGCCCTATCGTCACTATAAGACCTGTCTAGGTCGTGTGACAAAATAAAGATGTAACAAGGATTTTAGTCTAAACCTGAAATACGACTCGAAATTATCTTTACTTCACCGTGACACACACTGTCTTGGCGTAAACAGTTTTAACTTTTACAATCTGCTTTACGTCGTACCGACACGATTAAATCTTATGACGACGATGGGCTAGGAGTGGGAAGGAAGCCGTCGTGGCCTTAATTAACGTATAGCCCCAGAATTTACCTGGTGTAAAAATGGGAAACTAGGGAAAAACATCTTCAGGGCTGCCGACAGTGGGGTTACAACCCACTATCTTCTGAATGCAAGCTTATAGCTGGGTGACCCAAACCTCACAGCCACTTGCTCGGTCGTCAACAGTTTTAGCGCGCTGGTGAACTAAGAGGCGACTGCAGTGTGCCATGATGAAAACGAATTGAAACAAAGGTAGTTGACGATTGGATTCACGAAAAAAGTACCTAACGGGGAATACTGTAAATACTTAGGTATGAGGAAAGATCTTCATTGGTGAAATAACATTAACGAGTTTGCAAATACATATTTCTTCATATGGTTACGAGGGTATTTAGTGATTGTAGTGAGGATATAAAGGAGTGGGCGTATAATTCTCTGCTAAGACCCCAATTAAAGTACCGTTCCAGTGTACGGGACCCGGACGAGGGTTACTTGATACCAGATATGAAAGAAAAAAAAAAGAAAAAAAACCAAAGGAAAGCAGCAGGATTTTTTCTGGATGAGTTCCGATAAGAGAGTAGTTTTACGAAATTCTTGCAAACTTACGGCTGAAAAGATTTTGGGGATAAGGAGACGAGCTGCTCGACAAAGCGGGATGTTGCGAGCTGTCGGTGGAGAGACGGCACGAAATGACATTAATAGATGAATAATGCTGAATTGTGCTTTTAAAATCAAGAAAGATCATACTATGAATGTAAAGTTGAAATTTAAGAGTACAAATTGGGGCAAATATTTATTTATAGGAAGAGACATTGGAAAATGGAATAATTTACCAATGGAAATTGTTGATAAATTTCCAAGTTCTTTGACGTCATTTAATAAAATGGGCGTACTAGGTAAACAAGTGATAGGGTGATCTGTCATCTGGGTGACAGAAGTTTTTTTTTTGCTAGTGGCTTAACGTCGCACCGACACGGATAGGTTTTTATGGCGACAATCCAATAGGAAAGGCCTAGGAGTTGGAAGGAAGCGGCCGTAGCCTCAGTTAAGGCACAGCCTCAACATTTCCCTGGCGTGAAAGTAGGAAACCACGGAAAACCATCTCTAGGGCTGCCGACAGTGGGATTCGAACCCACTATCACCCGGATGCAAGCTCACAGCCGCGCGCCCCTAACCACACCGCCAACTCGCCCGGTAGGTGACAGAAGTGGAGATCAATGATGCTTACTTACTTCATTGATTGTTTGTTTGTTTGTTTGTTTGTTTGTTTGTTTGTTTGTTTGTTTGTTTGTTTGTTTGATTGATTGATTGATTGATTGATTGATTGATTGATTGATTGATTGATTGATCTCTCCATAGTTTTCCAGGAGACTGGTGAGCCGTGTACTGAAGATGAATGGCATTCGACCAGTGATTAAAAATGTATTTGCTTTATAAATGTGTCGGGGCCGATGACCTTCGATGTTAGGCTCCTTTAAAATGTGTCAGGAGTTCGTGCGTCACCCTATATGGAGAAAACACTGTCGAGCAATCTATGAAAGTTTTATACAAAATTGATGTCTGCACATTGCTACTGGAATCTGCATCAGGTGAAGGTTTGTCTCTCACTGCTTCTCTTCTTATAAATCAACTGCACATATTGTTTTAGATAGAATTCAAATATATCTTCACATACACATACCTTCCGCGCCTCTTTCACTCCAGTCGTTTCTGCAGTATATTGCTTTCTCTTTGAACACCGTCAAGTCTGTCTTAAATTCAATATCTGGCTGCATATTCTCTTGTAGTTGTGCGTCTTTTCTTGTTCATTCTTTTCTTATTTTCATTTTAATGTGAGAGAAGAGGTCAGTATATCTCTGTTAATAAGAATCTACTAATGAAATTAGAAATATTAAAACCAGCCTCAATCTGTACATTACAATTGGCCAGCGCTACCTTCTTCATTAACCCATATAGGTGGGGTTACAATATGCCCACATTTATCCCTTGTCATCATAAGAGAAGACTAAATGGGATGCGCCCCGAAGAGTTCGCAACTTGGAAAGTATAATGGCAAGAACGGGGCCTCTAGCTGAAAAGGGACACTTCCCTAAGTGTACTCCGATTTTGATGAAACTAGTGTCACTGAAAATACTTTCAAACTAATGAACAGCGATAGCTATTTTGTCGACTGTCATCAGTGCTCTGGAGTGAATATGTAGAACGTTTATTGTAAACTAGTAAATACCAAGGAACATGAGAATTAGGTTTAATTAATTGATGAAGCTACACCATGTTGGCAATAATTGTAATTAATAAGAGAAACAAAGATTTGTGGCACCAACCGCAGATTAAGAAGTGAAAATCTTCACACTCATGCCCTTGGTTTCAACTTGAAGTACATTAATAAGTGACTCTGTGGTTGTAGTTGTATAATCATACTTGAGCCCGATTAATACGTTAATTATTTCGTAGTTATTGACACTTAATACTATGGTAATTAGGATGACATGATTTAGAACTGAAGTAGTTCTTTAAATGTTCCGGTGTATTCATACCCTAATTTCGCGTATCTATACCATGAAATATAATATAAAACCTACTCCTTGAAGGTGAACGATGCCCAATCTTCTATCTACGCGAATGGGAACAGATAATTTACCGTCTTCACAATTATAATCTTTGTCTATTAGAGGATGCTATATATATGTTTGCTAGTGGTTTAACATCACACTAACATATCGGAGGTTTTCGGCGACGGATGGTTGGAGACGCCGTGGTACAGCCCCACCATTTGCCTGGTGTGTAAATGAGAAACCACGGAAAACCACCATGAGGGTAACCAACGATGCGTCTCGAACCCACCATCTCCCAAATGCAAGCCTACAGCTACGCGACCCTAACCGCACGACCAACCTGCTCCGTTGTTACAGGACGGATACCTATGTTGTTAATCTTTGAAGTCTGGACTGTAAAACAGACGTCAGTTATACCTGTACGTAATTTTAAAAATGTAGGATTTTTAAAAAGTAATTAGTATTGAGGTATCCGGTAAACTGTACGGAACTAATCAAGTAAAGTACGTTCAGTGACTGATGAGTAATATTAGGAAGCCAAATATTTTTACTGAGCTAAGCGTTGATGATTACTAGGAGGCAATATAGTGTACCGTACCCAAGGGTAAATGCCCTCTAGGACGATGCCTCCATTCTTGTATGAACATCCGACTAACTCAGGGTTGGGCAGAGAGTGGGTTGGTTGTCGGTTGGGTCAGGATAAAAGTCGAAGTTCTACTCTTAAATATAAATAAATGACAGGAAATGGAGGTATAACACGAATGAGAAACAATCATATGGGGTAAGATGAATTTATTTATAAATATCCCCAAAGCATTCTACTTGAAAATTGATGAACACAAAAGTTAAAATATCATAACAAAACTCAAAAAATAAAGGGAAGAAATTGACATTTACAACGTTAACTGTTTAAGAAAACAAAATTGAAATAAAATATCAAGCTCAACAATGAGTACTTATATCCTTTCAGAACTGAGCTCCTTCTTATAGTCCATTGTTTATATTGTATGGTAAAAAGTGTACGCATACACTGATATGTACTGTTTCCGCATGGAGTTACACTTCAACGCATCACAACGATACGAAGTTAATTTGAAACGAGAGTCGCCCAAACTCTACGGTTAAAGAAAGGTTACGTTATGAAGAAAAGTTACGATGAAAAGAAATAAAAATTAAGACGCGACGGGATGTTATGTGAATTATGCAAAATACTAGGGGCACTTCCTATACTATATTTACAACAAATCAAATAATCAAAACTAAACACATCTATATACATCGGATAACGCGCAAAAACCTTAAATACTACACAGATTCTACGTGAATCGCGGTTCACCACAAAAAAAAATCTAGTCAGAACTAGATTAACCATCAATAATTCAGCACTCGGGCTGTTCCCCCTTAAAACAACGAGACAAGGTATTCAAACACCATATAGCAATGTAAAACATCATTATGTAAGGTAAAACATATAAATAACCCTCAATATCATGAAGAAAGCAATGGGCAACATTGCCTCCTTCTGCTGCATTTGAGCGCTCAACAGCGCGGTCATCCGTCATGTATTTCCGGGTAGACTGCGAGCTGAATGGAATGTTGAACTCAACACTGTGCTAAAGTTTGGATTCTGTCTCCCAAGACTGTCACAGGAAATACCGTCTCATTCGTGCCTTCTAATAAAACACGGCCAGTAATCATCTTGCCACGAGATAACGTCTTTCGCCGGCTATACGGAAACTCACGTATAATCATTCATTCTTAGCATGCTTTTACCATTTAACAACATCAGACTCATTAGTCTGGAATTAATACTGTCTATTCTGATCACAATATACACTCAGAAGACAATTGGCAGGTGCATATCCACTGCACATTATTCTCTCGCATGTCAGGCATACAATCGGTCTGCACCAACACATTATAATTCAGCATGCAATCTTATATCTCATATTTCTTATGAATCACATTGGCCTTCCACATTATGAGACCCGGTTCGTTTCCTGTGCAAATCATTAGGCAAAACAAATTCCAACTTAATTTCAAAGATCTTATTCTTACGACGTCGTTATGCAGCTCCTTCAGACAGCTTCTGAAATACCATGCGTCATGCAAATTAGCTATACCTGTGTCTCTGAATAACCAAAATAAAATGAAGTAATACGTATTTAACGTTGTACTTAGATGAACCAATCAATCTAGTCCTCCTAGCATTTATATATAAGGAAAACTCGGAATATCCTACACTAGATAAACATGCATAAATGAACAACAAAGTAATCCTATCAAATCCCTCGTTATCATCTAATCATAAATCAAAATGAAAATGAAATAAACATGCACTATTCTCATATCCGAATATACCATAATAGCAAAATGAATCAAACACATGCCGTCAGGCTTACTTTACATGAAATTAAAAATCCTATCTACACTGCCCTAGTACCTTAACATAATTCATATAGCATTCCATAAATAACACATGCGTCTTATCTGATTCATGGCGCCTCTTGGGATACAAGGTAACAGCTCACATCCCCGCTGCGTAAGGGATCTACACCATGTTGGTCATAGCATCAACACGTGGGAATACACTTCCTTCTTCTACATGCATAGCCATCTTCTTGATGAAAAGTTATTACAACTGGAACACAGAAGGCTTTGGTTAACAATATCTTCGCCGCTCAATGCCACGAGCCGAACAACCCTTCTTTTTTTTTACAGGATCAGCCAAACACACTGACATCTTAATAATGAAAACTTCAACTTTAAGGGTATATATACACAGTTTCAAGAGCAGCACACGGTACGCTACGAAAGTTCCTCGCGAACGCGCCCATCGCGAAAGTGTTAGACAATAGCACGTCTCCCTTGCATTCGCTATACTGCGGTCAGTTAACACCGTTTATATGGGTTGAAAAACAAACTTTGCAATAATATAATTTTCCATTTGCTCTGGAACAGTTATATCTTCCAGCTGCACGAATGAAACAGTTGTTTAGAATCAAATACTGTTACTAATATAACATTTCAATATTCACGATCACAATAACACTTCCACACTCTCCAAACAATCCAGACAGAATGACGCTCTCCAGAGCTCGGGTACTGAGGAAGCTTCGGTAACGCCGTTTCAACTCTGGGGTTCCCGGTTGTCTAAACAAACCACCAATCAGAAAGCTTGCTATGTATGATGACACAATATTAATTATAATACATTTATGAAAAACAGTTCAAACGATAGCAAATCTATTCCTCTAATTATAATATTGTATTTCTGATTATATTCCACTTCTAGACCTGTGGAATTCCGATGAATGACAGAAATTAACACAAGCAACTGTACACGTTGGTCAACCTGGAATTGAGACTTGGCGCGATGTAGCCTCCATACTTGCCAAATCCTCACGTTCTTATTGGCTGAATATAATGCTTGGTCATCATCCAGTACACGTGCCGAACCTTGCCAACGCTTGGTTACGCGAAACTATTCTCACGGTCACAAGGAAGTGTTAAGCAACGTCCAGCGACATGATCTCTCCATAGACATCCGGTCTCAGCTATCTTAGGATTCCATACTCTACCATTTATGACTGTAACTTGTATGAATAAAATTTATTTATATTTTGTCAAATAATACTCCAAATATTTCAAATGGGCCGGCAGGATACGGCTCAATAGGTGTCATTGTTCAGCTGACCATTGATGGTTGCCGACAATATACGTGCTATTTTAATCATTTTGAAAGTATTCTCGGTGACATTAGTTTAATCAAAATCGGAGTGTACACTACGGGTAGCGTCCCTTTTGGGTCTGGTATTGGTTCGGCTTACTTGCACTAGACACTTTCATCTTTTCTATCCACATTTCCTTGGTCAACTTTTGTCCTGTTCCGAATTGAAGGATTAGGCTTACCATGCCTTTAGTTCGGAGGGTCCTGGATTTAAATACCAGTCGTTCCTGGGATTTTGAATTGCGCTTGGTTAATTCCTTAAGCTCTCCATTTTACCTCATATAGACCCACATTTAATATTTTTCCGTGAAGTGCTCCTCCAAGACGCAAAAATCAGTGTATGGTGTGCCACTAGTGGTGAAAGAATCATACGACCAATTTTTATTGTTGAAGACACGGTTGCTTACATGGATACCATACTAACGTCGTTTTTCAGAGAATTGTCAGGGAGCGTGATTTTGCATTTTTTCAACAGGTCTCTGCCTCTGCTGCACACACTGCTAATAATTTGATGACACAAAATCACGAAATGTTTCCATAGAACAGAGTTATTAGTATGGATTTATGGCTCTCTCGGTTCCTCGATTTATCCGCATGCGATTATTAAATCTGGGGTAAATGAAAACATTCCATGTACAAGATGAATCCGCGCACTATACAACTAAAACATAATATTCCTCAGGGAACTGCTGAAATTCCTCAACGTGAATTACATTAAGTGATGAATAATTTCCTTCCTAGGTGCCAAAAATGTGCGGGGAATGAAGGCGGGCAGTTTCAACACCACATTTCATAATTTTGCTTGAAATTATTGGTGTTACTTTTGTATGGTTTACCTTACCGCTGTTGAGCTCCACCCTCACGGGGAAAGCGAGCACGCGCGCACCCACAGGAAAAACATCGCGCGCCGGATTGGAGTATGTCTGATCACCATGTAAAAACTTTCTTGCTTTGTAAAATTCATGCAAATTACAGCAGGCTCACTATGTCGACAGCTTCAACAACAGCAAAAACAACAATCATCATCATCACCATCATCATCTGTTTACCCTCCAGGTTCGGTTTTTCCCTCGGACTTAGCGAGGGATCCCACCTCTACCGCCTCAAGGGCAGTGTCCTGGAGCTTCAAACTCTTGGTCGGGGGATACAACTGGGGAGGATGACCAGTACCTCGCCCAGGCGGCCTCACCTGCTATAGTGAACGGGGGCCTTGTGGAGGGATGGGAAGATTGGAAGGGATAGGCAAGGAAGAGGGAAGGAAGCGGCCGTGGCCTTAAGTTAGGTACCATCCCGGCATTCGACTGGAGGAGAAGTGGGAAACCACGGAAGACCACTTCCAGGATGGCTGAGGTGGGAATCGAACCCACCTCTACTCAGTTGACCTCCCGAGGCTGAGTGGACCCCGTTCCAGCCCTCTTACCACTTTTCAAATTTCGTGACAGAGCCGGGAATCGAACCCAGACCTCCGGGGGTGGCAGCTAATCACGCTAACCACTATACCACAGAGGCGGAACAACAACAATACATGGTCATATTTCTTTCTTTCTTTTTTTCTTTCTTTCTGTCTTTCTTTCCTGGCCTACTCTCAGTTTCTTGGAGTCGGCACTTTGATCCAGATTTGTGTCCTTTCAATAGCTATAGATCTCAAGGGTGTCGGAATTTTGTCCCGTAGAAGATCCTTAACGTTACCATTTGCTTTACGTCGCACCAACACTGATAGGTCTTAGGATGATGGGATAGGAAAGGGCAAGGAGTGGGAAGGAAATGGCTCTGGTCTTTATTAAGATACAGTCCCAGCATTTGCTTGGTGTGAAAATGGGAAACCACGGAAAACCATCTTCAGAGCTGCCGGTAGTGGGTTTCGAACCCACTACATAACGAATGCAAGCTGTCAGCTACGGGGATCGTTAACGTGCTGAAAGCCAACGATACAGAGTTTTCACTTACAAACACCTTCAAATGCTACCGAACTCCGAAGATATCGATAAGGAATACTACTACTACTACTACTACTACTACTACTACTACTACTACTACTACTACTACTACTACTACTAAGTTTCAGCCTAGTGATCGCTTCGAAAACGTATCTGCATGTACGTGAGTGCGGGTGAAAGGGTCCATTAAACTGGACGTGTCCAGCTGCGCTCACTCCACAGGAGGAGAGAAAGCCGGGCGTGCAGGAAGTTGCTCGGAGCAGTTCCAAGAGCTGGATGCGGAACAGTGCGTGTTGGGTTCCGAGCCTCACTTTCCTTGTCGAAGCTGGGCACGTACACTTCAATGAAAGAAACACTTTGTTTACAATCCACGCATGGAATATTTATAGCATTATATCTATCTATCTATCTATCTATCTATCTATCTATCTATCTATCTATCTATCTATCTATCTGTCTATCTATCAGAAACGCTTGGTTGTCTGAATAATAGTTCACAGTATTTTGGAATCAAGGAGATATTTGAGTTCTGGAGGGTAGACATCTCCCTTTTTTCAAAGTTCGATTTATTTACAAATACTTAACGTTGCAAGCTGAATACATTAGCTAATTAACATTTTAATAATGTTTAATAACGTTAATAACGTTCAAAGTTTTTTTGAAATTCAACAATCACATCAATCAATCAATACATGTTGAGCTTTTCTCCTGGTCCAAGAGTTCTTCATTTTTATAGATTGTTGTAATTTCTTTTTTTCTCATCTTCCTCAAATCCTCCTGTGTGAACAATTTCTCTGATTACATTTCTGTCCTGTAAATTTGGCGATCCTAGTTCAGTGAGCTCTTCCTCTACCTGCTTATACCATTTTGATCTCGCACGTTTGATTTGTGAATTCAATAAGTAAGTCTGGTGTTATTCATTCTTTTCAAATGGTTTAAAAAATTGAATTCATCGCACTCTCATTGTATCCTTAAGTTTAGACAGTTTTAAAGAATATATTTCCGAGTTGGGTTTGCGGTAAGTTAATGTATTCCATTCTGGGCCCTAAGAATTTTCTCATGATTTTCCATTCTTTAATTTCTAATTGTTTCTTTAAGTTTTTATGATGTAAATTACGGGTTTCTGAAGCATGAATAACTTCAGGTTTGATCACCGTTAAGTAATGACGGTATCCCGTGTCTGTCGTAAGAGGTGACTAAAAGGAGCCCCAAGGGCTCTTAACTAGAGAGCGTGGGTTGGCAAACACGGGACCTTAACTAGAGTCCTGGCGTTGCTTCCACTTACTTGTGCCAGTCTCCTCACTTTCATCTATTCTATCCGACTTCCCTTGGTCAACACTTGTTCTTTCCCGACCCCGATGGTATTAGGTTTGCGAGGGCTAGAGCAGGCATCGTCAATCGAGAGCGAAATGCCGTCGGAGCCAGTTTTGCTCCCCGCTCTTGTGGAACGAGAGCAGCTTAGCGAGCAAGTAGGGGAAGAAGTAGGGGAAGTGCACGACGTAGTACGTACTGCAGGCCAGTGGCGCAAAGGTATAGCGCATCTTTCTGGACAGGTTAGATTGCGACACGATACGTGTGAACTCGTGTGACGTGACTAGTGTGTTCCCGCCTTTATCCTCACACCACACGACGTTCAAGTCTAGTCGGTTAATGTTGCATTTACTATGGAGGAGAGTTTAGCACAGTGCTGGCCATCGACGCCAAGTTTCAAACCTTCTTGGGAAGAAGAGTATTTGATACTTCAAGAAAATAACACACAAAATGTTTAATATGTAATGAAATATTGAATCACATTAAAGTTTTTAATCTGCAGCGACGTTGTTCCTTGTGTCACGCCAACAAGTATGATAAATATGAAGGCCGGGAAAGGATAGCGTTACTAGAAAAACTTAAAAACAACACATTTGAGGATGTAAGTACATTTCGTGTTACCCTACTCAACTCTATTTATTATATAATGTTTGATAATTCCTCAGAAATGATTCATTTATGTCCAGGTATATATTTGATTGCTGTTGTTCATATGGTAACATTTCCGAGCGCCTAGTACCTACTGCCACGAAATGCAACCCGCCTGTCCGCTGCTCTCTTGTCACGTGACTGACAGCCGTCCCGAGCGGAGCAAGGAACACGGGCTCCTTAGAGCAACTGCGTGATGACATCTGGGCTGGAGAGTCTTTCATTATCACGCCCTCCGTGGCCCTTGCCTTTCTTTGGCCGATACCTTCATTTTTCGAAGCGTCGGATCCCTTCCATTTTTTCTTGCCGATTAGTGTTACATAGAGGATGGTTGCTTAATTATACTTCCTCTTAAAACAATAATCACCACCACCATCACTACCTTGATCTTTCAGTATATCAATCTGTTTCTGAGCATCAGAGATGTATTTGGCAATTAGTGCCATGTCATCAGCAAACGCTAGGCAGTCTGTGTCAATACCTTAAATGTTACTGATTTTATAACATTTGTTATATCACCTATTCATTTCTGACTTACTCCCTAATTTTTAGGTCCTAATTTGGCTCTTAGCATTATGAAACCTGGAACTATAAGGAGGGGTTGTAATATGGAACATCTTCGATATTACCACCTACCAAACAAATCTCAATGAAAGAAAAATAATTTTAAATTTGTTAAATAAGTGTTACAATTTTACTACAGTGAATAAACCACAAATAATATCTCACTCGCCTTATTCATAAAGGCAGGAAATTAATATTGAATTTTATCTTGCAATGTGTGTTGATTCCTCGAACGCACGACCCGCCTACTCATAGTCAAACACTAGGCGATACTGACGAAACCTACCATCAGCGACGAGAACAAAATGTAACTGTTTCCGAAAGATTGTTCCAGTTCCTTGTCACAGAGTCAGCTGTTTTGTGATGCGTACCACCTCCTCCCCTGAGAGTTGGTGAACATACTGTAATGTCAGCTTTAGTGATAGTGTTTGTATGCAATTCATCATCATCATGTCCGACTCGTTGGCTTAATGGTCAGCGTACTGGCCTTCGGTTCAGAGGGTCCCGGGTTCGATTCCCGGCCGGGTCGGGGATTTTAACCTTAATTGGTTAAGTCCAGTGTCCCGGGGGCTTGGCGTTTGTGCTGTCCCCAACATCCCTGCAACTCACACATCACACATAACACTATCCTCCACCACAATAACACGCAGTTACCTACATATGGCAGATGCCACCCACCCTCATCGGAGGGTCTGCCTTACAAGGGCTGCATTCGGCTAGAAATAGCCACACGAAATTAAATTATCATCATCATCATCTGTTTACCCTCCAGGGTCGATTTTTCCCTCGGACACAGCGAGGGATCCCACCTCTACCGCCTTAAGGGCAGTGTCCTGGAGCTTCAGACTCTTGGTCGGGGATACAACTGGGGAGAATGACCAGTACCTCGCCCAGGCGGCCTCACCTGCTATGCTGAACAGGGGCCTTGTGGAGGGATGGGAAGATTGGAAGGGATAGGCAAGGAAGAGGGAAGGAAGCGGCCGTGGCCTTATGTTAGGTACCATCCCGGCATTCGCCTGGAGGAGAAGTGGGAAACCACGGAAAACCACTTCCAGGATGGCTGAGGTGGGAATCGAACCCACCTCTACTCAGTTGACCTCCCGAGGCTGAGTGGACCCCGTTCCAGCCCTCATACCACTTTTCAAATTTCGTGGCAGAGCCGGGAACCGAACCCGAGCCTCCGGGGGTGGCAGCTAATCACGCTAACAACTACACCACAGAGTTGTATGCAATTAAGAAACAATATAGTGTCAATGGTTTTATGTCCCACCAAACTACTCTTACGGTCCTCAGGGACGTGAAGTGCTGGAACTTGGTCCTACATGAGTTTTGTTTACGTGCCGGTAAATCTACTGACACAGGACTGATTTATTTGAGCACCTTCAAATAAAACCGGACTGAGTCGGAATCGAACCCACCAATTCCGGCTCAGAAAGCCACCATTCTAACCAAAGACAAAGACACCTCCGTACAGGCCATGAAGGCCCTTGGAGGAGTGGAATGTAAAGGCTTCCACCATTGCTAACCGCGGCACATGATGGGGTAGAGTGGTTAGCTCTACGCCCGGCCGCCTTTGCCCCCAGGAATTAACCTGGTACTCATATTTGGTATAGGCTGAGTGAACCTCAGGGCCATATGCACCTCCGGAAGTGGAAATCTCGTTTCTTAAATTTTACGACTTCCTGACGGGGATTCGAACCCACGTCCTTCCGGGCGAACCGAGCCCGCATTTACCGCCTCGGCCAGGCAGCCCCTACCATTCTAACCACCTGAGCCAATTAGCCCGGCAAATAGGTATTCACAAGAAGATGAAATCCTTTACAACTACTAAATGACGGTAATAATAATAATAATAATAATAATAATAATAATACGATTGTCGTAAATGTCAGATCTAAATCCCAGCAGGTCTAAGGACGGTACCCGGTGCAAGCGCGGATGTTTGGAGACTGAAACTTTTGGACACGTGGCGTGTGACCGTGGATGGATGCTAAGAAATTCCGGTAATCTTTCATTTAGGTTGAAGATGACTACTATGTTGAGAAAGAAAGGTCTTTATGTGCACGAAGAGGTCGTCGGTCTTCAGCGTGAACTACTCTACACGTCGTTAGGCTATAATTACAGACTCCAAAACCTCTAGATGTGGGCTAATTACCGACTCTATAATGAGGCTACAACAAGTGGGACTGTCATTGATGAAAAGAAGGTAATATATGACAAAAATTCCATACTTTAAGGAGACGTACAAACTAGGACGTACAAGCATGAGGTGAGAAACATCTGCCTATCTCGCCCATGCTAAATGTTCAAAATTTCTGGTACATTTTTTCTCAAAATCTATTTTGGTTAGCAACTTGAAATTTTTAAGGCTTGTTACTTGCATCTTTAACTATAATAATGATGAGGATTATTTGCTGAAACCAAATACCTTTTTAGTATGCATTTTTAGGAGGTGCAATTCATTTACCTAAAATGTGTCGAAATTTTTCTAATTTCATTTAGGTATTAGAGAAAAATCCCTTCTTATTACTCTTATTAGTTCCCTTTTTCTCTTACAGACTGCTTTACATCGCACCGACACAGCGAGGTCTTATGGCGACGGTGGAATAGGAAAGGGCTAGGAGTGGGAAGGAAGCGGGCGTGGCCTTAATTAAGGTACAGCCACAGCATTTGCCTGGTGTGAAAATAGGAAACCACGGAAAACCATCTTCAGGGCTGACGACAGTGGGGGCTCGAACCCAGTATCTCCCGGATGCAAGCTCACAGCTGCGCGCCCCTAACCGCACGGACAACTCGCCCGGTTAGGTTGTTGATATGTATAAACAATTGAAGGACCTAGCATTAGAAGTTTCCTTGAAAATAGTACGATAGTACAAAAAAAGTATAACTGAGGAAGAAGTTTTACTAAAAGTTTTACAACATAATTGTTTACTTTAGAGAAATAATATTCTTGCGCTATACTCTAAATTACTTTTGTCCTCCAGGTTCCTCTTTTTCTTCTGGCTCTGTTTGTCATCTCTTCCATATATGCTGAGAATTAAACATTTTCTTTGAACAACTTGAAAACGCTGCAATACTTGAGAAGTTCAACATGTGATGAACACATGGCGGTGTTTTCTACAACATTAACCTCCACCACATGTCAATCATTCGCATTTTAAAATAAACCAACGAAATTTACAAGTCAACATTTCCATGCATAACACTTTTCCTTATAATTTCCCTTCCCAGATGCTTTTGATTGAGTTATTGTATGCTTGGAAAGCACAATATCGCAACACCACGACATACAATAAGACTTTGTAAATACAAACAAACGATATTTGAACTTTTCATAATAACCAACATTAAGACTGAGCTTTACTGAGTAGAACGAAGGTGTGTTTGGAAATCTAACCGTTTAGGAATCATTGGCTCAGATGTAAAACTCTATAAAATTGGGCGTGACTTTCTAAAGAGCACCTTCGTGACTATAGTCTCCTTAAACAATCGTTTTTCAAAATAACTTTTTTCGACGTATTTTTTGTTTTCTACACAGTGCACAAGTTCTGCTACTTAGGATCAGTTATTACCGATGACAACAGATGCACTGTGGAAATAAAAAGAAGGATTTCCCTGTGTAAGAAAGCCTTTGAGGAGAAGAAGCAGCTCTTAACTAATACATCCTTAAATACTGAACAAAAGAAATTATTTATCAAAACGTTCATTTGGAGTGTGCTGCTATACGGCTGTGAAGGATGGACTCTCTTGAAGGAGGACGTGAAACGACTAGAGGCAGTGGAAATGTGGCTATGGAGGAAGATGACAAGAACTAGCTGGATTGAGAAGAAAACTAATGAAGCAGTGCTTAGAGAAATAAACACCCAGAGACATTTAATAACAACGATAAAAAGGAGAAAAGCATCAGTTTTCGGTCACATTCTCCGGCATAATAACTTCATAAAGAACTTGTTCGAAGGCAAGGTGATGGGAAAGAAAGGCAGAGGGAAACCACGGAAGAAGATCATTGAAGAGGTAGTTGAGATGATGGGATGCCAAGGTTATGGAGAGATGAAAAGGATCGCAGAGAGAAGAGATCAATGGTTGCAGCGACAAGGCGAAGTCTTTAGATGATGATGATGTTGATGATGATGACACTGTAACGATATGTAAACGCCAAAAATCTCAATTTCGATTTTTTTCATCCGTAGCTGGGTGGTTTTTCTACAGTAACCAGCCTTCTTATTGGTCCATGTGGCGTAATTCGAAGTCATTTGATGTACTACTACGGACTGCCTACGAACCTCAGAGAGGACATCGTCCCTGTTATCCTCAGGAGGTCATGTCAGATTTCATTGCACCACCTGAGTGCTGAACGACTTGTTACTGATCTTCGCACGCTTAATTGCTCTTTCATTTAAGTATAGCCTTCTTAGGGTTGCCACCTTCTGTAAGTCAAAAGAGGGAGGGACACACTGAATATAAAAGTCTTCCTTTCCCCTAAAAGCTACTTATAGACCCTTTCAGGGTGGTCGAAAAAACGTGAAGCGGGTATTTGGGCGTAGGAGGGGTGGTCATATCGATAAATAATATGAAATAATAATTCGATATCTAACGCCGTTTTCATTTTATTACAGTAGCGGCGTTTAGATGGGGGGAGGACCCCCCACTTTTTGTGGAGGAAACATTGCATTTTTATTACATTTCATCTGGCGGAAACTAGGAATTATTTAAAAAAAAAAGCAATTTGTACAAGCGCGGTTGTCTTAAATTATATGTATGTTGGGTATTCAGCCCGAAGGCTGGTTTGATCCTCTGCAGCTCCGCCAACAGCTATCATAAATAGCCTAGGCGTCACTGAAGAGGCGTTCTAGGGATTTTTTTTGCTAGGAGCTTCACGTCCCACCCACACAGATAGGTCTTATGGCGACGATGGGATAGGAAAGGCCTAGGAGTTGTAAGGAAGCGGCCGTGGCCTTAATTAAGGTACAGCCCCAGCATTTGCCTGGTGTGAAAATGGGAAACCACGGAAAACCATCTTCAGGGCTGCCGATAGTGGGGTTCGAACCTACTATCTCCCGGATGCAAGCTCACAGCCGCGCGCCTCTACGCGCACGGCCACCTCGCCCGGTATCTAGGGAAATGAGGAGTGAGGTAGTTTCCCATTGCTTTCCTCACCGAGTCAGCCGTTGCTATTACATATCAGTCTGCCAAGCCCACTGAAATGCATGCACCAACCGACCCTATGAGCAATATTTTCACACCATTCATAACAGGGACTGGCTGCATAAGGAATGGTATTACTAGCATCGCTCATACCTCAGTCACTTTCATATTGTCAAAGCCAAGGATGAGACTGAGACAGGTCAATGAAAGTAACAAATTTGATATAGCCCATACCAGGAGACATAGTGCACTGTATACACTACATCTCGCCAGCAAAGGCATTGTCTTAAATTATTAAGAATATTATTGGCGGAAATGCGCACAAAATGTCGTTTGTCGCAGCTAACCGATTTGTATAGCGCCACAGCAAGTACTGTAGTTGAGACTTTGCATGTGCTGTGAGGAATAACTCGACGTTAGCCCCTGACGGGACGTACTCGGGCTCCACCTGGATACCACGGCCGAACCCTTACGGAACACGCCGAAGATATCCGAACGGCGCACTGGCTTTGAGTTGACAGTGCAAAAGAACGAACTGTAGGAGATCTGCTGATCGAACGAACGAACGAACGAACTATAGTAGTGTTTATAAGGTAGGCTACACCAGGGGGGGCCATTCCGGAAATGGAAGCTGCCATTGGTCGCTAGCGCGTGACGTCAACTGGCGGATAGCCTTGAGACAGCGCATGCTGTGTAGGTTGCGAGAACGTACTACTTTCGTAATTTACAAGTTTTAAAAATGTGTAAAATAAACACAAATACATAGCATACAAAATTAATACGGTACTATATACAACTGAACAAGTTCCACGGCCACGATGCATTCATTTAATTTAATTTGTAGTAAACCGAACATACCTGTATGCAGGAGAGTGAAGGGTATCCTCATTATTTTACTGGCTGAGATGCAGTCCACATCAGATTCTTCTTTGCGGCATATTTCTTTGCTGCTTGCAACTGCCTTTCCTTATTCAAATGCCTGATACGAATAAATGTCCTCGTCCTTGTATATAAATGAATTATATTTTCATGCACCTGAGGAAACTTCGATTTAATAACTGAAGACAAAGTTTTAATCACTTTGTCACACTTCGAACTGTCATGTCCATGAAAACCAGCAAATATAATTTCGAATTGTTTGACTGTGTTCACCCAATCCTTTGTCGGAGTAAAAAGGCCCCCTCGAGAAACAGTAGATATCCAGGAATTAGAACTTGCCCCAGGAGTCGGGCACATTTCAGTTCGTGATCCCAAGGATTTATCAATCGCTCGGCATTTAAATGCGAGGTAGCCCGCCATGTACTGGACAGTATCGGGAGAAACGTCCTCATTATTAGAACAGTTCTGCCCTAATTCGTGGACTTTACTCAGTAACTCTTCTTCGTCCTCCTGAATGTCTTCAATGTCAGAACTACGTATAATATTCGCTGGGCGTTCTTCTGTTACTTGAATGCACAGTTCACTACTTATGAATTTGAAGAATTCCTCATCTGTTTCCTCGTCCCGTGTTTCAACGTCTGCCACAGAAGTACTATTTCTTTCTTCAGCAACTGATGTACTTCCTGATAAGGGTATGTCATTTGAGTTTCCTGTTAAGATAAGAAGCCGCATCCTGTGTTTCACCTCAAGTGCTGTAGGGTTGTTATAAAAGGCACCAAGACCTCGAATTCTCGAAAAATAATTTTCTAGACAGTCTTGATTTAGTCGAGATGTTAGGATGTATCTTCCATTCTCTTCTCGGATTTCTTGAAACAGTCCCAGAAGTGATGTGATGGAGATGAGAAATCCCTTTTGAAACGGCAACAAACCTTTTCTACTTCCAAAGCGCATGCCACTGCAAACATCCATGAACCTTCTTAATGTATTCTCCTGGCTCGCAAGATTGAGACCGAATCCGCTACGGAGAGGTGTACCATGGTCAAAGGGAACTCGAGAATTCAGAACATCGAAAACATCATTCACTAATTCAAAGAAAATGCTCTCGCGTTCCTTACCTAGAACATACTTCAATGCTTTAGCTGTACGGTGTGAAAACAAGCGCGCAGCCATTCTAACATTCTGTCGCGCTCGACCTGTGACACTGATGTGAGCTTCTGATATGTGATGCGTAATAGATAAATCGCCTTTCTGACTATCTAATACGTCCTCAATTATCTTCCTCGTTATCTCAGTTCCATCGGGCAAAACTACCCCCTCATCTAAAAAGTGGTTTCGAAGGAGCTTAAGTAAGTGAGGCACGTCATAAAAAACCCAGATCTTTCTTTCCTTGTCCGCTGGATTTATGAAAAAAGTTTTTGATGTGTTGACGCAGAGTTCGTTCCACACTTTTGAATTCTTTCCCCCCATATCACACGTTACCGCCACGACATGTAGCCCTAAATCTTCAACTCTCATTATTATATCTTGGAGCAATTCGCTGTTCATTGTCACATCAAAATCGTAATCAAGTGGTTGCTTCCAAGATTTACACAAACCGCGAATCATCACAACTTGAACATTGCTGTGAGGTCCTAAAATTCTGTCTTCCGAGGCATCATAACAGATACGGCCATCTATGTTCATTTCGTCAAAGCACAACACAGTTTTTTTATCTAACTCGCTAAATGTACGGGCCTTAACTTTCAAAATTGAAAGAACTTCTTCCGAAACACCCGGATTGCACTTAAAATTCCTAGTCCAATTCTGAAGCGTAGCACGACACGGCAAAGGAATGTTGCGCTTTCTTAAATATGTATAAGCCTTTCGAGAAAGGGCCTTTAAAGTCAGTGCGTTGGCAATATCCTCGGAGCTCCATCTTACTCGTTTGTTGCCTCGTAACAAGCAGCGAATTTGTCCGGGAGTGAAACACTTAGACAGAACACTTTCCACTTTCTTCCTCACGACACGTTCTTTCAGAGTTCTGGATAATTTCCTCTTGCTTGGCAACATGTGCCTTACAGCTTTGGCCTTTTTAAGGGCTGCATCACACTTTTTTAAGGCAATTTCCTGAACTGCATTTTTCTTCTTTAGGACTTCTATTTCTGTTTTCAGTCTTTTAATTTCTTCGTCTTTCAGTTTCATATCAGAGAGTTCACAGATGGGCTCTGTATTTGTGACTTGGTCCAGTTTCCTTTTCTTCGGGGATATAGACTCCAAGGTTGCAATTGCTCTCTTTCGCACTTCTCTACTTTGATGCCGTTGAACACGATCACGTACAGCCTAAAACGAAAAAAGAGCAACTTGTAAGAAATAAGGTAGATAATTGCCACAGTTCCAGGTTTCCTGTTCTATTTCTAAGTAACATAACACGTGTAACCCCGTGGGTCTTATACTTGAACGCCGATGATGTTCTACGTGTCCTAATCCACCGACTGACCTCACGAGGCTAGTGAGACCCTGTACCAATCCCCCATGCTAGATTCAATTACTTGGCGGAATCGGGGATCGAACCCGAAACCTCGGAGATAGTAGTCAATAACGCTGCTATTACTACACCAACGAGGTCGGCTGTTTTATTTCTAATAAATGAGGAATCATAACTACCTATGAATAAAAAAGTCATTCGAGAAGATAAAAGTTAACAAATGAATACTCTAAATCAAGGTTAATCAGTTCAACAGTACTTATGTAGAAAAATCTTTAGAATCCTTACCTCTTCGACTGCTTCGCTATTCGTGCCACATTCAGCTGTACGTACTTCTCCGTGCCAATTTGGTAAATGCTGTGATGGAACTGCATTTGCTTTTAGTTTCTTATTTAGCGGTAAACCGAGCAGCTCATTCTTTAAATCCCGCTCGTAATCCTCCGGAAGGAAATGAGCTGAGCATATACGTGCATTGTTCACGTTAATTTCATCGGCACGCTTGCACCGCGATAACCATTCTCTCTGTGTCATTGCATCTTTAGGGAAACGATGATACATTATACCACTCGTCTTACGGCCATAATTGTTGCAATTTGCAACTGCACAATTACTGTTGTTTTTACTCATGGATGACAGCTTCTCTCACAACGCTTCCTTTTTACTAGTTCCTCACGCACACACTCACTAGTTACCTCTTTTTTCACTCACTCCTAAGTCTGCCGGGGCCTGAGTTATCCGCCACATGACGTCACAGTGCGCAAAGCAGTGTGGGTAAATTCTCCGCTGAACGGGCGGGAGTGGCCTACCTTATAATAGTCTACTTACCTTGAGGCTACACTACGAATAGATACGAAGAGAACCGGGCAGTGACGATTTCGTGTTGACAGCAGGAAAGTGTATTTATTGTACGTGTGCATAGTGTTCGTTACTGTACCTGTGGGATTACTGTATTTCGTTTGGTGTGCCCAGCTATAGTGTGTATTTAGTTACGTGCCGCGTGTTTATTTAGTTTTTCTTCAGTTTAGGTAGGCTTACTTACATAGCGTTATAATGAGCAACGTTGAGCAATACTCGCGTTCTGAATGTGGTAAAAGCTATGAGTATAATAAAAACCTTAGGAAACATGTTTCTAAGACCCATCCAGAGAAACTAGATGAAATTGCGCATTGTTTAAAGGGCGGACATCTCTTCCGCACCACTGTAAATTTTGTGATAAACAGTTCACGCACAGTTTTAATTTAAAATGGCACGAGCGTCAGTGCCACACAAACTTAATTGGAGGACCTGAGACAGAGGATAAAAAATTTCCTTCTTTCTCAAGCTTTACTGTGTGTGTCATCGATCAGGCTTTTTTTGTATCTGAAAGTAAAGGCATCAGGCGCTTGAAGCTTCAGGGAAGCAACAAAGTTGATGAGATCAGTCCAGCAAGTATGTGACTAATTGAACATGAAAATGAAATGTGTGAAGTAAACATTAGCCAAACAGGAAAACATTAGCAACAGATATTGCCAACCAGATTCCCTTTCAAGCTATTCTGGACAAAATTTGCGAATCTGTGACAGACTCAAAGCTTGAAAGAATTCATTTAATCACAAAACAGGATTTGTATAATATTGAGCGTAGTTTTAACTTGAGCTCTAAATCTGTCAGACATCAGGAGGATGGTACAAGTGTTGAGGCCTGGGTCAGTGAAGTTAATTCAGGTGACAGTCCCTGTGTATTATTCTATAAACCTCAGGGGACCACCAGTGAAAAGCATCCAAACCTCATTAGTGATGATTTTAATTATTATGAACAGTGCTCAAAGTGAAATATTAAAGAAATATGCTAGTGACTGTATATGCACTGATGGAACGCATGGGCTTAATAGCTATGGGTTTGAGTTAATAACGCTTTTAGTTCTGGATGACTTGAGACAGGGCTTTCCTTGTGCATTTCTGATTTCCAATAGAAGTGACCAGGAAATATTGTCTCTATTTTTCACCTACATTAACAATGAGGTTGGTTGTGTATCCCCAAAGGTCTTCATGTCCGATTTGGCAGAAGCCTTCTACAATGCTTGGAATGCAGTCATGGGACCTGCAACCATGAGATTATTTTGCTCATGGCATGTTGACAGAGCTTGGAGGAAGAATATTCAGACCAAAGTAAATGGGAAGGAAAAACAAGGAAATGTTTATAAAATTCTGAGAACAATAATGCAACAATATTTAGATTTTTGTGAATTAAATTGGGGTGGTCTTGCACACCTAGTAACTATGTCAGTGAGTGTATAGTATCATGCAACATTTGATTTAAAGCGACTATGAACATTGTGCTTTGAGTGTTTCAGATCAAAAGCAGTTGTTATTTCAGTTAGTAATGAGTAGTTTGGAATGTTATGATATGATGATGATGATGCTTGTTTAAAGGGCCCTAACAACTAGGTCATCAGCCCAAAATGTTGTGATATCAGGGTTAGATGAGATATGTGTTTGTGGCCTGTTGTAAAGAAAAGGGTTTAGAATGTTTTGAAATATATAGTCAGTATGTAGGTAAATAATACACAGAGTTAATCAATCACTGTTTTCAGGATTTTAATGCAAAAAGTAGCAAGTTATGAGCATCACTGTAAAACTCTTGTTTGTAACATTGATAATTAATCCTATATGGACTACACACACACAAAAAGAAAAGAAAGAAAAAAGGAACATGTGATACAGATATGAGGTCCTTTATTTAATCATGAATAAACATATTTAGGCATATACAAACTACTATTTATTTCTTCCTGAATTGAAATCCTCAGAAGTACTGTTCTGAAGGATCACTAGACATTATGATGGAGGTTGTGCATAACTTGGTGGGTATAATTATTTTTAACTTACTTGCTTTATAGTTGACCTTTCATAGGGCAGAAGGTTGTGAGTTGAAAAAGAGGTAAAGCTTTTTTGAGAGATCTACATTAGATATTACATTTGAAAATTTAATGTGATTGGACCTTTCACAATAGACTCGTGGGCTGTATCACTGTCTGTTTAGAGCAAGAGATTATCTTCAGGGTGCTGTAGTACAGTACTGTACCACCTTCCTCTACCAAAGTCTTTCTCATCGAAATCAACTGCAATATATCCTATTATGAATACATAAGTAATTTAGAATAGGTATGCTAGTTAAGAAAAATATAAGTGATGTTTACATTTGTTGAAAGAATCATACAAGGAACAGTATCAAAGTCATGATGGAGGAAATTCAGGAGACAGAACACTTTAAGCCACTTAATAAACAACAGCAGTCATACTTGGCCGAGGAAGGAAAAACTTATCAGCAGCTCACTGTCGGACCTGTGTCTGGAAGTGGGTGAATAATGTGTACAAAACTCAAGGCTGCCACTCAATATTGATATAATAATTTTTTTCTAAAATAAAACAAAAAGAAACACATTGCATATCTTCTTCACAAAACAATCTTTACATCACCTCTTACAGTAATCTGTCATTTGCCCTTAATTTCTAATTTTTATCAGAATACTACCATAATACAATAAAAAAAGAAGTGCTATAATATGAATATTAGATCAATAACTAAAAAGGTTTGCTATGAACCATTAAATTACTATTTTTTCTGGAAAATGTTTGTTATAAGATAAGACATCCATCTAAGTTCTTCTGCATGCATTCTACTTCTTTATATACAAGCTTTCTCTTGTTTTAAAGTTATCATTCCATGAAATTCATTCCCTGAGTAACCTTTATATTGCCAAGACCATTTATTACACAGCTTTCTTTAACTTCAATTTTGCTTGTTCAAAAAGCTTGTCACTAGTTGCCATTTCTTCACTTTTATTCCTTAAGTTTCTTGAAATCTTCAAATTCTTCAGTATTTAAGTTGCATTTCTTATTTACTTTTCCAATTTTGATGTACTTTTCTTCCTCTCCATAAAGCTCATTTGGTGCTCATTCTTTCCTTTCTGGATGAGCAGTGTAGCAAGAGTGAGCAGATCTTGTCATTGTCAGTTGCTTCGTTGTGACCAGATCAGTTGTGGTTTGTTTTACTGCAGTAATTTTTAAAAGCATCCTGAATATTTATTCTTGTATTTAATATTCCTGGTGACATGGGCGATGCTTTGTCATTGGTCAAATCTTGGCTCATCTGAGAGAAAGCTCTCTACATCTGCACTCCTACAGGATAGAGTGAAACATATCTTAATTGTATCTGCTACTTCAGGATATTTCCTTTTCCCACATGGAAGTTTTAGATTGATATGAGGTTTCTGGTTCTTTTAACTTACAGATTTTTAATTTGCCTTAACTTTCTCAAAGTTAAATATCTTCCATTCATCTTGAAGGATAATACTATCCATGGAGGAAGACTGTAGGATTGACTTAATTGGAGACGGCGAACAAATTCGTTATCTTGGAACTACCTTCAGGGATACTCTAGTGTTCGACGAGACTGCTGTAATGAAAAACCTTCACAATAAGCTCCAACTTCTAACATCGTCGCCACTGCTTAAGGAAGACCAAAAACTCATAGTACTGAATTCCTCAATCTGTCCCACCCTGGTGTACCCTTTCCTGACATGCAGTTTCAAGAAAATCGCACAGAAATTCTTATCCGATAGCGATAAAATGATTAAAAGTGCAACAAAGGAGATATTGCAGTTACCGATGGATACTCCAGATGGCATACTGTACACCGAAAAGAAATACAAAGAACTCGCTCTTTTTAAAACCTCGTGGGAAGTTTACCTTCAATGTATTAACGCCTGTAACATCTTGCTTAAGACTAAGCACCCACACAGCGTCACTTCAAGGGATTCTCATGCGGAGAGTTGGGAATGCGTAGAACGCCTAAAACTAACAAACGCTGATATCCAGAAAATAAGTACCAAGAACGGCTTGTACGATACTAAGAAGATCCGGCAAGAGCTACGAGAACGTGAATTCACCTCCTGGTGTTCACTGCCGCAAAAAGGACTCTGAGTACAATTGTACAAAGAGTACACCAGCAAACTCTTGGGTGCGAGATCATACCGGACTGTCTTGTAACGAGTGGAGAGAGGCTATAAAGATGAGTGCTAATGTTTCTGCGGTGCGCTCGGTGCCAGGCAGATCCCTGGACAACAACCTCTGTCGGCATTGCCACGGAGAGAAAGAAACTCTTGGTTATGTCCTGGGATTCTGCACACGCGGGGAGCTCCTAAGAAACACGCGGCACCACCAGATCAGATCTCTCATTGCCGAAGAACTAAGAAAGAAGGGATTCAATGTACATGAAGAGATACACGGACTGGCCATAAACAGTAGTTTGCAGAGAATTGACATCATAGCCTTTAAAGACAGCAGCTCTCAAGGATTCATATTAGATCCCACTGTCAGATTCGAGCACCATAGCTGTCAGCCAGAGGAAGTTAATCTTGAAAAGATTAACAAATACAAATCCACTATCCCTTACTACAAATCTAAATACCACCTTCAGGAAATAGAAATAATGGTCGAGTTCGCGGTACCGTACCTCGTCATTTCGTCGCCATATGGAAGCGCTTCCAATGAAGCTCATCCCTGAAATTGCGACCCTCGTCCTCAGAGGCTCCATCAAAATCCTGAGACACCACCTCTACAGCTACGGCTCTGGAATGCCACTCTAATTATACTGTTCCTTTATAATTTAGAGTTTTCTTCAATTAATAGATCTGTACAGAAATTTGGTTTGTTTTATCTTGTCCTTAATGGCAGCCTGTAAATACAGGACATTTTTCCTAAATAAATGGAAATATTATTATTGTGAAGAATATAAGTTGAAATATCAATGGGAAGAACCTTTGCAACTTTCACCATATCTACACAGCAGTGATGTGAATTTTTCTCCTTAGGTTGTAAAAGCAGGTATGTATTAGAAAATATGCAGAAGTAGATTCTCCCCCCCTCTCCCACAAGATGTTTGCAACTGGTGATTTAGTGTTCCTGTACACTTTTCAGAAGAAAAAATGGCTTCTTTTTCTGGCAAGTCTTTCACAAAGTAGTAGAAAATACTACTTAGCATTAAAGAAGGTTGCATAACTGAAATATCTCCTCCTTAATCCATGCTGTATTCAGCCTCCATAATACATCAGTCTTGCAAACCTACAAATGATATACCGGGTAGTAGCCAAGATTCTTCAGCTCATCATACAGAAACTTGAATAAACATTATCTCTTTTTTGGAAAGTCTCAGAGAGTAATCTAAACACCAAGCTTGATACCTGCAGTTGCTTAAGTGTGGCCAGTATTCAGGAGATATTGGGTTCGATCCCCACTGTCGGCAGCCCTGAAGATGGTTTTCTGTGGTTTCCCATTTTCATACCAGGCAAATACTGGGGCTAAGGCCACAGCCGCTTCCTTCCCATTCCTAATCCTTTCCCGTCACATCATCGCTGTAAGACCTATCTGTGTCGGTGCAGCGTAAAGCAACTTGTAAAAAAAAAAAACTAAACAAAGCTGCACTAGGCATAAAACTCAATTCACTCTTGTATGTTACATTTAAAAAAAAGAAAGTATCGATTAATTTGTAGTTACGGATCTACAAACTGTACTGGTATGTTTGTGGTAAAACTCTCAAAATATTTCTGAAGAGCAAGACTTAGTTCTCTCTGTTAGAACATGTTAGAAATTATTCAGTTCTCATGATGCTGTATGCAATTTTTATAATTTTTGAGTTAGTAGTTACCAAAGTTCAAAAGCAAAATAATTTTCAGAAAATTTCAGCACTTACACTTCCCATTGAATGTGGCTGTTGACAATTCCAGTGAAAACTTACCTTATTTAAAGTCCACCATTAATGGTACCACATTCAAGTGAAAAATATGTGGCTTAATTAATGGGAAGTTTGTGTATGTACAGGAGAGTACAGTCTACACTGGAGGTGTACTCAATGGGTTTGCTTAAATTATCAGCAGAAGCTAAAACTGTTGTGGCATCTTTAGCGCCTCTTTATTTATTTCACTTTTTTTTTGTATCTGTCTCTTTGCACAGGCCAGAGCAAAGTGTAGCTTCTACCGAAGTCCCAATCTCATCCATGGCTGTGACAATATGGAAGCTGCTGGGGTATGGGTCGTGCTGAGTAATGACATTTGGAACACAACTAGTGTTTGAGTGTTATGAAAGGTGTTGCTCATAGGATCAATCGTGCTACAGTAGCACCTTCTGGTCCAGTGAGGAAAGCAATGGCAAACTACCTCACTCCTCGTCTTGCCTAGTATGCCTCATTTGGGCTCTGCCATTATTTTTTGCAGTTTCCATATAACTGCATAGCCTTTGGTGGTCCTAATTGAGGATCCAACCAGCCTCTGGGCTGATGACCTAACAGACAGAAACAAACTTTATCCCTTTCTCCTGTAAATATCACAGGTAAGGACCTAACATCCTATGCAAGTGAAGCCTGTTGTAACATGAGGGCTTAAAATTTGTGTGATAATAGCAGACAATAACAGAGTGAACCATGTAATGTTTAAGGACTTGTCAATATCTGCAAGTTATGAGTGTCATCTCTCAAACAATTTCAAAACTTTCATTTTTCACAGTGTGTATATTTTAAAAATTATCATAATCAGCTGAGCTTAACCAAACAGACTCTGCAAAAAGCTTTAATATTTCCATCATTTTATTACCATGACAATTAACAGCTGCCAAGTTCTCAGATATCAGAAATGTGTACCCAAAGAAAGTGGCTGTTAGCTGAGAATGGCTCCCAAACTAAACTTCAGAATAGTTTTTCCACATAGGTACTCTTGAACAACTCTTGTGCAGTTAATAACTTCTATAAAACTACATTTCCTGTGATCAAACAAGAGTGTAGAACGGAGTAAAGAATTGCACATTTTCTGCAAACTGTGTCTCGGTAATGGAAAATAATGAATATTTAAAAACGTTATTGCATTTCCCTCTGGGAAAATCAAATGGGCATAAATGCCTTTCAATAAAATGTGTGATGCTATGTTGCCTAGCAACCATGCAGGCTGTAATCTGAAATATTGATGGAGAATGGACCATGACATTAAGATCCATGGTTCGTGCAGCTCTCAAGGTAATGTCGCCAGCTAACATAATATCACACATTTTGTTACATAACAGTATTACATTACACAAATGTTTGAATAACCCTCAACTGTTAAGTCCAAATGTGTGGTTTATGGTGAGTGTTTCTGTAGACATATCCTAGTGTGTGAACCATGGGCAACGGCTGAGTGGCAAAGTTAATCGTCCTCAGAGTTGGGATACCCATTGCTATGGAATTAGGGTGGACATTTTTGACATGTTCCAAGCCAGGACCCTCCTGTTGTTCTGGCAGCTAGAACTATACAATCAACCGGTGGTCCCTGCCTCCTATAGGAGAGATTCTCACTGTGAGTATGTGTAAGTAAGGCAGCATCCTGCTTCACAGAATGTACCAAGCTCAGAATATTTTAAACACGCCTTTTAAACTTACGTACTTAGTTATGTCCTTTTACTCTTTTGGAGAGCATAGGGCTTTGACGACGGAGCGCCAAAGTATCCTATTTTGAGCTAGGGTCTTCAGTTCTCCAAAGGTCTTCCCTTCTTGTTTTGCCTCCTCCATCACACTGTCTCTCCATGACTTTCTGGGTCTACCTCTCTTCCGTTATCCTTGGGGGTTCCAAAACAGAGCCTTTCTCTCCACTGCATCCTGCTGCTTCTGCAGTATGTGGCCGAACCATTTCAATTTCCTCCGCTTTATTTGTATGCCAATGGGCTCTTCTTCTGTTTGTTTCCAGAGATCTTCCTTTGAAATTACTTTTGGCCAAAAATGCATTTAATTCTCCTTTAGAATCTATTTATAAATACCTGTAGTTAATGAGTGATCTCTGAGGTAACTTTCCCGGTTTCTCAACCATGTAACAGTACTGTTTTTACATTTGTTCGAAAAATGCCAAGTTTGGTTTTCACTGAGATTTCTCTGGCCCTCCATATCGGATAGAGTTGTATGAATGCCACATTTGCTTTGTGGATTCTCATTTTGACATCAGCAGCTGCTCCTCCATCCTGCGTAACCATACTGCCAAGATAGGTAAACTCTTCGACTTCTTGAATGTCTTCATCACTGACAATGAATTTCTGTTTGCTCTTCAGATTGATATTCATTGCTTGTGTTTTCTGGGCATTTACCTTGGAAATGGCAAATAAAATGGAATTCAATGCGGATCCATCACTATCAATGAGGCTTATGCAAGAAAGAAAGTAGAACTGGCAGAGTCAGCAAAGAGTCTGCATCCGGGTGTGCTAGGAGTTAAAGATATTCAGGTAAGTGGAGATAATGAGGAAGAGATAGATTAGAAAGTGTTCTTAACAGGTGTTAAAATGGGAAGGACTGTTAATCAGGAGTTCTATTGCACACATTATCATTTTGGTTAGGCTCGTAAATGAGGAGATGACTTGGGTAGATTTAGCCGTTGGAGGAATTAGGATGAGAACTGTCGGCGTGAACCGTGGCAGCTAAACACATTAACCACTAAACCACAGAGGTGGTCGATTCAATACTATACCATACAATAAAACTTTCACCAAAGGAACAATATTACGCATTTAGTACAGTTAAATAAAGTACGGTGTGATTATACAATTAAAATCATTTAGTATTTGACTACACACTAAGAAACTAACAGATACTAAAGAGACTGCCAGACTGAAGAATGCACTCGGCAAGCAGGTGAACCATACCTCAGTGCCCATGATCTTGGCAAAAAATGTACCCTTGCTACCCATCCTCATAGCACATGCAGTGTACACTACTTGCTGTGGCGGTATACAAATCGGTTATGCGGGATGAACGACATTCTGTGTGTATTTCCTCTAATAATTTTGTTAATAATTAAATAAGATGAGGAAAAAATTAGCCGATAAGACAACAGGGCTTGTACAAATTACTTTGCTTAAAAATAATTTCTATAATTCCTAGTTTCAGCTGGCTAAAAATGGAATAATGTAATCTTTTATCCACAAAGTGAGGGGGCAACTGCCCCCCATCCCCCCCACTATCGCCGCTACTGCCCTGTATAAAAAGGAAGATGGGAAGAAATGCAGAAATTATAGGGGCATCACTCAACTTTCTCAATCAAACTTTTGGAGATCATTTGAAAATGAATTAGGAATATAGTTGAACCGTTATTTGAGGAGGAGCAATGCGGGTTCAGGAACAACTGAAGCACTACAAACCTGATATTTGCCATCAGAATGATAACGGAGAAGCACTGGGAATAGGCTATGTTAAGAACTTAGTGATGGTTGGTATGGACATCGAGAAGGCCTACGACAGTGTGCCTAGAGAGATAATCTGGGAATACCTAGAAGCTATAGGTCTGCCAGACATCCAGATTGATAAAGTAAAGATGCTCTATCAAAAGTGCTTAACATGTGTCCAAATATTGGAACAGCAATTTAAAGAATATGAACTAAAAATCAATAAAACAAAAGCTCTTTAAATGACTATCAACAGTAAAGGTACATATTCAAACAATTTCCTGGAGGGAAGTCTATTGCAGTCTGGTTCTAACTTCAAATAGGCTACCTTGGAAGAATCACTTCAAAAGATAACACATTAAAAGAAATACTTAACAGGACTCAGAAATTTTCTCAATTTCATTTTCAAGTGAGAAACTTACTCTGGGATGATAAAATACCCCAGAAAGCAAAACTGACCATGTTTCATACCTACTTCATTCCATTTCTCACATATGGACTTGAAACATGTACCCTGCATAACAAGGCAAATAGTAAATCCAGTCAACAGAAATTAAATTCACCAGAACAATGAACCAAAAGACCAGGAAGGACAAGATTAGAAATGAAGCAAATAGAAAGGAGGCTGGCATCAAAATGCCTGTTACCGAGCTTTTAGGAAGAGGCAGGCTACAATGGTTTGGACATGTTATGACAATGGACAGAACGAGAACAGCAAGGAATCATTTTGACAGAGAAGTGAAAGGGGGAGGCCAAGGAATTTATGGATAGAGACAGTGAAATTGGAGGTCAGCAAGAGGAATGCCAAGTGGGAAGATATAGAGGAACAGAAACTAAACTTTAACAGGATGAAGTAGCAAGCGCTTGTATTCCACACCTGGGAAACTGGAGCTTGAAGATGATGATGTATGGTTGTAAGAAATTTGTAAAATTTACTTTGCACAGGAATCCTCTGGAAGCAAATTTCAGTTATGCAAATGACACCTCGCTTTTCTTTCAAATTTCTGATCATGGCTTAACAGTTGCAGAACTCTTAATTTGAGCCACTAATGACTGACACTTTCAGCAGTACTACTATGTACCAACAGGGAAGCTGCAAATCAACAATCTTGAGAGCAGATTTAGCTGTTGCCTGCAGCTTTCAGGAAGGTAATTATCATATATCAGTCACACAGTTCATGGAGTGTGATAAAAAAATCATACCATAGTACATCATGCTTGAAAATTTCATGTGATTTGACCTTTTTTTACAATAGAAACAGGAGTGTACCACTGACCCTTTAGGATGAGAGATTATCTTTAGTGCTGTTGCCCAGGTGGCAGATTATACTTTCACTAGAAATACTGTTATAAGTCTCAATTAATACAGTATATGGTATTGATAACATTAGCCAAAAGATTAATTAATTATAATACAAGGTAGTGGAACTGAGGCTGTACTTGTATTTTGGTATTGTTGATCTTGAAGGATAGCCTATATCCATTACGGTAGTGGTTGGCGAATTTGCTTGAATCTTATTATCTCATGCTTGGCAGAAAAAGAAAGAATACCCTTCAATATCAGCTCACTGTCAGTTCCGCCTATGGAATTACATAACCTCTTCAATAACCTAGAGGTACTGAGTTTGATGGGATTATATTCAACCTTCTCATTGTCACTTTCTTCTGACTTTCTGATACAGATTCAAGCAAATTCACCAACCACTGATGGATATACCCATCAAGATCAGCAATACTGTAATAAAAGCAGAGCCTTAGTTTCACTACCTTGTACTATAATTAATTATCTTTTGGCTAATTTTATCAATCCCGTAGGTCTATACTGTATTAGTTGAGACTTAAAGTGAAAGTACAATCTGCCACCTGGGCAACAGCACCTAATGCAGATCACTGATTATTAGTGCAATTCTTATTGATTAATTAAACTGTATATCGGTATCTGAGGTAAAGTAGGTATTCATTCCAATATATGAGGTTATAATACTCGATGCAATATTGAGATGAAATATACAATATAAACGTCAAATATAATATTAAAAAATACACAAATATTTGTTTACACATTTATTTATATAAAGTCTGTACATTTTAAAAGACTGGGCTTGCTTTAAACGGGTTGTAGATCACATGTACCACTCGGATATACAAGAACAGTGACAATCATTGAGCTCCAGAGACCGAAAGCATTATCCAATATCTTCTCACAAGCAACGGGCAGTAGATCACATGTACCACTCGGAGATATAACAACAAACAGTAAAAATCATTGAGCTCCAGAGACGGAAAGCACTATCCAATATCTTCTCAACACACGAGTCACGTTTATATACACATATGCTAATACTCTGAGCATAAAATAATAGAAACAGTGCTGACCATGTGAAGCTGCAGTAGGTGAAAATAAACTTACAGCAATGTAGAGGTGGGGACGGAGCGAGTAATACCGATGAGTAATCCGGTTGTAGCGGTAGAGCGCAGCACCGATCCCCTCCGCTTACAACTGTAAGTACTCGCGGAGGACCAGAGCATAGTGTAGCGCACGACAAGTGTTTAACAAGGGCAGACCACGACGTTGAGATCACGGATCATCTTCAAATTTTGTAAACTTTTAGTAGTCTATTAGGACAAGATAATGTGCAAATAGTAAGGCGTACTATTAAAGCGTTTTCAAGAAAATAGCAAGAGAATTTTCGCGTCGAATGTGTACCGGTGCGTTGCAGTCAGGAGCACGAGGTGGCGATGGTCGAGTGGTTAGCGTTCAAGCTCCGTAATCGCTGGATCACTGGATCGAGTCTCGCTTTTCACTTTTTGTTTTTCAACACTGGTCATATTCTTTCATATATATTGCAGGTCAGAGCGTCCAGGTGCAAAGCAGTTCCGGGTACCTTACTCGATTTCACTGTCAGGTATGAGGGATTTCACAAATCGCGACAGGCATACCTTTTCAGGAATACTTTATGCATTGGGCCGTTTACTTGTTGATAATTATAAATGATATATTTGTTTTGTAGTCCACCTCTGTCGTGGAGTGGTTCGTGTGATTGGCTGCCACCCCCAGATGCCCGGGTTTGATTCCCGGCTCTGCCACGAAATTTGAAAAGTGGTACAAGGGCAGGAACGGGGTCCACTCAGCCTCGGGAGGTCACCTGAGTAGATGGGGGTTCGATTCCCTCCTCAGCCATCCTCGAAGTGGTTTTCCGTAGATTCCCATTTATTTCTCCTCCGGGTAAATGCCGGGATGTAGGCCCCTACCTAATGTAAGGCCACGGCCACTTCCTTCCCTCTTCCTTGCCTATTCCTTCCAATCTTCCCATCTCTCCACAAGGCTCCTGTTCAGCATAGCAGGTGAGGTCACCTGGGCGAGGTACTGGTCATCCTACCCAGTTGTATACTCGACCCAAACTCTCGCGCTCCAGGACACCGCCCTTGAGGCGGTAGAGGTGGGATTCCTCGCTGAGTCCGAGGGAAAAACCGACCCTGGAGGGTAAACAGATAAAGAAAGAAAGAAAGATATTTTTTGTAATGATAAACATTAGTAAAGAGCCAAATAACATTGGAAATCCAATAACGTTCATGCAAATATACCTTTTTTTCAGTATATTACCTTTGAATTGTAATGTATATGAAAGAATTTGACCAGTGTTGAAAAACAAAACAACACGCGGGACTCGATCCAGCGAGCCAGCGCTTACGGAGCTTGAACGCTAACCACTCGACCACCACCGTTTCACGCAATGTTCGCAACGCACCGGTACATATTCGACGCGAAAACTTATCTTCAGATTTTCTCGAGAACGCCTTAGTAGTACACCTTACTACTTGCACATTATCTTGTCCTAATGGACTACTAAATGTGTACAAAGTTTGAAGATACTCCGTGATCCGAACGTCGTGGCCACCCCTTGTAAGAGTATTATGCCTGTATTCAGTCTGTGTTTCTTAATTTGCGTCTATATTTCCTCCGCTTGTTATGGTTTGTAGATAATACAAAGCATAGTAGATAATAATTGTGGCATTAGTTTGATATTTAATCCCATTTTGAGATGGTATTCATGTTTTAGAAAATTTAAGGAATTGCATAAATTTTTACAGAAATTTGTACCACAAATGCCACGAAAACCGTCTGATGCATGGCATTTCTTTGAAATTACTGGTGATAAGAATAAGCAAAATGCAAATTTTGCGGCCGCATTTACTTGACGGGTGGTGGCGTATCAAATTTGTGGGATTATATCAAGAGGCATCACAAGGATGAAATGCGCAGGGCGGCTTCTCCAGCAGAAAGCAACATTGCTGTATTCAGCAAAATGGTTATGTTGTGAGAAAAGGGCATTGAATTTACGTTGCCATACCAATAACGTATTTAAACGTGCCGCCACATTACATTCACTCGGTAGTTTACTCGGTACTACCGGGTAATGACGTCACAACAACTGCTCCGCTCCGCTCCGCTCCGTCCCCACCACTACAGCAATGTTCTTCAGAATAGTTCAGTTCAGATCAGTTAGTTATCTGAACTACTCGATTCATGATGGCGGCGTACGCCATTCGGAAAGCTTCGGCTTGCTCCGTAAGGCTTCGGTAAAGCTTCAGAGTGGAGCCGTAGTACGTCCCGTCAGGGGCTAACGTCGAGTTGAGGAATAGCAAGAGTGTATTTTCTTTTGCCGAAGTCAAGGATACTGAGGTATACAGATAACACTCAGCAGCGGCTGCTGAGGGGAACTGGCGGAGGGGCACACTACTTTTTCACAAATTTACGTTCTTACTAAGCACACATGAGTAAAGAAATGCATACCCGGATACACATCACACAGTGTTAAATACTTGATCATTACTCACCTACTTCACTGTCATCTTCTTCATTTTAAGAGAAACAGTGGAATGAAATGTTGGTGTCCATTCGAAGAAGGCAGCGATCCAGACTCTTCATCACCCTAAGTATCTTGAACTATTTAAATGTACAGCACCTACTGTCACTAAAGTATCTTGAACTATTTAAATGTACAGCACCTACTATCACTAAAGTATCTTGAACTATTTAAATGTACAGCACCTACTGTCACTAATGTATCTTGAACTATTTCAGTGTGCCTACTGCCACTGAAGTCTATCTGAAATACGTTCACAGCGCTATATACATTATGGAACTACCGTTGGATGGCCTAGTAATCCAGAAGTCCATTCAAATTACTGTACCGACTGATAGGCCTTCTACTGAGTCTACAGGACGAATGAAGTACAGTCTACTCGCCCTGGCCATACAAATGAAGAATACGGTAGGGCCTTGTTCAACGACCGCAGTGTTATCCCTTTATTTAAACACGAATTCCATTCTTCTATGCCTTAAATTCACAAACTTAGAAATGACTTTGTCATCAAAGTCAGGCATATCGTAAATAAGGTCTTTCGCAATAGAAATCATTGCCAGAGCAAATAGTCGTTCTTCGGTCATTGTGTTGCGTAAAAATGTCTAAATACGAGCCAGTGTCGAAAAACAGCGCTCTGTTTCGGCTGTGGACATGGGTGTTGTCACAATTATCCTGAGATGTTTTAGCGTTTCTTTGAACGTTGATTTCAGATTATTTTCTAAAATAAAAGCGAGGAGTGGTAGAGCTCCTTTGACTTGCCTGAAATCTGTCCGTTTATAAATCACTTCTAATTCCGTCTTTAGCCTTTTTTTCTGCAACATTGGATAATGTAACACAGTAGAATTTTTTTTTGCTAGGGGCTTTACGTCGCACCGACACAGATAGGTCTTATGGCGATGATGGGATAGGAAAGGCCTAGGAGTTGGAAGGAAGTGGCCGTGGCCTTAATTGCCTGGTGTGAAAATGGGAAACCACGGAAAACCATTTTCAAGGCTGCCGATACTGGGATTCGAACCTACTATTCCCCGGATGCAAGCTCACAGCCGCGCGGCTCTACGCGCACGGCCAACTCGCCCGGTACAGCAGAATTTAATACATTTTGTGGGAAGTTTATAGAGAATTTGTCAAATGAATCGGAGTACAGTAGTGTTGCAGCTTCAATATACCCAGTAAATGTAAACCTATCATGCACCTGATTCATTACAACGTCACATACTTCTTTCGCTGCAAACTTGTTCCTTGTTCACTTACTCTACGTCTTTTATCGGAATTATTGTAGTCCGTGAGATCACATGAAATTATATCTATTTCTTCACGTTGTTGTGCTACACACTTTGCAAAGTCAGAAATAGCCTTTTTTATTTGGACTGAATCTGTTTCGCGTTTTTTTAGCTGATTGTACAAAATGTCAATATGCGGCATTAATTTGTGAAAAATAGACAACCAGAACATGAATATGGTATCCTCAAGAGCACGTCGCAGTCCACTGGCTTCATTTACGCTAACAGACGTTTTACCTTCTTCTTCTATTCTACGAAAGCACTCAATCAGTTTATCTCTATTCTCGTAAACTATATTCACCGTACGAATGTTGTAGTTCCAGCGAGTAGTGATTGTCCGAGGGAGTCTAGTTTTCGTTATTTCATTCAAGAGGTCACTTCTGTGAGACGAGTTGGAAAAAAAAGTTGGAATTGCGGACAGGTTACAGAAAAATAGTTTGACTTGGGGATTGTACGAACAAGCCTTCTGCATTGTCAAATTAAGCTGGTGTCCATAACAATGAATGAAATGTGCATTAGGGTAGTGTACTTTCAATTTCGCCTGCACACCCCCTGTCCTTCCGCGCATTACGCTGGCTCCGTCATAACTCTGACAAATAAGTTTATGTGGTGTGTCCCTTAATATGGGATTAATTTGCTCTAACAGACATTGACTCAATCCATCCGCTGTCCTGTCGGTTGGATTCATGAACCCCCAGAATCTTCCATGGACGTTACCCTCTAATGCATATCGAAAAACAAGTACCAATTGGCATTTGTTTGAAACATCCGTTGTTTAATCTGCTTCTATTGCAACGAATTGGGATTCCCCAATTTCTGAAGAAATTTGTTCCCTGCACACATTCAACATACAGTCAAGAAGCTCGTTCTGAATAGTCTTTGAAGTGCCTTTAAATACAGAAGCTTTGGCTAGGTGTTCTTTCATAGCAACGTCTATTTCAGCCGTAAAATTAATGAGATCTTTGAAAATTCCATGATTTAGAGAATTTTCTGTCTCATCATGGCCACGGAGTGCCACTTCAAATACGCCACAGAATTTTATGCACTGAATAATTCTGAGTAATATGTGCCTATTTTTCCTAACCTGATCATTGTGTTTGTTAATGGATTGGCGATAAGCAGAATCCAGTTGAGTCACTATATTAACTTTCCCTAGCACAGCTAATTCCATGCATGAATTGATATGTTGGGAGGAACTTTCGTGTTTTTTAACTTTTTCTTTCAAGTGTTTGAGATCTGTTACTCCGGTTTTCGTCCACGTCTGGTCATGTCCGAATAACATGCACGGAAAACAGAAAAACGCATTCCTTGAATCACAGCCACATAACCACTCGTATTCTGTATACACCCCTGGCTGGAATCTACGTCGATATTCACGCCCTTTATATTGTCCGACTTGCTCTAGTTGTAAATGAGGCGTTGGTCGACCGAGTGTCTTTATCTCAGTCTTTTCCGTTAGGGACAGTTGAGAAAAAGGTCTATTTAAAATATTACTCACAGAATTCATTGTACGTAGCCTAGATGTTAATCATACCTGTGTGATATACCTTAAGCGACTCTTCATAGGGATTCTGTATGTCCGCACACAAAACACGACAGATTTACTTTTAACGACACCACACTAAACATTACGAGATAGGATACTGACTAATTTCATTAGCCAGTACAGCATATTTATCAGACCGCAGATGACAGACTTGGAACACGATGTTCTGCTCGGCACGATAAGCCTTCGCGTATTTTCGTAATCGTAGCGGGCTGGCTTCGGCAATGACCCAATCTCCCATTCAATGCATGTTAAAAATTAGTTAGTTTCACGCATGCGTGAACGAAAATTACGTAAGAAAGAGTCAGCAGCTAAGGGCACAGGGCCCAGCATGACCGGCCAGCGTAGAACCCGCCGGAGGAAGCAAAGTACGTGTATGATGAAAACATTGACGCTCTAGCTGCATGCGGCGCCTAATATGAAAACTGAATGTATCACCATTCAAATTGCCAGTATTTATAAAACCATGCATTAACAGTTACTTAGCTGGAGGGGCACGTGCCCCTCTGCCCTTTAGAACGAGCCGCTACTGATAACACTGTGGTATGATTCACCCACTTGCCGCGCGCATTCGTCAGTGTGACTGTCTCGTCATTTTCTGGTACCTAGTTTCTTAGGGTGTAGTCAAATACAAAATGGTATTTATTTTTATTATCACGCCTTACTTCTATTTAATTGTAATGCATGTGCAGTAGTTCCATTGGTGAAAGTTTTATTGTATGGTATTGAATCAAAATCTCAAGAAACGGCTCTACCGTGGTTCTACTCCTCTGCGTTCGGGAGGCGGGACAGGCTGGTCCCCACCGTCGGCTGTCCTGAGAATGGTTTTCCGTTGTTTTCCATTCTCCTGCACTAAGGTGAATGCCGGGACAGTTCCTAGTATAGGCCCCCTCACCTTCTCCGAGCATCTCCTTCACTGTAACAAATCTCCCGGCCTGAGAGGCAGCGTCACCGTCTAAGAGGCCCGCCTCCCCCTTCAGGGGAGGAATACAAACATTTTAGTAGTAGTAGTCCTTCAGAGAGCATCAAATCATTTATCATTTTGTAGCTATTTTTTTCAGTTTTGATTTATACACCCCCACGCCCCGCCGCTATTATCCCACAAACCCAGGTACTTTTTGATATCTGTATATTTTTGCCCCCCCCCCAAAGCCCTCACCCCCCCCCCTTCACTTCTAGTTCCAAATCGCCGCCACCGTTTTATTATCCACTGAAGTTAACCTATCCAATCACTTCGCGGGCGAATTCAAATGGGCTTTGCGAGGCCGTGTTGCCAAATCTGCCCGTTGTTTAATGCCGGCTTGAGAGTCATGCCGAGAAATCAGAGTCAAACACAAACGCACCTTGGATTCCAGCCGCTGTAACAATAGCGTACTTCCTCTGGTCAGATCGCAGGTCCATGTTCAAATCCTTCCCCTGCAGATGATGATCTTCTTCCATTGGTGCTCTCAAGCTGGTCTTAAACCAAGTGCAGATTTAGCAACACCGCCTTGTAAAGCCTATTTGAATTCGCCCGTGAAGCGATCTGATTGGTTAACTATAGCAGCCGATAAAATGACAACGGTGCGAGATATCGAATTACTTTTCTCATATTATTTATCAGTATGGCCAACCCTCTAGCGCCCATATACACGGTTCATGTTGTTTCCGACCACTCTGTATACACTACGTACATCACAGTAATAGATATTAATAAACAACTTACCTCTTACTCTGAACAAAAAAAAAAAAAATGCCGCAACTTTTCCTTTAAAGAATGAAAATTCAAATCAAACCACGTGAAAAAAAAAAACCCCCAACCAATTCGTAACGTCCGTTCACTGAGGATATAATGTTTCACTGAGGCTATGAAATGAAATGAAATGTCGTATGGCTTTTAGTGCCGGGATATCCCAAGACGGGTTCGGCTCGCCAGGTGCAGGTCTTTCTATTTGACTCCCGTAGGCGACCTGCGCGTCGTGATGAGGATGAAATGATGATGAAGACAGCACATACACCCAGCCCCCGTGCCATTGGAATTAACCAATTAAGGTTAAAATCCCCGACCCGACCGGGAATCGAACCCGGGACCCTCTGAACCGAAGGCCAGTACGCTGACCGTTTAGCCAACGAGTCGGACACTGAGGCTATGATAATGTATGACATCAATGGCAGTGATTTCGCTGCTGCCAACGTAACTTACAATAACTGGTGATAAATCCAAAGAGTACGGTAAATCACATAACCACATTACGCAGGCCATTATTATGGTATTACTATTATTTTATTTATTTTAAAACATAAACCTCCCTATCCTGTCGTTAGTTCGCCTGTCATGAACAGTTGTGAACCCAAGGGATACATCACACTGTATTTACGAGACATGCTTGTACGTACTGTGAAGTATCAGTTGTGTGGCTAGGGTCACAACAAAGAAATATGCACCAGCCAACGCCGTCTGATATAGCAAGTGTCCGCTCTGAGATACTACATCCGCAAATTAATGTATTATTGATATTTCTTCTACCGCTTCTCCCACACCTGCGGTCGCTTGTACGAATTGTGTCGCACATGTGTATTTGGCCATCTTTTACAGTCGGATGTCCTTCCTGACGTCAACCCTATGTGGAGGGATGTAATCACTACTGCATATTTCTGTGGTGTTTGGTAGTGTGGTGTGTTGTCTGAATATGAAGAGGAGAGTGTTGGGACAAACACAAACACCCAGTTCCCTAGCCGGAAGAATTAATCACACACGATTAAAAATCCCGATCTGGTCGGGAACCGAATCCGGGATGCCCTGAACCAACACTTAGCCAAGAAGTTGGACAAATAAATTATCTGATGTGTGAATTAATTGCATGTCTAAAGACCGAGCTTGGTAGCTACAGTGGCTTAAGTGTGGCCAGTATCCACTATTCGGGAGATAGTGGGTTAGAACCCCGCTGTCGGCAGCGCTGAAGAAGGTTTTCCGTGGTTTCCCGTTTTCACACCAGGCAAATGCTGGTGTGCCTTAATTAAGGCCACGGTCGCTTCATTCTCACTCACAGAACTTTTCTGACCCATCGTCGCCATAAGGCCTGTCTTTGTCGGTGCAAATTAAAGCAACTAGTAATAAAAAGTATTTTAAAAAACATGTCTAAGGTTATACGAACATTTCTACATGTGTCAGAAATTACTGTATTTTTAAAAAAACTAATTTGGTGTCAATATTTATACGAAATAACGTAGTGAATTGTTTTGCGTGAGCCTTCATACCATTTAAGAACATGAACACAGCATATCGATATACTTAATGGATTAGAAATAATTTCGGTGTAACATCTTAGGTGAATAACCCTGTATTTATATACATTGCTTGCGTTAGTTCATAAGCACATTAATTTGTTACGCCGTATCGTAACGTTTTATTTTCGAAGACACATCCGAAGTATGATGTAGGGGGGGGGGGGCAAATTCCGTTCCCGCACCTAATTTCGTCCCCCTAGGGATTTCCAGTTTGCACGGTTGGTGTCTAATGTTTAGCCGCGTGCAGACGCGTAGCCTCATCCCGTTGTCTTGTGAGTTGTATGCACCACGTTTAGTTTCCATGTACAAGGAGGATTCATTTGTCATGCTGTGCATTCAAATTAGTGCAGCATTCAAATTAAGAGCCTGTTATTCCTAGAGTGAGCATTGATATGTGTATGAAATACTGGAGTGCATTTCAGGCGTGTGGTGTACAGAGGATTCGATCCCGGCGCTTTTCAATCCCGTAGTTTTCGGGATTAAGTTTTCCGGATCCCGGGATTTTCGGGATTGACATCATTTTTTAAAATTTGCAAAATAGACTGCGTGAAGCGACATTTTCAGTTAGTTTTAATAATCTAGTGCAGTTGGAAGAGTCCAATTTCGAGCTCATCGATGAAATCATTAAAGTCTTCTGCTCCAGTCAAATTAACTGTAGACGCACTCTGTCGCACTGATGCGAATTTATGCACAGCTGATACTGCCCTTACGTTTCTTTTCAAGCAGTTAAATGACAACAGCTCCGAGTTGGCTTATAAATTCAAGATACATTTACAAACGCGCATGAAAGATCGCCGAAGAAATGAGCTGAGTGGCGTATTATGCTACCTACAAAATCCTCATAGTGACAATGTGGCGTTGGCGTTCGACGATGAAATAAAGCGTACATTTCCAAGTCCGCCCAAAGTCCTGATAAAAAGCTGATTGTTTTTTTAACTGAAAGATTAGATGGTAAAAAATAATGACGAAGAGAAGGAACAAAATATGCAAAAGTAATTTGACGCTCAAATAAAAGCTTCAGCTGGAAATAGAAAACAACATGAAAATTATGTCTCCTAAAGCATTAAATGAAAATTAATTTTCTGGAATTGTTAAGAAAGAAAGAAAGAAAGAAATGAACCTATAGGAGTGTTCAAATTCTACTCGGAGCTATAACCTAGAGCAGGCTTATAAGTATTTACTAACGATTCCTCCAACTTCCATCGAACCTGAACGCACTTTCTCAGCAGCTGCATATATGTACAACAAATTGAGAAGCAGGCTTGGTGATGGGACACTGGACGCGCTGTTATTTCTCAGATCATATTTACATAGTTAAAACTAGAATGTTCCTATTAAATTAGTTATCTTTTTATTTACGAGAAATGTGAAATGTGACTGATTAATGTTATTTTTAAATACTTTGTGCTAAGAAATTTTCTACCTACTTATTATGTTGTTACATAAAAGTCGTCTATTTAGTCTATGTTCAGAGAGATTGTTGTTAATTTCCAATTTTTTTTTGCATAGTTTGTTACATAAGGGTCTTTTTTAATTTATGAGAGTTTAAAGAGATCTCACTGATTCTTGGAAAATAATAATTTTAACATAGAGACTGAGTGATTTTAAATTTGGTTATTCTGACTATAAGTCTGATTAGTTAAGAGAGATTACGTTAAGTAGGTGTATACCGTAAAATATGTTGATTTTGTCTAAATTTCGATTTGCTAATGAAACAGCTGATTTCTCTAAGATTTTCTTATTTCTTTATTTGTAATAATCAATTCCGGGATAATCCTGGGATTCCGGGACTGACTGAGTGCAATCCCGAAATCCCGGGATTAGAAATAAGGGCCTACCCTGGTGTACAACCTGACGTGTAATCACTACAGTGAGGTGATTGGCGTGAGTTACCGTAGCGGCCATTATAATAAATCCGGGAATGTTCATAATTTCGTCGCCCAAATTGTTTCTATTTTTGTCCCGGGGACCAAATTTGGATCTGTTATTAAAGTTTAATTTTATTTGTTATTTATGAAGTTTATTATTATTTTCAAATGAGAAAAGGCAAGCAGTGGGATAAAGAGGCCATGAAAAAGCCTATTAAGGTAGTGAGGGACAAGATCATTGGTTACAATCGTGCAAGTAAAGCGTTTAACATCCCACGAGCAACGCTAAATCTCGATAGCTGCAGTCGCTTAAGTGCGGCCAGTATCCAGTATTCGGGAGATAGTAGGTTCGAACCCCACTGTCGGCAGCCCTGAAAATGGTTTTCCGTGGTTTCCCATTTTCACACCAGGCAAATACTGAGGCTGTATCTTAATTAAGGCCACGGCCGCTTCCTTCCCACTCCTAGCCCTTTCCTGTCCCATCGTCGCCGTAAGACCTATCTGTGTCGGTGCGACGTAAAACAACTAGCAAAAAAAGCAACGCTAAAAGACTATGTTAAAAAGAATACCAAGAAAACATTTTTCACTAATAGCCTTCAAGTAATTCATTATAGCGAACGTGTTTGGTAAGATTAGAAAGGACAAATATATTAAAAGTAATTTTAGTGTATTTTTCATAAATTTGGTGGCGGACGAAATTACGAATACCGAGCTCGATAGCTGCAGTCGCTTAAGTGCGGCCAGTATCCAGTATTCGGGAGATAGTAGGTTCGAACCCCACTGTCGGCAGCCCTGAAAATGGTTTTCCGTGGTTTCCCATTTTCACACCAGGCAAATGCTGGGGCTGTATCTTAATTAAGGCCACGGCCGCTTCCTTCCCACTCCTATCCCTTCCCTGTCCCATCGTTGCCAAAAGACCTATCTGTGTCGGTGTGACGTAAAGCAACTAGCAGAAATTACGAATACATTTTTGGTAGTTTAGTTTTTGTAGTGTTTATGTCAAATATTGACTACCTTGAGTTATAACAGTTTCATTATAACTTGTCCGTAAGTGGAGAATATATTCAGTAATATGTATACCAATTTTTAGCTTTGTCCATAATATTTCTGAATTTCTACAAGTCCAAATTTGCTAAGGGGTCGAAATATGGGCCCCCCTAACCTTACATGCGTAGAAAAATGCAGTTCAACCAAACATAAGTGCTAGAAACATGACAGCCCATTGAGGGCCTTCGCCTGCCAAGACGACTGCCGCCTGTCCAGATGACCTTCAGATACCACATGGTCAGCGTGTCCACATCCTTTGCCGTATTGCTTGGCTTTCAATACCGGTCCCTTTCCTCCCATATGTACAACTCCTTAATCGGTCTTAGAGGTTGTGGGAGCACTGTGATCACCCTGGAGGGGTAATCCGTGCATAATCCGTGTTACACGCATAGACTTAGCCCAGTTTTACGGCCAGGTGCCCTTTCTTTTTACGCCAACTCACTGTGGAGTTTTCTCTGTGGCAACATCATCTGTTGTGTATAAACAACCATCACCATGTAATCTTGTGCAATGCCGGGATCAGTGGCTCGGACGGTTGAGGCACCGGCCTTCTGAGCCCAACGTGCCAGGTTCGATCCTGGCTCAGTCCGATGATATTTGAAGGTGCTCAGATACTAGTGCCGTGCATTGTTCGAACTTGAGACGGGTAACCAAGACGAAGCAACATGTGCCTTGCTGCATATGCAACCGCCATCACGCATGAGTGGAGCGTGTAAGCTAAAATGCCCGAGTTTGCTGCAATTCGTTCGAGAGGGCATGTTCGAAGCGAAGTTTGAAGACTAGCGGGGATGACCCTGCTTCCTTTACTGACGTTGCAAGCAACGTAGTTAATCCAGATATGAGTAAGACCTCGTTTACATAAAGCAAAGCCCAGGAATTCAGAGGCATAAATGGAGGATGGAATGGTTGAATTAACAATTAGTTTTAAGCTGAAGTTCACCATGCCACATGAATTGACGGACAGCGTTATGGCTAAAATTCAAAGCAGTGAATATAAACTATTTAAGAGATATGGGCTCAGTTCTGATGTTTGGAAGAAATTCCTGCTTGTGGTCACTGCAGACAACCAGCAGACAGGGTATGTTTTCTATGACTCGTGCAATGCACTGTTAACATATTCGGTACAACTAATTAAAGAAAACACGTTTGCAGATATAATGCTTGTTCTTCTCGCCAAGTATTGCACGGCAATACAAAGCAAACCATAACTATCGCGAATGTTTTCAAGTGTGTCAAAAATTTTCGACCGTTTAACACAGTTTCCGCAGAAGGCTTTAAAGAATTAGGGCAAAAACTAATTAATATCGGGCCGGGCTGACTGGCTCAGGCGGTTGAGGCGCTGGCCTTCTGACCCCAGCTTGGCAGGTTCGATCCTGGCTCAGTCCGGTGGTATTTGAAGGTGCTCAAATACGTCAGCTTCGTGTCGATAGATTTACTGGCACGTAAAAGAACTCCCGCGGAACTAAATTCCTTCACCTCGGCGTCTCTAAACCAGTGGCGAATGCTGAGTCCAAGACATGGGCTACCACTAGACTTATGATACCGAGCTGATAGCTGCAGTCGCTTAAGTGCGGCCAGTTTCCAGTATTCGGGAGATAGTGGGTTCGAACTCCACTGTCGGCAGCCCTGAAGATGGTTTTCCGTGGTTTCCCATTTTCACACCAGGCAAATGCTGGGGCTGTACCTTAATTAAGGCCAAGGCCGCTTCCTTACCAGTCCTAGCCCTTTCCTGTCCCATCGTCGCCATAAAACCTATCTGTGTCGGTGTGACGTAAAGCCAATAGAAAAAAAAAAGAAAACTTATATTACCCCTTTGCGATGGTTGGTTTAGTGAATGTCAAGCCTCTTGAGCGTGTTGAGCTGCAACGAAGAACGGTTGCCTTATTGATAATACAGGATAAACAGGGGCATAATTACAATTACCAATACTATATGGCCTTAAGTCTAAAAGAGAAAACGTTGCACATAAGCGGCCATTAACAAAAGGCAAAGAGGCGAAACTCCAATACTCCTTATAGAAATTACTAAAAACCTAAGTGGGCTTACGGCCCAAAGATACAGAGGTTAATCCCATACTACAAGAGGATGAATAAAGGAGGAACCTTTAATGCCGAGGCGAGATTTACAAAATTTAGAGTTTGAAAACTTTAGTCATCCAATTGGATGGTTGATTGGGAGACGGCAGAGGGTCACCACTCTTCTTTCCCTTACATTACATATTTCCCGGTAGGGAATAGAAACAGAGTCCTCAGACTTCACCGAATATCCTACGTTTAAACCACCAGTTTACAAAATTACATTAAAATAAAACGGCTAAAACCTTCTTTTCAAACTACCCGCAGGCGCTATCATATGTTTAGGAAAATTCTGCCATTACCTTGTATCGCTGGATATTCTTCAAGCAGGCCGCTCCTAGGCCTCGGTCAAATCACACTCCCAGGCACTGGAGAAATTCAGAAAAGACGGCCCTTAAGTGCCTTGCTTATGTAGTTCCGTAAGGGGAAGCTTCCTGATTAAATTGAACCACACTCTGCTGATAGGCTGGTTTTCTGTACACAACCACGGAATTGATTGGCTAGAGAACATATTTACAAGCATCTGATAGTTATATTAGAGTAGAGGAGGAACCAGAAAAACAATTTTCAGAAAATGTTTACTAATAACAAAAATAAAATTTCCGAATTACTAGGTTTGTTTTTAGTGCGTGAGAGTGAGCTAGCAAATCGATGTTAGAGCCATCTAACTAATGAAATTCTCTGGGAGTTTACAAGTTTCATTTTCAAGCCCTTTATAGTGCTTGTATTTCTGTAGACAATACATTCATTCTAAGCATTGTTGGAATTTTTCATATTTTGCTTAGGATGGTTGCCCAGTTACGCTCCTTGAGTCAATAGAAACTTGATAAACTGCATTCCTTTAGATTATTTACAAATAAAAATTGACCAATAAAAGGATGATGTACATGAAATACAGGTATTAGTGTAAGTAATCACTAAACACACACTATCCACTATTACTACTAGTACTAAAATGCTTTCATTCCTCCCCAGAAGGGGTAGGCGAGCCCCTTAGAGTGTGACGCCGTCCCGCAGACCGGGAGATTTGTGACGGTGAAGGAGATGCTCGGAGAAGGTGAGGGAGGTGGCGGCCGTGGCCTATAATAGGAACTCTCCCGGCATTCGCCTTAGTGCAGGAGAATGGAAAACCACGGAAACCACTTTCAGGACAGCTGAAGTTTGCGGCCAACCGTGAGGTCCAGCCCTGTCCCACCTCCCGAATGCAGAGGCGTAGAGCCACGGAGAGCCGTGGCCACCCCTGCTCTGCTCGGTTGGCCGGTCAGACTGCAGAGCTGTTAGTCCACGGACCAGCCGTGGCCACTTGAGGGTCGAGACCCACTCTGCATCTACCGACACACTTTCCTTGAAATACAGTACACTGGTGATTCATGTTTTGCACAATGAATGATGATGACATTACATAGATAATAATAGTTTGTATGTAGATACGATAATAAAATTTAGGGCTATTTTGCACAGCTAACTTTGCTCTGCGTCTTCAAATGATAATCTCGTCTGTTCACGAGCAAGACTTCTCTAAAAATGAATGAAGGTTTGATTCACTTGAACTTAAGAATGCATTCGTGATGAGAATACGAATTTGGAAAAGATCGGAAACAATTAATAATAGTGAAAGGACAGGGAAGAGAACTACCTGTATAAATCCTCAATGGCTGGCATCCGCGTATTACTTAAGTGACTGAGAGTGCCCCTGTTGAAATACGTATTTCCAGAGGTTGCCGTATCATCCCAGACCAGTAGTGTTTAGTGTGGGTTAGAGCTCGAACATCTGGTCGGCGGATGCAGGGTGAGTCCGGGCCCAGAAGTAGCCGCGGCTGTTTCGTGGTCCGACAGCTCTGCATTCCGACCGGTCAACTGAGCAGAGGTGGGATGGCTACGGCTCTACACCTCTGAATTCGGAAGACGGAGAGGGGCTGGTCCCGACCTTCGGCTTTGAATGTTGTATTCCGTAGTTTTCCATTCTCCTGCACTAAGTTGAATGCCGAGACAGTTCTAGTATAGGCAACGAACGCCTACCCCCTCACTTTCTCCAAGCCTCTCCTGGTCTGAGAGAGAAGGCGTGAACGCCTAAGAGGCTCACCACCTTCTTCAAGGAAGGACTGAAAACATGTTAGTAGTAGTCGAACATCTTGGAACGCCATATCATGACCCGTTGATTGGGCGTGCTCAGCTTTTGATGATTTGTCTGGCTGGTTGAGACGGATATTACGGTGGTGTTCCTTGATACGAGTACCAATGGAACCGGAATGTTTGGCCAATGTATACATTGCCGCAAGTACAGGGAATTTTGTACACCCCAGGGTGTATTTTGTATTGCTTATTACTAAGAGTGGTACAGCCTTTGTAAGGTAGACCCTTCAACGATGACGGGCACCATATGTTATGAGTACAGTGCACCTTTAACAAAATAAGGAAACAAGATATTGCACGGAGAAACTTTATTTTACAATAAAATAATACATGGTAGTACACATTGCTATTTAACATACTCACTATTCTTATCCAAGCTCTTGTTCCTCTACATCAAGACATCGATGTTGGCAAAACAGAAATCTGCTTCCAGTTTCTGAAGCCACGCCATGACGCTCATCCTCGTGCTTCATCAATGATCCGAAGAGATGGAAATCACTGGAGGCCTGGTCGGTCGGTCATCGCTCAGCCCAGTTCGACAAGCTTTGCCTTTTTCTAGGCGATATAAAGAGAATAGAGCTGTGTTAGTATGTGTCTTTTCTTTCTTTTGGTGGGGGGGGGGGTGCCGTGAGGCTCCGCCCCGCCTCACAGCCCGTGGTGACCTACCTGTTTGGACAAATGACCGACAAGCGAGTACTAACGCAGGAACATAGTCTAGTACAAGAGTACAGAATAACTTGAGGTGCAAAGGCTAGTCTTCTGCCAGCTACTTCCACCCCTCCGCAAAGGAGAAGTTATGAGCAACCTCCCTAAACCCACCAGGCAATCCCATATCTCCTTTCGGCACTGGTTACCCTGTCGCGGTCGTACCAAGACATCCCCGGCGCTAGACCACTGCCGCTCAAGAGCCACTGTCACCCCCGGCACATGGCCGCCTGCAAGGCTTTCAAGGTGGAAAATGGAGAAGGTTATAAAATAAAAAAGAAATTTTGACGCGCGGCCGAGAGAGAATAAATAAATAAAAAGTAGTCTTGCAAACGACCATGCGGATGGAGGGAGATGCGGAAGCTCTTTCCAAAGGACCTATTTCGCATAAGGACGGACCGCATAGAGAATGTGGTGACGCACCATTGTTGTCACAGCGGTGGTGGTGGTGGTAAATATTGTTTTAAGAGGACGTATAACTGGGCAATCATCATCCGATAACACTAATCAGGGGAGGGGGTGTAGAGGGGATCCGACAATTAGAAAATTGAAGGTATCCGCCAAAGAAAGACAAAGTCCGCTACGGGCATGAAAATGAAAGACTCCGTAGGCCTCGTGACGTAATACCGTCGGGGTCTGAAATGAACAAGAGTTGATCTTCTTAGGTCTGATAGAACAGATGAAAGTGAGGAGCCTGGCACAAGCAATGCCAGGGCTCAGCTAAAGACCCCGTGGTCGTCAATCCACGCTCTCAAGTTAAGGGTCCCTGGAGCCCCAGTTAGTCGCCTCTAAAGAGACAGGCAGGAGATGTCGTGGGTGTTATTCTACTGCTCCCACGCACAAGGCAAGTAAAAGTATATTAAAGATCCCACAATGTTTAAATCTGGTAGAAGAGAAATATCTGACATGGCGAGCATCACATCTGGACTAGCATTCATCTCTGGTCTTATGGAGGTAGTTCCCGTAATATTAACGTTGTTACTCCTGATTGACTAGAAACTAACGAATAGTACAGGGCAAGGTATATTGCGGAAATCATATTAAGGAGGTTGTCAAGAAAGGTTACAAATTTCTCCACATGGTTATGAGAGTATTAAGTGGTTGTAGTAAGGATGTAAGGAGAGGGCATATCAGTCTCTGGTAAGACCCCAACTAAAGTATGGTTCCAGTGTATGGGATCCTCACCAGGACAAATTGATACCAGAATTGGAAATAATTCAAAGGAAGGCAGCACGATTTGTTCTGGGTGTTTTCGAACAAAGGTGTAGTGTTACGAAAATGTTACAAACTTTGAGCTGTGAAGACTTGGGAGTAAGGAGACGAGATGCTCGACTGTGTTGTATGTTTCGAGCTGTCAGTGGAGAATTCGTGTGGAATGATATAAGTGGACCAATAAGCTTCAGTGGTGTTTTTAAAAGTAGGAAAGAAGTATGAAGATTAAGTTGGAATTCAAGAGGAAATTGGGGCAAATATTCGTTTATAGGAAGAGGAGTTAGGCATTGGAATAATTTACCAAGCGAGATGTTCAATAAATTTCCAAATTCTTTGTAATTCTTTAAGAAAAGGCTAGCAAAACATCAGAGAGGGAATCTGCCACCTGGATGACTACCCTAAATGCAGATCAGTGGGGATTGATTGATTGATTGATTGATTGATTGATTGATTGATTGATTGATTGATTGATTGATTGATTGATTGATTGATTGATTGATTGATTGATCAGTGACATATTGCTGGGCTCAAGATGTGGGCTACCTCTAGACTTAGGTTATCCCTTTTCGATGGTTGGTTTGGTGAACATCAAGCCTTCAGCGTTTTGAGCTGCAGCCAATAGCCAACGGAGAAGCCTGTTGTGTTGTGAAATCTGCTTCACAAGCTACTGACCTGGCCTCTGCTGCTGCCAGTTTTCAAGCCTGGTCAGTAGATATGGTAGCCTAAGGTTTAGCAAATTAAAGTCCGGCTTTGTGGTTATATGGATAGAATCTTGCTTTTGTCCGATGGCACCGGATCAATTTTCAGAATCAACCACCTCATACTATTAATTCCCCTGGCTTGGGGACTGGGTATTTATGACGTCTTCGCCATTCATTTTATCCTAATTAGGACACCACCAAGCCTACACAGATGCCATGCACTATTATTATTATTATTATTATTATTATTATTATTATTATTATTATTATTATTATTATTATTATTATTAATTACAAATGATTAATTTTATAGCGGTTGTACCCATCGTTCAGTGGTTTATTAGCTTCCTCGGGATGGTGTCTGACCTATGATCACGGGTTCGATTTCAACCAACAAAAGAGAACCTGCATTTCATTTTAGCAGTTGTGCCTATAAAAATAAAACTATATCGCTCCTATAACAGCTGCCCTGAAGTGTCTTCCTACAAGGATGTAGAAGGAAACCGGAGTGAAATATCAGTACTCTGTTATCTATATGATTAAGGCAGAAGTATGAGATCAGGAAGTATATACGATGAGTAATACATGGTTGATAGCAGTGGCGATCTGACGGACCGAAGCCTAGCACACCTATCCCCCCTCCGCCCCGGTCCCAGCTCCTATCCGATATGCAGCAGCAAGCCGCTTAGGGATGAGCAAAGGGGAGAGGGACGAGAGGCTGGGCTGCGATAACAGTCTCCGATGCTTAGCTCTCAAAAATATGAGCGACGTATTTTCTCACTGCTTTCAAGTTTTGAAAATGGAACAATGTGTCAGATGCTCACATTATAATGTGCCTTGGACTTCCATCGTTCTCAATAATTGAGGTTTGGGCTTTACCGATAGCCATGGTAGCCCTCAGTAGACGCCACTGCTGAAAACCGCAAAAGTAGTTAGTGGGACGTAAAGCAAATAACATTATTAATATTAATTAATATCGGTGCGAAATTTGGTAAAAGTAGATATTGTTGATATGTTACCCCATCCTTCCACCAGGCAAAGGCTAATGAAATGCGAAGTGAAGTAATGCCTCTGATTATTTCTGCCATGCACGACAAATGATGGCTTTGCTACTTTTGATATGTGGACTGACCATATCCATTATCTGACTCTGACTATGCAGCGTATAGACAGGGAGTGGAAGCTGTTCAGTAATGTGCTTGTTACTATAAAATTTCCAGATACAAAGAAAACAAGTGAAATTATAATTGAGGAAGTTTACGAGTTAAATATTCCACAGTGTAATTATAAAGACTTGCCTTTCGTAACGGATCAGGGTTAAAACATAAAGAAAGCTTTTGAAAATCATAGACGTCTGCCTTATGCTGTTCACTGCATAAATAAAGTACATGCGCACGTATTTGATGAGATGAGATTTCCTATCGAAGATGCTCCAGTATGCGCAAACACAATAAACGCCGAAAAGGCTATGGTGAGGTATCTGAAAACAAAAAAAACACGATCATGCTGCCCAGCTTCAAAAAACGATACACCAAGAAGTAATTACGAGGGGGAATAGTCTCTATACGATGTTACAGTCTGTTTTTAAACTATGATTTTATGCAGTGAACAGCACAAGGCAGTCGTCTATGATTTTCAAAAGCTTTCATTATGTTTGATCAGCAGTATGTTTTTAAGCAGTATGTTGCGAAATCATAAGGCCTTCCAGTTATGAGATTTCAGAACAAATGATAGCTTTCCTTAAACCAACCACAAATGACCTGGGACATGAAACAGCACCAACAGTTTACTCAATACTCTGGTGGTTCCGTAAAATGCGGCAGCACTGCTCAGTCAGTGAATCAGTCTTCAAAGACAGAGATCGTCGTTGTAATGACCATAAGGTTGTCTCAATTACTATTTGATGGTAAGGAAAGGAAAATGAGATCATCATAAAATGTAGAATGATCGGATTTCAAGCAGTAATATGTGATGATTTCGTATATTTAAGGGTTTTTTCTGATATATTACTATCTCAGTATTTTATTGCTGCTGTTAATTTATACACAGGTGACCTGTATGGATTTAACTCATGTTTAATATGAATTCTTGATAGTTTTAGGAACGTTGATGCTTAATGGGTAGACTGTTCTGTTTGTGTGTCGTTTATATTTTCTTTCCTACATGTCGATCTGTTGTTTATGATTTAATTAAGAATAATACAAATTTATATATATATATATATATATATATATATATATATATATTTGTAGTGAATTAATAATTTCGACGAAAATGCATATTTGATTACTTCTTTCGACGTTAATTACTTTTTTACATAAAACATGTATTGAATATATCGTCAGGTAGTTCAAAAAATTTATAGTCTGATATTAAATTAATGGGTAAGTAAATAAATGTATTAATTTTTTAATTTTTTGCTAATGGCTTTACGTCGCACCGACACAGATAGGTCTTATGGCGACGATGGGATAGGGGATAGGAAAGGCCTAGGAGTTGGAAGGAAGTGGCTATGGCCTTAATTAAGGTACAACCCCATCATTTACCTGGTGTGAAAATGGGAAACTACGGAAAACCATCTTCAGGGCTGCCGACAGTGGGATTCGAACCCACTATCTCCCGGATGCAAGCTCACAGATGCGTGCGCCTAACCGCATGGCCAACTCGCCCAGTAAATGTATTCTAGTGAACATGAGATTAATTGCACTTTTGAACATTCGAATTGATTTATTGTTGTAATGTAACATTTTTGGCACCGGGCGAGTTGGCCGTCCAAATAGGGGGCGCGCAGCTGTTATCTTGCGTCCGGGAGATACTGGGTTCGAACTCCAATGTCGGCAGCCTTGAGGATGGTTTTCCGTGGTTTCCCATTTTAACACCAGGAAAATGCTGGGAATGTACCTCAATTAAGGCCAAGGTTGATTCCTTCCCACTCCTTGCCCTTGTCTATCCTGTCGTCGCCATAAGACCTATCAATAAAACAAATTCTAACATCTTTTGCAACGACTCAACAATAAATTATGCCTTCTGTTTCCAGTAGAGATTTGGCAGCATGCATTCATTTGGTCGTTTCCATCTCCGATGAAATAGATTTTGAGAAATTTATGATTGTTGTTGGGAAAAGGAAGCAAATATTAATGATCTGTGGTAAATTTCTCCCTGAATTTTAAATATGGGCATAAAATGTTCTGCTATAAAATTAGCGCCGAATGAAGTCATCTGAAAACAGGAATTGTAATTCCTTACGTTTTTGAGGAAATGTTCTGAATCATCAAAAATTCCTCTTAATAAAGATGTCAGAGGTTCTTTTGGCTGCTCAAGTTCAGGTAGCTTCACTTTTCCATTCGCGTAGCTCATTCCCGGGGTTTTTCCTTTGAATTTTATTGCTTGTGCAGTGCGGACAAACTTTGCCCATTTTTCCCATTCGAACGAATTTACATGAGGTATTGTATTGAATATCAGATTGGTATGGAAAAGCAATTCGGTGATATGAAGTTCGATCATTCAAATATTGCAAATGCACACGTCTTCACTGTTGATCTAATTATTCTTTGCGTTGTTGAGATGATTGTGCTGCACTTCTTCTCGATTCAATTCGTAAGATTTCAAGTCTTTCTTCCCGCTGACCTGCTGATTCTTCTGCTCGCCTTTGACAAGTTCTGACTCTAACACGTTCATTGTCGTCTAAACGTTCTTGATCAGTGCGATTTGATATCCATTGATGATCAATGATTTCGTGTCGAGAACGGCGGCCTATGTTCGAACGTGGGCGACGCATTAATGATTAATGAATGTGCTACTATGACTAAGAATATTTTATTATTACTTAAGGATATGAAGATCGATCATTCAGATATTGAAACTGTATACGTCTTAACTGTTGAACTAATTGTTCTTGGCGTTATTGAGGCTATTCTGCAGCTCTTCCTTCTTCTTCTGGATTCAACTTATAAATCTCGTACTATGACTGGCGACTGATGTCAGAGTTTCGCGAGCACAGGACATTTCACATTTACAATAACAGGCAATGAGTTACCTATTTACAACAAAGCACATCTCAATCACGGCATGCTGGATTCCTATTTCCAAATAACAGGCAGTGAGTTGCCTCATTTCATGAACCTCCTAGCAAGAAAGATCCCTCATAAAACATGGCGGCGTGTTCCCATTCTCCTGTATACAGCAGTTCTTACCGCACTATAATGATACAGCGTAGGACGTCGCCTAGCGACAAGTTGTTCATCAAGGTCGATCCAATCTTGGTGTGGTGGTGGTGATTATTGTTTTAAGAGGAAATACTCCTCTATATAACACTAATCAGAGAGAAAAAAATGGAAGGGGTCCGACACTTCGAAAAATGAAGGTATCGGCCAAAGGAAGACAAGGGCCACGAAGCCCTCGCAAACCTAATAGCGTCGGGGTCGGAAAAGAACAAGAGTTGACCAACGGCGGTCAGATAGGATAGATGAAAGTGAGGAGCCTGGCACAAGTAAGTGGAAGCATTTCCAGGACTCATTCGAGGGCCCCGTGGTCACCAACCCCCGCTCCGAAGTTCAGAGCACCTGGAGCCCCTTTTAGTCGCCTCTTACGACAGGTGGGGGATACCGTGGGTGTTATTCTATCGCCCCCACCCACAGGGGGAAATCTTGGTGTGGCTTCGTAATTAAATTAATTCCATAAAACTATTCATTATAAAATCTACCTATCCCATTTCGTTCAAACCACTTCCTAAACACGCTCGTATTCGAATGCAACGTCTTCTTCTTCTTCTTTCCCTACTGCTTTTCCCACACTTGTGGGGTCGCGGTGCGAACTGCGTCCCACATGTGGAATTGGCCCTGTTTTACAGCCGGATGCCCTTCCTGCTGCCAACCCTATATGGAGGGATGTAATCACTATTGCGTGTTTCTGTAGTGGGTGGTAGTGTAGTGTGTTGTGTGAATATGTAGAGGAGGGTGTTGGGACGGACACAAACACCCAGTCCAAGAGCCAGAATAATTAATCAGAAGCGATTAAAATCCCCGACACGGCCGGGAATCGGACCCGGGACCCTCTGAACCGAAGTCCAGTACCCTGACCATTCAGCCAACGAGTCTGAATCGTATTCAAATGCAACGTTGTGTCGAAATTTCAAGTCAATCGACTAATTACTTTTAGAGTTTTACGATCACAAACATACGAGCGCTGAATTTTTGTATATAAAGATTAATGGAGCAGATGAACTAGTTAGATTACGTAATCTTAATGAGTATTGTATTATGTGATTCATTGTTCTTCCCACACGTTAATTTCAATTTTTATTTAATAAATAATGGAATGTCTTCCCAGACAATAATGACTATTTATGTAATTATTAGCACATGATTTATTATTACATGCGTAAAATCTATATCTTGTATCTGAAATAATATTATTTAATGTGGAATTGTTACGATGATAACCTAACGATCAATGGATCAACGATCAATTTAAGTTTTCAGGTAAGTAAGAATATACCACTCTCCTAGGAAGGCGTTTTGTGTCGTCTCCAACTGGAGTTTAGCCAGGCATACATATTATCAGAAAGGGTATAACATGGATTATGAAGTTCCGGGCCTGCCACCGGTAGACGTGCCCTATCAGTTTCGCTTGGCACACATACTTCAGGTTAGTAAACATGAGTGTACGTATGTGGGCACCATCTCACATCCTCCGCCTGCGTGAGGTAGGTCGAACTCAAAGAAGAGAAAGCATGTCAAGGGCAATGTGGGACACCAGGAGATGCACTGCTTCATTCTTCTATTGTTAATTAAGTTAATAACATGATGCAGTCGTCAGTGATTCTGAGTAGGTCATTATTCCAGTCAGAAGTGTGTGCATGATTCACACTCGTCTTTCATTTTGGTCCGTACGAATGATTTATCACTATCAACAAGGCCACCTATTCAATACTGCATGAAAAAAGAAAAACCGGGCGAGTTGGCAGTGCGGTTAGGGCCGTGCAGCTGTGAGCTTGCATCCGGGAGATAGTGGGTTCGAACCCCACTGTCGGCAGACTTGAAGATGGTTGTCCGTGGTTTCCCATTTTCATTAAGGCCTTCATTAAGGCCATGGCCACTTCCTTCACATTCCTAGGCCTTTCCTGTCCCATCGTCGCCATAAGACCTATCTGTGTCGGTGCGACGCAAAAAAACGAACCAAAAACCCCCACAACCTGTTTCTAGTTAATGACCGGGTCAGGGATGTGATGAATGAAGCAGATATAGGCTATTAGTACGATGGGGTCGCCACACCCAAAGTGATTTATTAATGAGTGATAGATGCTATGAAATGAGAATGCAGAGTGTTACTGGAATGAAAGATGACAGGGAAAACCGGAGTACCTGGAGGAAAACCTGTCCCGCCTCCGCTTTGTCCAGCACAAATCACACATGGAGTAACCGGGATTTGAATCACGGTATCCAGCGGTGAGTGGCCGACTTGCTGCCGTCTGAGCCACGGAGGCTCACTCAATACTGCATATAATATGTTAATATTATTTATCACATCGGGACTAGTTTCCGACCCTTATAATGGGTCATCTTCAGCCTTAACGTATGCATAGAAAAGACAATTACATATAACTCTAAAACACCAACACCTAATATAACACTATTAGCATGTCTTGAAGCATTGATGGGCTTCTTCGTCCTCAGGTTTTGAATTCTGATCAGTGGAGGATTTTGGACTTTTAAATTGTCATTATATTTCGTCTCATTTCGTACCATTAGGGGCCGATGACCTAGATGTTAGTCCCATTTAAACAACAAGCATCATCATCAAGCATTAATGGAATATGTTGTGGTTACATAACTGTGTAACCACAACATATTCCATCATTGCTTCAAGACATGCTAATTGTGTTATATTAGGTGTTGGTGTTTTAAAGTTACATTTAATTTTATTTTCCATTTATAATTTAAGGGTGAAGATGACCGAATACAAGGATCGAAACTAGTCCCGATGTAATAAATAATATTAAAATATTATATATATTTTTTATGATGTGCTTTACGTCGCACGGACACAGCTAGGTCGGCGATGATGGGACAGGAAAGACCTAGGAGTGGAGAAGGAAGCGGTAGTGACCTTTATTAAGGTACAGTCTCAACATTTGCCTGGTGTGAAAATGGGGAACCACGAGAAACCATCTTCAGGGCTGCCGAGAGTGGGGTTCGAACCCGCTATCTCTCGGATGCAAGCTCACTACTACGCGCACCTAACCGCACGGCTAACTCACCCGGCATATACAATATTAAACAGGTGAACATACTCATCCTTGCTGACTGTGCGAATCTGTTCGTTTCTATATCATAAAGGGCATAACTTATCATCTAGCTCTGCGTGATTTCCGACAAAGGAGGAGCGTTACGAAAATGTTGCAAAGTTTGGGGTGGGAAGACTTGGGAGAAAGGAGACGAGCTGCTCGACTAAGTGGTATGTTCCGAGCTGTCAGTGGAGAGATGGCGTGGAATGACATAAGGAGAAGGATAAGTCTGAGTGGTGTTTTTAAAAATATGAAAGATATGAAGATAACGTTGTAATTCAAGAGGACAAATTGGGGAAAATATTCGTTTATAGGAAGGGGAGTTAGTGATTGGAATAATTTGCCAAGGGAGATGTTCAATGAATTTCCGAATTTGTTGCAATTATTTAAGAAAAGACTAGGTATACAACAGATAAAGAATCTGCTACCTGAGCGACTGCTTTAAGTGCAGATCAGTGGTGATTGATCTTTCCGATGATTGAACGTAGTCCAACCTTGCCTTACTTTGACGTTCGTTTCATCCGTGGCGAGTCGTGTGATGCACTCGAGTTTATGTTCATTTCCGTAGCTCGTAGTTTCATGAGAGTGAGAATTGTTAATCAGAGGAACTTTGACCATAGTTCATAATAATTTCCAGGAGCCTTCCTTTTACAGATCTTACCACATATACATTATATTTTTTAATGCATCAGGTACATCCCGCTGCTCGGCTGAATGGTCAGCTAGCAGACTTCAGTTCACAAGTTGACGTGTTCCAGTCCCGGCCAGGTCGAAGATTTTAGTCACGTCTGATTAATTCTGCTGGTTCGAGAGCTGGGTTTTGTATGCCTTTTAACACATCCCTCTTCATTTATATTCAACACAACACACTACATTATTACCAACCATCGCAGAAACACGCAGTAGTGAATACATCCGTCGATACAGGGTAGGCGTCAGGAAGGGCAGTTGGCCGTAAAACCGACTCAATAATAATGATAATAATAATAATAATAATAATAATAATAATAATTTTTAAAAAGAATAAGAAGAAGGAGAGATTGCAAGAAATACCAGGGGATGGACAACTCTATATAATGGTGACTTTCGTCAATCAACTTGCATTAAGGAGATTGTGGGTTCGCACCCCACTGTTGGCAGCCCTGAATATGGTTTTCCATCGTTTCCAATTTTCATAACAGGAAAATGCTGGGGCTGTACCTTGATCAAGGTCACGGACGCTACCTTTCTACCTCATCGTCGGTCGCCATACGACCTATCTGTGTCGGCTAGTTATAAAGCAAGAACAAAAAATGCAGAATAGTTTATATATATGTTACATGCATCTAAATAAAAAATTTATATTTGATAGCATGTCCAATTACAATCAAGGCAGTTTACAATGATCAAGGCAAGGAAAGATTATATACCTATCACGGTGATCATATGAGATAATCTCAGTGTTGCCGTAGAGTAAATAATATGTGGCAGTTTCTTCACACCAGGGACTCGTGGTTAATATTAATGGATGTGTACCGAGATGTAAGCAGTTCAGTGTCTCCCTTAGAGATCTGTTAATTAAGTTGTAACTTGATGTATGCAAATAACGTATAGGTGGAATTATTATCAGAAGCAGTATTGCCTGCTTGAAATCTGATATCTGAAACGATAAAGAGCAGTTGTCTTCGTCCATTGCTTTATACACACCGGGCGAGTTGGCCGTGCGCGTAGAGGCGCGCGGCTGTGAGCTTGCATCCGGGAGATAGTAGGTTCGAATCCCACTATCGGCAGCCCTGAAGATGGTTTTCCGTGGTTTTCCATTTTCACACCAGGCAAATGCTGGGGCTGTACCTTAATTAAGGCCACGGCCGCTTCCTTCCAACTCCTAGGCCTTTCCTATCCCATCGTCGCCATAAGACCTATCTGTGTCGGTGCGACGTAAAGCCCCTAGCTTTATACACATTGATCCCTGCAGTACGGTGACCTCCAATTTCAGATGGATAGAACTCCATTTCCAATGCTAACCTCGAGTGCACTGCTATGTATAAGGTCACTTTGTTATGATTGGACTATTAATTTCCCAGTTGGTACGTAGGATTATAATGTTAGTCTACTGGTTAGGGACTTACGAGAGATCCACAGCTGTAACTGAGACTGCGTTCGAAGTATTGGATTCCGTCGCTGACAACACGTGATAGAAGTTCCTAAAGTAAGTAAACTTAACTGGACCTTTTTTCTACAAGTTGCTTTACATCGCACCGACACAGATAGGTCTTATGGTGACGACGGGATAGGAACGGGCTACGAGTGGGAAGGAAGCAGTTGTGGCCTTAATTAAGGTACAGCCCCAGCATTTGCTTGGTGTGAAAATGGGAAACCACGGAAAAGCATCTTCAGAGCTGCTGACAATGGGATTCGAACCCACTATCTCCCCAATGCAATCTCACAGCTGCGCACCCCTAACCGCACAGCCAACTCGCTCGGTAACATTACTTAATTTAGCAAAACTTTTACGTTCCTTTTCATACCGTGATCATAGTCACGGGGCCTCTAGCTTTACGTGGAATCCGGACCACTGGGACGTGACTTTTTATCTCGAAAATTCCATGTGCATTGGACGAAATTCGAACCAGGACCACCTTGGCGAGCAGCTAGTCTCTACGGGTTCGGCTACTACTCCCTACTTTTTCTTGCCATTTGAGGTATTAAATGGTAGGTACTACTGAGGAATAATTATACCTGGATAGAAGCTGGAGTACTTCGAGAATTCAGAATGGGAAACCTTTAATAATGGCTCGCAAGATCTTCACGGCTGATATCAGTGCACCAATGCAGCTGAATGAAAGGATTTTCCGGACGTTTCTTTCTGAGATGGTGTATTCTTCCAGAGGTCTCAAAATAACATTTTAAATAATTTAAATGAAAGGGGGTTGAAATTGGCTAATCGTAATATTCTGAATGCAGTCTGTCTCCCGGTAAGTTCTGCATCATACAAGATCAACATACGTGAACATCGGGTCCTGAGGCTCCCAAATTGTACTTCTTTCTTAAGAGGAATCAGAGAAACAAAGAAACGGTCTGCTCTTCTTTGGTACGTTCGCATTCTGTAAGATACTGAGAGGAAGGTCTCAGGGTCTTTGGGCGTGTTGCGTGTACCACTTTCCATTTCATGCACTCACGAGAAGGAAACGCGGCGATACAGTCGTTAGGCTTGTCTCTCAACCACGAAATAGGTAAGACAGAGCGCTTCCAGTTTCTGTTCTTTAGCGTTCAGCCCCACTGCTGTAACTTTTCAATTGTTGCTATATTAGTCGTGCAACTTACGTGATCCTACAGGACTTCACAACTTTGGTGGATATCGAAACCTAGCTGAATCTGGCATAACTTTCGTTTTAGTTTCCAGAGCTTTCCTTTTTCATTTTTACTATCCTTGTCTTCTAGTTCTCTTTGAACACCATCGAGGAAGTTGGCTTCGAGGAATGCATCATGTAGCTAAAAGCTCGCATTCAGATGGTAGGTTGAACGTCACTATCCTTGACGATGATTTTACATTGTTTCACTTTGCACAACAGGGGTTGTACTTTCATTAAGGTTGCAAGAAACAAATTTCATTTTGAGCCCGTATTGTCACTTATACAGAGTGTCACCACAAAACACCGACAAAGATTCATAGGTTATATCATAGGTAATATTTATCCGGTTAACTTCATGAGCGCCGCATTGAATTACAAATTTTATACCAGACACAATGCATCTGTGTTAACCACATTTTCATGTGCCGTCCTGACAATGTCCAACAACATTAAGCATGATTTAACAAGCACCACGAGAGCATCTCATTATATTACTTTGATTGAGGATGAAACATCTAACAGTTCTCCTTCAGCTAGTGGTTATTTACAGCTGTGTCCAATGGATTGCATATGGCTAGCACCACTCAAATGGATTTGGTGATGAACTACGGGATCAACATTTACCAGTTCCCATTTACTATTGAAATATTAATGATCAGCAGTATTAGAGCCAACAGTTCTGTGTATATACTGTAAATTAATACTTGAAATAGTCTCAGTGATGAGCATACTCAAGACGTTAGGACCTAGTTTATTTCAAATTTAATCATAATTTCATCCCAGTTTTTAATGCCAATTTGTTTATATTTGTTTCATTTGTTTTATGTCAGTTGTGTGCATGTGCATTTGTTTAGTTATGAGATGTTTTACTTTAAGGCTGAAGATGGCCAGCCCCGGCCGAAACTAGTCCCTAATTAATGTAATTTAGAATATTACATATTATAGCATTGAACGGTGGACCATTACTACATTAATTTAATAATTATATTGTACCGACAAGGCTTGGTATGTTGTGTGGGATGGCGGACTGATCGGTTTTCAAGAAGGAGCCCCTGTCCGGAAATGCACGGTTTGGGCGCTGGAGAGCTTCGAAGTCTGAGAACGGTTGTGACAATTTGTTCGGATTTGGTGTATTAATACGGAAGGTATGCAACCATTTAGCCACCTGTGTACTGCGGATGGACGATTTTAGCCTAGTAACATTCCTGCGCATGCACTACATTCCTCCACACAGTCCTTTGTGCGCATCCCACTGCGTTACTTGTGTACTGTAGTCTGCCAGTGCAGTACTGTTAACAGCAGTGCGACATGCACCAGTACACAGCTGCGGATATTACTGACATGGTGCTTGCTTACGGCAAAGCGGATTGCAATGGTAGGGCTGCTGCAAGATTGTATGCGGAACGTTTTCCAAACAGACGTACCCCACATCATTCCACGTTCGCGGCTATCGAGAGACGACTAGGAGAAGCCGGACAATTCCACGTAGATAGTATGAAGAGTATGGTGTATGACACTCCTGTTACATCAGCGGAGGACCTTATTACTCGAGTTCACGGAGCGATTGAGATCTTCCCAAGACAATCGCACGTATTGGGTCATATGCGTGAGGCTCAGCTCCGCCGATGTAGGCTCTGAAATGACGTAGAAGGTACACAGTTCGAACCCCGTTTGTAATCAGCCCGATATGCTACTCATGTTCGGTTTATTAACGACATGCGAAACGCACACCCATCCTACACCTCGACGCGCTACAGCGTCCAAGTCGTGTGTTTCTGGATATGCGTTCCTTCTTGGAAACGGATCTCTTTACCTTCCCACACAACATACTAAGCGTTGTCGGTGTTTGTTTGGGACATTCTGTATAAGCGTTATAAATCTTTAGTGAAAATTTCTACCTTTACCGGCGGAGACGCCTATTTTTACATCTGTTAGCAAAACCTGGAACTCGGTCAGTGCATTTTCCGAAGGAAGTTTCCCCTACAATTCATCATTTAAGGGGAATCAACCTTCAATTATAAGAGACTTGAATTGATTTCTCCGACATCAACACTCTAAGAAGATTGTTCAACGGCAACATCACATAATTAAACACTTTTAATGTGTGCAATTAGTCTTCAAGTTCTAAACACAAGTTTTAGATGTGGAATCGGTATTCATTGTACATGTTTTAAAATCACCTGTATGTTATCTTTCGACATAGTTTTGTATTTCAACCTTAATTACCATTGACTGATTCGCCAGTCGAATCACATTTTATTCATTAAGTGTTTAATTTATCCTTGTTCTAATGTTATTTTGTGTTTCGCTAATTAGCTGCTGATGTCCCAAATGTGGACGAAACATGTCCTATTTTAATATGTAGGCCCCCAATATGTTATTTTGAAGAGGAATAAAATCATTTTCGTATTGTAAAGGTGGAACTTCATAACGCGTTCATTATGATCACGTCCGACTCGTTGGCTGAATGGTTAGCGTACTGGCCTTCGCTTCAGAGGGTCCCGGGTTCGATTCCCGGCCGGGTCGGGGATTTTAACCTTCATTGGTTAATTCTAATGGCCCGGGGGCTGGGTGTTTGTGCCGTCTCCAACATCCCTGCAACTCGCACACCATACTTAACACTATCCTCCACCACAATAACACGCAGTTACCTACGCATGGCAGATGCCGCCCACCCTCATCGGAGGGTCTGCCTTACAAGGGCTGCACTCGGCTAGAAATAGCCACACGAAATAATAATAATTATGATCACGGCCACTACTTCTCTATCCGAGCGTCATTCAACTACTGTACTGTCCTGCAGTTAAGTATCTGAGTGAATGAGGACCGTGCAGGCTACACAGATCACGAATTTACGAACGTTCAAGTCACTTCTCGAAAAAGCCTATCGATGAGGTACACACCCTTCTCGATCACCTTGCATCCGGGAGATAGTAGGTTCGAACCCCACTGTCGGCAGCCTTGAAGGTGGTCTTCCGTTGTCACCACAAGTCAAATGCTGGGGGCTGTACCTTAATTAAGGCCACAGCCACTTCTAGTTCTTTCCTATCACATCGTCACCATAAGACCTATCTGTGTCGGTGCGACGTAAAGTAAATAAAATAAAACAATTTCTCGATCAGTGGGAAGGACGGAGGAAAATCTTAACTTCAAAAGTTTCTGAATACTACTACTCTGATTGCTAACTCCTCTCTACAACTCCCTATTAAGTCTGCGACAGTAACTCGGCGATTTACTTTCTATTTAACTGATGTCAGATTTGCGACGGTTAAATATTTTGCAATACGATATATTTTCAAAATTGGATGTTGTTTGTAAATTACATAGACAGTCAGTTTAATGTACATTTACTACAAAACAATTAACAAAAATTTGAAAGAAACGTCAAACTATGTTAGCAGTTACTCTAAACTTTTCTTTTTTTGCTACTTGTTTAACATCGCACTAACACATAGAAGTCTGTGTCGGTGCGACGTAAAGCCAGTAGAAAAAGAAAAAAAGAAACATAGGTTTTCGGCGACGAAAGGGTGAGAAAAGGCAAGGATTGGGTAAGTCGCGGCCTTGGCGTTAATTAAGGTACAGACTGGTGAAAAGTGGGAAACCACGGAAAATCATCTTGACGGCGGAATTCGAACCCACTAACTGCCAAATGCAAGCTCGCACCTCCGTGAGCCTAAACGCAGGGTGAACTCGCTCGGACAGCCAGAAGTTAGTTGAAAACAAAGTAATCACGCAATTTTTATGTTTTTGACAGTTTTACTGTAGAACAATAGAGACCACAATTATTATTATTATTATTATTATTATTATTATTATTATTATTATTATTATTACGGGAATGTCGTGGAACAGAGAAGTGAAAGAAGGCACCGGGGTGAATGGGCTGACAAGGCAATGACCAGAATATAAGTTAAATCAATACATTTTGAAATATTATTTCTTTCCTTCTTTTCTTTTTTTTTATTTTTAAAATTTGATTTGGAATAAATAACAGTTAAATAGAATAACAAACGAGCTCATCAGCTCGGATAATAAAAGCGTAAGTCCAAAAATCAGGTACAATAGAGAAAATTATCGACACAATAATTTACAAGAGATGAGCAATATAGCTTTAAACAGATACACTCTTACAAGAGCATGTGTGCTCCACTCGTTCACATCCTAGGAGACTGAGCACGAAAAGTTACGGCAGTCCAGCCTCTCAGAGGCACAAGCTTCTTAAACAATTATGCCTGATAAACTTCAAATACTGAGTTTACAGTCGCTTCAGCTCAATAGTCTTTTACACATTCGTCTATCAATAACTACAATTTAAATGGGGGCAAGGATTGCCCATACTAAACGGCCTTAATGTGAAAATAAATTGTTTAACAAGATCGGCCATGAACAAAGCCTAGGAGGCGAAACACTTGCTTTCCTTTTAGAAAAACACTTAAAACCCTACGTGGGCTTATGGCGCGAAGTTTGAGGTTAAGACTATACTACAGGGGGTGACAAAACGAGAAGTGTTAAATGCCGAAGGGGTGTTAAGAATTTAGAGGTTTAGATAATTTTAGTCACCCCATACCAAGCTGAATGGGAATCAATAGAGGGAGATCTCTCTCTCTCTTTTCCCTTAATTTACATGTTTCCCAGCAGGGATGTGAACAATTCCTCAGACTTCCCGAAAATTTACATTTAAACTATGACTTTAGACTTTGAATTCAGAAAAGTTTGAAACCTCCCCCACAAGTTCTCTTCCTGGAGCTATCACATGTGAAGAAATTTCTGCTATTACCTTGAGTAGTTGGGCCTTCCGAACGACTTCAGGCAGCCCCTGCCTCCAAATAACACGCCGCACTCACTAGACCGGAGCGTTGAAGATGACAATACGGCCCTAAAGCGCCCACCTTTTATAGCATTTCGAGGGGAAGTTTCCAGGTCTCTTTTCAGTTGTAAATTGAATTTTTAATCACTTACGGTTTAGTGTTAATCCTGTAAATAAAGGATATCATTGAATAAATACTTTGTCTATGTAGTATGATTATTCTTATATATTTCTATTTACTGATGAGGAAGATATCGATTAATAGTTAAATTAGCATGTATATATTCATCACTATAAAAATTACCAAAGCTGAAATAAATGGTACAAACCCTATAAATAAAAGCGATATTCATCTTGACATGTTGTTTCAAGGTTAGGGTCAACCATTTCATTTATTGGTATTATCTTCCTTATTTTCATTATTTGAGAAAGTATAATTTAAAACCGAACAAATTACAAGTAGACCATGGAATCCACTTGCTATAAAGAAAGTTGATCCATCCATATACAGCATCACTAATGGTAAAAGGGGCTTCAATATATTCATAGGCTTGTAAAACAGTGAAGTAAATGCCTAGTAAAATTGTAAAAAATAATCTTTGGGTAGCTTGACTGTAATTTCCGTCTATCACCGTAGTTGACATCACGACAAATGTGAACTACAGTAGAAAAGGCTAGATAACCGAACTGTTCTCCCTATGAGGTTTTTCTCGATCATTAATGTTTTTTTTAGATAGAATTGAAGCCAAATTGGCTAGAGAAATATACAAAAAATTCCTCATTGGTTAATAACTAAGGAAGAAGAAAGCTGTAGGAGTGTTGACAACTTTGACACACGAACAAAACAACACAAACTTAGGGTTTGCACCTTCAAAAAATTGAAATTCCCTTAAAAATATTTGTCCTTAATCCCGCGAGAGGGGATGATAGAGACATCTTCTGGTTGAAGTTCAAGATTCACAGCACAGATGGCCTTCTAAAAAGCGCGTAGTTCAACGGGACAGAGAAGGTGTACCACCGGTACAATTATTATAGTGAGTTGCTACACAGATAGTGGAAAGTGAGTACATGAAGTGAATAAAGATCAACAGGGTATCCATAGTCCGCCTCTGTGGTGTAGTGGTTAGTGGTTAGTGATTAGATGCCACCTCCGAAGGTCCGGGTTCGATTCCCGGTTCTACCGCGAAATTTGAAAAGTGGTGGGAGGGCTGGAACTGGGCCCACTCAGGGGGGTTAGATTCCCACCTCATCCATCCTTGAAGTGGATTTCTGTGATTTCCCATTTCTCTTCCAAGCAAATGTCGGGTTGGTACCTACTTCAAGGCCACGGCCGCTTCCTTCCCTCTTCCTTGCCTACCCCTTCCAATCATCCCATCCTCCACAAGGTCCCTGTTCGGCATGGCAGGTGAGGCTGGACGAGGTACTGGTCCTCCTCCCCGGTTGTATTCCCCGACCCAAGGTCTCACGCTCCAGTACACTGTCCTTGAGGAGGTAGAGGTGGGATCCATAGCTGAGTCCGAGGAAAAATTAACCCTGGAGGGTAAGCGGATTGAGAAAGAAAGAAAGAAAGAAAGAAAGAAAGAAAGAAAGAAAGAAAGGTTATCCATACGAGTATTAGTAACTAGAATTCGTTCCCGTTCTTTCAATGGGAATTTGCAATGGAATAAAATGTAATTTCCTTCATGAATTTACGGCGCGTTTAATACGACATGTTTAACTTATATTTTTCTCCGAAAGCACGTGGCAGTGACATGGAATATGATAAGGCTGAACGAAATCGAGACAGAATGAGGCGAGTTTCCCGAATTTATAGTACGCACTCCTACAGCGCACTCCTGGTCCGAAGTTGTGCCAAGTTCTCCCTGCTTCTCTGTCATATACCGTAGGTTTCTCTGACCGCTGCGCTGTGACAGGAGACTCACGAAATCCATTGTTGTCATCTCCCTATTGTCTGCTCTATCGCAAAAAAAAAAAAAAAAAAAAAAAAAAATGAAAAAGAGACTTTTGCTCTTCCTGTAAAGCCACCTTGTAGTGACATGCGCAAAGTGTCCCACGAGACTTAGACTAAAAATTCATTTTTTTAAGCATGTCAGTTATTATCCGTTGTACGATAAATACGTATATGGCATAAAGGAACTGAAATTACATTTTCTTAAACATCTTCTATATAGGCCTACATGTTTTCGATAGACGTAACGTTAACGAAGATATTTAAGAATAATATTTCTATAAATCCCTGTTCCATGCGATGACTTTGATATCACATGCAGCTGATAACACAATTCTAAAACAGGCACTATAGGACGTGAATTTTATTTGCCTCCCTAAATCACCGTAAATCTCAGAGATATCTGACAAGCAGAAATTGTACTATAATTGGGGACATGCATAAGAAAAGAAAAGAACACCCATAAAATAACAGGAAAACATATTATACTGGGATAAGTTACTTTGTTTTCTATCGTTAAATACATATTTAAAAGTCTATTTCCACAAGGAGAGTAAACGTCTTGTGCCGAAAGCGGCGATGTGTGACGTCACCTTCCAGTACTGCATGAGATTCTACCAGCCATTGTGCATCAGCTGTTGCTTAAAGCTGAAAGTTCATTATTCGTGGTAGCTGATCTCAAAATGACGTTAGAACAGTTGAGTAAAGCACAGTCAGACAATCTACCCTGTGTAGATGCAGTCGTGGTAGCATCACATTTAAAAATGGATCACTGTTTTGTGACTGCGGAAATTTGTGTATTAAAAACAAATTGGTAAGTAGTATATTTTATAAGCGTGTAATGTAATACAAATCATGGTATTAGTATAATAATACATGATTCAGAAAAAGAAGAAAATCATCACTTAAATAATCTTTTCAATTATTTAATTTAATTTCCGGGTTGAACCGTGTTGTACTTGTACGCACATCACGTACAGTTTGCCGACGTTTCGAATACATTGCAGTATTCTTTGTCAAGGCTACTGAAATACCCCTACTCGATCCGAGGTAATCAGTCTCCCAGGCAGAAATTACACTACTAGAGTGGCCTTGATCTTGGCCTTTTATATCCTAGCCTTTGTGGCTGACGTAAGCCCTGGCTGTTTCGCGAGAATTCTGGAAAGTATGTGTCACAGCCAGGTAGTGGGGACTTGCCAGCGCTGTTATGTAATGGGGTTGAGGCCCGTGTGATTATGTTGTGGTCTGTATGTCTTAAACTATGAATGATAGGCATCCAAGAATTACTGATTTTATATCCTTCTTCTAAATTTATGTTGTTCGGATGTTTCTTGATTTCGGTAGCCTCGCGGATTTTCCTTTCCAGATTCCAAGGGATAGCTGCTAGGATCTTGGTCTTGTCAAATGATATTCCGTGCCTAGTTTCGTAGGAATGCTTGGCTACTGCTGAAATATCTGTGTTTTGGTTCTTGGTGTGACGGATATATTCTTTTAGGCGGGTGGAGATCAGACGTTTTGTCTCACCTACGTAACAAGCTCCGCAGCTACATTCAGTGTGATACACTCCAGGGGCCTGTAATTCTAATGTGTCTTTTACTGGTGGTAGATAACGGGCTAGCTTACGGTGAGGTTTATAGATAGTTTTCATGTTGTATTTGTCCAGTATCTTGCCGATCCTGTCTGTAGTGTTTTTAATGTATGGCAGAATCGCTGTTTTCTGGCGGGTCAGAACAAAGAAAAGGCCGCCGCAGGAGAAAACAACGGGAAAGAAGAACTGACCCGCCAGAAAACAGCGATTCTGCCATACATTAAATACACTACAGACAGGATCGGCAAGATACTGGACAAATACAACATGAAAACTATCTATAAACCTCACCGTAAGCTAGCCCGTTATCTACCACCAGTAAAAGACACAATAGAATTACAGGCCCCTGGAGTGTATCACACTGAATGTAGCTGCGGAGCTTGTTACGTAGGTGAGACAAAACGTCTGATCTCCACCCGCCTAAAAGAATATATCCGTCACACCAAGAACCAAAACACAGATATTTCAGCAGTAGCCAAGCATTCCTACGAAACAAGGCACGGAATATCATTTGACAAGACCAAGATCCTAGCACCTATCCCTTGGAATCTGGAAAGGAAAATCCGCGAGGCTATCGAAATCAAGAAACATCCGAACAACATAAATTTAGAAGAAGGATATAAAATCAGTAATTCTTGGATGCCTATCACTCATAGTTTAAGACATACAGACCACAACATAAACACACGGGCCGCAACCCCATTACATAACAGCGCGGGCAAATCCCCACTGCCTGGCTGTGACGCATACTTTCCAGAATTCTCGCGAGACAGCCAGGGTTTACGTCAGCCAGAAAGGCTAGGATATAAAATGCCAAGATCAAGGCCACTCTAGTAGTGTAATTTCTGCCTGGGAGACTGTTTACCTCGGATCGAGTAGGGGTATTTCAGTCGCCTTGACAAAGAATACTGCAATATATTCGAAACGTTGGCAAACTGTACGTGATGTGCGTACAAGTACAACACGGTTCAACCCGGAAATTAAATTAAATAATTCTTCACACCGTGGAAGCTTCACTTCTAAGATCTTTTCAATTAGTTTCCTGATCGGTTTCCATATTAGAAAGTACCTTTCAAGTTTTGGGTTTCCACTATTACTGAAGTATCAAGCCGGACTTAGCCACTAACATTAAAAAAGGTTAACATTACTGTAATATTTAAAAAATAAATGCTCCTATAATCTACCTATATGCATTCTTAAGCTGTCTGTTGTAGCCTAAATTTTTATGTACATTTTTCATTAACAAATAATAAATAAATTAAGCAAATGACACGTTCCAATATAAATTAATATACAGTAATTAGAGCACTCAGTTTGTCCGACTCCTTGGATGAATGGTCAGCGTACTGCCATTCGGCTCAGAGGATCGCGGGTTCGATTCCCAGCTGGGTTGGAGATTTTAATGGCTTCTGATTAATTCTCCTGGCTCGGCGTTGGGTGTTCGTGTCAGTCCACACGCTCTCCTCTTCATGTACAGACAATGTACCATACTACCAAACACCACAGAAGCACGCAATAGTAATTACATCCCTCCATATAGCGTTGGCTTCAGGAAGGGCAACCGGCCGTAAAACAGGCAAAATCCACATGCGCTACGCAGTTCTCGCCCGTGACCTGTCAGGTGTGGAAAAAAGTGATAGAAGAAAATTAGAACACTCAATTTGGTTCATGAAACCTCAGATTTATTATTTTGATACGGATGATCCCATACTTACGTTAGGATTGGTATATCTTAATGTCGATTATTAAAATAATCTCCAAGATTTAATTTTAGCACTCAGTTTGTTTCTTAAATCCACAAACTGTTTTAGAAATCATAGATTCACATTCGAAGTTTCACCACTAGAAAAGCAGACATTAACAAATGATCTTCACAGCAATAAACTATAGTAGTAGTAGTAGTAGTAGTAGTAGTAGTTTTTTGATGTTTTGTTGTTACTGGTAATTTTCGCTTGGTAGGCTATGGTCCTTCTGGAACAGTTGCACCGTGGGGTTTGCTATGAATCCATTTGAGGCAACACACCCATCCAACCACCCATTCCAGAAAATGACTAAATTTGACAAATCTCTTTGGTATTCCAGGGACTTTCTCAAAATATTGATATTGAAAGGCAGATATTTAGGAGTCATATCTGAGTAGAATCCTACGATAGTTATGAGACGAGATGCATTTTTCCTGAATAGTGATGACGAATCTAGGCAGGTGTACCTGCTGAACTCCGTTGAATTCATAGACAATTTATACACTGCTTACAAAAAGAAGTATCTGAACTTTGGTACGAAGTAGCGTACCCACCTGCTGTTTCACATCCATGGTACTCTGCAGGGTAGTTTAGTTTATCCCTTGGTGATATTAATGTGGTGGGATATTGAAGCCAAATGCATAACCCTCCAGTGGTAGCAGTTATCTTTGTGACCGCACTCCAAACAGGAGTGGTTTGCTCTGTCAGTGCTGTGTGAGCTGCCGTATTGGTAAGCAGCACAGGTAGGATAGAGCACAAGACTGGGAAGGCATTTACCGTCAAAAGAGTCTTGCGTGCAAGAACCCTCTTGCAGGAAGGACGCATGCAGCGTTGCGTGGCAGAGCGGTTCGGCGTGTTTCAATCAGTCATTGCAGGTTGTGGCAGCAATATCAACAGCTAAACAATGTTAAACGGTGACCTGATTCAGGGAGAAAACTGAAAACAACGCCAGTTGAGGACTGATTTCTTCGGTTTTTTTTTGCTATTTTGCTTTACGTCGCACCGACACAGATAGGTCTTATGGCGATGATGGGACAGGAAAGGCCTGGGAATGGGAAGGAAGCGGCCGTGGCCTTGATTAAGGTACAGCCCCAGCATTTGCCTGGTGTGAAAATGGGAAACCACGGAAAACCATCTTCAGGGCTGCCGACAATGGTATTCGAACCCACTATCTCCCGGATGCAAGCTCACAGCTGTGCGGCCCTAACCGCACGACCAACTTGCCCGGTGATTTCTTCGTTTAAAGGCCCTCCGGAATCGCCACAGTACAGCCAGGAACCTATGAGGTGAGCTAATTAATGCACATGAGACTGTCATCAGTACACAGACAGTCCTCAATAGACTAAGGGAAGGTCAGCTCAATTCGCGGAGACCACTTTAAGTGGCCCGGTTGACCCCTCTTCACCGAAGATGCCGTCTGCAGTTTGCACAACAGAATGTAAACTGGCAGCTCCGTCACTGTACTCCAGTATTCTTTGCTAATGAATCCAGATTCCAGCTTTCTGGGTCAGATGGTCGTATTCGAGTCTGGCGACGTCAAGAAGAACGAAATTTGTCTTGCAACGTGCAGGAAACAGTCGCCTACAGTGGCCGATCAGTGATGATTTGGAGAGGAATTCCTTTGAACCATAAAAGTGACCTCGTAGTCATTCAAGGGTGATTGACAGCTGTGTGCTACATTGAGGAGGTTCTGGAGAACCATGTACCGCCGATCACAGACAATATTGGGCAACATTTCACATTACTGCATGATGGAGCCACTGCACATTCTGCTAGGGCCACCAGGGACTTCCTTGCAGCTGCTGGAATTAAAGGAATGGACTGGCCCGCATGTAGCCCCGACCTCAATTGTATCGTGCATCTGCGAGATCAACTTCGTAGGCGTATCCAGAATCGCCCATAAGAATTCCGCACACTCCATGAGCTGACAGCAGCATTATTTGAAGATGGGGAGTCATCCCCCAGGGTGCAATCTGGAGGCTCATCAGAAGCATACCATTCAGGTGTGCTGCTGTGCTGCGAGCCAGAGGTGGGAACACAGAGTACTGAAAAGTGTTAACTGTAAGTTTCAGTTTGTTTTTAGTTGGATTCAAGTCCAGTGACTTTCGATTTTGGACCACTGTGTCTGTTTGGGACAATCAATCGTAAACATGTGTGTATTTTTGCTGTTCAATTTTGGTTTGTGTACAAAAGAATGAACATGTTTTGGTTTTGTATAATCTACGCCTGCAAGATAAAGGCACAAAAAATATTACAGCCGACCAAAAGTTTGATAATTTTTTTGTGAGCAGTATATTTGTGCCAAACATTACAAGAGCTGAACGAATTCCGCCTTGTTTCAACAGTCCTAAGGGATCCAGGTTCGAGTTACGAGGGCATTTAAATTTTCACCTCTTTAGCCTTAGTACCGGGCGAGTTGGCCGTGCGGATAGAGTCGCGCAGCTGCTAGCTTGCATCCGGGAGATAGTGGGTTCGAATCCCACTGACGGCAGCCCTGAGGATGGTTTTCCGCTGTTTCCCATGTTCACATCAGGAAAATGCTGTGGCTGTACCTTAATTAAGGCCACGGCCGCTTCTTTCCCACTCCTAGGTCTTTCTTATACCATCGTCGCCATAAGACCTATCTGCGTCGGTGCAGCTTTAGCCTTAGTCATCCTATAACAGAATATATCGTCAAAAGCCATTTCTAAATATAGTTATTATTTATTTTGTTTAATTGTCCTTAAATGTAAAGATCTATATATTGCATATTATTCTCACTCAATCAGTCACGGTACACACAGTAATTAATTAATTACGAACATATAAATTACAGTTTTTAAATATTATGTAATTCCTTTTACAAAGCGCGCTAGTGGCATATTATTATAATTATTATAAGTAAAAAGTACCTACCGAACGAGTTGGCCGTGCGATTAGGGGCACGCAGCTGAGAGCTTGCATTCGGGAGACAGTGGGTTCGAACCCCACTGTTGGCAGCTCTGAAGATGGTGTTCCGTGGTTTTCCATTCTCACACCACGCTAATGCTGCGGCTGTGCCTTAATTAAGGCCACGGCCGCTGGCTTGCCACTCCTAGCCCTTTCCCATCCCACCGTTGCTGTAAGACCTATCTGCGTCGGTGCGACGTAAAGCAACTTGTAAAAACTACAACTAATAGTAAATACACCCACCTTGCTCATTAGTTATGGCAACAAAATTCAAACACCGATACTCAGGTTATTATTCCGTTTCGGCACTCAATGGTATTTGTATGTCCGTTTAGAAAGTAGCTTTAATATCATCTTCGGGTAGAGGAGTTCGCAGGATGGAGGCGGAGTGGGCTACGTCTGAATATGAATATGCGTCTTGGCTAGATAAATAGCCGTGTAATCTACTTTACAGCTGTGCTCTTTTCTGCAGTACTGGACTAGAAGTTGACCTAGAGATCACTAGAAACGGGTATTCATGATGATGGTAGTTGTTGAATACCCACTCACCTAGTATAACACAGACGGCTGACCTGTTTTCATTACACTTCAAGAAACTGTACTTGGACGGAAGAGCACTGTTTAAGGCTTTCGCATTTCCTTATTTCGATGAAAGAGGAAGGGATTTATTTATTTAATTAATTTAAATATACATAATCTCTATAAAATGTTAATCCTCGCAATACAAAATAAATATAATAGCAGAAGTAATATAATTCAGTATACTATAAAATGCTAGTTTACAGTGGAACAAAAAGACCGAATATAAAGATGGCGTACTATTAACCTTAGTAAAAAGAAAAAATGTACGTCCAACAATCAAGGGGAAGGGGAAGAAAGTACAGTCTCATATAACAAGTATATATATATTGGTGTAATGTAGGGTATGTAATATGGAGAGAAGAAAACTATAATGCAGATCACAGTTCAACCAATACAAAATGTAATTTTTAATTGTGATATCATGTATAATCTGAGATTCAAACTTATAAAGGTATCTTCTTACTACTGAACAGCTTAAGGTTTCATAATTATATAAATTGTAGATATTGTGTATACGTGCCGCATAGCAAATAAAAGAGTTGTGTACTCTAGCGGTTGAGAGTGCGGTATCTGCGTTGTACGTATTCCCTCTGAATCTGTTGCGCCATTCGAGAGAATGCAGACTGTAAATAATGGATGAGATTTTGTTTTGTAATGTTTAGTGCTAATAATGCTATTACTAGGATTCTTCTCTCTTTTAATTTAAGCCATTGAAGTTGAATAAAGTAAGGTGTTATATGATCATCTGTACGGATGTTTAGAATTAATCTAACACATGCGCTCAGTGTACGTTGCATTTTGAAGTTGATAGAGAGAGAGAGTAATCTAGATAACCTCTAGAATAATCTCTTTCTGTTCAGTGTGGGACCTTTCCAGGAGTCCATCAATTAATAATAATAATAATAATAATAATAATAATAATAATAATAATAATAATAATAATAATAATAATAATAATATCTCTTACTTCAGAATACAGTGCGAGGATGTGATATATGTACTGTTACAAAAAGTACTTACATCAGATTAAGAAATTTCTTGAAGAGGGCAGATCTATTTATTTCCTTGATGAAACCTGGGTAAATGCAGGGCACACTACTACGAAAATTTGGAAAGCTGAAACTATAAAACCTAGTAACGACGGATTTCTCAGGGGATTATCGAGTGGGTTGAAATTTCCCTCCGGCAAGGGTAAACTGCTTATTGTTCTCCATATAGGACATTAAAACGGTTTGCTCAGGCGAAACAGTCTAATGAACGATAGAGAAATGTTTTGGAACAGGAAGTAAGTACTTCAGAATACACGTGCTTGCGATTGCTTTCTTCGACTCTCAAACATGGTGAGACAGACTGGGTAGAGTTTACGTAGAATCCGAACTAGTGAGAAATGATTTTCTATGGAATACATTTCACATTCATGACTACGATTCCAACCATAGCGAAAGAAGTTATCCACTTACCTTCCACGAGCTGTTTCTAGGACTCGAAATTTCTGACAGGAACAGATTAAAATGGAACCGAGTATCAAGTAGTAGGCCTATTCTCTTGTCCACCCACTGTACGGTTTTGTACAGAGAGTTACAAAAATATTAGAGGTTATCATTATAACAGGTTTTACCCTAATTTTTTGTGCAAAACTGTTGTGCGAGGTAGAGGGTAGTTGATAATATTTGTTTGCATTCTAACCTATTACTGTATGATATTTTTGACGGTAGCTATTGTACTGTACTAGAGCAATGTAACAACATTGCACAGTTAAGTGATTCGACTTAAAATATTGGAATCTCTTTCATCTGTATTACCATACTACAAAAATGAAGAACTCTCAGATACTATGCAAAAAATAACGTTACATTTTACAGCATCTTCTCAGAATGAACTCTAATGGATCACCAAATAGATATTTGACTTCTTCTGTAAACGCAAAACAAAACCCAATTGGTTTAAATAAACTGAAAAAGACCTAGTAGTATTAAATATTACAGAAAATTCACTATTCGATCGAACAGTTCAAATAATAACTAAAGACATATAAGATCCCCAAATACCGAGCTCGATAGCTGCAGTCGCTTAAGTGCGGCCAGTATCCAGTATTCGGGAGATAGTAGGTTCGGACCCCACTGTCGGCAGCCCTGAAAATGGTTTCCCATGGTTTCCCATTTTCACACCAGGCAAATGCTGGGGCTGTACCTTAATTAAGGCCACGGCCGCTTCCTTCCTACTCCTAGCCCTTCCCTGTTCCATCGTCGCCATAAGACCTATCTGTGTCGGTGCGACGTAAAGCAACTAGCAAAAAAAAAAAAAAAAGAAGATAATCCCAAAACAAATCTACGTTAAAAGTCAAACCTATTATCTCGGAAGACGAGAGGAAAGGAAGATGAGGAAGAATGAAGAAATACTGGGCACTAAGAAAGAACACACAGATAAATGATTGATTCAACGTACCCCAAAGAGGGTGAGACGAAAGAAGAAGAAGATGAATGGGTGGATTTTAATGAAACTTGGTATTTCAGTTTAGAATAAGATCGAGTAGGATCTTAGGTGTAAGTTGTCCTTCAGAAATTTGGTCACTAATATTTTATTCTCAGTTGTATCGAAGACTACTCCCACGGTTGGCTTCACACGAAAATAGCTCATTGCGAATTTTTGTTCTATAATAAGAAAAATATCAGTGGCAGTCATATTAAAGTTTAAGTCCAAGAGCTGCTATAGAATGTAAAGAGAGTTGCTATGGTGATCATTCCGGCAACGTTACAAAAGGCTTTCCTGTCAGTATATTTTTGAATAGTTACCCGATACTTGCCTTTCTGTTATACCAGAAGGAAGAAATCAAATCAAGATTAGCATTAACGAAAATAATGTGAAGCTCTTAAGGACTCCAGAGAGCAAGGAAGCGAGTACGTCACGACAAGCCACTAACAGGGAGAGGCATGCCCACGTATGTGCGTCAGATTCTGGGGAACAATAAGAGAGGTGGACAAAAATGTCATCATGCACATGCTAAGTAATCCTGTCAGCAATAGGTTCTACAATCAGTATTGTATTATTTGGCGATTAGTTACGAAATATATCTAGACATTTTTCAAAATGAACCAGAAAAAATAGAATAGACTTAAGTAATGATGGCATGTGGCCTCCGAAGAGGCTTGATGCAGGTCTCTTGAGCTGACGTCCTATAGGCGACCTGCGCGTCTATGAGGATGGGACCCTATTTATGATGAATTATAATGGTGAAGACGTCACACACACCCAGCCCCCGAGCCTTCGGAATTAAACAATGAAGATTAAAATCCTCTACGGTGCCGGGAACCGAATCCGGGACCCCATGGACCAAAGGCCAGCACGCTAACTACTTAGCCATGGAGCCGGGCATAGTGTTGACTTAAAACAATCAGGTTTCCTCTTACAGTATGTAAGATTCTACGTGCGTGCTAAGAAATATAACTCACTTCTCTTGAATAAAATTGTCGGCTTCTTGTTCAGTGGTATGCGGAAATAAAGTTATACTTTCTCTTTCACTCCGATTCATTTTCAGCAACTGAGGTCTTCGTGTAAAATGAATAATGCACATGTGCCACGTACGGCAACAAAGACAACTGATCATCATACTTTTGCTTCGTTAAGGGTATGAATATCTCTCATTTCTGTAGGCAGCCACTTAGTAACAAATGCATACTTACTAAAGAAGATGAGTTATAACAATCATCTCCAACACCTGGATTATACTCTGAATCCAGAAAACACCAGTAATTAAAAATTTCCCATGGTGGCGCTTACCAGTATCTACCACCAACTTACTTTTCTTAAATATAAAATTCTTTCTGAAGACTTCTGCTTTTAACTGCACAAGCTGTTCAGAATTCTAGTCTTGTTAGCATTGCGGTAGGCGATATCCTTTTCTGTTCGAGTCCATCTTCTTAGAACAAAGGTATCCCCTGCTAACCAGTAAACATGTTCTCAACACATGTTGTAAGTAACGACAAAGAGTATCGTGTTCCATTCTAAACTTGCTATGTTTTAATCACTTTCTGAACACATCAATCAATGTTCTGAACACATGTTGAAGTTAACGACATCGAGTACAGTGTTCGATTCTAGTCTTGTTATGTTTCAATCACTTCTTTAGTGATCTGATCTTCTTAGAACAATGATATCCTCTGACATGTTCTGAACAGTGATCTGAACACATGTTGTAAGTAACGGCATCGAGTATCGTGGTCGATTCTGGTCTTGTTATGTTTTAATCACTTATTTAGTGACATGAACACAACAATCAATGTTCTGAACACATGTTGTAGTTAACGACATCGAGTACATTGTTCGATTCTAGTCTTGTTATGTCTCAATCACTTCCTTAGTGATCTGAACATGTGTTGTAGGTAACGACATATCGCGTCATTATAGCAATGCATGTTTAAACTTGTTGGATAGAGACATAAAGCTATGCCTTGGCAGAGGAAAAGGAGGAGGAGGAGGTAATAACAGCCTATGTATAGCCGCCATCTTGTGCAGTAGCCTCTAGGCTAGCTTTCTCCATAGGAGCAGCCGCACCGAGCTCGATAGCTGCAGTCGCTTAAGTGCGGCCAGTATCCAGTAATCGGGAGATAGTGGGTTCGAGTCCCACTGTCGGCAGCCCTGAAGATGGTTTTCCGTGGTTTCCCATTTTCACACCAGGAAAATGCCGGGGCTGTACCTTAATTAAGGCCACGGCCGCTTCCTTCCAATTCCTAGGCCTTTCCTATTCCATCGTCGCTATAAGACATATCTGTGTCGGTACGACGTAAAGCAAATAGCAAAAAAAAAAAAAAAAAAGAGCAGCCGCCATCTTGCGCAGTAGCCTCTAGGCTAGCTTTCTTCATAAGAGCAGCCACCATCTTGTGCAGTAGGCCCCTTCAGCCAGCTTTCTCCATAACAGCAGCCGCCATCTTGCGCAAGCTCCCTTAAGCCGTCTCATAAGAGCCCATGTATAGCCGTTATCTTGAGCAAGCGCCCGTAGCCTTCATCTTTCTCTATAAGAGCTTGTGTATAGCCGACATCATACGCAAACGCCCTTGGGAGTCTCATAAGAGCCGATGTATAGCCGCCATCTCGTGCAATCGCCCATGGCCGTCTCATAAGAGCCTAGGTATAGCCGCCATCTTGTGTAATCGCTCATGGCCGGGATCTCTAACAGCGTCTTAGTTTAAAAACTGAGATAATAGTATGTCGAGAAGGGTAGCTCGGTAAGTATGTTGAGAAGGGCAGCTTGCTTTATAACTATGATCGTAGGAAGGGCAGCTTGCTATCTTGTCCTGTTAAATTCCGCGCTATAAAGTTTACTTCCGTCAAGATAGTAGCAAGCCATGTGCATGTAGTGCTGTCTTGTTTAAGGAATACAGCACAACATCTGTCAAAGAAGCATGTGGCTTTGAAGAGCACGTGGCTTGTAAAAAAGCACGTAGAATTTCAAATTGCCCACCACCACGTGCCTAAGGTAGCAACTATGAAGTTTAGTGCCGTACAGATAGCAGCACTGACGTTCGCGATGCTGTCTTGTTTAAAGGTAGCAGCATGACATCTGTCAAGAAAGCACGTGGAATTTTAATTTGCCCGCTACTACGTGCCGAAGGTGGTAGCCGTGAAGTTTAGTGCTGTAAAAATGGCAGCTCTGACGTTTGCGATCGTCTGTTGTTTAAAGATGGCAGCTGTCAGTTTGAAAACTGTCAAAAAACCACGTGGAATTTTTCAAATTGCCCGCTACTACATGTGTGATGTTTGGAACATCAGTGATAAATTATTGAACTGTGTAATTAATTGATAATATGTATATATTTAATCACTGATAGGTCATTTTTAAATTAATATATATAGGGTTTTAATCATCCATTTCACATCATTTCATTTCTTTGTGTCGCGGCTATAACATATTCTGAACGAACCACTAATTACACTGTGGAATATTTAACTCGTAAACTTCCTCAATTATACTTTCACTTGGTTTCTTTGTATCTGGAAATTTTATAGTAAAAAGCACATTACTGAACAGCTTCCACTCCCTGTCTATACGCTGCATAATCAGACTCAGATAATGGATATGGTCAGTCCACATAACAAAAGTAGCCAAGCCATCATTTGTCATGTTCCGATGTGCAGACGTAGAATCGTAGTAAGAGTGTCTTCCAAGATTGTCTCTGTGTCTAAGAGTCAGAATAAGAATGTCCTCTCCAGCTCTTGTCTTCGAAGTATATAGGTTCAAAAGTCTCCCTCCATCAGCTATATCACATGGTTCAGTATGATTCGAGGTCTCATCCCTTCTCCTATGTATTGCTAGGAATCCATCACGTTACTTCATTACGTCCATTCACATAGGCTGAACTTTCCCGCTGAAATATAGCGTCAGGTAGCGAAGTTCGAAAAGTCGGCGTTCATAATGTTTCAACTGCCTCTTCAGAAGGTGGAGAGGGTAAAGTCTCTCGTAACCTTGATGACGTACTTTTCCTGGAAATGGGCTGAAATTAGCCTGCTGACTCTGGTCACCTCACAACTGCCATTGGAAAATTTACTGCAAGCTATTAATATGAATGATGTTGAAATACTTTACCCAATATGTAGTGCACATGTGTCAGTGTGTTTATAATGAAGGATCTGATTACATGGCAATATGCGTACAGTTTAAATTCGCAATGAAGAAATGAAAGATATGTTTTTGCACGCTGCTGCCTATACCTCAGCACCTCCCGTTACGCTATGGAGCCATGGCTAAATGGTTAGCGTGATGGCCTTTGGTCACAGGGGTCCCGGGTTCGATTCCCGGTAGGGTCGGGAATTTTAACCATCATTGGTTAATTTCGCTGGCACGGGGGCTGGGTTTATGTGTTTTGTTCATCATAATTTCATCCTCATCACGACGCGCAGGTCGCCTACTGGAGTCAAATCGAAAGACCTGCACCTGGCGAGCCGAACATGTCCTCGGACACTCCCGGCACTAAAAGCCATACACCATTAAAAATTATTATTATTATTATTATTATTATTATTATTATTATTATTGTCCCCCTCCGTAGCGTAACGGTTAGTGTTATTAGCTGCCGTCCTCGGAGGCCTGGGTTCGATTTCCGGTACTGCCAGATATGTAAGAATGGCAGGAGGGCTGGTATGTGGTTGAAATGGTACATGCAGCTCACCTCCAATGGGGGTGTACCTGAAAAGAGCTGCACCACCTCGGGATGAGGACACGAGTTTGCTTGCTTGATTATTATTATTATTATTATTATTATTATTATTATTATTATTATTATTATTATTATTATTATTATTATGTTACTAGCATAATAACCGTTGAATATCAACGACTCTATTTATGGCCGTTTAATGTGTCTCACTAGAGTTCCTTGACAAATTTATCCGATCACTCGATCACCAGGCAGAGTCCTGCTTCAGTGCGAGTTAATCCGTCCGATAACAAGTTTCTGCCTCTGATCACATCGCATCTATTTGGAAGCTGAGAATCACGTCGCCAGAATTGTTACATCCATTTCGTGCGCTCTTCTACAGCAGAAATTCGTGGGTACCATAAATGAATATGGGTTACAACGTGAGATACCGACCTGAAGGTGTGGCCCAGCCGCAGGACGTCATCCGGTGATGAATTCAAAGTATGCCACAGCGAGCGCAGGGTATCATCTGAGATCGAGGAAGAATACCCGTTACTGTATCAATCAATCAATCAATCAATCAATCAATCAATCAATCAATCAATCAATCAATCAATCAATCAATCAATCAATCAATCAATCAATCAATCAATCAATCAATCAATCAATCAATCAATCAATCAATCACCACTGATCTGCATTTAGGGCAGTCGCCCAGGTGACAGATTCAATATTTATTTTTTTCCTCTTAAATAATTGCAAGGAATTTGCAAATTTATTGAACATCTGCCTTTGTAAATTATTCCAGTCCCTAACTCATCTTCCTATAACCGAATATTTGCCCCAGTTTGTCCTATTCAAATCCAACTTCTCTTCATATTGTGACCGAGTTCGATAGCTGCAGTCGCTTAAGTGCGGCCAGTATCCAGTATTCCGGAGATAGTAGGTTCGAACCCCACTGTCGGCAGTCCTGAAGATGGTTTTCCGTGGTTTACCATTTTCACACCAGGCAAATACTGGGACTGTACTTTAATTAAGGCCACGGCCGTTTCCCTCTCACTCCTAGCCACTTCCTATCCCATCGTCGCCGTAAGACCTATCCGTGTCGGTGCGACATAAAGCCAATTGTAAATTGTTCATATTGTGATCTTTCCTACTTTTAAAAACACCACTCAAACTTATTCGTCCACGCCATCTGTCCACTGACAGCACCGAACATACCACTTAGTTAAGCAGCTCGTCTCCTTTCTTCCAAATCTTCCCAGCCCAAAGTTTGCAATATTTTTGTAACGGTACTCTTTTGTTGGAAATCACAAGTTGAATTTTTCCAATTCTCGAATCAAGTAATCGAGTAATCGTGGTGAGGGTCCCATACACTGGAACCATACTCTAGTTGGGATTTTACCAGAGATTTATATACCCTCTCCTTTTCATCCTTACTACAACCCCTAAATACTCTCAAAACCATGTGCAGAGTTCTGTACCCTTTATTTACAATCCCATTATGTGATTACCAAACAAATGTAGTACAAAACCACTAGAAAGAAGGAACGGCAGAATCAGAATTGAGGAATAACGGGAGAAAGAGAAGTAAATTGGAAGAAGATGAACGAGAAAATTGAGGAGAAGAATAATAAGAAGCAGCAGTGTATAAGGCAAAATTACAGAGGATGATGAGGCGGGAAGAAGCCACAAGGATGGAGGAGGTGAAACGAACCGAAAGGAAATGAGGCACGTAAGAGCTGAAGAAGGTAGTTGAACGTGTACAAGAGAAAAACGGGAAGAGAAAGAGAACGGAAATAAGGAAATAAGGAAATGGAAAAGAGCACAAGTGGGAGAAATGTAGAAACCGACCTTTATATTTTTCCTCCTCTTCGTTATTTTTTCTACTCCCTGATGGGAAACATGTGGACTTGGCCCACTTTTACAATGGATGCTCTTCCTGACGCCTGTGTATGCGGAGGAAATTCTTCTCTATTGCGTGTTCTGTGGTGGTTGGCATAATTGTCTGTAAATGAAGACGACTGTATTGGGCCAAACACGAAACATGCTCCCTAGCCAGAACAATTAACCAAACACCGGAAATCAAACCCGGGACCTCCAGACCGAACGTCTCGATACTAACCATTCAACTAAGGAGCCGTACGTGAAACACACCTTCCTACTACTTACGCATATTTTCGTACAATATTAGACGGGGCAAACGTTAACTCGGGCCGATGACCTTCGATGTTAGGCCCCTTAAAACACCAAGCATCATCATCAAACGTTAACTCAATTTCTAATGGACAGCATTTGAATAATTTCTTTTGGTGTGTAATTCTGTCTTTCTAGTTTTATGGCAATTCATCGTTCGTAGAAAGGTGTGAGTGCATTTTTGAACGAAAGGATTCTTGTACTTTCGAGGTCAAGGTCACTCCAGACTAGTTACAAGTTGTTGGAATGCCGTTTGGGCAGCTCGTATTAACAGAGCGGTTTTCATAGGTCTTTCTCTTCTTGGATAAGGTCTCTCTCTCTTCCTGACCAAGTAGGTGGTGAATACAGTAATGTAGAGTGTAAATCTCACTCGGCCACGGTTATAGTCATTAGTTTCAACCCATTGCGCTTATAAATTGTCAGACCGAGCGATTTGACTAAGTGGTGTGCGTCGTGCAGCTGTAAGTTTGCGTTCAGGATATGGTGGGTTCGAACCCCACCGTAACCAATCCAGATGATTGATTTAAGTGCTTTTTCCCACTCCAGGCATATATTTATACCTCAGTTAAGGTCACAGGCTTTACCTTCCCAGCTCTCACACTTTTCTGTCCTTACTTAGCCGAAAAATTTGGTGCTTACGCACAGAAAAAAATCGAAATGTTTTGACTTATTTTAGTGATTTAATTACCCTTACATGAAGCAACAATAACAACGAGTGCTATCCAGCAGATAATGGAGTATATTTATTTCAACTTGGGCTCAGAAAGCCACCTCTTCTCCCTGAGCGACTGAACCCTGAAGAAAATAGGTTACTCCAAGAAATTTGGAGACTGGGAGGTGTTCTTGCTGCTTGCCTATTCTTGGATGCAGATTCATATTTTCATAAGATAGGTGTTACGACTATCTCAGCCACACTGCTTGGAATTAACAATAGGTTTAGTAGTCTCTCCTGCGAAGCTGGGTGAACCCCATTTTTAGGACGCTATCGTCCACGTTTGGAAGTCATCGTGTAGTGTTTTGTTGTAACGGAAACAGGCGACTAAGAATATTGTTGGTTTAAGGGGCTAAAGAATAATAAATTACCAACAACTTATCTTCTAGAACATTAATACTCAAGGAAGATACAGGAAGACATTTTGCAAGTGTTTTAACGTCGCACTGAATCAAGTCTTCTGGTGACGACGGGATAGGAAAGGGTTGGACCAAGCAAGTGGCTGCGCGGTTCGGGTCAGGTAGCTATCAGCTTCCGTTCGGGAGATAGTGGGTTCGAACCCGACTGTCGGCAACCCTGAATATGGCTTTCCGTGGTTTCCCATTTTCGCACCAGGCAAATGTCGGGGCTGTACCTTAAGGCCACGGTCCCTTCCTTGCCACTCTTATCCCACCGCCACTATAAAACCTTTCTGTGTCGGTGCGATATAAAGCAAAATTGTAAACAAAAACAAAAACAAGTTAAGACGGGAAATAAAGCGATCCTGGCTTTAATTAACGTATTTGTCTACTGTGAATATGGAGCACCATGGAAAACAATTTTCAGTGTTGCTGATTATGGGGTTCGAACCCACCATCTTCTGAATGCAATCTTATAGCTACGTGACCCGAACTGCGTAACCAACTCGCTCGGTTGAAGAGAAAAATTGTCAATTTCTAGAAGAATTAAGTTATCGGGAAGAGCAGGCCTATTTATTTATTTTTTACAATAATTACCATGTCATCTGCATATCGTAACGAATTTATTCATTCTCCATTGACTTTTACTTTTTCCCGCAGTTACGTCGAGGTCAGCGCTACATACCGATTTAGCAGTTTAAGGTCAACTATGGAGTGTTTTCTGTGGTGGTTGGTACTGTATGAAGAGGCACGTACTGTATATCAGATACTCACTCCCTGAGACAGAGGAATTAATAAAAGACACGGATAAAATTTCCGGCCCGCCGGGATCGAACGCGAGGCCCTTTGAACCAATGGGCATTCCGCCAAAGAGCCGGGCACTATTAACCTTCACTGTAACTTCTATATCCGTTAGTCATCATACCTATTGTTCCATGTTGGAGCAGGGTCCATTGCTCGACACTCTGATCTCCACTTTGTTCTCTTATTAGCATCTAGACCAGGGGTTTCCAAACGGCGGCCTTACTTTGCATCCCGCGAGAGCTTTTAAAATATATTTCCAAAAATGTGAAGAAAATGTACAAACAATACTTCATAGCTCGTTCAAAAATGTAATAATGTTTATATCCTTAATAGGCCTAGATTTCAATTCACACATTCAAGAGATCATTAAAGAATTCAACACAATATTCAAAGGAATTGAATTCTGAAAAAGCAGTATACAATTTTACGTTAGTCCTCTTGGTGCTACAATCGAGGAACAAGAACCACAACCCAACATGGTCTGTGCGATGTACAACCCGATAGGTTCCTACAGACCGGACAAGAAAAGGGATCACAATTTTTAAAACTGCTTTGCAGCGAAAAGTACCCAAATTTAAGACAATTTGGACTAAAAATCACCTCAATGTTTGGGAGCACGTACATATGTGAAAGTGTGTTTTGTGTTATGAAATTCATTAAAAATCAACGCAGAAGTCGACTTCGAGATTCTTCCTTGCAGCATTTTTTGAGATTAGCTACAACAGAACTGGAGGTAGACATTCGTTCATTGGTAGATGCAGCTGCTCGACCACACTACTCCCACTAAACTGTCCTTTAAGTTTTGTTTTGACTGCATTATTAATTTCAGTTTGTCTTTGGGTATTTTTTCCTTACTGTCATTTGTCAAATATTAATGCAAATGAACTGACATTGTTGGGGGCTCTTCTTCAAAATTAAATTGTCCTTGGTATAAGTGTTTACTTTTCTTCTTCTTCTCCTTTATCTGTTTACCCTCCAGGGTTGGCTTTTCACTCGGACTCAGCGAGGGATCCCACCTCTACCGCCTCAAGAGCAGTGTCCTGGAGCTTCAGACTCTGGGTCTGGGGATACAACTGGGGAGGATGACCAGTACCTCACCTAGGTGGCCTCACCTGTTATGCTGAACTGGGGCATTGGTGTGGGATGGGAAGATTGTAAGGGATAGGCAAGGAAGAGGGAAGGAAGCGGCCGTGGCGTTAAGTTAGGTACCATCCCAGCATTTGCCTGGAAGAGAAGTAGAAAACCACGGAAAACCACTTCCAGGATGGCTGAGGTGGGCATCGAACCCTCCTCTACCCAGTTGACCTCCCGAGGCTGAGTGGACCCCGTTGCAGCCCTCGTACCACTTTTCAAATTTCGTGGCAGAGCCGGGAATCACACCCGGGCCTCCGGGGGTGGCAGCTAGTCACACTAACCACTATACCGTAGAGGTGGGCGTTTATTTTTAATTTCACTATATTATGCAATTATAAAATAGTGTTTTAAGCAATCCAAATGATTAAACCGTCGTTTCAATTGAACTATGCACATTATTTCATACTGGTAATTCTGTTCTCTTTACGAAAATTCGCCTATTAGTAAAGTGCGGCCCGCAATCATGTCTGATGTTTCCAATGAGGCCCTCGAGCCTTTACTAATTGGAAACCCCTGGGCCCTGTTTTATAAAATTAACTAATAATATTAGCTAATAATATTCGAACTCATAAAAATAATTATTAGTTAACCAAATTCTGTTACATAAAGATTTACACATGACTAATAAAATATCATGCCCTTGCTGGCGAGATGTAGTGTTTACAGTGCACTATGTCTCCTGGTATGGGCTATATCAAATTTGTTACTTTCATTGACCTGTCTCAGTCTCATCCTTGGCTTTGACAATTTGAAAGTGACTGAGGTATGAGTGATGCTAGTAATACCATTGCTTATGCAGCCAGTCCCTGTTATGAATGGTGTGAAAATATGACTCATAGGGTCGGTTGGTGCATGCATTTCAGTGGGCTTGGCAGACTGATATGTAATAGCAGCGGCTGGCTCGGTGAGGAAAGCAACGGGAAACTACCTCACTCCTCATATCCCTAGCACGCCTCTTCAGTGACGCCTAGGCTATTTATGACAGCTGTTGGCGGAGCTGCAGAGGATCAAACCAGCCTTCGGGCTGAATACCCATCAATAAAATATCTTCACTAATAATATTAGTTCATTAGTCAGCTGATACAAGTGGAGGTTAGAATCGGTCTGTTGCATATGTTCTTGGTTTGGGTTTGTTCCTAGCAGTAGGCTAATGCTTGACTACACCCGACTATTAATCCACATGTTCAAAAGGCTTACTTGATATTTTCGTTGTTGTGACGTCAATACATATGAAAATTGATAAATGAAGTGAAAATAATGTGAGAGAAGAAAATTTCTTTGCGGAAAGTGATTGAGTTAAAGCGTCAACTATTCGCAGCCTTTTGCACACCATCTCTCTCCTTGTTCCTTTTACTTTTTTATTTCATGTGCTCTTAAATATCTCTGTTGAGATGGACTAGCAACATCTTTGTTTACTACCCCTATTGGTGGGGGCGGTAGAATAACAGCCACGGTATCCCCTGCCTGTCGTAAGAGGCGACTAAAACGGGTCCCAGGGCTCTCAACTTGGGAGCGTGTGTTGGCGAACGTGGGGCACTGAGATGAGTCCTGCCATTGCTTCAACTCACTTCTGTCAGGCTCATTTTTACTACCCTTCTGACCTCCCTTGTTCAACTCTTGTTCTTTTCCGACCCTGATAGTATTAGGTTACAAGGCCGAGAGAGTCTTTCATTTTCACTCCCTTCGTGTCCCTTCTCTTTCTTTAGCCGATACCTTCATTTTTCAAAATGTTGGACCCTTTCCATTTTTCTATCTGGTTAGTGTTATTATAGATGATGGTTGCCTAGTTGTAGCATACTTCCTCTTAAAACAATAATCATCACCAGCATCATCTTGGTTTACTGGTGATATAAGCCAAGATTTTAAAAGATACTTGGGAGTGTCCGAGCAGAACTGCACTAGAGAAACACAATGATACTGTATATCACTACCAACCGGTGGAGTGCAATGCGAAGCTGCTATTTTAAGGTTATGCTTTATTCCTTGCAGTGGAACGTTCTATTACCTACCAGTCCTATCAAGCAAATACTCAAAAGTTATGTCATCTAACCTAAATCTCCCATTGTACCGGTATTCATATGTTTGTTACATGTCAGTATAGGCTGTTTTTGACGTAACATTTATTGAACGGTGAAAACCTACACTCGTTCCTTATCACTATTTGAATCAGAGTCGACCATTTCAGCGATCTTCATGATTTTATGCCAAAATATTAAAATACCGCTCACTTTGGTTTCACTAATAATATGAATTATGAGTCAAAATACGCGCATGGAAATAATCCTAATAATATGAGTAACTTTTATTGGTCATGTTGTTCATGAAACAATTTACTAATATTATTATGAACATCTACTAATAATTTTGACTCATAAACTAATAACTAATATTATTAACTAATAATTTTATGAAACATAATACTAATGTTATTAGTTAATATTATTGGTTTCTTACTAATAATATTAGCGAAAGATGTTTTATGAAACAGGGCCCTGATCTAAACGATAGTAGCGCATGCCTTCCTGCATTCTATCCAGCCAGCGCTCCTCCGGCTGACTGTGAGGTCGTTTTTCAGATGGGTTGAGATGAAGTACAGCCTTCATTACAGATGTTTATTTTATATTTGCGCAATTTGCTTTACGTCGCATCGACATAAATAAGTCTCATGGCGTCGATAGGATAGGAAAGGGCTAGGAGTAAGAAGGAAACGGCCGAGGATATAATTAAAGTATAGTCCCTGAATTTGCCTGGTGTGAAAATGGGAAACCACGATAAACCATCTTCAGCGTTGCCGACAGAGGGGTTCGAACTCACATTCTCTCGAATGCAACCTCACAGCTGCGCGACCCTAATGGCACGGCCACTTGCTCGGTAGATGTTTCTTCATGGCACACATGAAAGTTGTGACACCTCATCTCTCCCCACTCCGATATTTCTTTCTTTGTGTCAAGTTACCGACAACATTAAAGTACCACGTAGTTCAAATAATTGTTTTCGATGGTATTGGTTTTACGTTCCACTAACCACTTTAACGGTTTTTGGAGATGTCGGGTGCCGGAATTTTGTCCAGCAGGAGTTCTTTAGCGTGCGTGTAAATCTACCGACACGAGGCTGACGTATTTGAGCACCTTAAATTACCACCCGACTGAGCCGGGATCGAACCCGCCAACTTGAGCTCAGGAGGCCAGCGCTCTACCACTTGAGCTACCCAGTCCGGCAATAACAAAATAGCTTCCGGTGCACATGTGTCAGTGTGTTTATAATGAAGGATCTGATTACATGGCAATATGCGTACAGTTTAAATTCGCAATGAAGAAATAAAAAATATGTTTTTGCACGCTACAGCCTATACCTCAGCACCTCCCATACTGTTACACCCATATGAGGCTGAGACTTAAGTAAAAGCTACATTGTGCTCTGGATCTGTGCTAAGAAACAGGTGCAAATAAACTGCATCCATAAAAAATTATTAGCAAAAAGTGGAAATAATAATAATAATAATAATAATAATAATAATAAATTGTCCGCCTCTGTGGTATAGTTGTTAAGGTGATTAGCTGCCACCCCCGGAGGCTCGGGTTCGATTCGCGGCTCTGCCACGAAATTTGGAAAGTGGTACGAGGGTTGGAACAGGGTCCACTCAGCCTAGGGGAGCCCAACTGAGTATAGACGGTTCGATTCACACTTCAGCCATTCTCGAAGTAGTTTTCGGCGATTTCCCAATTCTCCAAGCTAACTTAAGGGCACGGCCGCTTCCTGCCTCTTCCATGTCTATCCATTTCAATCTTCTCATCCCCTACAGGGTCCCTGTTCAGCATAGCAGGTGAGGGGCTGCCTGGGCGAGGTACTGGTTCTCCCCCCAGTTGTATTCCCAACCCACAATTTTCACGCACCAGGACACTGCCCTTGGGGCGGTGAAGGTGGGATCCCTCCCTGAGTCCGAGGGAAAACCAACCCTGGAGGGTAAACGGATTAAGATAATAATAATAATAATAATAATAATAATAATAATAAAACATGACTTATATAGACATACGCAGCCGTGAAGATGGTATTGCGCTGTATCCTACATTTTCCTCCGTATATATGCCAGAACTGTGCCTTATTTTTTAAAAAAATTATCTATTTGTGGTTCCTGGCCATGTCCAACTCAAACTTGACTTTGTATGTACTCTTCACAAACGTACTTTAATTAAGGTCATGAACAGAGGAAGTGGCCGCGCAGTTTGAGTCACGTAGCTATTAGATTGCTTTCGGGAGATAGTGGGTTCGAACCACACTGTCGGCAGCCCTGAAGGTGGTTTTCCGTGGTTTCCCATTTTCATAACTTAAGACCACGGCCGCTTCCTTCCCACTCCTAGCCCCTTCCTATCCCATCGTCGCGATGTAAAGCAACTTGTTAAAAAAAGAAAAAAAACTGTAAGGTCACGGCTGCTTCCTTCCCAGTCTTAACCATTTCCCACCTTAGCGCCGCTGGTGCAACGTTAAACTGTTAACAAAAAATTATTCCTTCAACCCTACAGTTTACTGCAGATAAACACATCTTGAATTGGAGTTTCCTTTACCGCAGATCAAGAGGAGGCGAGTCTGAGAAAGCCTTTGTATCGGCAGTGGGTCAGTGGACCGGCCAGTCCGAGAAGAATGAAGTAGGAAGTATTTGTAGGCCGAGTGGTGTTAACAAGCTCTCTTCTTCAACACAAGCAATCAGTAACTTACTGGCACCGTTACATACACCACAAGCACGCTTCACTATTGTGATTGCGAGAGCACTGCCTGCTCGATCTGCATCCGATGGCTGCTTAAACTGCCTGCTCATTCCATACTCAAACGTGTAATAGACCTTACAAACAATCTGCCGCTAGATGGCGGCACCATACGTACCCATTTACCGCGTGAATACAACTAGATAAGCATACCAGCAAAATTTAAAATCTGAAAGTAAAAGAAATACTAAAGAATTTTACGTATAAAGTGGTGCTCTAGAGAGTTATAGCTTCATCACTTTTCGAGAATGAGGTTTCGACGAACAAGAAAACCTGGAAACTTTGTCTGTATGGTACTTCCCTACATTACTAAGTAGAGGTTTCACGACTTTGGCCACCACAGTTTCTGACACAAGTTCCTGGTGCTTATTGTCACTAAAACACTTTAAAAACTTACATTGGCTCAAAGAAGGTAGAACATAGTTTTTTATAGTCTGGAGCAGACTTGCAGATTTCTTGCAGTATGGTAGAGCCGCCTCAACAAATTTCTGAAGCCTCATAATTAGGCCAATAAATCGTTGCTAGGGCTAGCGCGGCTATCAATGGGGATGAATTAAATGAGGTAGAAACGTTATTCAAGCACGTGCTGCATTCTGTTTTTTCTTCGATTACACGCACTAAATAACCACACACTAATCCCTGGTAAGCAGTTTCCGAAGTGACACACACTGACTCAGGGGGCTCACGAAAATCTTCCAGTAAATCAAGTACATACTCAGGGAATAATAATAATAATAATAATAATAATAATAATAATAATAATAATAATAATAATAATAATAATAATAATAATAATAATAATAATAATAGACGGCCTATTAGGCGACTTGCATATCTGTGAAGATGAAAGCCCTACCTAGGATGATTTCTAATGCTGAAGATGCCACACACACCCCAGCCCCTGAGCCACTGGAATTAACCAATTAACTAAATAGGCCCTACTTGCGTAAATAATAATAGTAATAAAAAGAGCAGTATATTAACACGATTTTATACTGCTAGCAAAAGACTCGTAATGGAATCTTAATCTGCTTACCCTCCAGGGTTGGCTTTTCCCTCGGACTCAGCGAAGGATCCCACCTCTACCGCCTCAAGGGCAGTGTCCTGGAGCTTCAGACTCTGGGTCGGGGGGATGACCAGTACCTCGCCCAGGCGGCCTCAACTGCTATGCTGAACAGGGGTCTTGGAAGGGATAGACAAGGAAGGGTGAAGGAAGCTCCCGGCATTTGCCTGGAGGAGAAGTGGAAAACCACGGAAAACCACTTCCAGAATGGCTGAGGTGGGAATCGAACCCACCTCTACTCAGTTGACCTCCCGAGGCTGAGTGGACCCCGTTCCAGCCCTCGTGCCACTTTTCAAATTTCGTACCAGAGTTGGGAATCGAACCCGGGCCTCCGGCGTTAGCAGCTAATCACACTAACCACTACACCACAGAGGCGGACAATGGAATCTATGACAGCATATTATTCTGTTTTGTACCTTCACATTAACAGTACAGTGTCCCCAGATATTATATTACTTAGTATGTAATACTTCAAACCTTACGCTTACCATTTTCTGCAATGGTGTTTGAAGAGCTCTTGTTAGACGTCTCTGTGCTTGAATCCCTTCTCTTAATCATCGCTGAAATTAGCGGTTGTTTATAAGCTGGATACTCAGGGAAAGGGCTGGGTACAGATCCTGTTTTTAATTTTCGCGTTTTGCTGGTCACTTTGAAATCGTCATTTACGAAATGTAGACTGCAAACCACAGAATAATCAGAAGGAATCCATTTACTTCCCTTGCTGTTTCCTTCCCTTTCGACGCAATTGTGTACTTGAAGGTATATCATGGAATGAAATATCACGGCATTCTGGTTTCCCTTTCTTTGATTTGCAGAAAGGCACGGAGCAGTACACCATTTTCACTGAAAACAAGTACAGTCTATCCTATTTCCCGCTATTTCATTCCGACAGGTCTGGAGCCGGTTGGTGCTGCCACCTGCTGTGGGTATTTGTAAACGGAGTGTTTCATTTAGTGCCATGTTAAAATGTAATGAGCAGGCAGTATAAGCAGCCATCGGATGCAGATCGAGCAGGCAGTATGCGAGAGAAACAACCAGGAGTCTAGCCAAGGGAGGTTACTGGGGATTAGAACAAACATCCCCCTCCCCCTCAACGGAAGTTTTACAAAATAAAATAAAATAAAGAGAAACTGACAATAAACAAGTGAAAATCGATTCAAGGGATTGACTCTTTGGAACATTCACAGAGACGTAATTGTAAAACCAACAGATTTCTTGAATCTATTATTTTCTAAGAAGTCTTGAAGAATTTTAGATTGTAATCTGGACATACCATTCGCCATAAAACTATTCACCTTGATTATATTGTTTCTGTTCTGTATTGTAAGGTAAGATTTTGTAGTGTGACTGTACTACAATCTGAATATCACCACTATTTTGTGTATCAGTGTACTTACGACACTCGCGCCTGCGCACACCACACGCACAAACACGTTCATTATGTTCTATCAGCATTGTGTAACTATAACACCCCCAATCAGGCGATCCTGGCTACGCTACTGAAAACAACCGGACAGGTCTATAGAGGCGTTCGCGTCGAACACTTTCATCTGCAGCATGCCCTTTTAGTTGTTATTTATTTATTTATTTATTTATTTATTTATTCATTTATTTATTTACTTCCGAAAATACCCACGCAGCTAGCAAATAACATATAACATGCACATAATTTATCGAACCCCGTACTCTTGAACGGAAGCTCGCTGGGCTGACCATTCAGGAATTCTTCTTCTTCAGATGTATTATTCTCGCACTAAGTTGGGTCGCTGGGGAGGATTAACTTCCTCCAATTAATTGTTCCTGTCTGCGACCAGGTTTTCTTGTATCTTGAGCTTCGTCATATCTTCCTTAACTTCCGTTCCCCTCTCAACATGGTCAATTCATCACTTAATTCCTCCACACCTAATGTTCCTCTATCTTTAATTTTATGTTTCAACTTCCTTTACGTCGCACCGATAGGTGTTATGGCAACGAATGGATAGGAAAGGTTTAGGAGTGGAAAGGAAGCGGCCGTGGCCTTAATTAAGACAGTCCCAGGCATTTGCCTGGTGTGACAATGGGAAACGACGGATAACCATCTTCAGGGCTACCGACGGTGGGGTTCGAACCCACTATTTCCCGAATGCAAGCTCACAGCCAACTCGCTCGGTAGGCTGTAAAAACATGCCGTAAGATATCAACTCACCTCATCCCCGATCCTATGTCAGGAAACGGGACCAAGGCGGATACATACGTAATACGATACATTAGTCTAAGGTCAAATACGTAATCTGACGCGGGCAATATCATATTCTGATCTACACCTCAAAAAATCAGTTTCTTCCATGAGTTACTCGTGTTCGTAAATCTATACACTTTTGTGATTAAGCAATCGCTAAATTGTAGATTGACAAGATTTAGTTACCTTAGGGATAAGAACATAATTTTCTTTGAGAGGTTCATGTAGGCCTAAAGAATGCTTGAAACGATGGACAGTTACATTTTTGGTCACTTATATATTAAGGCCTAGTTAGCTGCTGAACTACCATGCTATGTTACAGCTTAGTTTTCGAACAATAGGGATGGATGTGTTATTCCAAACGTGTCCGCTAGGCAGCGTATGTTGTTTGTGTGTGCAATTTGCTTTACGTCGCACCGACACAGATAGGTCTCATGGCGACGATGGGGTAGGAAAGGCCCAGGAGTGGGAAGGAAGCGGCCGTGGCCTTAATTAATGTATAGCCCCAGCATTTGCCTGGTGTGAAAATGGGAAACCACGGAAAACCATCTTCAGGGCTCCCGACAGTGGGGTTCGAATCTGCTACCTCCCCGATGCAAGCTTACAGCTGCGCTCCCCCAACCGCACGGCCAAGTTGCCCGGGCAGCGTATATGTAATAGCCAGTATGCGCTTCCCTCATTTCATTTTTATCTCATGTTATCTATGTGGAGTATTCAGAATTTGAGGTTTTCAAATCTAAACTTTTATTTTTATTCATAGAACATACAGTTTTCATCTCCTAATGATGCTATGAAAGAAAAGGTGAACAATAGAGATGCGATGACTATCGCTGATTTGAAAGCAGAATTCAGGAAAAGAGGCAGAAATATAAATGGAAAGAAGCAAGAGTCGCTACCACGTGAATTACACAATATGGCAACATTTTAAGTAACTTTGTTTAACGTTGAATTCTACACGCGCAAATAATCTTTTAAAAATATGTTTGAATTTATTATTATTATTATTATTATTATTATTATTATTATTCGCCAACGAAAGGAACGGCGTCTTTCACAACAATAGCGTCGGAATTTTACTGAACTAAAACTTTTCCTCTGAATTGATACTGTAGAGGTCACATTGTCACAAACTTATACTGCGAAAATCATTAGTCTGAACTTTAGAAGTGCTATAACTTCGTAAGTTGAAAACATTGAAAAATGAATGAAGAAGTCAATTAAAGGTCTTAGGATACTGTTTCATTAGGAAAGAATATAGTTCTTGTTTTGTATTTAATGACATTATGCACAACTTCGTTTGTTAACAGAGAAACTCCCATCAAGAAAACGAAGGAAGAAGTGACGAACGAGAAGCGCAAATTGTTTACTTTTCGTGAGGTATCTGTCTGTTGTGTTTTGCTGCACCTCTATTGCAACAGTAATACCATCTACCGAAGGTGAGTCGCAGCAGGAGAGACAGAAGACACGTCTATTAGCAAGTATAATGTTACTGCTGGTAAGTCCCTGGGGCTCGATCTGAGGATTAGTGGTTGAGTGTCGGCCTCTGGATCCCAGAGTACAGGTTAAAACCAACAGATGAACCATTTCCAAAGTTATTCGTATTTATTTGTTTGTTTATTTATACATAAGATATACCACCAACGGAGACATTCTCCATTTACAGGTGGCTTTTTTACAACATAATGTACATGATAAGGAACATAATTTTTGAAACAATGACAAGAAAATAGTATTTGAAAAATGAAAAATAAGAGAAAGAAAAACAAACATGGTAAATAATACAATTAATTTATTACGCTTGTTGTTTCCACCAGAATATTTTTTAATAAATATTAATGTTGTTATACAGTAATACAATCTTTATAAAATATTTTTTTAAACAAAATCTTGTTATGCCCGTTTTTTATTTTTACTAACTACAAAATAATGATATAATATTTGATTTTAGATCGCTGTGTGAAACTACAGTTACCACATGATGCACAAAATCTCGAAGAGTCATGTAAAGTCAATTCTCCGATTACATTCAGAAGTTTTGTAAATAGGATTATACATTTTAACTAATGGGGAATTTTTGCGACTCACTGTTTTCGAGTGTTCAAAATAAAATGTTTGTCTTGTCCGTAAATTGGCAATGTTCACATTAAAGTTCACTCTAGCAAGTACCTCACTGTCATTACTCACATTATTTATGAGTTTGTATAAGAATATTTGGTGAAGAATTTCCCTTCTGTTACATAATGACGAAAGTTTAAATTCATTTGGCAAGTTGTTGTATGAAACCTTTTCTTTCAGTGCTGAAGTATGATTCGTTTTATAATACAGAATGCGAAGAAACTTTTCTGAACATTTTCGATTTTATTTACCTGGGACGGATAAGGATGTGTCCATGCAATACATGCATACTCATCTTTACTATGCGAAAATATATTATCTTCTTCTTCTTCTTCTTCTTCTTCAAGTGCCATATCCGGTTGCCCAGACGTCGGCGATTACTCTGGAGAAAGTTTTTCTGTCTTCTGCTAGTCGGAAGAGTCTCTCAGTTATCTCAATACCGGTCCACTGCTTGATGTTGTGTAACCATGTTATCTCTGGTCTGCCAATTCACCGTTTGCCCTCTATTTTACCTTGGAGAATGAGTTTTATGAGGCCATATTTGTTTCCTCTTAATATGTGGCTTAGATAAGCTGTTTTGCGAACTTTTATAGTTGTTATTAGTTCTTGCTTTGTCCTAGCTCTCCTTAGGACTTCATCGTTGGTTATCACATCTGTCCAGGGTATTCTAAGCATTCTTATGTGCAACCACATTTCAAAGGCGGCAAGTCGTTTGATACTTGCGGCTTCTAAGGTCCATGTTTCTGCTCCATATAACAGTACTGAGCAGATGTAGCACTTCATTAATCTCTGTCTAAGCTTCAGATTTAGATGATTATTACAGAACAAAGAGCTCATCCTGCGAAATGCAGCTCTAGCGTTCTCAATTCTGCATCTGATTTCCTTATCTGGATCCATACTCTCTGTTACTATGCTGCCGACGTACTTGAACTGGTGAACTTGTTCTATTTTACGGTTGTTTAATGACAAGGTGACATTTGCATTACTATTTCTGCTAAATACCATTAACTTAGTTTTTTCTACATTTATATTGAGACCATACTGTAAACCTCTGACATGGATTCTGTTCAGGAGTTCTTGAAGGCCTTCTATAGTGTTGCACAGAATCAGAGTGACATTGTTTAGGTCCCTCGAATTCCTAACCACAAAACCTAAGGGTCTGTAGGCTTCATTTGCAATTTCTCAATATGCCCTTTAAAGGCCAATCTACTATCCATTAGTATTCCCAATTCTTTTTCTAATTTAGAACTTCCTAAATCAGTGTTATCCATATTGTATTCAAATAGTACTGTAGATTTACTCCTTGGTAAGGTCACTCTGAGACACTTATTGATATTAAAATGCATTTCGTAGTTCGTTCTTAACACATTATACGTATTATTAATATCGGTCTGTAATTTTAAAGCATTCTCGTGAGTGGTGGCAGTCCTGTACAATTTAATATATGCATACATTAGACATTTTGGTACCTGATAACCTTTGTTACGTCATTAATAAATATTGTGAAAAAAGAGGCCCTAGATTGGAGCATTGAGGCAAACTAGCTGTAACATTGAATACAAATGATTTTGTTTGGAGATACATTACAAATTGTTTTCTCCCAGGGAATTTGAATATTGCACGGGACAAGCTATAATTAGAAAGTTTTTGCAATAATTTATCGTGATCCAGTTTATCGAAGGCTTTTGAAAAATTAGTGTAAATCACATCTGTTTGATTTTTATTTATCGATTCCCTTAGAATCCCTTAAAAACATCTTGAGAAAATTTTGTAAGGTTAGTAACTGTGGACCTACCCGAGAAAAGAACATGCTGAAGGGGAGTAATGTAATATTTTCCTTAAGGAAAACTTGGTCAATAAATTACTTGTTCAAAAACCTTCGCCGGTGCGCACAACACTGATACAAGTTTATAATTTTCCAGCATTGCTAATCTTCCATAAGTACGAAAATATTTGAGTACTTATAATTCAATTAGATATTGTGTGAAAGTTTCGTCACTATTTCAGAACATCCTTTTAATATGTACACAGGTATACCGTTAGGTCCACTTGACTTACTCGATTTAAAATTTTTAATTGCCTCCCGATTCTCACACTCGCTAATACTATATTTTGGCAAGAAGTGAGGTACTTCCAATTTATCTGACTCGGTGATAATGTAAGAAGATTCTTGGTTTGAGCAAACACTTTTAAAAACTCAGTAAAGTTGTCTGCTATCTCCTTACTATTATTTAGTAATGTTCTATTGAATGTCATTGTATTTAGAAGTATGTTGCTCTTCATACGGTATTGAATAAAATTTTAAAATCTTCAGGATTAGTTTAAATATTTTTCTCAGATTTATCTCAGCTCCATATGCATATTCGATCAGAGGTATAGATTCTCTTCTGATGCCTTTGTATTTCTTATGTACGCTTATGTACAGACATTAAAAAAATAAACATATGCCAACAATTTCCGGCCATTTTGGATCAGTGAATAACTGTATCAGTCAGGACGATCCTACTCTTTGTCAAAACGCCAAGAAAGTGAAGCCTTTCACTGATCAAACATTAACCTAGGAGGGACGAGGAAACAGTCTTACTCAAATCCAGAAGATACGTGTTGGAAAATAATTGGACATGCGGTTGCATAGAAGAGCCCTAGAAACAAGGGTAGGTTGGCAGGTGGCTATTCACAGAGTGTGTTACAACGAAATCACTCTGCACATGCACATTATTTCTTAAATGCCTCGTAGGTGCCATAGTATATTCCAGACCACTGGTTCAGTTTCTCTCTGCAAGATGTTCGAGTATCATGTGAAAATGGCAGAGCATACCTTTATGAAACTTGGCATATATTTTACAATCTTGTCTTGACTGAGATGGTGGGTTAATTGGCATTACAATATTCATAGGAGGAATAGAGACTATGGGAGGGGTTGAAATTGTTCCTTGTTGATATTTTAAAGGTTGGATTACTTAGGAATGTTTCAAACACTACTTCTTGTTCAATGCTAAACATTTTGGGAATATAATTCTACCATCCGATGTGAAATGAGGAAACTCCTGGAATCTTTCAATTAATGACGACTTGGAAGCTGACACTTCCTTGTTTCCTGCAGGTCAACTCAGACTACGGGTGTGTACTGTGGGAGGTCCTTAAGGAGTATGGTTTACTCCTTCCCGACTGTTAGGTTTTATTTGAGAAGCCTTTCAAGAATATACTTTTTATATACTTGAAGTGAGTCGGCAAATATTTTTTTTTCTCGGAATAAATTAACGGCAAGTTTAATCAATTTAGGAATAAAATAGGAATATAGGCAAATATAAGTTCTAACTTCAATTTAGGTATTTTTAGTCACTATAGGTAGAGCCCTGCGCGGATATACAAATATTATCCGCATCCACTCCGCATCCGCATGCACGAATGGTTATCCGCGGATATTGTAAATATTTAACTACAGTGTATTACACACAAAGTAGTGAAACGGTTAGATCTATTAACATAATACAACAGGCCTGACACCTGGCACCAGAACCCCTACAGTCACAGGTTTATGAGGGATTTTCTCTTACGACAACTACCGACGTACTGACCTTTGTTCCATCCTTCCATTAATTGCGGGCAGGAGCCAGTTGGGCTTCGGTCAGATTTACGACTTTATAGTCCCAAGGCTCTTTATATAACACCGTTCTCCCGTACCAGTGTCAAGGGTTGTCTAACCACAAGCAAAAATAAGAGTACATCTGAGTGAAAAATCAATAAACATCATTATTTAGAAATTATCAGCAAGATTATCCTCACTACCACACAGTTTGCATCCGCCAAGACACTAACTTCGCGGATATCCGCGGCCCCGCATCCGTGCAGGCCTCTAACTATAGGACTACCATTTTTAATTTCATAAATGCATGAAACGTGTAAATACAAATTCATTCTAAATAATCTCTTCAGGAAAAAATAGTTTTTTCGAAAATCCGAGGTCTAATGATTAAATCTTTCTACATAGGGTTGGCGTCAGGAAGGGCATCCGGCCGTAAAACAGAGCGAAATCCATATGTGTGACACAGCACCCACGACATACGGTAGGCGTGCGAAAAACGGTAGCAGAAGAAAGAAGAGTTACTCTCACTGCAACCGGCTTATACAACCTTTGCCTGCTAGACACCTTGGAAGTGACAGTTCTATGTATCCCAGCTTGTTGCTGAAGGCGAGTTCCATCCTTCGACGTACCCGTGTGTGCCTGACAAAAGCAATGCCTCCCTGGGAATTAATGTCGTGCTCACGTAATTCTCTGAGGGTACGGCTAAGTTGCAGGCTGACGAGCAGTCTGTTCCCGTTGAGTGGACACCTGTTGCGCGGTGGACGCACTGGCCGCTATGAATATATGACAGGTGACGATGTTAAGTGGGTGCAAACACAAGTAGACTGGCAGTTAACATGTTTTGTCGCTTTATTTATCATCCCTCGGTAAACAGACCTCAGAGAATACTGTACGAGTAACTGATAAAATCAAGTAAACATTTACTCTTATATGACCGAAAATCTATCTGCTGAAAGTTCCTAATTTAAGAAGATATATATACAGTAAAACTTGCGCAAAGCGTAATCGCAAGGGACCAAATTATTTTCCGAATTAGACATGTTACCGCATTCGACAAAACATCGGGTTTTTGCCTTAAAACACAGATCACACCACCGTTACACAAAACGTGGTGTACTAGGTATACAATAATTTGAAATATTATTTAGAACTTACCCGTATTTGCCTACACATAACGCTCGGCTACCAAAATTGATGTACGTAGTACTGTAGTACACAGATTTGTTAATTGTTTATTATTATTATTATTATTATTATTATTATTATTATTGCGCTTTATTGTAACATACTGCACCCTTGCTTACTGAATTTTTCTTCAACTAAGGTTATCCACCGATCAAAATTGCCACGTAGAATATCATCAGGTGCTGAATGGACCCTTAATCGAACCGAAACAACCTCACGTTATATTTAAACCGATTAATTATACACAAGAAAAAATATTTACTTCATATGTTGACTTGCTCCTTGGCAAGGCATGGTGCTCCAAAATTCACTTTTATCAAATCCCTAATATCTCTATAAAAATACATGATCGCACAATGTGTCACAAACAGACACCCCGAAATAGATTTACTTTATTTATTTATTATATCAAATCATATAGAATATTGTTCCACTGAACTGCAATATTTATAAAACATACTTAAAAGCTTGAGTTTACATTTAAGTTAACACACAAATGATTTTCAGTTTATGTTAATTTATAATAAAACAATTTAAATTGAATAAACCAATCAGCACGGATTTCTGAAAATTAATCTTACAACTTCACTGAATAATAATTAATTTAATCCGGCCGTCTATGAACGGTACCAACAAACTAAACTGAAAGGGTAACACCGATGGACGGTGTTGTAATAATCATCACCATGCTATCATTAGCATCTAACGCGAACTAATTAAACAAATGGTCTTCATTAGAATGTAGAAAACATACCCATTACAATAATCATGACCACTACTGTGGTAAGGAACACGGACAAACGTTCACTCATTCATGTAGACAACGATTTGTTATTAATCCCAGTAATCACAACCATCATCTTGACCATTGAAGAAATGCGCTACTCAAAAACTATGACCAGTGTTATCATAAACCAAAATCAAATTTTATCACAAACACATAACTTTAGTGATCAACACCAATAAAATTTAGCTGACGCACTACCATCGCAGACTGCACTGATCGTATAATGATTATCCACAAATATTAATTCACACTAGGATAAACTAATCATAAGTCCTCGCAGACTGAACTAACCATCTAACTTGGATAATGAACATGGAAAATAAACTGGACACTGATCATTGCAGACTGAACTGACTATCTAACCTAATTCATGAATGTTGAAAATAACTATCATCAACGTACGTTGACTTTATACTAGTGATCTCTCTCTCTCCCCCTTAGTGGATGTATTTATACGTTGTTACAAAAACATGGAATATAATGACATGACATCATCATTCTACATTGTTACGTTCTTATAACTCTAAAGTATTTCCAATACAACTGTTCGTGTGGTCCACTAACTAATAAAAATTACATATGAGTCTAGCCGCAATCATTACGTCTTTAACAGATCACTACTGCACAGCTCTGATGGTCCCTCAGACAACCAGAACTGAGGCCATCTAATAATTAAACCAAAATCCTAACTGTGGGTGCGTGACAGACGAGTGCCATCATTTACCCTTATCATTCGATAAATTCGCCACAACACACATTAACAACCTACTGCCACAACTAACTGTGTCAAGATTTCGCCGTAATAACTCTTCCATCTCTCAAAAACCATGAATCCAGTACACAAAATATCATCTCTATCAATTACGAGGTTTACAAAATAGTGTTACTTCCTTTGACTCTCTTAAATCTTTCAGACAGTCGTCTGATAACTGGCTCGCAGTATTCTAAAAATATCTCGCCCTTCCGCCTAGCGGTTTGTCACTCATCCCATAACACCTGTCAATTTTCTACCTGAGATGAATCTGCATGGAACAAGCTAGCTTATAATACACTCATTTCATTTCTTATAACATTTAGCCTTCTGAGATCACATGATTCCTAAAATAAAACAATTCTCGAACCCTGGACATTGCAAATGCCTCCCACGGCATTCTAACACATTATTTCCTCGGCATTTTCTCCTCCCGGCATTTTAACACATTATTCCCTCGGGGCATTACATCTTCCCGGCATCAACACATCTTGAGTTTGATTCTCCCTTGGGGCATTTCAAATCCGGAATCCACTGAACTCATTTATTTTAACAATGTCTCATCATGGCTATTGGAAGTCTGTATAATCTCATATTATTGTCTTATACAATGTTATATGGCCTATCCTAATCTCATTTTTATTTATCTTTAAATTTCATTTTAATATCATGGCTTATTTCATGGATTAATCATCGTACTGAAATTACGTAACTCTTCAAACAAACTTCTAGCAAATACCAAACTTTAAATGATAGGAAAATAACGCCGATCTTGATTTAATTTAGACATTATTATATCTCTACCTGATACTCAAAAATATAAAAATTTTCAACACTCAACCATATTTTACGTTATGCTTTCACGTGGAATCTGTTCGCGCAAATTCTTTAACGACAGACTGGCATAAAACTTACCTTTACCTTACCCTTACCTTCTCTAATCCGATTTAACATAATTGTCTGAAGTTTTGGGACTCCAACATAAAATGTGCCTAGACTTCTCATAACATCTCACTGCCACACAGCACTTAGTATTTAAACCAAAGCAATGAAAAATATCAAACTATTGGCCTGAAACTTTGGCCTTTATTTATACAGAACATAACGATGCAGAATACACTTTAAGGAATACAAATCCTGCCATCCACCTGGATTTCTGCTGAACAATAGCATGTTCTCAGACAATGCCATTCGCCGACCGCCCAATTAAGGCTTAACACACCATGTTGATACTAACTACACTTCACAGAATTCTTCACGGAGATTCTTAATTAACATTATATGTAATTTTATTTTCTTACATTCTACACACTTAATAAATGCGAATCTTCAAGTTTATTTCACACGTTTCTTCTTGAATACTCTTACATGCAATACTGTACATTTACCACATATGAATTGATGATACTTTTTGTTAAAGGGACCTAACATCTAAGGTCATCGGCCCCACATATGAATTGTTATCAATTCACTTCTTATTCATATTTCAACATTTACACCATCTGACACATTTAACAGGCAAAGGACTGTATTAATACTAGCGTGCCGAGATATGCCGTTAATTGATCGTTTCATCACCAAACGCGGGCAAATTTAATATTCGCACGAATATGAGTGTATATTTTATTTCACACTCCCCCAGTTCTTACCATAGACTGGTATTTCACTCTTACCAATTACCAATCTTGAGTGTTCAATTTATCAACCGCATAAATGTAATTGGCCCATAGCGACACAGACCTGGACTCGCGTATCACCGAAGAAGGATTTTACCTTGCCTCCCTCACAACTCTTAGTATAACCGGGCTTTTGGCGCGCAAAATGTGATAGGATGATTGCATCACATTACACAATTTCACTATCCCACGGTTCTCATGTCTGGTGTTGGTGTCCCTAATGTTCAGAAAAATTCGAGGAACATGAATCTCATGATTTTATAATTTTAATTTTCCTCTAAATGGTCTAAAACACTGACGCGTGGGTTGAATAAACACTCCCCCCCCCCCCGTCTCTTCCATAATGACATCCACGTGTAGCTTCGAATCTTCCCACGGTCTAGCACAATCTTATCTTTCCATTTTTGGCCAGAAGAGTTTTGGTTACACGACAATTCCTTTCAGTTTACTAGGCATTCCACTGTACCAATTCATGTTTTAATTTACGTCTGGGTAATGATCGTATTTTAGAAATCAGCCACGAGTATTCTCGAATCTATTCGAAACTCTCACCTAGGATCTTATAAATCTAGATTCCTTTCCTACCCGAAGAGATTGCAATTCTAACTTCTGTGCTCTTGTCTCGTGGGTACGAAACATGAAAGACACAAGGTGCTCATCAAGTAACGATGCAAAACAGGATGCTCCTTTCACAACAATGTATTTCGCGGCTAAGTTGGCTAGTAAATTTAGGTATCCCTTTTGACGACTGTGAATGATGGGTTCAATACAGCATGATACACAGTACATCATTTTGGCGCTATCACAACACATTACACTATTTCAGAACACAAGACATACGTTTTCCATTATAAAACTCTGCAGGGTCTCCCATATAAACTAAGACCATCCAAGCGGTGTTTTAGTCTCCGATACGTAAGCTGCAGTATTGGAGGCGCGCGCATAGTTCTTGACTTTGCAAGCAGCGTGCACATATTCGACCTCGCAAGGATCAGTCATTTCAGTCTTAATCTCAGCTGTTAACTTGGTAAGACAGTTATCATTGAAGCACTGTATTTTCGTACTAAAAGTTACGCGGTACATTTGTTCAGCAATTTCCTGGTTTTGTGCCACCTTCACGAGCACAGCTTCAAAATTGTTACACATCAATCCGTACAAGTTTACACAGGCCCATTGTTTAAAACCTACTAATTAGATATTGCGAGGGATATCTTGAATCACCTAATGATTGATTATTTGACCCACAGCTTGTGTTCTCTTCAAACGAGCCCTGGTTTCATCTTAATGGGTGTGTGAACAGTCATAACTATTGCTATTGGTGTGTACAGAATCCTAACGGTGTTTATGAAGTCCTTCATTATGATATGAAGATTGGTGTTTGGTGTGCTGTAAGTGCAAGGTGAATAATTGAGTCTATTTTTTTCGTTACGACTTTCGACTGAAGACATTCGACTATTCAGTCGATAGTTCGAAGGGACTAGTCGATAGTACTCATCTCTACTGCCGGGTTGCCGAATAGACATTCCTCAGAAGAAATGGAAACCACATCCCTGTTTGTCGAAAGAGGAGTACAAATATCTGAGTAAAGGAGGTTTAAAACTAGAGAAATATGCGACACAGCAGTGTTAAGAACGTTGCGGAACTGAGTAATAACCTTCAAAAGTAACAATGCTAAATTACGAGCCATCTCGGCGAAAGCCCACCAGAGAAATTGGCATTAGGGTGAAAAATCTTTGACAAATATATTGTGTTCGCCTTAATACACTTATTTACTTCATACCATTTGCGGTAAAACATACGACGCTAAAATGTTACTTAATTGCGTTGGTACAGTATGTGTTCAACATTTCTGAAGATTATTGAACATGTTGATGAACAAAGTTTGCTGCAAGGACGCAAAATGAAAAGTGAAAATCCACAGCCTGTTTCCAATCATTCGATCGTGTCAGGAATGGAGTGAATGAAGTCCCCATCTAGCGGTGAGGGCAGGAATGGTGCCGACAGTAGAAGCCTGTCGAACTCCTCTGGATAAGAAATTAGTGACTGACAGATGGAATAAAATTATATTGGAGAGTGTTGTTGGAATGAAAGATGGCAGGGAACACCGGAGTGCGCAGTGAAAAACCTTTTCCTCTTCCGCTTTGTCCAGGACAAATCTCATATAGAGACACCGGGATTTCAACCACGGAACCCAGCGGTGAGGAGCCCGGCGCGCTGCCGCCTGACCCACGGAGGCTCCTGTAAGGGCACAAAATATGACGTTATATTCTCGCGTAATTCCGGAGTATTGGTAGGTGGGTCTTCTGTCTTGAAAGCTGATTCTTTCAACAAACCCCAAATCTAGGCATCTAGAGCCTTAAGACGTCGCCGAATGCAGAGTGGGTCTCGGCCCACAAGTGGCCACGATTAGTCCGTGGTTCGACAACTCTGCATTCCGACCAGCCAACTGAGCAGATGAGGGGTGTCCACAGCTCCACAGTGGGTCTACGCCTTTGTATTCGGGAGGCGGAGAGGGGTTGGTTCCGACCGTCGGCGCTCCCGAGAATGGTTTTCTGTGGTTTTCCATTTTCCTGCCGTGACAGTTTCTAGTATAGGTCACGGCCACCAACCCTCTCACCTTCACCGCACACCTCCTTCTCCGATAAAAATCTCCTGGCTTGGGAGATGGCGTCACCGTCCAGGAGGCCCGCCTCCACCTTCAGGGGAGGAATGAAGACAATTATAAGTAAGATCCTTGGTGCAGGAAGGTCAGGGGAAAGGAGTTCCACGATGAATTAGACGATCTCCGAAGTGTTGTTGCAGAAGGGTAAGTGACTCCCCCGCGGTGTGGGCTGTAGCTCCATCTTACTGCAGCCATTGTCGTTAGAGGGTTAAGTTTCTGGCGCGACAAAAAACGGTGCAGATCCCATACGAATGGTATAATAAGGCCAGCTAGAACTTTGATAACATGTCACTTTTTCACTGCTGCATCACACATTGCCAACTTATATGTAAATCTTGATTGATTTCTTTCTGCTAGTGGATTTTACTTCGCACCAACACAGATTGGCCTTATGTCTGCGACGGGATAGGAAAGGGCTAGGAGTTGGAAGGAATCGGCCGTGGCCTTAATTAAGGTACAGCCCAAGCATTTGCCTGGTGTGAAAATGGGAAATCACGGAAATCCAACTTCAGTGTTGCCGACAGTGGGATTCGAAGCCACTTTCCCCCGGGATGCAAGCTCACAGCAGCGCGCCCCTAACCGCACGGCCAACTCGCCAGGTAGGATCTTCATACTAGCCCTCTGATTACAGAAATGCGTATCCATTAAGTCATTTTTTGGTCTTTTTAGTCATTTTTTAAATTTAAAGTCTTGTTTCTAGCTCATTTGTCCCGTTTCTCTTCGGGGTCGGGTATGTAGTGAGATGAATCTTCGTATTGAGCAGTATCCTGCCGGCCCATAAGAGATACTCAGGTCATTATTTGACGTAATATGTAAATTTTATTGATATGAATTTCAGTCATATGTGGTAAAGTAATGAAACGCAAGATAGCTGAGACCGGAGGTCGATGGAGCCATCAAGTCGCTGGATATTGCCCAATACTTCCTCGGGACCGTGAGAATGGCTTAGCGTCACTAGGAGTTGACACATCTCGGCACGTGTACGATGCTGACCATGAGAAATTTTCAGCCAATGAGAACGTGAGGATGTGGCAAATAGGGAGTCTACATCACGCGAAGTCATAATCACAGGTTGGCCAACATGTGCAGTTGCTTGAGATAAATTCTGTCATTTGACGGATTTACACAGGTCTATAATTGAAATATGATCAGGAGTACGATATAAAAATTAAAGGAAGAGATTTGATATTATTTGAACTGTGTTTTATTGCTGTGTTATAATTACTATTTTGTCATTATGAATGGCAAGCATTCTGATTGGTAGTTTGTCTAGACAAGCGGGAATCCCATAGTTGCAACGCTTGCTTAGCACCCCAAGCTCTGGAGAGCGTCATTCTGATCGCGGATACTGACGTGAGGTGAGCGTTGTTCGATGTGCTCCGAGAATTGTACTTAAAAGTTGCCACGTGAATATATCATTAACAGAGTACGGTTAATAAGACCAATAAATAGTGTTTCAGTAGTGCAGTTGAATAAATTAACTGATGCAGAGTTAATTGCAGATTATTTTATAGTGCAAAGTTCACTACCAGTAAATAGACGGTGATAATTAGCCGCAGTCTGGAAAGTGCAGGAGAGACGTTCCGTTGTCTCATATTTTCGTGTCAGTCGCGTTTCGCGAGGAACTCTCGATACGTACCGCGTGCCGCTCTCAGTAACTGTGTATATACAACTCAAGTGTAAAATTTACGGTGTATTTATATGTCAGTGTGTTGGCTGAGTTTATAGCCAAGAAAGGGTTGTTCGGCACATGCAGAATTGAGCGGTGAAGAGATATTCATCCAAAGCCTTCTGTGTTGCAGTGTTCAATATCTTTCAGCAAGAAGATGGCTTCGCCTATGGAAGAAGGAAGTGTATTTCTATGTTTTGAAGCTGTGATCAACATGGAGTAGACACCCAACGAGGCGGGTAGTGAGCCGCTGCCATGTATCCAGAGAGTTGTCCAAGATAAGGCGCATGTCTTAAATATTGAAATTTTATGTGGATGCAGTTTAGAATAGGGATTTTATATAATGTAAAGTAAGCCTGACGGCATGTGTTTATTTCACTCTTATATTGTTGTATATACGGATAAGAGAGAAATGCATGTTCTCTATATTTTCATTTTGATTTATGACTAGTTAGATGGGATAATGAGGGATTTGTTAGGATTATTTTGTTGTTCATTCATGCATGATAATTTAGTTTAGTATTATTCCGATTTTCCCTTTTATATTAGTGCTAGGAGGATTAGATTGACAAGTTCATCCAATTTCAAATTAAACACTTGCTACGTTATTTTATTCTGATTATTCAGAGAGTTAGTAACAGTAAGATTGCATGACGCATGGTATTTCAGAAGCTGTACGTAAGGAGCTGCATAACAACGTTGAAAGAATAGGATCTTCGAATTTAGGTTGGAATCTGTCTTGCCCAATGACTTGTACAGGAATTGAACCCGGTCTCATAATGTAAAAGGCTGATGTGATTTGCAAGAGATATGAGAAGTTGTAATGCATGCGGAGTTATAAAGTGATTATGCAGGCCGATTGCATGCCTGATGGAGTGAAGGAATTATGTGCAGTCGATATGAACCTGCTATTGTCTTCTGAGAGAATATTAATTATCATAATTGACGGAATTGATTCCAGACCAATGACTCTGATGTGTGTTAAATTGTCGAAGCACGCTAGGAAGGAATATGATTGTACGTGAGTTTCCGTATAGTCGACGAAATATGATATCGCATTGCAAGCTGATATATTGGCCGTGTTTATTTAGACGGCGTGAATGAGATGGTATTTCCGTGTTACAATCGTGGCAGACAGAAACCAAACCTTAGTACAGTGTTGAGTTCCAACATTTCCTTTTAGCTCACAGCACAGCAGGAAATACGTGACGGATGATCGCGCTGTTGAGTGCGCAAATGCAGCAGAAGGCAATGTTGCCCATTGCTTTCCACATGAATATTGATTGGATAATTATGTTTTTCTCTTACAGGATGGTGTTTTATGATGTTTCATGTTGTTTGAATATGTTGTCTTGTTGTTTAATGGGAACAGCCCGAGTGCTGAGTAATTTTGATGGTCAATCTAGTTCTCGCTAGATCCTTTGTAGTGAACCGCGATTCACGTAGAATCTGTGTAGTATGCAAGACTTTTTCTCTTTATCCGATGTAAATAGATGTGATATTTTTGTTATTTTTGTTCATTGTAAGTATAGCGTAGGGAAATGCCACTAGTATTTTTCATAATTCATATCATGTCCCATTGCGTCTTAGCTTTTCTTTTCATCGTAACTTTCTCTTAAATTGTAATTTTCCTTTAACGTTTAATCTTGCGACGACTCTACTTAAATTCGTAACCCGTATCAATGTGGTATTTTCAAGTGTGACTCCATTCGAAATAAATACGTATCAGTATATACGTACATATGTTGTCATATAACATGAACAATGGACCATCAGAAGAAGATTATTCCTAAAGGTATTCAAGTATTCATGTTGTGCTTGATACTTCATTTCACATTTGATTGTTTGATCAATTAACGTTTTTCATGTCCATTTATTTCCTTAATTTTGAGATTTTGTAATGTCATTTTTATGATTTGATATATCTGATTTTTGAGTAGTATGATTCAGGGATATTTGTGAAAAACTCACCCTACCCCATATTATTGTTTCTCATTCGAGTTATACCTCCATTTTCCTGTCATTTACTTATATTTAAGTGTAGAACTTAGACTTTTAACCTGACCCAACGACGACCAACCCACTCTCTGCCCAACCCTGAGTTAGTCGGATGTTCATATAGGAATGGAGGCATCGTCCTAGAGGGTATCTACCCCTGGGTACGGTACAGTATCGAATTTTACGACAGGATGCCCTTCCTGACGTCAATCTCATCAGAGGAGTTAATGCAATGACTGTTGTGATATATGATAGTAGAAGGGGAGAGGGTGAAACCCGGTACCGGCATATAGTTTATTCCTGTCGAATAACACAAAGTGGTATGTTAAAAGCTTTACGTCTCCATCCGACGGACGAATCACCATCAACATTGACATATGTCCTCCCTCCAGATGAGCATATTGCGCAGAGGTTTGGAATTGAACCCAGGATTGTGGCACGCAATCTAGTAATTAGAAATTGTATACCACCAGCTTTCCTACCCTGCCGGCTAACAATTATGGTGAAATTTTTTCAACCAGTGGGACTCGAAGCGTAGTTAGCTGGTTACGTACTAGTGTAATTTTAGTGTCCGTTAGTATTGCCACATACCGTATACAACCGAATACTACAGATATATACAATAGTGAATACTGTACCTTTCCAAGGCATCAGTACATGAACCAGTTACCATTGTCCATAAATATGACGTTAGAATGGAGCACCATCGGTGAGCCTCGAACTCAGCCCGGTTGTCGAAGCCTCACCCTCCCCTACTAGAATAATTCGCTAGCCGAGTCGGTATCGCATTTTCGGGTCTGTGGAATGTCCGATGGGGCGGCAAGTTCTTTAGTAATAGTCTCTATAGTAGGGGGAAAAGTTAATTATGAGAGGAATACTATTTCATTACTAATGAGAAGAAACTACATCATGTATATCAAATTTTACTTATACTAGTGAAACACGTATTATTTACACGGATATGCCATACAAACACCTTACATGCAGTAATTTGGGTGATATTGACGTTTAAATGTTCGGTAGTCTTTTTTCTACACTTCATTATACGTTCAAATATTCAAACTTAAGAAGACGTTCCCTCTTGGATTATTTACACTATCTCAGATTTAGAGGGGCGCTTCCTCTCGAATTATTTCACACTACACTTACATTAAATCACACACATATTTAATCAGTATGGACACACCCCGCTGTAAATCTGTTTACGTGCCAAGAATTAATATATTCAATTTGCATCAAATTATGATATAAGTCTGTTAGAATCGGATGAACTGAAACAGGCAATTTACACTCCCAATCCTTTGAAAGTCGCGTTACAACACTTCCTTAAGTTAAACGTTGCCAAATATGCAGTATAATAAACACGCTCATTTCATTAGGATTTTTGTCAATACATATATCAGGACATTATTTACACAACGTTGCTACCTATGGACAAGCACTTAGCGACTTCAATACCAGACATCATAAACAAAGTATCATAGCACTACCTGCAATAACTGGACAAGAATATATACATTTCACACACACACGATGAATCACAGATGGTACAAGCCACCCGCTGTTGGTAACAGTGAACATAAACTTTCACTGTCTCCTGGAACGAACCCAAGATATTCTGAGACGGGGTATATCTAACCTGGAATTTCCTGCACGCTGTAAGTAATTAAGAAAAGAAATTGGGGGATCCTTCCTTTAATGCTCATTTGGGATCTCTGCGACGTTGGCTCTATTTAAATTAACACACGTAATCTCTGTGCCGAAAGGAAAGAAACTCGCCACTTGTATCTGTTCTATTTCACTGAAGAAAACGCCTTCACTCCCCCGTTTAAAGGGGCTCATAAAACTCCAGCTGTTAGCTGCCCGTGACACACTCTCAAGGGACGGCCTGCCAAGCACTTCCCAGACAGTTATTTCACGGCAAATAATCTATTCACTTCTTTCAATACTGTCCACAATAGCATCACAACAAATCCCGGCTTTATATTCAGCCGTAATCGGCACATTCATATCGCGATATCCATATCGCGTATCTTAATAACAGATTCCAAGGGAGCTTCACATTTTCATTTCACAATATATATTATGGCTACAGCCTGTCCAGCCATCTCGTTTCCTCTCGGTACATTGACCACGATGCAGATTTAATGATGATCTCCTGCCACCAGGGTCCAAATTAACTTGCGCATTCGCAAACTAATTAATTAACGATGTAATATACCCACTGTCTCGATGCCTTGTTCCAGGTGCCTTAGTTACTAATTTGGAGGGATCTCTACCAGGTGAAGCGCACCAAAAAAAAAAATTACTGAAAAATCTTGACGACTCGTATATGCTATGGAAAGATGATAACTGGAGTCATTTTTACAGAATATTTAAGCCCTCTCTACTTGACAGCGCTTCACACTTAATTAAGCCAAGGTCCTTATAATTACGTCATGCATTATCGAACCCTTATACAAGGATGGAAGTAAAATATGGTCGTCCCAAAACCATGATGAAAGTATTCTCTAAATGACCCAAATAAAAATGAAATTATAATTATTATCCCTCTGAAATGGCGTGCTTGCAGTCTACGTTACATCTATGTGAAAAATCTACATATTTACAATGAGACACGACCTTCAAAGATATAAATACTTGGAAATGTACTCAGCCTTCTGGATACCACGTTCACAGCTTTACAGGGAGGCAAGCATGGTTTACTCGGCTTCCATCACGTCATCAGCGATGCGAAGACCTATGATGACTTCCTGGCAGGTCACACACATGACAGCGACGTTCCAGACGTTCTCTGCTACCAGGCGAAATTTTGGCAAACAGCTAGATGACTCGTTCACTCCGGTACACAGGCAAAACTTCGGCATTCAGCTGGATGTCGACGTTCTCATAGACATGTAAATGAGGGGAAGTTATCTTATGTGAATGCGTTAGTTTATTACACATCACAATTTGAATATATGGTTGGATATACTCATTAGCACGAGCATTCCAACACGATGTCGGTAATGTCCCAGAAACCCGACATTAATCCCTTCTCATTTATCTATTCTTCTCGTAGGCAGCTGTTATAGGCCCAGAAATTTCACTAGTTTTCCTAGAAACGACAGTGGTTAGGCCACTAATGTATTAGCATTCTCGTATTTCATGATACTAGTTCAGGCCTGTTCTATTGCACTTAGCCGTAAGTCGAGCTCTCAACTGCACTACGGATTACTTTAACGTGGCACTGTCCTCAATTGGGTCGACAATGAGCCGTTCACTGACTTTCTTGGTAATTCACATTTATATCGAGCACGCTCGCTCCACATACTTCGCTAAGTACGTCCCTATATATGTTAACTGAGCCGTATTAACTTAGATACATAGGAGGCTCGATGTACGACCTCTTCTACACACGGACATCGGTTATTGCGGTTTCGCACCGTTCCTATTTTATTAATTAGCGGCACACTGTACACGCTAACATCTCACTCAGAGGGTGATTATTTCCACATATATTCACAGACTTTAATAAATCACTGCATTACACTGCTCAAATTACAAGATTATTTCTTCACAAACGACTCACACACAAACCACGACGAAATACTACCGTACTGGCGTTGCACTGAAATGCACTGGAAAGTGTCGGCCTCTCAGCTCTTGAATATATAGGCGAGCTACGCGAGAGACCCGAATGCTGAGGGTGGGGGAAAATGCAACCCTTTCTCACACGTTGGTCCGTTAATACGCAACGTATAGTGACGAACAGGATATCAAATTGTAGCTCTTGCATTCTCATTTCCACTGAGTGAATGTTTTTGAAATTGCTTCGTAGATTCTCAAGCAATCTTAAAAGCGTCCTTTTGTCTCTGGCGGTGAATGATGACGAGCACAGGGAATTCCTTCTGTTCGCTGGCACGGTTAGGGTCCAACATCTGTTAGTCATTAAGACGCGCCCTTGTTTACAGCGTAGTTACCGCTCTGTCAGTTAAGTAGATCACTTCTCGGTCTCATAATTATGCGTAAAATTCCCTGATTCAAATGAATGTTTGCGCTTAATTATCCATTGGGTATTTTGCGATTTATAAAAATTAACAGAAATAAAACAGCTGAATGCGATAAGTTGGCAGTGGTGAATGAGCGAGGAAAACAGGGTATAATGTTAGTTTTCACGTTGGATATACTCTCTGGGCTCAGCTACTGACCTAGATTCTTTGTCACGTGATAACGCGTCTCTTTTCATCTCGCTCGCGGTTGGAGTGAGAAAACTTCGAGTACAAGCGCTCTTGCACCGCCTTGCTGCTAATTACCAGCAACTAGAGCTGGGTCGCGCCACTCTGGATACTGCAAATCGAGACCTGGTGCGGGTGGATAAAATTCTAACTTGGGCATTTTTTATCGTAGAATGACGCGGAAAACGGCATATTCCATCTCCTGGATATCATGACATACCATAGGTGACGTTGTGAACGGTCACAATACATCCCTCCACATAGGCTTGGCATCAAGAAAAGAAACCGGCCGTGAAATTTGCCTTCATTTGCATCAATGGTAAAGGGCCAATAAATGATTTATTATTATTATTATTATTATTATTATTATTATTATTATTATTATTATTATTATTATTATTATTATTCCGTAGCGTAACAATTAGTGTTATTAGCTTCCGTCCTCCTGGTCCGGGTTCGATTCTCGGTACTGCCAGAAATTGAAGAATGGCAGGAGGTCTGGTATGTGATTGAAATGATTCACTCGTGATCAAGAGAATTCCGGGTGGAAAGGAAAACACGTAACGATTGGGCGTAGATTTTGGCCAACCCTGCGGATGAAGGAGAAGTAAGCCAGGAAACGTCACATGTGCTCGTCTTCCAGGTGGTGTGGCGCTTGTGACGTCACGCAATCAGAAGTCACTCCCAGTTCCATTTCCTAGGGAATTGATTAAGGTGTTTCTATGGTTAAACATTCTGGCTATACTGGTTCTTTCCAATCAAAGAAAACAACGAATTAACTAAAATATAATAGTGAAGAAATGTGCACGATGTAATCTCACCTCAATACGTATGGCATTGAAGTGTTTAATCGCGCTGACAATAACTCTATAGGAACGGTTTTAAAAACACTCTTATGTCTCTGATGATCATAATTATTTAATGCGAAGTTTTTACTTTGGTTCTTGATGATAATAATAATAATAATAATAATAATAATAATAGTAATATTAATAATAGTTATGGGAATGTCGTGGCTCAAAGAGGTGTAAGAAGCGTTAGGGGTGAATGGGTGGATAAGGAATCAACTAGAACCAAAGTTAAAAATTAATTTTAAAATTTTATTTATTTCATTTTTAATTTGAAATTTGATAAATATAAGATATGAATAAACCAGAACAATCTTATAATGAGCTCTTCAGCTCCAACAACAATGATTTAAAGTCCAAACATCAGGTACAAAACTTGAGAGAATTACGAATGCTAATTTACACAAAAAATAGCTGGGTTGCTCATGGCGGGTAAATTTTTTTATAAGAGCTGGAAAGTTCTCTCTATAGGAGTCTGCGCTCCAACTATATCATAGTCAAACCTCGCAGAGGCATTGGTTTCTAATTGTGCACTTACAACCTATCGGTTGTCCTTAATTAAATAATTTACACAATGTAGCCCCTGGGTGGGCTTATCTATTGCTCACCAGTTTATAACTTTCTGTCCCTCAAGGGAACTTCACACCAGAAACAATTACCAAATAAACAGGGGCATAAGAGCTCATACTAACTGGCCTTTATATAAAAGGAAAAGGTTGGTTGTAACCAGCCATAGAAAAAATGCAAAGGTGGCCGAAACACCTGCAATCCTTCTAGAAATTCTTAAAACCCTGAGTGGGCTTATGGCCCAATGATACAGAGGCTAAGCCTGTTCTACAGCGTGGTGACTAAATGAGAAACATTCAATATCAAAAGAGAGAGAAAGAATTTTAAAGTTTTAGAAATATTAGTCACCTCATACGAAGTTGAATGTGATTGAAGAGAGGGTAATCACTCCTTGTTCCCTCGTATTACATACTTTCCACTAGGGAATAGAGCACAGTCCTCAGAGTGGCCGAAAATTCTACTCTTAAACCACCAGATTTAGAAATTTACATGAGATAAAAGAGGTTGAAACCTTCCTCTCAAGCTATTCGCAGGAGCTATCACATTGTTATAAAAATGTTGCCATTACCTTGCTTTGCTGGGCCTTCCGAACGCCGCCTGCGGCCTCTGCCTCCGTTAGGACACGCCGCATTTAAGTAACTGAAGCAATGAAGAAGCCAATACGGTCCTGAAGCGCCCAAATTTTATAATATTTTTGAGGGGAAGATTCCAGAACTCTTTACTGATAGGCTGGATTCCTTAACACACCGCCGATTATAATTGGCTAGAGACAATATTTACAAAATTCTGATAGGTTGATTGATGATGGAGAAGAAACCAGCAGATGTGTTGACATATTTGATACGCGAACAAAAGAATATTAAAAAACTAAGGTTAGCCAATTGTGAAAATACACATTTCCCTTAAGAATTAACTATCGTTGATCCAGCCAGAGGAGACACTTAGACCGATGGTAGAGACATCTCACAGTTGAACTTGTACTACATCAGTTCAAGGGACATTACCTAGATGGCCTTATAGAAGGCGCGCAGTTTAACTGGCCGGAGAAGGTGTACCCTTGGTATAATAATAATAATAATAATAATAATAATACCAGTGGTACACCTTCCCCAGCTATTTAAACTGCGCGCCTTCTCTACGGCCATCTGTGCAAGTGGACTTGGAACTTGTAAACTACCAAGAAATTTCATCTTCCTGTGTTAGATGGCTCTACCATCGATTTATCAGTGCACTCTAATGGACTAGAAACAAACTAATAAGTTAGGAAATTTCATTTTTTTATTGGTAAACCTTTTCCTGAAGATTTTTTTAAATGTACCGAAGTTGTCAACACTTCAGCTGGTTCCTCCTCTAGTGTAATCCACCTATCAGATACTTGTACACAGATAATCTAGCCTATCAAAACCGGGGGTGTGTACAGGAATCCAGGCTATCAGTTAAGTATTTTGGATGCTTGCCCTTATGGTACTATAAAAACAGGGCACTTTTGGGCCGTCTTGTCTGAATTGCTCCAGTGGTTGGGAATGCGACTTGACGGACGTCCAAGGGACAGGGGCGAGGCCCTTTTCAAGAAGATCCAGCGACACAAGGTAATGGCAGAATTTACCTAGACATGTGACAGCGCCTTCGGATAGTTTGAGGGGAAGGTTTCAACCGATTTTTATTTTAATTTTGATGTCATTTCGTAGAATGGTGGTTTTGTCATAGAATTATAGGGGAAGTGAGATATAGAAATAATCGATATAGTGTCGAATATACCGTTTTCGAGGTCGCTGAGATGAATAGTGACTCTCCGGATTATTTTTAAAGGGCAAAGTCAGTCCTCTTTTAGGTGGGTGTGGGGGGGCGAAGGGGGAGTGAGATATAAAAATAATCGAAAATGGTATCGCATCCGTAGCTTTTGGGGTCGCCGAGATGAATAGTAACACTCGACATTTCTTTAATGTCTAACTTTAGCCCTCTTTGGGGTGGGGAGTAAGGGAGGAGTGATATATAAAATCGAAAACTGTGTCGAATCCATACTTTTCGGGGTCGCTGAGATGAATAGTGACACTCCGGATGTTTTAAAAGTAAAAGTTCGACCCCCTTCGTTGTGGGGGCCGTACAAATAATACAGATTATATGAAAAAAATTCAGTGCGAGAAAGACGCCTCTGGAACCCCTAGGAAAGGGGTGAAATATAATCTATGATTTATTTTTGCTAGTTGCTTTACGTCGCACCGACACAAGTTTCTAACTCCATCTTACACATAAATAGATGATAAAAGGGAAAATATCATTGGACCAGTCATTTAGACCACTAAATGAAGAGTCTTATCGTACAATCAGTTTGTCGATAGACGCTCCGTTTAGCAGCAGTTAATCTGTAAATGATAGTAAACATATGTGCTTTCGTATGTCGATCTATATTTATTCATTGAAGTCGATTTGTAGCGATCTAGAAAGCGTGTGTCAGCCATTGTAATTAATACTTTACAAATCGATATGACAGTCAGCAGGAGGGCGTCTGCTGTAACCAGCACTACCCACATCGACTTTGACTGGCAGTAGGAATGGGGTCCTTCTTCATTTCATGTGTACCATTGAAATGAATAATTCCCTTCTTGATTTGACTGGCAGAAGGCAAGGGAACATGCACATTTTTTCAGAACTTCTTTACCTGATTGTGTTCGGCAGTAAGCAGGGATTCCCGCCATTATAAATGAATGTACTCATGTAAAATGTGACTGACGTTATGCATATTTGCCTGCTATTATAATGTAAACTCACCAACTCGGTGTGACTGGCAGTAAGCTGACTGACATTAGGAAAATGGGCCTGTCATTATAATGATATCAGCACAATTTAATTTTGACTGGCAGTAGGGAAGGTGCCTGCCATTATAATGAGAATTCCTCAACTGGAATCTGTCTGTAAGTAGGCGATGGGGCCTGCCGTTGTAATAAAAATTCCCAACTCGATTGTCAATGGCAGTAGGCAAGTGGACTTGCCGTTATCATCACAACTCCGCAACTCGCACTTTACACATCGTATGTGGACCTCCCTATGCTGTTCCTCGGATAACGCTAAGAGACATAAAATTTAAAATAAAACCTATTCACTGCATGTACAGGAATTTATTTCGATATCCGTATACAATATAGAATACCGTAGCGAAGCACGGGAACATTTGCTAATAATAATAATAATAATAATAATAATAATAATAATAATAATAATAATAATAATAATAATAATAGTAATAATATACAAATAAAATTATTTTCGTTTGCTGCAAGCATTCATTATATTTATTTTTTTTCTTACAAAATGCACTCCTTTATTTCTTTATGATATTTTACTATGATATTGTGAGAATATCTTAATTTTATTGATTTCAACTCATCTATCGTTATCGTTTGTGTTTGGATTATGAAGAATATTCTTCATTTATAGGTATTTTAAACGTAAATGCTCTCTCTGTCTTTTTACACGTCATTTTATCCCGTTTAATTTCTCTCCCATTTCCCATAATTATATTAAGGAAAAGTATGGTATGAAATTCCAATAAAAGAATATGTCTTTATATGAAACACGAATCACCTTATTGAGTTCTTAGTGAATTTGATATCATTGCATATTTTAGTGCAAAATATATTTCTTCTTCTTTTGACAGCGAGTGCGAAGTTATCAATGCAGAATTTAATAGGACATATATTGAAGAAAATAAAATTCATAGTCGGGTGCGATGGCATTTGACAATAAGGTAATGGTCGAGACCGCTAACATTTCGTCCAGCCTTTACCAAAAAAAAAAAAAAAAGGAAGAATTTGACTCCCAACGAAATGACATACTAGCCCGTGTGGTTCCTCGCTTCATTCCCCTCTCTAGAGCATATAAGGTCGAGCATTTGTGTGGGGCGGGGGCGTGTAGGTAGGTGGGGGAGCAAGTACCTTCCCCTCTGTAGGTGTTTGTTTCATGTTAGATCTCCCGTCATGTGCTCTCTCCATCTCTCCTTGCTCTCTATGTGTGAGCATGTGTTACGCGTCTAATGAATGTGACCAATGAGAGAGAATGTGTAAACAGGTATTGGGCGGTTCTGAGGGTTGTACTGATTTCTTGCCCGAAATGAGTGTTTCCGGCCACGAGATTTTAATGAACACCAGTGTACATTGAGCGCACCCCTGTTGGGGTTTTGCCTGAAAAAAGGAGGTGCATCAGATGAGGACACGAGTTTACTATTATTACTATTATTATTAATAATATATTTATTTACTGTATACAGTAGTTTGACATTTCCTGAATTCAGTATTATGTTGATTTATTAATACCACCCGTCGCCAGTCTGTTCATAAATGTTGTCGTTCATAACTAGAGGGCTGCCTGGACAAAGCACGCTAGCTTCACTTGGCTGGACATGGGTTTGGTTCCCTGTCAGAAAGCCGAAAAATTTAGAATTCTAATTCTAGGGAGGTACACGGTCTGGGGATTCACTCAGCCTGCAACAGACATGAGTACGAAGGTAATTCCAGGGGTACTGGGGTAAAGACAGCCATGTATTACTCAGGTTACGAAATGTGGAAGCCTTCATCTTACATCGCCGGCCTCGTGGTCTAGGGGTAGCGAAACTGTCTTTTACCCGGACGCCCGGGTTCGATTTCTGGCAAGGTCAAGGACTTTGGCCTGAATCTGAGACTGGTTTGAGAACCACTAAGCCTACGTGAGAACAACTGAGAAGCTACCCGACTGTGAAATAGCGGTTCCTATCTAGCAAGCCAAGAATGGCGGCCGAGAAGGTCCTTCGCACTGACTAAGCGTCACCTCATAACCTGCAACCATCCAACCTGAACAGCGATCGCTTGGTAGACCAAGGCTCATGAGGGCTGCTCCACCATTGTGTTTATTCTTGTCTACCTTACATCATTCTTTGGTCAGTACGAGATAAATACCCCTGTACCATAGATAGCCCCGGGATTTTCACTGAGTTGTTATGTATTACCGAAGAAATGTACCAACCGTACACTAGTCAATGCACCGGTTTAAAAGAACACATATATATAAACAATGTGTCCACCCTCGAATGGCTAACTCCGGGACACACTATTCGTCTGAGCTTCGAATCAAAATTAATAATGTTAAGCCATCCATGCATAATTCCAAGTATCCTAAGTTCAACACTAACGCCTAAACGTTTGCAATACTGCAACCATCATTTGATCCTGGGAGGAATGTCAGGCAATCATGTAGGCCATGAAAGTGGAGAGTTGATCTCCCTTAACTCTTGGAATATTGAGATCAAGCTGCTTTCTGGAATACAGTATCATCTGATTAGGATGCCCCTACCGTGTTTGCCTAAAAGGAAAAAAGTGTATTCCCATTTAAGGAATAAAGGCTAATAACACGAATGAACAAATTGAATGGAGCTATGCGTGTGAACAAGCTATGGTGGTGGGTTACGTGAGATGATTGAAAGCATCAAAGAAAGCAAGCAGCAAGTGGGTAGTTTTCTGTGACTATTGATATCATAATCATTGCTACAGGACCTCCGTTATTGAACCACAGGTGTGCGATTTTTATTTTAAATATTAACTGAGATTTCAACTAGTGTCACGCGGATAGCAGTATGATCGTTCCCTTAAATACTCTAGAAGAAAACCGGGCGAGTTGGCCGTGCGGTTAGGGCCGCACAGCTGTGAGGTTGCATCCGGGAGATAGTGGGTTCGAACCCCACTGTCGGCAGCCCTGAAGGTGGTTTTCCGTGGTTTCCCATTTTCACACCAGGCAAATGCTGGGGCTGTACCGTAATTAAGGCCACGGCCGCTTCCTTCCCATTCCTAGGCCATTCCTATCCCATCGTCGCCGTAGGACCTATCTGTGTCGGTGCGACCTAAAGCAAATAGCAAAAAAAAAAAAAAAAAAAAAAAAAAACCTCTAGAAGAAAGATAGATTCGACAATGAAAGGCAAGAAAAGTAAGGGACACCTGGGTGACCATGTTATTCCTAGTTTGTAAAGATTTTAAGGTAACAGACGTGGAAACAGGAACGCCGGGTTGAGTGGCTCAGATCGTAGAGCATTGACTTTCTATGACCGAGGTACCGGGTTCAATCCCCGGCCCTCCTCAGTCCAGTGGTATTTGAAGGTCCTCAAATAAGTTGGCCTCGTATTGGTATATTTACCTGTACCTACGTAAATGAACTCCTACCGAGAGAGTTGGCCACGTGGTTAGCGGCGCCTAGCTGTGAGCTTGCATTCGGGAGTTTGTTGGTCTGAATCACACCATTGGCTACCCCGATGATGGTTTTCCGTGGTTGGGTTGTACCTTAATTAAGGCCAAAACCACTGCTTTCCCTTTCCCATCTTTGCGTCGTCGAAAACCACTAGCAATAAAAAAACTTCTGCAGGTTATCATTTCCGTCACCTTGGCGTCTCCGAAAACCATCAAAGGGGTCTCCAAAATACGGCCCGCGGGACACATCCGACCCCAAAAGAGTTAAATCAGTCTGTCGGGTTACGAAAAATTCATTACGTTGAATATGCATGGACTAAATTTTCTCAGGAAAAGCGAATAAACGTGTTTTTAAATGTGGTGCACAATTCTTACAACTTGCCTAACTCTACTGTATGAGGGACCTCCAGAAGGGTTACTGCCTCTCCATCCACAATATTTCTTGACTGTTTTGGGGGGATTGAATTTCGGAAAATCGAAATTTCGTAATTTCGAGCAAACATCATTATTTTACAGGAAGGATTAGGGATTTACATAATTTACCAAGGCAGATGTTTATTTACCGAGCTTGATAGCTGCAGTCGCTTAAGTGCGGCCAGTATCCAGTAATCGGGAGATAGTGGGTTCGAGCACAACTGTCGGCAGCCCTGAAGATGGTTTTCCATGGTTTCCAATTTTCACACCAGGCAAATGCAGGGGCTGTACCTTAATTAAGGCTACGGCCGCTTCCTTCCAATTCCTAGGACTTTCCTCTCCCGTCGTCGCCAAAAGACCTATCTGTGTCGGTGCGACGTAAAGCAAATAGCAAAAAAATATAGATGTTTATTAATTCCCAACTTCTTTGTCATATTTTACGGAAAGACTAGGTAAATTGAAATGGCGTATGGCTTTTAGTGTCGGGAGTGTCCAAGGACAAATTCGGCTCGCCAGATTCAGGTCTTTTGATTTGTCTCCCGTAGGCGACCTGCGCGTCGTGATGAGGATGACATGATGATGAAGACGACACATACACCCAGCCCCCGTGCCAGCGAAATTAACCAATTAAGGTTAAAATCCCAGACCCTGCCAGGAATCGAACCCGGGACCCTTGTGACCAAAGGCCATCACGTTAACCATTTAGCCATGCAGCCGGACAAAGACTAGGTAAACAATTGATAAAAATCTGCCACAGCCCTGACCATCATTTGAAATATATTTTATTATTCAACAAGCTAGAATAGAGCCACAGTTTGACGACATCCTATATTTAAAAAATCAAGTTTCGTAATTCTTACCAACATTTACTCGAGTTTTAAACTATATAAAATATTGTATAATCATCATCCAGCGTCGGCTTTTCCCTCGGACACAGCGAGGGATCCCACCTCTACCGCCTCAAGGGCAGTGTCCTGGAGCTTCAGACTCTTGGTCAGAGATACAACTGGGGAGAATGACCAGTACGTCGCCCAGGCGGCCTCACCTGCTATGCTGAAGAGGGGCCTTGTGGAGGGATGGGAAGAGTGGAAGGAATAGGCAAGGAAGAGGGAAGGAAGCGGCCGTGGCCTTATGTTAGGTACCATCCCGGCATTCGCCTGGGGGAGAAGTGGGAAATCACGGAAAACCACTTCCAGGATGGCTGAGGTGGGAATCGAACCCACCTCTACTCAGTTGACCTCTCGAGGCTGAGTGGACCCCGTTCCAGCCCTCGTACCACTTTTCAAATTTCGTGGCAGAGCCGGGAATCGAACCCGGACCTCCGGGGGTGGCAGCTAATCACGCTAACCACTACACCACAGAGGCGGACATATTGTATAATACGTGTTATTAATTTCTCCCCAGCTGTTTTATATTTGATAAAAATATCTTTATACAGTCCCAACTGAGAATCAAAGTTTTATATGTGGCTGTCAAGTTCCAACAATTTGGAGATTTCTGACTTACAGAATAAGATCGTCTCGTAGGAGCATTGACGTGACCCATTTGGCTATTAGTGTTGAATAGTAAGTGACTATACCAAGCTGTTGTCCACAGAATACCCTTCAGTCTGTTCGGATGATTTACAAGCACAGAAGTTCTAGGCCAGTGAAGCAGTGTGATTAATGTCTTCTTGGAAATAGTCTTTGTTTTAGGACAGTGAACATGGAAACAATTGCAAACTACTCTTTGAGAGTTCCGAGGGTTAGCACCACAAGCCTCTCTACACATTGCAACTGCGTGAATGGAGATGGGTTGTGGAAGAGCATCGTATAATAATGGTGGCAGGGAAGAATGTAACTGCGACAATGCTTACAGAGAAGTGAACAGAGAGGTTTCGAAAGTGGGAACCTATGTATCCTTACTAATTCATACCAGAGAACGGTCTAGGCACGTTTCGGCTAGAGGTGGATGTCCAGTCTGCAGCTAAGCTGAGCTTGCTCGCTCATCAGTACCTGAAATTCTGTCCGGCTACAAGGCTAAATGGTTAACGTGCTGGCCTTTGGTCACCGGGGTCCTGGGTTCGATTCCCGGCAGGGTCGGGAATTTTAACCATAATTGGTTAACTTCGCTGGCACGGGGCTGTGTGTATGTGACGTCTTCATCATCATTTCATCCTCATCACGACGCGCAGGTCGCCTAAGGGAGTCAAATAGAAAGACCTGCATTTGGCGAGTCGAACTTGTCCTTGGACACTTTCCGGCAATAAAAGCCATACGCCATTTCTTTTACCTGAAATTCTGAATATTTATCTGGATCGACTGTCCTAGTAACTGAGGATTAGCTTAGCAGTTTCTAACTTAGTTGAACTGGAATCGATGCCCGATGCTATCACGAATTTAATACAGTTTTGATAGGTTAGAACGGGATGGACTAGACTGATTGTAAGCTTCAAGTAATACAAATGAGAGGAATAGGTTAAAATATTTCTCTTGCCTCTGCTTAAAGTGGTTTTATTGTATATTACGGTACATTGCATACGTTTATATTCTTCCAGAATAATGTGGAATGTTAAATTTTATTTATTTATTTATTTATTTATTTATTTATTTATTTATTTATTTATTTATTTATTTATTTATTTATTTATTTATTCCTAACTCACATTTGTGGCGAAGTTAGGACTCACGGCATCTCTTACACTTAACCACTTAAAAAAATTAAAAATGCAAAAAAAAGAAGTAATTCTGCAAAGAAATAATACCACGGACAAATGAACTAAGATTAGGTTACAAATCAGTGCAGCAATTTGTGTGACAATAATAATATACAGTAAAGAGGAAACATAATAATAATAATAATAATAATAATAATAATAATAATAATGATGATGATGATAATAATAATAATAATGACTGAAGTCCATAATAGATCAAAGAAAACCCATTCACACAGCATACACAAAATGACTCACACAACTCGGTTATATGTTCCCATGACTCCCTTTTGTCTTATTCTTCAAGCGATAGTTCCTTTATGGTTCGTTTTCATTTTTTATGCAATTGTTGTCGCTTGAAACTTGCCGTTTCCCGGAAAAACACACCGGTTTTAATAAATGGGGGATAGTGGGAGTCTGTTCGAGTGAGTAAGGAGCGGACGCTTAATGAGGTGACTTCCGCGCCAGAAATACATACTGAGCAATTCCTATTACATACCAGGTGTATGCATAAGTCTTTTTCCGGTTTCACGAAGAGATGGCGCCAGCGAACAGTACGCAGCGTATGCATTTGACACAGACATCCGTTTTTTCGTCTGGCATTAACCTACCAACGCACATAAGTTGCGTCCGCCAAACACTAGCGTCTGTGTTGTATACTTCAGTTATCATGTCGACGTTTGTGCCTGAAAGAGAACATTTGCAACACGCATTGCTTTTCTTATTTAAGGGGAGTGAGAAAGTAAAAAATAAAAAAAATGACTTTTTCCAAATTTTACCTAATTAAATTATTTGGTCTCTCCTGATTAAAATGGTATGTAATTTATTTTAATAAGCCACATGGAAGTATTTTAAAGAAATATTTTAATATATCAATGCACAAGAGTCAAACTGGGCACCTTAGACATGTTTCTGTTTGAAAGTATAAATATCTGGAACCATTTGATCTAGAAGGCCGTGGTTTTTAATGTTCCATTCCTGAATGTTGTGCGCAGACGTTGGCGGCACTGTCATAAAAAAACATTTCTATAGTTTTGATTGAACAGAAATTACACTAGATAGGTTTTTTTTGCTAGTTGTTTTACGTCGCACCGACACAGATAGGTCTTACGGCGACGATGGGACAGGAAAGGGCTAGGAGTGGGAAGGAAGCGGCCGTGGCCTTACTTAAGGTACAGCCCCAGCATTTGCCTGGTGTGAAAATGGGAAACCACGGAAAACCATTTTCAGGGCTGCCGACAGTGGGGTTCGAACCTACTATCTCCCGAATACTGGATACTGGCCGCACTTAAGCGGCTGCAGCTATCGAGCTCGGTACACTAGATAGGTACCTAGTTCATTGTTTGCATAGTCACTTTGTGCCATGATACAACTACTGAACCGGATAAAAGCATTTCTCATGTATAGTTTCTGATTTACATACATTTTAATGACAATTTTTGTTAAAAATTTGGAACTTATAAAATAAATTCATAACATTACAATCGTTTGCTCCAACCATTCCATTCTGGTTCAGTACTTATGGAAAGAGTGTAAATGCAAGTAGTAAAAATATCAAAGCTCTCAACTTAATACTTCCTGAGATAACGGGGCATCTTTTCTGTCAATTTAACATTATCAAGATAGGGCTTTGCCACTCCCCTTAATCAAATGAAAAAGGCTGTGGAAAGTCATCGCTTACTGGTAAAAATATATGGTGAACACGCTCCATCGATTAGAACATGTGAGACATGGTTTTGACTATTTAAACGTGGTGATTTCAATGTGAAAGACAGTGCGCGCTCTGGCAGACCACAAAAGTGCGAAGACGATTAATTGCAGGCGAAACCGTTAATGCACAACGCTGTCGCCAACAAATGATTAATTTAAATCACGCATTGATCGAAAGACGACCGGAATGCGACAGAAGACATGGCAAATTGATTTTGTTACACGACAATGCGCCGTCTCACACGGCAAAACCAGTGAAAGACACCTTGATATTACTTGGATGGGACATACTTCCCGACCCGACCCGCCGTACTGCCCCGACCTGGCGCCATCTGACTCTCACCTCTTAGTATCAATGGGGCATGCGCTCGCAACAATTTCGTGGAAGTTGGAAAATGGTTTGTCGCAAAACACAAGCAGTTTTTCTGGCATGGTATTCATTACTTACCTGAAAGACGGGCGAAGTGTGTGGAAGCCGATGGCTTTGAAAAAACAAAAAACAAAAGAACAAAAAAATTCCCTTGAAAATTACGCGTTTTCTTTACCACAAAAACCGACGAAAATGTATTCATACACCTGGTATGTACTAGACACACTTCATAATAAATATTACGTCCGTAAAAATAATGTTTCACTATCCCACGGCCGAGAAAACTTTGTTTAGCTCCTTGGCTCAATGGTCAGCGTACTGGACTTCTGTTCAGAAGGCCGCAGGTTTGATTCCCGGTCGTGTCGGAAATTTTAACTTTATATAATTCCTGTAGCTCGGGGATTAAGTGTTTGTGTTCATTTTAATATACATCTTCATTTACACAAACCATATCACACTACAAACCATCACAGAACAACACAATAGTGCATACAGCCTTCCACTCATGGTTGGCGTCAGAAAAGGCATCCGGCCGTAAAAATGGGCTAAATGTATACAACGTACTGACCGCAGGAAACAGGGAAAGGGCTAAGAAGATGAACACAAACTTCTAGTCTCGATCTAGAGGAATTATCCCCCTGTGAGTGAGGGCGATAGAATAACACCCACGGTATCCCCTACTTGTCATAAGAGACGACTAAAAGGGGCCACAGGGGCTCTCAACTAGCGAGCGTGGATTGGCAACCATGGGGTCCTTAGACGAGTCCTGGTATTGCTTCCACTTACTTGTGCGAGGCTCCTTTCATCTACTCTATCCGACCTCACTTGGTCAACTTGTTCTTTTCGATCTCGACGGTATTAGGTTTGCGAATCCTAGGAGTCTTTGATTTTCACGCCCTTCGTGGCTCTTGTCTTCCTTTGGCCCATATCTTCATTTTTCGAAGTATCGGATTCCTTCCCGGATTCCTTCCGTTTTTTCTCTCTGATTAGTGTTAACAGAGGATAGTTACCCAGTTGCACTTCCTCTTAAAACAATAACCAACCCCACCACACTAGAGGAATTAAACTAGGCGCGGCTAAAATCCCTGTCCCAGCCGAGAATCCATCCCAGGACCCTCTGAAGAAAGGCCTGTGCTGAACATTCTTCCAAGGTGCCGGACCTTATATTTTCTTTAATTTCTTTTTCACGGATTGAGTTGGCTATGCAGTTTGGTTCGCGTAGCTGTGAGCTTGCATTCGGGAGATAGTGCATTCAAACCCTACTGTCGGGAGATGGTAGGTTCGAGCCCCACTGTCGGCAGCCCTGAAAATGGTTTTCCGTGGTTTCCCATTTTCACACCAGGCAAATACTGGGGCTGTACCTTAATTAAGGCCACGGCCGCTTCCTTCCCACTCCTAGGCCTTTCCTATCCCATCGTCGCCATAAGACATATCTGTGTCGGTGCGACGTAAAGCAAATAGAAAAAAAAACCTACTGTTGGCAGCCCTGAAGATGGTTTTCCGTGGTTTTCCATTTTCATACCAGGTAAATGTATCTTAATTAAGACCACGGTCGCTTCCTTCACAGTCCTTTCTCATTGTCGGCATAAGACCTGTCCGTGTCCGTGTAACGTAAAACAAATAGGAATAAATTTAGTTTCACGGGAGACAAGTTCTTGATATACCTTGTGCGAGTGCAATAAACCGTAGTCCTTCTCGACCTATTTGTGCTGGATTGAATGTAAGTGGTAAGTACTCACAGGGATCAATATGTACAGAGGCAGTGAGAGGTTTCTGGGGAAAGGTCATTTCAGTCTGTTTAACTATTGTCCCACTGGAGGGAACGCTTGTTGAATGGAAGGTGGAACGACATTTACTTAGCCCTCCGTTCTGTGCTGTGCTCTATACTCTGCAGCTTATGTAATGTACTCTGGTGTTGTGGGATCTCATGTCGTGCCGTGCAAAGACGTGTCAACTGTTAAGCTCTTGGACTGAAGTCTGTCAGATTTCTATGGAAATTAACGACACGGGACTGTCACACTAACACACTCACACACCTTCAAATCAGTGGCGTACACTCAGGGCTACCAAGGCTATCGGTGAAGCCCAAACCTCAAATGAGAACGAATTAAATCTAAAGCATATTATCATGTAAGCGTCTGACATATTGTTACATTTACAAAACCTGAAACTAATGAGAAGGCGACGTATTTCTGGGAGCAAAGCATCGGAGACTGATTTGGTATCCCAGGCTCTGCGTCCGTCTTCCCTCGACCCGCCTCGCGCGGCTTGCTGCTGTATTATCGGCACACTTTTTCTGGATAGATTTACACCCTAGTGCTGAATCGGTCGACCTCGGCAATCTTGGAGAGTCGTACTGGCAACCTTTGAAACACTAACTATGAATCGCTTATGCATCGCTGTGTGACATCTGGCGTACACTTTACGTACTAGTACTGTTGTTGTTTACACAGCAAAGCCAAACTATAGAATTCATGCTAAGAACAAGATTCGCATCGAGAAATGTTACATAATGTGTGTGTGAGACACAGATTTTGGCTTAAGATAATAACGGTTTAGAAACTTAATATCCATCGATAATATTCTCGATTCAATTCAGACTTCATTTTAATTCAGCTGGCGGCACTACCGGAACCGGGAGAGCTCCCTCCTTACTCCTCACCTCTGTACACAAATCAGTGTGCCGATAATATGTCCCATAGTTGCGGGGACCGGTGGGATAGGTGTGCTAGGCTTCGCTCCGTCAGATCGCCACTGGTAACTAGCAACCATGAGTTAGTCGTCGTATAGCCTATACTTCCTCACCTCATACTTTTGACTTAATATACAGATAAGAGTGCTGGTATTTTACTCCCGTTTACTTGTATATCCTTATAGCAAGACATTACAGGGCTCTATTGTAGGAGTAATATAGTTTTCTTTTTATAGGTATAGGTAGATCTGCTAAAATGAAACGCAATCTTTCAGGTTTAGTGTTCTCTTTTGTTGGTTGGAATCGAACCGGTGATCATGGTTCGAACACCATCCCTGATTTTTCGAGGAAGTTAATAAACCGGTGAACGATGGATACGACTGCTGGTATTGCTTTAAAGTTCAAAGAAAATAATAATAATAATAATAATAATAATAATAATAATAATAATAATAATAATAATAATAATAATACACTAATCCATCCTCATGAAATTTCCAAACATTGGTTCAAATTTAAATTTATACTAATACTAGTTTATTCCAATGAAAAGGCAAGGTTATAGTATATTATTATAGATAAGCAGTCTTAATTTCTCAACATAAAATCCTCCGTAGCAACATAATAATACGTTCAAAGAAATATACACACAAATTTAAAATTATATAATTTAAAGGAAAATCGCCGATAAATACAATAAATTTAGACATCCATGTTGGGTTTTAAAAAGTAAACAAAGGCAACCGTGTTGAATTCCTACACACACACACACACACACACACACACACACACACACTGGAAATGACAAAAACGAACATTCCAACATTGTCTCGTACCCTGTAACATCTCAGATAACGACCAATTATATCCAACTGCAAGCTCCTCCTGTAACTAATAACAATAAAATTCAACCCATAAAGAATAATCAAACCACTACACATGAATGCACTACCATGCACTAATTTTGAAGATTCCAATTTATTACTAAGCTCAATAATTAAACAACACTCATAACTAGCGTTTCCCGTCGATGATCATAAAATCGTATTCCCACAAAAGAAATATAATGAAATAAATGTACGGTACCAAGAAAATCTCGCTGCAGGTATCACTGGACCTGTACACAAAGTAAATACAGAGGGTGGATAATCTTTTCACTGGGAACAATTACGGATGATTCTCATATGCCAGTGCAAACGCAACCATGTAGTCCTATATCAATATCAATATCCTTCTCAAATTATTATCTCACGAAGGCACTACCATTTCACACGTAGACTTAGGTTTATCGTAGACTGCAATCCTTCGTTAATTCACAACGCTATTTACCTTGTTTATTTTTAACTTGAAGAACCTATTATCTCTCTCCCTCTATTTCTTATGAAACACTTTCTTGGCATTACACATCTTGTTATAAACAACTTATCATGGGCAACTTTCGACGATTTGCTTCTCACATTGACAACATTTAACCATTCTCTCTTTATTATTCTAAAAAGTAGATATTGAAGATACACACTCAAATGAAATAAATATATGCATATCAGCGTAAAAGATGTATGCTTCTCTCTATAAGACTATGGCATGAAAATACGAAAAAGTAATCATCTCATGACTAAATCTTACCAAATATCATAAATTTGCAAGTGTATGTAATAATAGACCACTTACCCAATATTCCTTCAGATTTGGTCATCACGGCATTTTTTAGCTTCTCAAAAGTAAAATATTTACATGAACTCCACTAAAGAAATTTCCGCAAAACTAAGCTACTATCTACATACAGAGGAATAAAACTACTTATCTACTGTTGACCTTCACCTACACGATGATGGATAAATCAGCTGTTACCACCCATCATGGTACAGGGTATAGGCTAACTCATGGTGTTTCTCATACAGAATCCGTTATTCAAATGGTTTTTACAATCCTCCACATGTTTCACCTCAAACTCAAGAAAATGTGTTAGGAACGTCTCTAACGGTTGACACATTAATATTAACAACGTACACCAAATTATATAATAAAATATACTTGCCTTCCCGATTCTACTCATTATAAACACTTGTACAATATTTAAAACTTATTCTAACCTGTATCTCTAATACGCAATTTCATTAATTCAAACAGCAGGTAGCGATGTCCCATGGTATCACACGTGTCTTCTGCTTATTAACACACCTTTTCGAAGATATATTTCTTAAACAACTCATATAATTAAATAAATTAATCAGATGCAAGCATTCTGAATCACTTCACTTCGACTAGTATTCACCACATGTTCACTAACCACTCGTCTCGTCGCAATGGTGGCACATCCAGAGTTGATATGTCTCGTGTTACACGACGCACGACAACACTGTCGTAATCATTCAAACAGAATCTGTACTCCTATTTCACACATCATGGAGTAATATTTATACGCTATATCACAAAATACACAGTGCTGCTTATTAAACTCCGGCGATACTACAAAAACGACTTCATGTCTCCATAAAATCACATGCAATTTGCCACAATGTATAATGTTGGTATGTGAATCATACACGACGAACTTCACCAGTACTGATTCTCATGTCTCGACGCAGAAGGCGCAGAACTCGTCCACCACGCTAGCTTTTTTGTGATAAATGACGACTGATATGTAAATATCCCACGTCGTAATGCCCGAATGAGTTCAATAAAAATTCCTAAAATGAATTATGGAATTAATCATTCTTGGATAGTTCACAGTTGATTGACGATTAATAAAATTATAATTTATATATTTAAAACCCTAGGATGAATTTTGTTACATCAAGTTTGAGAGAACGGCTTAACCGACTAACATTGTAAAGCATTCTGACGAAAGTTCTTGGCTTGTAGATTTTCAGAGTTTATTTAGAAGCAGAACAACTTCTTGCCGTATATTCTTAATTTGCTAAAGAAGAATGTAGCATTCTCATCGGTCAGTGCGCTCGCCAGTACTTCTAGGCCGCCTGATCCTTGAGAGAGCTGAGCAGGTGGCACGATAGAGGTGGAAGGAGGTAGGGAGACATGCGTAGTCAGAGTCTTACTGGTCCGCTGTACTTCGTGGATAGGAATAGTCGCTGTTTTGCTCCCAAACCGTTGAACAGCGCACATTACATTCAAAGTTCCTCTAAATGTAAATGAGAGTTCGGTGTATGCTTTAAAATTAATTCTACATCAGCTGACAATATTCAATAAGCACGGCTCAGTATGGGATAAAGCCTCATTGGCAAATAGTCATTCATTAAGGTGTGTGAATGGTCTTCTAAAATATATCATACGTAACGACATTCCATTCCTTCTGGTGCGAAAATTATTGTTCTTGAGGGAGAATTCATAAAAGTTTTGCCTGATTTGTCAAACAATTATTATTTAGTTATAATTGTATTAACTAGTCTCCTCTTTGATCCATATTAAAACACGTCGCTTATATACAAATATGCGTGAAAAATCACATAAAAATAGAATTCGCTGATATTTTTTGCAAGAAATCGGTAACGGCGACTACCCCTCTCCAGATGGTGATGGATGAAATGTTATTGAACTACCAGCCAAAATTTTAGCACATAATGGTATCGTGATGTAAATGTATAGCAAAACGTTCAATTCTAGGAGAGCTAACATCATTTTGCCGAAAGTTGCCATTCTTAATTAATTTCAGTCATTGGGCTTATACTTGGTAGTTCAAAACCATGCACTAGCGACAACAGATTAATACTGAAGATGAAAGCTTGCCACTTCATTTTCCTGCATAATTTTTGTTTTCCTTCGAATTAATGCTTTTCCTCCATATATTCTTATTGTAAACTCTGGAGCCATAGTTATGCTCCTTAGAAATCGGAACGTTTCCCAATGGTCCCTAATGGGAACCAGATTAGGGCCTAATTGTAAGAAGTATGTACGAAAAATGTTTAGATTTAAAAATAATAAGTGGACATAAAGCTGGACAGAGAGCTTTAATCCCTGCAATTTACTTTAACAACGTCCGATAAAATACGTACTTCCATTTTCATTCAAGAGGCATCAATTTCCAATTCGCTTGGTATTTTATATCACGATCAGTAAATCTGAAAGGATGTGAAATTCTCTACTACTTCAGCCAATTTTCAGCAATGGCTGGTTAAATGTTGCAATGTCAAGATAGCGACATTTTAAAGTTGCGCTAGTGCCAGAAGGTAATTGTACAAGGAATGCCCCGAACAAGGGTCTGCGTGCTTGGGGTCACGTAGTTCTCAGCTTGCAATCGGGGGATAGTGGGTCTGAACCCCACTGTCGGCAGCTCTGAAGATGGTTTTCCGTGGTTTCCGATTTTCACACCAGGAAAATGCTGGGACTGTACCCGCAACGTAAAGAAAATAGTAAAAAACCAAGTACGAGATATGTTGTATGTAACGGACCCCATTGGCCGTCATGTCTTGACGGGTTTCAGCTATCCAATCAATCAATCAATCAATCAATCAATCAATCAATCAATCAATCAATCAATCAATCAATCAATCAATCAATCAATCAATCAATCAATCAATCAATCAATCAAAATTGATGTGCATTTAGGACAGGCGCCCATGTGGCAGAGTAGTTCCATGGCTAAATGGTTAGCGTGCTGACCTTTGATCACAGGGGTTCGATTCCCGGCAGGCTGGGGAATTTTAACCATCTTTGGTTAATTCCGCTGGCACGCGGGCTGGGTGTATGTGTCGTCTTCATCATCATTATTTCATCCTCATCACGACGTGCAGGTCGCCTACGGGAGTCATATCAAAAGACCTGCATCTGGCGAGCCGAACTTGTCCTCGGATACTCCCGGCACTAAAAGCATACGCCATTTAATTTCGGTTCAAATAGATGTTCACTTGATGAATCCATCTTCCTAGACTTTTCATAATTGTGATATTAAATTTAACTTGTTAAAAATGAAGCCATGTTTTCCAGTGTTGACTTAGTTAAATGTAACAAAGGTTTTCAGCCTGTCAAACACACAGCAATTACAATGTAAATTAAAACACTATAAACATATCTGTAAAACACACACTAACATACAAAGAATGACATGTTTCGTTCTACAAGAACATCCTCAGTATTCGCAATACTGTACATATACAAGCTTGTTTTTAAGTAATTTGATAGAATCTGAGGATGTTCTTGTAGAACGAAACATGTCATTGTTTGTATGTTAGTGTGTGTTTTACAGATATGTTTATAGTGTTTTAATTTACATTGTATTTGCTGTGTGTTTGACAGACTGAAAAACCTTTGTTACATTAAATTTAACGTCAATGGCTAAATGTAGGCTATGACCTCTATGAGGCTGATTTCATCGACCCTTGCATACGAAAGACCACAATAATTATTCTTAGGGTAAGGTTTGTCAGAGACGCAGAAGTGGTGAAGAGAACTGTGTTTATGCCGTTATGGTTTTCCTGGATTTCATTCGCAAAAATATTGAGTTCTTACACAACACACGTTATCAATTTGTATTGAGTTTATTATGCTCCCCTGTAATTAGACTACCCCCATGTACCTCTACTGCGCACCATCTGCCTCTACCTCTCGGAACTAATTAGCTGTGATTCACGTTACTTTCGAGGTTGTTACCTTTTCCTGGACTCTTAATATGACACTAACTGTGTCAAATCAGCTGCCGATCACCTAACTACAAAAGTGAAAATAATTTCCTCAGTGCGTGTCTTTTCTACGTGTGCGATTGCACTTGCGAACTGACAGGTGGGCTAACAGCAACGTACGGGCATCTTCTGAATGTAAAAACTATCTTTATCTTCACGACTTGTCTCCTGGTCTAGGGATTATATTTTTAATATTTTTAAGTTATTCTGAAGGGATCATGTAACTGTTGGAACAGGACGTTATAGTTTTCCACTATGTTACGTAGAGACTGTCTCTGCCATTTTGTGAGAAATTGGGCAAGTGTTGGCTCACCTTACGCGAGACTAACTTAAAAACTTCATAGTTTGATTGTAAATGTCACAATATTGTTCGAGTGATTAACCCTCTTACTGCGACTAGGTATTTTCTAAATTTAAACCCTCGATGGCCGTTTAGGACTCTTGATTTCTTTTCTCCTGACCTCAGGGTAATTTGGGATTATCCCCTTTCAAGTGGGAACCTGTGCCCTAGTGGGTTATTTTCTTATGTCATTCATTTATAGGATTTAGTGTGATTTTGGGATCCCCTGATTATATAAATTTTCGACTTTTTCTAAATTTCTTCTTTCTTCTTCTAGTGCAAAGTGCTTGATTTTGAGGTCCACCCTACATAGCATGGGACATTTTCCTCTGCTTCAGGTTTATCTATCCAATTTTTACAACTTTTCAGTCTGTCAAAACACTAGTAACATACCATACATGTAACACTGTCCACCCCTGTGGTGTAGTGGTTAGTGTGATTAGTTTCCACCCACGGAGGTACGGGTTCGATTCCTGGCTCTGCTACGAAGTTTCAAAAGTGGTACGAGAGCTGGAACGGGGTGCACTCAGCCTCGTGAGGTCAAATGAGTAGAGGGTGGGTTCGATTCCTGCTTCATCCATCCTTGGAGTGGTTTCCCCACTTCTCCTCTACGCGAATGCTAGGATGGTACCTAACATAAGACCACGGCCGCTTCCTTCCATCTTCCTTGAATATCTCTTGCAATATTCCCATCCTCCACAAGGCGCCTGTTCAGCATAGCAGGTGAGGCCTCCTGGGCGAGGTACTGGTCTTCATTTCCAGTTGTATCCACCCGACCCAGAGTCTCGCGATCCAGGACACTGCCCTTGAGGCGATAGAGGTGGGATTCCTCGCTGAGTCCGAGAGAAAGACCAACCCTGGAGGGTATAAACGCATTAAGAAAGAAAGAAAGAAAGAAAGAAAGATAACATAAAGCACTACAACATGCCTGTAAAAAAACCCTCATGTTTCATTTCCTGTTTCTAAAACGAAAAAAGACTGAGTCTATTTAAATACATGACTTTAATTGACCTATTTTGATACGATTTTACACCCCAGCCCCACCAGCTTTAAACCAAATGCCAGGCCCGTATCTTTATTAAGAATACCTTCCCAGTCCTAACCGTTCCTCGTCCCAGCGCCGCCGGAAGTCTGTCTGTGGGGAATGAGACGTTAGAAATCTAGAATAGCACATTAGTGAACAGAGCCTAGGAGATCTTGGAGATTTATGATCGAGGGAACAGAATTCCCACTTGGTAGAGCAAATTTCTCCCATTTCTATTAACTAGCCTAAAAGGGCTTATGGCTTCAATTTCAAAAGATTCCTCCGGGCCGGATTTGAACCAGCGACCTATGGATTTCTGATAATGTAAGCCAACTACAGTCCACCGCTCTACCAACTGAGCTACCAGAGGAGGTGAAAGTTAGACTCTCTCTACCTCCTTATCTAGACCCGCTTCGACCACATCATTTTGTCATTACATTACGGTGTTGGTGAGGTCAGTTTTTATCTCGAGAAGTATCATCACGTCCGCCTTTGTGGTGTAGTGGTTAGCGTGATTAGCTGCCACCCCCGAAGTCCCGGGTTCGATTCTCGGCTCTGCCACGAAATTTGAAAGTGGTATGAGGACTAAAATTTAGTCCACTCAGCCTCGGGAGGTCAACTGAGTAGAGGGGGTTCGATTCCCGCCTCAGCCATCTACGAAGTGCCTTTTTCGTGGTTTCCCGCTTCTGCTCCAAGCAAATGCCGGGAGTGTACCTAATTTAAGACCACGGCCACTTCCTTCCCTCTTCCTTGTCTATCCCTTCCAATCTTCCCATCCCCCACAAGGCCACTGTTTAGCATAACAGGTGAGGCTGCCTGGACGGGGTACTAGTCATCCTCCCCAGTTGTATCCCCAACACAAATTCTCACGCTCCAGGACATAACCCTTGAGGCGGTAGAAGTGGGATCCCTCGCTGAGACCGAGGGAAAGACCAACCCTGGAGGGTAAACAGATTAAGAAAGATGAAAGAAAGAAAGAAAGAAAGAACGAAATAATTTTTCTTCATTTTTTAAAATTCTTGCTTAGTGACAAAGGTACAGGCCTATAGAAGAAGCAAGAGAAAATACTTTCAGCGATTTTATTAGGAGTGTGGAGCATAGAGGGCATGTCTCAAGACCGATATCGAGGCTTTTAATGTTTGTATACTCCAGCTCACAATGCATTCAGCATACCAATGCGTCGTAAGTAGGTTACCAATAGTTCAGGAATGGTGTCCCGTGCACCCAGCATAAGTCCTATCTCGATGTCTTCAAGGTTGTAAGCCTACTTATTGAGGTAATAGGGAACTGTTGGTGAATGTATCCTCATTTTTTCTTCGTCGACTTCAGCGGGTTGTTGCGCGTGTAACTCAGATTTGATTGTCGGATGGAGAACGATACCTTTTTTGATTCAGGGTTTGAAGGGGATTATGTCGATTCCCCTTGTTCCACCGTCAACTGGGAGACCATAGATTTATTCATGTACTACGAGGGCTGTAGATAAAGTGGTATCAACGTAGTACAGACACTCGCAAGAGATCGGACGTGCGCAAAGCGGTCAGGTGGCGCTGGTGTCGATGTGTGGCATTGAAGTGAAGAGTGTTGATTTCACCACTCTAAAGCATGTTTTCAAAAGGTGATCAGCGTTCGTGCATTAAAATAGAGGTTGTCCGTGTCAAAAATGGTTCAGAATGTTATCGAGGATTACGTGAAGCCTTTGGTGAAAATGCATTCCCGTAACGAACGGTTGCACGATTGATCAAGGCGCTTCATTCGGGTCGGAATAAGACTGCGGATTTGCACCTCACAGGTCGGCCGTCCATTCCTCAAGATCAGATTGACATCGTGAGTGGTCTCGTTTCCGTCGACCATCGATGGATTGTCCGGGAATGATCCGTAAAGTTTGGTCTCAGTCATCAAACGGTAAAACAAACTCGTGGCCTCATCACGAGGTGGTGCAGCTCTTTTTAGGCACACCCCCAATAGAGATGGGCTGCATGTATCATTTCAACCAGATACCAGCCCTCCTGCAATTTTTAAATTTCTGACAGTACTGGGGGGATTGAACCCGGGCCTCCGAGGACGGCAGCTAATAACACTAACAGTCACGCTATGGAGGCGGACATCAAACGGTGTGGGACATACTGATAAAATGTCTTAATATAAGGAAAATTGTGTCCCGTTGGGTTGCGCATCAACTCACCGACGTAGAAAAATAGCACCGGTATGCACTGGCTGAGATCCAATAGAATGAATGGCGTCACCCAGGTTCGCCATGTAATGGAATTGTACTCGTTAGTTCGTTAAATACTGCTCGTCAATTTCGACGTTCCGTTTTACTCTAGGTCCGCTAGATGGCAGACAGAGTAAACCGGATCTCTCTTGGGCGTCTATGGCTGAGATTTAATTAATTTTGTCGGGTAAATACCAAATGTATCACCAGAGATCTTTTACATGCCGACATCATACGACATGGAGTGTCGAATGGACTTTTTTCCGCCCTTCAAAAATCCGACTACCTTTGCCGGGTTTGAACCCGCTATCTTCGGATCCCGAGGCCGACACTTTACCACGGATGCACAGAGGCAGCTATTGCGTTCTGTTAGTATTGCCGTACTTTATTTACGTAGCGTATCCGCCAAGGACGACCGGATGTGATGGTGTCTGGTGTTTGGTAGGCATTCGTCGAATGAACAGGATCCTAAGTTTCAATCTCATCGTATCGGCTGCAGAGGTTGCCGTCCTGGGATCTGCCTGTTATGACGTAAAATGGGGTCATATTCACTGTAATTTTAAGAGCATCTTTCCACTCAGTGCTTGTGAGTCCGTCCTGTTTTCTTATCCGCCGGTTGGCCGGAGTAAACTCTAGATATATTATATCCACCGTTGGCTTTCTGGTTTAGTAGGCATCATTTTTCTTATTTCTTTTATCTAAGAGATCTCCTCATTTCTATGGTGTCCAAGAGGCCGTCACTTGTCTGCGTGGACGGGCAATGTGCAGTTTCGGCTTCCAGGCCTCTCGTTGCTGCAATGTTCTTATTGCAAGCTTTGCGTAGGATGTTACAGCTATTGATCTGTTGTAGAGCTGCTTCCCACCTTCGGCGAAAAAGTCCCAGGCCGTTAACCGCTTTGGTATAATAAATCATTGCGTCCGGTATCCCGGCTGAAAGTGCTAAAATCTCCTTGAGAGTATTCTTAATAATTTCATCGACATCATCTAAAACTGGTTGCGAAATTGTTTTCCAGTGGGTTGGAAAGGAACTGATATATTAATGTAGAGCATAAAGGTGAATTTGTGATGTTCAAACTTCGGTTCAGGATGTATTCAAGGAGAAGATGCCAGTGCGTTCAGTTTCTCTTTCAGTAAATTGGTAGATTGCTTAGGATCAAATACAATAGCGTCAGCGAAGTTAACTCCCAGGTATTTAATGCATTCCGATCCGGAAATGCACATTACGGTTATTTTGTACGATATGCCTTAAGTTCCCGCTGCCAACTTTTCCTTTATTAATGGTGATTAGTCAGTTTGCGTTTATTTTCACCCCTAATTCCTGACATTTCTCAATTGTTACCTGACCAGAGAGAGGGCGTTACCCTCTAGGTGGCCCTTGTCATTCATTCAAAATTGTTAAGTTAGTAATTTCGAGAGCTGATTGTCTGTTTCTTTCGATTATTGCAGTATTATCAGCAAAGCCCATAGTGTATCCATATTCATTACATACATTGTTTTCACTCATTTCTCTAAATATGTGTTCAGTAGCAACATTGTATGAAATGGATGACAAGGGGGACCTTTCATTACTTCTTCTTCTGCATCCGTTTAGCCTCTAGGGTTGTTTTTCCCTCGGACACAGCAAGGGAATCCACCTCTACCGCCTCAAGGGCAGCTTTGCATTACTTTACGACGCAAAATGGTAGGCTTACTCCTTACGATCGCGCATTCTGGGTTAGAGTGATTTCTTCTTCTTCTTCTTCTTCTTCTTCTTCTTCTTCTTCTTTTACGGCCGCATTGGACCACTTCAGTCAATCATTTTCTGGTCATCTTCTTTGATAGCTTTTCATTCGTTCTGATCTTGTCTGCCGTTCGTGATCTGTAAATGCATTTTTCATTGTATGTCGTTTGTCAATTTTCGAATTAAAACTTGTTTTTATGTTTTTTCAGTTTCTTTAAATTTTATGTTTTGTTTTGCAAATCTTCCAGAGTTATTTGCGGTTCTTTCATATTCTCTCTAATGTCCTTAATCAATCTTACTTGTGGCTTCAGATTCCACAGTTTCTCCATAATATTTCTTTTTAATCTGGTTCCTGGTGTCATAATGTGACCAAACGAATGTATATGATGTTTTTTACAAGTTACTTTACGTCGCACCGACACAGCTAGGTATTATGGCGACGATGGAACAGGAAAGGGCTAGGAGTGGAAAGGAAGCAGCCGTGGCGTTAATTTATAGGGTCTATATGATCTTTGAATCAATGTGATCACGTTTAACCTTCCTGGCTTTAAAGTATTTTGTGGCGGGGTGTTTTGGACTTGGAAGAAGGCTTATTGATTTGGACAGGAATTCGGGAAGACCATTTACGGCTGTCGTGTGACTTGTTTGAATAATTTAGCGTTAAAAGAGATGCAATGAGTATGTTATTATTACAAGCACTTCGAAGACTAAAATTATGTTTAAAGTGGAAAAAAACTAAAATGATTCAATGTCAGGTCGGAAATACGAAATACTGGTGCAGGTAGTTCATTTCAAGTATTTATTCGGTGTTTTCTCCCAATTAGTGTGATTAGCTGCCACGAAATTTGAAAAGTGGTACGAGGGCTGGAACGGGGTCCACTCTGCCTCAGGAGTTAAACTGAGCATAGGGGGGGGGGGGGGGGTGCTATTCCCACTTCAGCCATCCTCGAAGTGATTTTGCGTGTTTTCTCACTTCTCCTCCAAGAAAATGCCTTCTTCTACGAAGTGCCTTTTTCGTGGTTTCCCACTTCTGCTCCAAGCAAATGCCGGGAGTGTACCTAATTTAAGGCCACGGCCACTTCCTTCCTTCTTCCTCGTCTATCCCTTACAATATTCCCATCCCTCCCCAAGACCGCTGTTCAGCTTAGCAGGTGAGGTCATTTGGGCCATGTAATGGTCCTCCTTTCCAGTTGTATCCCCGACCCAAAGTCTCACGCTCCAGGACACTGCCCTTGAGGCGGTAGAGGTGAGATCCCTTGCTGAGTCCGAGGGAAAAAACAACCCTGGAGGGTAAACTGATAAAGAAAGAAAGAAAGAAAGAAAGAAAAGAAAGAAAGTTTTCTCCAAAGAACTGAATCAAGGTGCAGTCAAGCTAATGCAGTGGACTCGCAGCAGCAGTGAACTATATTCTGAAAAAAAAAAAAAAAAAAAAAAAAAAAAAAGGAAGTCAATTCTCGAACGAAACTAACTTTTGCTCTATAGGAGTGAAATCTGGGTGGATTCAGGTTGTCTTACGACATTTAAAGTAACAGGCATGAAAGCAGCGAGAATGATTGCCGGTATAATCAGGAGGGAACAATAATAGGAGGGTACTTAGAATGAGGAGATAAAGGCCAAGTTCGGAATTAGGAAGCCGTACGCCTTAACCAGCGTCGATGTTGGGGGTCGTGCAGGATGAATGGACTCGGCCATGGAGAGTAAGAGAAACAGAATAGCAGAGCAACAATGATTAGACTCGGTTTTGATGATTTTTCCTTTTTTGCCAATTTATTTTACGTTTGACCGACGCAGATAGGTCTTAGGGCGACGATGGAACAGGAAAGGGCTAGGAGTGGGAAGGAAGTAAACGTGGCCTTAATTACGGTACAGCCCCAGCATTTTCCTTGTGTGAAAATGGGAAACCACGGAAAACCATCTTCAGGACTGCCAACTGAGGGCACGAACCCACTATCTCCCGAATACAAGCTCACAGCTTTGCTCCTCTAACCCATGGCCAACTCACCTGGCGGATTCGGTTTTGAATGATTTAATGATAAGTGGTACGAAGGTCGACGAAGCCACAGGGGTAGTTGCAAATATAGGAGTTTGGGGACTATTAATTCACAGAGTATTGCAGACTAAGCGTTGAAAGGCATGATATTCTGTAATGACGTGTGGTATGTATGAGTGAAATGGATGAAAAATTTCCTCCGCGCCGGGTTTGAACCAGCAACCTATAGATTTCTGATACCGTACTCTAACTATACTCCACTGCTCTACCAACTGAGTTACCAGAGGAGGGGATATTTTCTTACGCCTTAACTGGACACTTCTCTCCGCGATAACCGTAAGAGATCAGATTGTGAGGTCATTTTTTATCTCCATATTTACCAGCTACGTACCACCGAAGATAAATCATTGCATGAGGTGCTGGTCAGGCAGCTGGTTTGTGGAGACAGGAAAACTACAATATCACTGTCAGCTACCTTTTATTTCTTTCTTATTCCATTTACCGTCCAGGATTGGCTTTTCCATCGGACTCTGCGAGTGATCCCACCTCTACTGCAAGGGCAGTGTCCAGGAGCGTGAGGCTTTGGATGGGCAGCTAATCACACTAACCACTACACCACAGAGGCGGTCAATTCTCGCATTCACCCATATATATTCTTTCGCTCGTTATCTGTTTACCCTCCAGGGTTGGTTTTTCCCTCCGACTCAGCGAGGGATCCCACCTCTACCGCCTCAAGGGCAGTGTCCTGGACCTTCAGACTCTGGCTCGGGGGATGCAACTGGGGAGGATGACCAGTGCCTCGCCCAGGCAGCCTCACCTGATATGCTGAGCAGGGGCCTTGGTGGGGGATGGGAAGATTGGAATGGATAGACAAGGAAGAGGGAAGGAAGTAGCCGTGGCCTTAAGTTAGGTACCATCCCGCCATTTGCCTGGAGGAGAAGTGGGAAACCACGGAAAAGCACTTCCAGGATGGCTAAGGTGGGAATCGAACCCACCTCTACTCAGTTGACTTCCCGAGGCTGAGTGGACCCCGTTCTAGCCCTCGTACCACTATTCAAATGTTGTGGCTGAGCCGGGAGTCGAGCCAGGGCCTCCGGGGATGGCAGCTAATCACACTAACCTCTAGACCACAGAGGCGGACCACCCATATATATATTCTCCCTTTTCAATTGAATAACTTAAAGATACTCGAATCCATAAGAAAGGGATGTAAAAAATTCCTCCGGGCCGGATTTGAACCAGCGACCTATGGATTTCTGATATATAGCCAGCTACAGTCCACCGCTCTACCAACTGAGCTACCAGAGGAGGTGAAAGTATATTGTTCTCTTACAGTAGTTTATCTAGATCACGCCACGACCACTTCACTCCGTATGACCTTGATACTGTAGATGGTGCTTGTGAAGTTCTTTATCTCCATAATTAGCTAAATGTATTACTCAGTGCAGATACTCCGTGGCTCAGGCGGCAGCGCGCCGGCCTCTCACCCCTGGTTTCAGTGGTTCAAATCCCGGTCACTCCCTGTGAGTTTTGTGCTGGACGAGGCCGGACAGGATTTTCTCCGGGCACTCCTGTTTTCCCTATTATCTTTCATTCCAGCAACACCCTCCAATTTTCATCTGCCAGTCATTCATCATTGCCCCAGAGGAGTTCGACAGACTTCGGCAGCCGGCACAATTTCTAATCTCACCGCAAGACGGGGGCTTCATTCATTTCATTCCTGACCCGGTCGAATTACGAAACATGCTCCCGATTTTTTCATTACTCAGTACGTTAAGGTGCTGTCGAGTTGGGCAGTTTCCATGGGCAGTGCAGACAGGCGATCGAGAACCGTACTATCAACTGCCCTTAATTTTTTCTTCCTTTTATAATGCACATCACAACGTTTATTTATCCCTCTTTCCGTGTGCCGTTCTTGTTTTACCTGGCCACTGTTATTAATTACATTTATACTAAACAAACTCATGGTGCATACAATCCATTGCGGCCCTTGACTTGTTACACAGGCTACCACCCAGTCAGCTGACTCGCAGATGTTGGGGTTTCTCGTGGTCAGTCAGTGTGATAATAGCCTCACCATACTGGTTGGCTTTCATAACAAGGTCCACTGCATTTTGTATCAGACAGCTCCTGAGATGGTCTCACGAGGATGAATAAACTCCGTTCCAGCCCCCGGTTCAGAATTCAGATCCCTGGACTGGCCAGGATACACATCCAGCTCAGACGTAAAAAAACATATTCTCACAATTTTTTATGTAAATACATATTTTAAGAAAATTTATAATAGGCACGTAAATTGGCAATATTAGTTCTTTCATTCTTTCTTTCTTAATCTGCTTACCCTCCAGGGTTGGTTTTTCCCTCGTACTCAGTGAGGGATCCCACCTCTACCGCCTCAAGGACAGTATCCTGGAACGTGAGACATTGGGTCGGGGGATACAACTGGGGAGAATGCCCATTAACTCGCTCAGGCTGCCTCACCTGCTATCCTGAACAGGGGCCTTGGTGGGGGATGGGAAGATTGGAAGGGATAGACAAGGAAGAGGGAAGGAAGCGGTCGTGGCCTTAAGTTAGGTACCATCCCGGCATTTGCCTGGAGGAGAAGTGGGAAACCACGGAAAACCACTTCCACCTCCACTCAGTTGACCTCCCGAGGCTGAGTGGACCCCGTTCCAGCCTTCGTGCCACTTTTCTAATTTCGTGGCAGAGCCGGGAATCGAACCCGGGCCTCCGGAGGTAACAGCTAATAACACTACACCACAGAGGCGGACCGAAAGGCCATTTCAACAGAATAAATTAATTAACCGCATCCATTGATTAAATGAATATACAACGAAAACCTTGTAGGAGTGTTGATACTTGTTGAGATAAAAACTGACCTCACAAACACCGTAATGTAATGACGAAGTGATGTGGTCGACGCGGGTCTAGATAAGGAGACAGAGAGAGTTAAACTTTCACCTCCTCTGGTAGCTCAGTTGGTAGAGCGGTGGACTGTAGTTGGCTCGCTATGTATCAGAAATCCATAGGTCGCTGGTTCAAATCCGGCCCGGAGGAATCTTTTGTATCCTTTTAAATTGAAGCTAGGTAATATATATATTATTTCGCTAGGGGCTTTACGTCGCACCGACACAGATAGGTCTTATGGCGACGATGGGATAGGAAAGGCCTAGGAGTTGGAAGGAAGCGGCCGTGGCCTTAATTAAGGTATAGCCCCAGCATTTGTCTGGTGTGAAAATGGGAAACCACGGAAAACCATCTTCAGGGCTGCCGATAGTGGGATTCGAACCTACTATCTCCCGGATGCAAGCTCACAGCAGCTAGGTAATAGAAATGGGAGAAATTTGTTCTAGCAGAGCCAAGAATCGAACCCGGGCCTCCTGGGGTGGCAGCTAATCACACTAACCACAACACTACAGGGGCGGACGGCGATATTAGTTACTCAATAAAATGCTAATGTGTTATAAAATGGTGCTCATATTCTCATTTTACGATCACGGTTTTGTTTTTAACAATGTATCTTACGTCATATTTCTGAATGTTGTGGCTATTTTTGGACTTCCTTCCGGAAATTCGAAGACTTGCTGGTCACAAATATATACCTTAGCTAGCATTCTAACTCGCTCTTATTTGTCAGCCAGCTCTGATTTTGTTTATACTTTATACAGGGTATTTTTTATGGTCTGCTCCATGCGTCAGGAGAACACGCACGGAAGGCGATAGCGCGGCCGGGTGACTCATTTGCCGAGAGATATATCGCTTCATGACCGGCTAAGATGATATAATGCAGTACGGTAGCGATAACCATTGCTTCACGCACAGCAATAGTTCAGTTCATCTGCGGCACTGGTAGCGTGTTCAATGTGTTCGCTTTAAAATAGCGTAGTTTCTGTATTAATACTAATCGTGTGTTTAACGAGTGATGTATACAGTAGAACAGCGTGTATTCATTGTGTTGTGCTATGCGAAGCATTCCTCTTATACAGAATGCCGCTTTCGATTCATTCGCAAAGTTCCTGGAATCCTCCCTCCCCATAGGAGTACGGTGCGTAGATTAGTAAAAAAGTTCCGCACCACCGGGTCCATTCTTAACAAGAAATCACGCAGGAGACGAACCGTTTTAACAGAGGAAAAGCTTGACGAAATAGGAGCGCTCTTGGAAAGAACTCGAACAAAATCCCTGTCGCGTCTAGCCGTACAAGCTAATGTGTCATTATCTTCTGCCCACAAAGCAACAAAACTGTTAAAAGCAAAACCGTACAAACCCACCCCTGCCCAATATTTAAGAGGACCTGACAGTTTCGCTAGGGTTCGGTATTGTAACTGGTTGCTTCAGTCAGTTCACGATGGGTATGTTGACCCAGAACTTTTATTTTATAGTGATGAAGCATGGCTATACTTAAGTGGCTATGTAAATAGTCAAAACAATCGCTACTGGTGTGCAGAAAATCCCCACCAGCTGCATGTCCGTCCACTTCATGATGTAAAAATGGGAGTTTGGTGTGCAATAAGTGCTCGCAGAATTATAGGGCCTATATTTTTCCGCGAAACAATAGATGCTGATCGATATATAGACCTCATTCTCAGAACATTCTTTCAAGAGCTGACGGAAGAAGAAAGTAGTAATGGTTACTTTATGCAAGATAATGCGACGGCACACACTGCTAATCGGTCTATGGAGGTAATACGGGAAGTTTCCGAAGATCGTGTGGTTAATTATCCCCCTAGATCTCCTGATTTAAATCCCTGTGATTATTACCTGTGGGGGATGCTGAAGGGAAAAGTGTATGTGAACAATCCTCACACAAGAGAACATTATACAAGTTACTTCGAACATCACACGAGATGAGATTCGTCGAGTGTCTGCAAACCTATTTACGAGGTGTCAGGCGGTTTTGACAGCTGAGGGACAACATTTTGAACATCAAATGTAATGCCAGGTAGGTTTCAGACTAATAGTTTCACTAGAAATGGATTTCTATAAGTGTGAATTGCCGTGAGTAGTGGGGAGGAAAAGCGCGCATTATACTGGCTAACGACCGAGTGTCACTGCGCCAGCCGTGCCGTGCTCTGAGTGGTGCTGCCGAGCATGCTACAGAAAAGACCCTGTGGAATGTCAGGGAAAGGCAATCGCAGGGAGGGAGATAAGGTGGCGGAGAATACTGTAAATTAAACTGCGCACTGGACCCTGTTTCATAAAACATCTTTCACTAATATTATTAGTAAGAAACCAATAGTATTAACTAATAATATTCGTATTATGTTTCATAAAATTATTAGTTAATAATATTAGTTATTAGTTCATGAGTCAAAATTATTAGTAGATGTTCCTAATAATATTAGTAAATTGTTTCATAGACAACATGACTAATAAAAGTTACTCATATTGGTAGGATTATTTCCATGAGTGTATTTTGACTCATAATTCATATTATTAGTGAAACCAAAGTGAGCGGTATTTTAATATTTTGGCATAAAATCATGTAGATCACTGAAATGGTCGACTCTGATTCAAATAGTGATAAGGAACGAGTGTAGGTATTCACCGTTCAATAAATGTTACGTCAAACATGCGAATACTGGTACAATGGAAGATTTAGGTTAGATTACATAACTTTTGAGTATTTGCTTGATAGGATTTGTAGGTAATAGAACGTTCCACTGCAAGGAATGAAGCATAACCTTAAAATAGCAGCTTTGCATTGCACTCCACCAAGTGGTAGTGATACACAGTATCATTGTGTTTCTTTAGTGCAGTTCGGTTCGGACACTCCAAGTATCTTTTAAAATCTTGGCTTATATCACCAGTAAACCAAGATGATGATGGTGATTATTATTGTTTTAAGAGGAAGTAGGCTACAACTAGGCAACCATCATCTATAACAACACTAATCAGATAAAAATGGAAAGGATCCGACATTTTTAAAAATGAAGGTATCGGTTAAAGAAAGAGAAGGGCCACGGAGGGCGTGAAAATAAAAGACTCTCTCGGCCTCGCAACCTAATACTGTTAGGGTCTGAAAAGAACAAGAGTTGAACAAGGGAGGTCAGAAGGGTAGATGAAAATGAGCCTGGCAGAAGTAAGTTGAAGCAATGGCAAGACTCATCTCAGTGCCCCATGTTCGCCAACACACGCTTCAAAATTGAGAGCCCTGGGGCCCCTTTTAGTCGTCTCTTACGACAGGCAGGGGATAAAGTAGCTGTTATTCTGCCGCCCCCACCAACAGGGGTAGTAAACAAAGATTTTGCTAGTCCATCTCAGAGATTTTTAAGAGCACATGAAATAAAAAAGTAAAAGGAACAAGGAGGGTTAGTGTGCAAAAGGCTGAGAATAGTTGACGCTTTAACTCAATCACTTTCCGCAAAGAAATTTTCTTCTCTCACATTATTTTAACTTCTTTTATCCATTTTCATATGTATTGAAGTCATAACAACGAAAATATCAAGTGAGCCTTTTGAATATGTGGATTAATAGTCGGTTGTAGTCAAGCATTAGCCTACTGCTAGAAACAAACCCAAACCAAGAACATCAACAGCCCGATTCTAACCTCCATTTGTATCAGCTGACTAATGAACTAATATTATTAGTGAAGATATTTTATTAGGCATGTGTAAATCTTTATGAAACAGAGTTTGGTTAACGAATAATTATTTTTATGAGTTCTAATATTATTAGCTAATATTATTAGTTAGTTTTATGAAACAGGGCCCCGGGGACTGGAAATATATTATCAGTGGGATTGCAACACTCTTAAGAGTAAGGTTAGTTGTTCGGGTCCATAAATCTTTCGCGTGGTCTTGCGAATTTTTCTGAATTTCTAACAGAGAAGAAATATTTCTTTCAGTGTCCGCTGCTATTCTTTTTTATTGAAACAGTGATTCACTGTAAATGCGTGCGTAACCTGCAGAACAATGCCGAAAGTGACGTCGGGTACAAGAACGCGTCTTCAAAAATACGTAGATTAATTTAAAAGCATTTTCACTGCCGATGGAAAAGTATTGTTTTTCCAACCATGTCGTAAAACATTAAGTGCAGATCAACATTCTGAAGTAACCCAGCATTTGTCTGCAAATAAACACATTGCGGCTGCTTCGCGTGTGCCTTCGCGACAATTACTAATAGATGAACCAACTACTTCAAATGTATGCCCACCCAAATACTCTCAGCATTAGCTACATTTATGTACAGCATTTGTTTGCGCCGACGTTCCTCTTGGCAAAATAAATAATCCGAGACTGAGAAATTTCCTAACAAAGTGCATTAATTTTGAGCCTCCAGACGAATCCAAATTAAGTAAAAACTATCTTCCAAAATGTTTCGAAGAAACTTTACAAAGAATGTGATAGCGAGAAACTGTGGGTGAGCATTGATGAAACCACTGATTCAAGTGGCAGAAAAGTGAGAAATGTTGTAGTGATGTGTTGAAGAATGAAAAAACTGCTTGTGAACATTCTTATTTGTACCGGGCAAGTTGGCCGTGCGATTAGGGGCGCGCGACTGTGAGCTTGCATCCGGGAGATAGTGGTTTCGAATTCCACTGTCGACAGCCCCGAAGATGGTTTTCTGTGGTTTCCCATTTTGACACCAGGCAAATGCTGGTGCTGTACCTTAATTAATGCCACGGCCGCTTCATTCCCACTCCTAGGCCTTTCCCATCCCATCGTCGCCATAAGACCTATCTGTGTCGGTGCGACGTAAAGCCAATAGCATTCGTATTTTTGTTAGCGTGTAAAGAAATGTCAGCTGTAAACAATGTCACTGTACCTAGGTTATTTAATGAAGCCATGCACTTACTTTGGCCAAAAGATGTAAAATACGACAATGTATTGCTTCTACTTACTAATAGTGCAGCTTACATGAAAAAAAGCGTCCGAAGGCCTTCCTGTAAGCTTTCCGAAAATGATACATGTAACTTGCGTAGTTCATGCTCTACACAGGTTATGTGAAACTGTAAGGGCTCAGTATCCTAAAGTGGATAAATTAGTGTCTAATGGCGAAAAAGTCTTTGTAAAAGGACCCTCAAGAATCGATTTGTTTACAGACAAAAACCCAGGCCTTGCACTTACTCCTCTACAGATTGTCACGCGGTTAGGTACCTGGCTTAGCGCAGTGGTTCACCACGCAGCCAATTTTGAGTTTCGCATCCGTTGTGAATGCACTAGATAAAACCTAAGCGTCTTCGATTGAAATTATTCAAGAGTTACTGAAAGACACCTCTTTGAAAAGTGACTTGGCGTTTATATCTGCCAATCTAAGCACCTTGTGTAAAACCGTAGACATACTTGAAAAATCCACTAACTTGTTCGAAACAGTAAAGGAAGTGCGTGCCGATGAAAATAAATTAGATTCACTCTCAGCTTCGCAGGTACAAGGACTGTTAAAGACCAAATATGAAAATTTGTTCTGTAAAACAGATGGTTAAAAAAAAAATGTGCACCGAGCTCGATAGCTGCAGTCGCAGTCGCTTAAGTGCGGCCAGTATCCAGTATTCGGGAGATAGTAGGTTCGAACCCCACTGTCGGCAGCCCTGAAAATGGTTTTCCGTGGTTTCCCATTTTCACACCAGGCAAATGCTGGGGCTGTACCTTAATTAAGGCCACGGCCGCTTCCTTCCCACTCCTAGCCCTTCCATGTCCCATCGTCGCCGTAAGGCCTATCTGTGTCGGTGCGACGTAAAGCACCTAGCAAAAAAAAAAAAAAAAAAAAAGTGCGGAGTTGCTCAAGTATTGGAGGGTGCTCATGTTGGTGAAATTGAAGGCGTTGGTGTACGTGACATTCCTCTCTTTAACGATGCACGTCTGACGTCCTGTGATGTAGAGCGATTGTTTTCGCAGCATAAGGCGTTCTTCAGAGATATTAGGCGTGCATTTGTGATGGACAGTTTGGAGATGACCTTTGTTGTTCACTGCATATCTGAGACTACTTCTAGCAACTAATATTCCAGCGAGTGATGGGTGAGTACGAACTGCACAATTTTTTCAAAAGATGATAGATGTTTTGCTATAGTTAAACAAAACATTACCGTTTTTGTAAATATCGTAATATCTAGTCAGGCACATCAGAAATTAATATACCGTACTGTACTGTGTACTCTTCCATATATAGACATCCATTTGCCTTCAGGAGCACGTTTGGTAGCACCATATATTAATACAAAACTTTATATGTATTTACCTTTTGAACGCGAGTGGTTATGTGATATTTAAAGTAGAATATTTTACATTTTTATCAAACTTTTTAGGTTTCTAGCACATATAAATATTTTTCAGTTTTTTAGCACATAAAAATCAGCTCCTTAGTAATCATAGTGGTTGAAGTGAAATAAGCTAGGGTGAAAAGTGGTACGGGAATGGAACGATGTCTAGTCAGCCTCGGGAGGTCAACTGAGGGGGGCGGGGGGGGGGGGGGGAGAGCGTGGTTAATTTCCACCTGCGCCATCCTCGAAGTGGTTTTCCGTGGATTCCCACTTCTCCTCCAGGCAAATGCCGGGATGGCACCTAAGTCTCCGGCCGCTTCCTTCCCTCTTCCTTGGCTATTACTTCCAATATTCCCATCCCTGTTCTGGCCCCTGTTCAGCATAGCAGGTGAGGCCTCCTGGGCGAGGTACTGGTCCTCCTCGCCGTTTGTATCCTCAACCAAATGTCTCACGTTCCATTACACTGCACTTGAGGTGGTAGAGGTAGGATACCTCGCTGAGGGTAAATACGAAGAAATAATAATAATAATAATGATAATACTAGAACCGGGCGAGTTGGCCACGGTCAGCAGCACTGAAGACTGTTTCCCGTGGTTTCCCATTTTCACAACAGGCAAATGCTGGGGCTGTACCTTAATTAAGACCATGGCCACCTCCTTCCCACCCCTAGGCCTTTGCTATCCCATAGACACCATAAGAGCTATCTATGTCGGTGTGACGTAAAACTACTTGTAAAAAACATTGGGTTCTCACCAAAGCAGGTGTTATTCAAATGCACTTGGATTTTACAAAAGACAAGGATTCGAACTTCGCGTAAACCTGGAATAATACTATTGTTGGTTTTAAATCTACTAACTATTTTCACGGTTTTCGCAGGCACCGTGGTGCCGGATGTTACACCGCTGGATTTCTTTTACATCTCAGTAAATGTACCGACGCAAGCCTGGCGTCAATTAACACCAGAATGACCTAGGATCGAACCCGCCAACTTATTTATGTACTCAACCCGGTGTAAACCTGTAGGTCCCGTGGATATGATTACATAATTGACAATTACGTAAAGTTCGAAACTTGCTTGGATACTAGTAATTAAACAAGTTATTTTGATTCCTTTCGTAATACGTTTACCCTCCAGGGTTGGTCTCTCCCTCGGACATAGCGAGAGAACCCACCTCCGCCCCCTCAAGCGCAGTGCCCTGGAGCGTAACATTTTGCGTCGTGGGGATCCTACTGGGAATGAAGACCAGTACCTCGCTATGCTGAACAGGGGCCTTGTGGGGGATGGGAAAATTGGAAGGGATAGCAAGGAAGAGGGAAGGAAGCGGCCGTGCCCTTAGTTACGTACCATCCGGCAGTTGCCTGGAAAAGTGGCAAACCACGGAAAACCACTTCAAAAATGGCTGAGATGGGAATCGAGCACGCCTCTACTCACTTGACCTCCCGAGATTGAGTGAACCCCCTTTCCAGCCCTCGCACCACTTTCCAAATTTCGTAGCAGAGCCGGGAATCGAACCAGGGCTCCGGGGTTGGGGGGGGGGGCAGCTAATCACACTAACCACAGAGCCGGACATAATTACGATATACAGTAGTATATTAATAGCCTCGCTGTGTAGGGCTAGTGTGCCTACTCTCAGCTGGATGTGTTTCATGGCCAGTCTAGGGATTAAAATTCTGGACAGGGGGCTGGAATGGGCTTTGCACATCCTGGTGAGACCAACCTTGTTAACCTTGTTATGGAATACGCTGAGGATATTATTACACTGACCAACCACGTGAAACATCTGCAGAATGTCTGACTGGATAGAAACAGGGCTGAGTGGCTCAGACGGTGGAGGCGCTGGCCTTCTTACCCCAACTTGGCAGGTTCGATCCTGGCTCAGTCCGTTGGTATTTGAAGGTGCTCAAATACGTCAGCCTTGTGTCGGTATATTCACTGGCACGTAAAAGAACTCCTGCGGGATAAAATTCCGGCAGCTCGGCGTCTCCGAAAACCGAAAAAGTAGTTTATGGGACGTAAAGCCAATAACACTATTATTATTATTATTATTTACTGGATAGCAGCCGCATTGTCAGGCCAAAGGCCTCAATGGACTGCACCATGGGTTTGTTTAGTATAAATGCAATTTATAACAGTGGCCAGGTAAAACAAGAGCGGCACATGGGAAGATGGTTAAATAAACGCTGTTATGTGCAAAAAAGAAAGAAAGAAAGAAAGAAAGAAAGAGATTATAGGCAGTTGTCAGTACGTTTCTAGTTCGCCTGTTTGCACTGCCCGTGGAAAATGTCGAAATAGATAGCACCTAAACGCACGGAGTAATGAAAAAGTCCAGAGCCTTTTTTATAATTCGAGCGGGTCAGGAATGGAACGAATGAAGCCACCATCTAGCGGCGAGAATAGGAAATGTGTCAGCTGCCGAAGCCTATCGCACACCTCTGGGGCAATAATTAACGACTGGCAGATGAAAATTGGAGAAATGAAAAAATGAAATAGCGTATGGCTTTTAATGCCGGGAGTGTCCGAAGATGTGTTCGGCTCGCCAGGTGCAGGTCTTTTGATTTGACTCCCGTAGGCGACCTGCGCGTCGTGATGAGGATGAAATGATGATGAAGACGACACATACACCCAGCCCCTGTGCCAGAAAAATTAACCAGTGATGGTTAAAATTTCCGACCCTGCCCGGAATCGAACCTGGGACCCCTGGGACCAAAGGCCAGCACGCTAACTATATAGCCCTGGAGCCGGACGAAAATTGGAGAGTGTCGCTGGAACGAAAGATGACAGGGAAAACTGGAGTACCCGGAGGAAAACGTGTCCCGCCTCCGCTTTGTCCAGCACAATTCTCACACGGAGCGGCCGGGATTTGAACCACGGAACCCAGCGGTGAGAGGCAGCGTGCTGCCATCTGAGCCACGGAGCCTCTGCACTGAGTAATGCTTTTTATAATTATGGAGACAAAAAATTTCACAAGCATCATCTGTCAATGTCATCCGGAGTGAAGTGGTCGTAGCGTGATCCAAATAAAATAATGTAAGAAAGTAGTTTACTTTCACCTCCTCTGGTAGCTCAGTTGGTAGAGCGGTGGACTGTAGTTGGCTGGCTATATCAGAAATCCATAGGTCGCTGGTTCAAATCCGGCCCGGAGGAATGTTTTTACACCTACAGTATGTTATGGATTCGAGTATATTTAAGCTTCTCAATTGAAAAATGAGAAAATATATGGGTTAATGCGAGAATTCTGTTCAATGAATATACATAATTATCTTCGTCCGCCTCTGTGGTGTAGTGGTTATTGTGATTAGCTGCCATCCCCAGAGGCCCGGGTTCGATTCTGCCACGAAATTTCGAAAGTGGTACGAGGACTGGAACGTGGTCTACTCAGCCTCGGGAGGTCAGCTGAGTATATGGGGTCCGCATTCCCACTTCAGCCATCCTCGAAGTGGTTTTCTGTGGTTTCCCACTTCTTCAGGCAAATGCCGGGATGGGCTCGGCCGCTTCCTTCCTTCTTCCTTGCCTATTCTTTCCAATCTTCCTATCACCGGGCGAGTTGGCCGTGCAACTGTGAGCTTGCATCCGAGAGATAGTGGGTTCGAAACCCACTGTCGGCAGCCCTGAAGATGGTTTTCCGTGGATTCCCATTTTCAAATCAGGCAAATGCTGGGGCTGTACCTTAATTAAGGCCACGGCCGCTTCCTTCCTACTCCTAAGCCTTTCCTGTCCCATCGTCGGCATAAGACCTATCTGTGTCGGTGCGACGTAAAGCAAATAGCAAAAAAGAAAAAAATCTTCCCATCCATCACAGCCACAGTTGTATCCACCAACCCAATGACTCGCGCTCCAGGACACTGCCCTTGAGGCGGTAGAGGTGGGATCCCTCGCTGAGTCCGAGGGTAGAGCCAACCTTGGACGGTAAACCGATTAGGAAACAGATGAGGAAGAATAAATAAAGAGCAGTTGGTAGTAGTTTTCTAGCCCGTCTGTCTTCACTGTCCATGGATTCTCTCCAACTTGGCTAGCACCTAACGTATTCAATGATGTTTTTTGGTTAACTGTGGAGATAAAATTCGCTTGCACCATGTATCAAGGTCATACAGAACGAGGTAGTCGTGGAGTGATCCAAATAAAATACTTCTAAGAGAGCACGCTACTTTCACGTCCTCTGGTAGCTCAGTTGGTAGAGCGGTGGACTGTAGTTGGCTGGCTATATCAGAAATCCATAGGTCGCTGGTTCAAATCCGGCCCGGAGGAATATTTTCATTCCTTATATTCCAAGTCAAAAGCATCTTAAAGCTACTGAAAAGAAAACAGAGAAAATAATTGGGGGCCAACTAGAATTATGTTCAATGAATATATCTTGGTTTGCCTCTGTGGTGTAGTGGTTAGTGTGATTAGCTGCCACCCCCCGGAGGCCCGGGCTCGATTCCCGGCTCTGCCACGAAATTTGAAAAGTGGCACGAGGGCTGGAACGGTGTCCACTTAGCCTCGGGAGGTCAAATGAGTGGAGGTGGGTTCCATTACCACCTCAGTCATCCTGGAAGTGGTTTTCCGTGGTTTCCCACTTCTCCTCCAGGTAAATGCCGGGATGGTACCTAACTTAAGGCCACGCCGCTTCCTTCCCTCTCCCTTGTCTATCCCTTTCAAACTTCCCATCCCCCACAAGGCCCCTGTTCAGCATTGCAGGTGAGGCTGCCTGGGCGAGGTACTGGTCATTCTCTTCAGTTGTATTCCCCGACCCAATGTCTCACGCTCCAGCACACTGCCCTTGAGGCGGTAGAGGTGGGATCCCTCGCTGAGTCTGAGGGAAAAGCAGATTAAAACAGATTAAGAAGAATATATCTTGATGATCTTCTAGATTGTCCTCATGAACAGAAAGCACATGCATCGAAAGAATACCGTATTCTTCTACGAATTACGAAGAAAGGGGCTCTTGAATTGAGAGTGTGGGTTGGCGACCAAAGGGCCCTGAACTGATTCCTGCTTTGCTTCCACGTACTTGCGTCAGGCTCCTAACTTTCTAGATACATACTGTACCAGGAAATGTCCATATTTTATAGCTTGATGAGCATGAGATGGTACGCAGGGCGCGTACGGCACATCAAAGTGGAGTGGGTACAGAGAGTAAGAGGATTTGCTTTGAATGAAGTTTGAATTTTTTAAACTGTTTGTTTATTGTATAAAGTCGTTCATATCACCTCAGTACAGTTGAAGTGGATTGAGCGTGACGTTTCTCCGTCTTGCGGCTGGTGATGTCCCGCGTTGCGCTGCTACTCATCCCGTCCTCGCCATTGAGAAGCTCTCAGCACCATGGGACCACGCACACTACAAAGAGGGCTTTTCTAGATGTTCTTGAAGTTCTAGAAGTTCTTCAGGATCTTGAAAGTCTAGGAGTTTGGGTCGCCAGACTCACTCAGAAGTATAGCGCGAACACACACACATTTAAGCCCCCTGGACATATTGGACAGATTAGTCTGAGGTGTAATTTTTGAACTAATTTTAATCGTTCCCATAAAAAAATGCAAAGATGCCGTGTCGAATGTCAGTGGAATCGAAAACAAACGCTTCTTTAAGGTAAATAAACTGGTCACTGACTTGAGAAAAACAAATTCACTTTCATGCGGCCGAATGTCAATAGAATCGAACCCGTATTCTTCTTAACGTAAGTTACATTTAGCACAGCTTATAAGATTGTTCACACGAAACAAATAGTTTTAATGTTTGTAGAAGATAACGCAACTATTTGTAGAGTTCTACTGTTTTCTGATTGATTTGAATGTATTTACAAAGTTTATTTAACACTGCTACGACACTATAAATGGCAGTTATTTCACTTTGGTAGAAGTTAAATGCTTTGCATGTGAATTTAGTTCCGTTCACACGCACTGTTATGCAGACATATGACAAGAAGGTAGCACTATTAGACTATTAATACAGGAGTGAAAATAGTCCGTTCACTCAAACTGCCATGTTTATGTTCGAACACGAATAATAATACCTGTAAGACTTTATAATCATTTGATTTGATCGTGAAAATTAGTTTCGTTCACTGGCAGTTCTAGATTCCTTTAAAGATACCGTGAAATCACAGATTGATTCACACGTGATGTTTTAAGGTTTTCCTAACATTCAAGTTCCACTTGAGAAAATAGAAGTCCTGATGCACTGTTTAAGATTTTAAGTTCGCTCTGAGCATGCTACTTCTATTATACTATTTGTTAACATTCCGGTATTCAGCTGATCCAGAGCTCTGTACCTGACACTGACCTTGACAACATCCCCCCTCTCACCCGGCTTGCTCCTCAAACAGGCATTATCTCCCTCTACCAACTGTTTACAGTGCTGCCATGTCAACACACTCTCCTTGGTAGGGCACTTCGACGAAATTCAAGTCATAATGTGGGAAAATAATATCCATATTCTTGGTATTAGCGAAAGCTGGATTACACCGAGCATACCCTCTGGTATGGTACAACTTGACCGGTATTCCCTCTTACGTCACGATAGATCCGATGGCAGAAGAGGAGGTGGGGTGGCCATGTACTGCAGAAACGACTTAGAAAGCCGGGTGATATGTGTATCATCTAACAATGCACAGCTAGGGCCAGAATTCGTGTTTGCTGAAGTCATTATTAACCAACAGAAACTCCGAATTCAGATTTCGCTTAGTTGAACTACTGCCTAGTTACGAACATATTAATGCCATAGGACCATTGGTGATTTTAACGCTAACCTACTTACTAAAACATACGAAACTATACAATTTATTGACATGTTCTCTTCCTGTGATATGACCATACTCCGTTTAGAGCCTACTAATCACACACAGAAAACTACGAAACACACACGCTCATTGACCACATTGTGACAAATAACCCAAACAAAGTTATAACTCATGGCCAGATTCCAGTCCCAGCCATCTCCACTCATGACCTTATCTACCTATCCTACTCCATCCGAATGCCAAAATGTAAACCTACGTATGTTATTTCCAGAAACACAAAAGGCATTGATATGGACAAGTTAAGATATGACGCTTACAATCTACCCTGGAATGGCATACTCCTATTGGACGATATAGACGCGAAAGTAGATAAGTTTAACTCCCTTGTAATCACTATGTACGATAAACACGCCCCTAAGCGACGGATAAAAGTTACTCGCCCATCTTCTCCCTGGCTAAATAATGAAATTAAAAACATGATGGCCCACCGTGATACACTTTACTGACGCTTTAAACGAACTCGTGACCAAAGTGACTTCGAAAATTTTAAACAGCTCGTTAGAAACCGTAAATTCACTTACTTGCGAAACATAACTGCAAACATGAATTCTAGCAGTGCTTGGAGCATGCTTCGTTCCTTAGGCTTGGGGAAACCTCAGCAACAACCTCGTGTGCCAGACATACCACTCGATAAGTTGAATGAGTTTTTTACTGAAGAAAGAACACCACCTAATGTACTAAATTCCCCAAACTCAGAACCCAACTCCGTAATGAACCCTTTACCTGACCAACAACATATTACATTCCACCCCCTTACTGCTAATAAAGTTAAAAATGTATTATATTCTATAAAATCAAAAGCCAGAGGAGTGGATGATATCCCTGTAACTTTCTTACACAACGTTATTGGTGCTGTCTTACCAATTATTACCCTCATTTTAACCACTGCATTAAAACGGAACCTTTCCTTCACTATGGAAACTGGCCAATGTTATCCCTGTGCCAAACAAACCCTGACCCCTCCCAACCATCCGACTAGAGGATAATTTCTATTTTACCTGCGATTTCCAAAGCACTCGAGCGTCTGGTTCATGAACAGGCGTTGGAATACATAAACAACCATTTTCTCCTAGACCCATTGCAATTTGGCTTCAAGAAGGGACGCAGCACAGCAACTGCCCTGCTCAAAGTGACTGAGGTCATACGATACGCAATGGACCAACGACTGGTGACAATACTTACTATCCTCGATTTCAGTAGCGCATTTGACGCTATAAATATCCAGGCTCTAAGATACAATCTTACTACTTCGATCAAAGAACTATTACATTTTTTCATCGTACCTCAAATATCGCCCTTGATTATAACCCTTGATCAAACCTCTCACTGGTCAACCAGGAAGGATGGCACGCCGCAGGGTAGCATTTTGGGCCCTTTCCTCTTTATTTTTTACATAAACGACATTTCATATAATTTAAAGAATTGTAGCTACCATCTTTATGCGGACGACTTACAAATATACTGTCACTGTAAGACCTCTAATTTGCCTCAAGCCATAACAGGCATCAATGCTGTCCTTCAGCGACTTACTCCTTGAAAAACACCCTCCTTCTTAACCCCTCCAAGACACAAGCAATCATTATTGGCTCTCAAAAATTGTTGACCACACTACGATACGAAACTATTCTTCCAGTTATACTGAATGGTAGAGTTATTCCATTCAGCCAAACTGTGAGAAATCTTGGAGTGACAATGAACGAAACTTTAAATTGGTCTCAATATATTAAGAATCTGTGTAAAAAAAACATTTTCGATACTTCATTCAGTTAAAAGAAACAGCGATATTTTATCTCGTAATGTGAGAGTCAAACTCATACAAACACTAGTGCTTCCCGTCCTCGACTACTATGACGTCATTCTGGTAGACGCAACAAAAGAACAGACTTCGAAACTACAGCGAGCGCTTAATTGTTGCCTTAGATTTATATACAGTCTGAGTTATGATACACATGTCACCCAATACTATCACACTATTTCATGGCTGAAACCTGACAAACGACGAACGTATTACATACTGATACAGAGATACAGACTGCTCTCTGAAAACAGACCACTATATATTTCATCCCAGCTTAAGTATTTGTCCTCCTTTCACAGCAATAATACCCGCTCTGGTTCCTCCCTTTCTATTTCTGTTCACCGATCCTTTATGTACAACAATTCCTTTGTTGTGACGGGTACAAGGCTTTGGAATTCTCTGCCTGTCAGTGTCAGGAATATCACCTCATTACTTAAATTTAAGAGTGCTTGCCGAGACTACCAGCTGAATGCAACTGACTAACTTGTATGACTGCATGATCGAATGAATGTTAGAAAAGTGCAATGCATTTTTGTGTAGGTTATTCTTTACTATATAATATTATGTACTCAAACTCTGCTCTCAATTATGTATCACTACAGTGGTTAAGTGTAAGAGAGGGCCAAGAGCCCTAACTTCCTCACCTACAAAGGCATAATAAATAAATAAATAATATAAATAAATATTTAATGTATCGCATTTCTCGATTTTACGACTGAGTACGCAGGAACTACTGAAATATTTCAAAGTTGTTCTCACCGTACTTTAGTAGAGTTGAAACTGTAGACTTTGATTCCGCAATATTACATCGTAGCACCAACTTCCATCACCCAACCATCCCGGTTCTACTGTAGGACAATACTATGTTGTGTCATCCAAATGTAACAGTAAGTTTATTGAGTTCCAGTACCGGCTTCGCTTTAGCGATCCTCACCTGGACTGTTCACAAAATAAGTATAAGAATAATATGTATAGGTTGATAATAATAATAATAATAATAATAATAATAATAATAATTGTTAATTAATATGTTGACATTCGTAGGAGAATGTTAATGTGGTGTTGTTTGGAAAGTCGAACTTCGCGGTGTGTTTGGCCATAGCTGTTGTGTTCATTTTTTCAAAGAATTATGTATGTTTCAATGGCAGGTGATAGACCTGGGTGGTCACTCATCCGGGTACTGACCATGCCCAATTTTGCTTAGCTGCAGGAGTAGCAGTGTCAGCATCACTGGGCCTGTCGCTGTTTTTTTCACAAGAGTATTATTGATTCTCGTGTGTCAGTTATTATTGGCACTGTAAATTTTGAAAAAAAAAAATAGTTTAGCATATGGAGTTACATCAGGTGTGTGCATCCCGCCCCGGCGTCCTGTTGGTTTCCAGTGCTTCGGTAGTGGTGGTGATGATTACTGTGTTGTGTCAAATTCTCGCCTCTCTTTTATACCGAAGTCGCGGAGACTGCAGCTGTTTCATTCTTCTCAATATCCATTAATCCAGAGGCGGATTTTCATGAAACTTGGTGGTATTTGAGATATTAAAATGGTGTGTACGGTGATGCTATTCTCATATTCATAGCATAATTCATGTACGGGTTATTCAGGGTAGAAGGTATGGAAACTTCTGTGAATGACGTAACTTATTCTTGGCGAGTTGGAGCTGGCTGCTACGTCACTGTCCACATGCTTGCTGTAGTGAAATATTTCAACACCAATGCTGGACCAGCGTTTCTGGTACAATACAATAACACTAATGTGTACACAATATTATAAAAACACATTAAAGGAAGAAGGGGGGCATATATAATGTAATTGTCGTTGAGGTTTGAAAAGGCAGTATTATGGTAGTATGTAGAAAAAAAGTTGCTGGGTAATGGGATACGGATGAATGACCTATAATGTTATCAACAAAGGTGTTAGAGGGAGCCGAGGTCAGCCCAGACGTTGTTGGCACCGGGTGGCTATTACTATCACAGCCCTTCTGTGTTTGATGGTACACAGGAACGTCACCCGACTCGATGTCCACGAGATTGGATGGGCTCGGGATTGGTGCGAGACAGTTAATACCTCTGCCCGTTCCGTTGCACGCACAGCACTCACCTCAGCCTATTCCGGTGCGGCCACAGCTGAATCATCAACCCGTTCACTTCTTTCCGGTGCGGGCACCGCTAATGCCTCAGCCCGTTCCGCTGCAGGCACTGCTAGGTCTTCAGATCACCACCCCTCGTTCTGCGACTCTTCTTCGCAGCCAGCATCGGGAGGACCACATCATTCTGGCCGCGTATTTCCTGGTCGCGGTGCCACTGCACATGGTTCCTCAGTCCCCCGGCAGTCGAGAACGTCTGCTCACACTGCGTACAGGCATATTATGAGAAGATGGTAGTACTCTCACGAGTTCGTCGTAAAGCCTGGGAATAGAGGATCCATATGAGTGATTAGAAGGAAGGAAGGAAGGAAGGAAGGAAGGAAGGAAGGAAGGAAGGAAGGAAGGAAGCCTAACGCACTTCTACATTTACAGCAAAAATTAATTGTAGTAGTGATACGGAGGTTGTGATACTTCTCCAGATGTATTTTCAAGGACCTCCTCGTAGCCGTCCAATCCTTCGACTTGAAGGTTGACCGGCAGTTCAGCTCACAAGGGGAGGTCGCGATATCCGTATCACCGATTTTGTTCAAACTTTGTAACGTTCCAGACGTCACAGTGTAATTATGTTAATTTTATTGTATGTAATTAATTCAGGAATTTAACGTCATGATATTTATCTTGGTATGTAATTGTATTATAATTCATGGTCGATCATTTGCTCACTATCATTTCATTACTTTGTAACTACGAGTTGTAAACGAGGGCTGAATATCCTAATATTCACTTAGATTCTTGCGACATTCGTTTAAATTTAACTTGCAGTAGATTTCCTCTATCTTGCCACATCACCGAGGAAGAAGGAAGGACAAATTTAGACATCAAATTCTGGGAAAAGCGAGCACGTGTTCAAGCGTTATAACGACAGCTACCGTATTTCGACCAGAATAATTCAAACTGATCACCGCCTATATTTTCAAAGGAGCGTCATGTTGCCATGGATACTGAGTGAAAGGGCTAATAGAAGAACAGTTGATATCATGGTTAAGACCCATCAACTCTAATATCTGGAGTGGGGAGAGACGTGTCAACTGATTGGACCACGTGTAGCGACCTGTAATTAGAGCCAGAGAAGGTTATAAAAGGGCGTGTTGGAGCTCTTGGCTTCACTCTTCTGCATTCTTCTTGATTCTGCATTCGTTATTATTAATCTTCTTGATTCTTCGATCTTGTATTTCGCTGTAGGTCTGAGAACTTGTCTTATGGTTGTTGTACCATAGTGGACTAGTGTGATAGTTTATCACTTCTACATTAATTACTTCATTACCACGACGTGGTACTTAGGAATTTCTGAATGAGGGGTGTATAGCCACTCTCATCAGGAAGTACGTACAGCTCGGCTACTAGACCGGTTTGTACCAGTCTAAGACAATAGGTAGTATTAAACTAGATAGAAATGAAACTTCAGGGAACATTTTCAGTAAAGTTGGAAGGATTATTAATTGAGTATCCTCTCCACATAACCCAAGGAGGTTTTTCTAACTATGACTTAGGGCTCATCTCCAATATATGGAATAGAGCATAATAGGGAGTGTTAGTGTTGAAGCCATCTTCCAATTTGTAGGTTGGTAGTACTATATCACAAAAACACACTGGCAAAGTAGTAGCCCGCAACTCCCAAACATTTTCGGCTAAAGCTATTTTGAAAATGTCTAAAAGAGGTACGAGATGTTTAGCATGCCAGGTACCATCCAGCGCGAGACTGTGGCGAAGTGGTCGAGTGGTTAAGGTTCTCCGTTTCAGTTATGAAGATGGTGGGTCCGAGTCACGCTGCTATCAGCTTTTTACTCCCACCCCCTTCCCCTTTTTCATCTATTACAAATTTATTTTCTTCTATTACTGTCAAAATGGATTTAAAAGTTTTCCTTCCCAATAATTCGGCCTCTTCTGTAATCTCTAGAGAGTCTCCGGAATCCAGTAAGCGATTTATACAAAGAAGGTCCTCGACGTAAGCCAAGGCCCTTTTCAGCTGTTTATTTGTTTTTTGCTCTCCCGGGAACTCGTTTGCACTTGCGTAGCTTCACATTCAAAAACACATCCGTTCGAATATAATTCACATGCGAGATCTCCATGCCGATCGAACGTCTGGTTACATCGCACACAACCGTTACATGACACGACGCAGTCAGACAGTGACTAACTGCTGCTCTCATTCGCAACACGAGGAAAAAGGGGATCAGGAAATGTCAGAACAAAAAAGTTGCAACGTCGAAACTCTAGGAGATCCATAGAACTAACTCCAGTAGATTTCGTCGAAATCCTGTGCAAAATCCAGGCATTCTGGATTGACACATCAATACCCCAAAGAAATATAGGCCACCACCACTTCTTTGAGCGTTACATGCATTTTTTTACACTAAAAGTTTATACGCTGTAAAATCTTTGACAGCTTTGTGTAAAGCGAAATGAATTTTGTTTACTCTTGGCTACAATAAGGTTTTGATTTTCGGAGAAAACTGAATCCTTGCAAATGTCGGACATAACGTTTTGAAAGGATGGGAGCTTCTAATTCAATTAGACTCGGATCATAACTTCTGATCATATTCTATGTCGACATAATGTTCTAGAGGTGATCTATTTACAAAGCTAGTACAAATGAAATGAAATGAAGCGTATGGCTTTTAGTGCCGGGAGTGTCCGAGGACAAGTTCGGCTCGCTACATGCAGGTCTTTTGATTTGACACCCGTAGGCGACCTATGCTTCGTGATGAGGATGAAATGATGATGAAGACGACACATACACACCCTTACCCCGAGCTAGCGGAATTAACCAATTATGGTTAAAATTCCCGACCCTGTCGGGAATCGAACCCGAGACCCCTGTGACCAAAGGCCAGCACGCTAACCATTTAGTCACGAAGCCGGACAGTACAAATTATATTAGCAAACGCAACTTAATGAGTTGGGAGATTTATCTTCCCAGAAAAGATTGACTTTACAACTGTACATTCTGGAGGTGGAGGGCTAGTCTCACCGTCGGCTGTCCTGAGAATAGCCGTGGTTTCCCATTCTTCTCACTAAGGCAAACGCCAGGACAGTTCCTTCCTCTTATAGGCCACGGCCTCTCCCCTCTCACCCTTCTGTGCACCACAAATCAATATGTCATCTCCTGCGTCACACTCTAGGTAGCCCGCCGTACCCCATCAGGGCGCGGGATGAAAGAACAAGTAAAATAAAATAAAATAAAATAAAATAAAATAAAATAAAATAAAATAAAATGAAAATACAATAAAATAGATTGGACGGGCAAGTGTACTACATCAGCACAGGGTTGCCTAGTAATCGGCAGTGAGACTACACTTTCACAAACAATATGAGCTTCATTAACAGGATAGGTATCCAAGTTGTAATTCACATTTTATTATTTTGTTAGTGTATGTGTGTGTTACAGGTTAACCAAGACGTAGATAATGAACATCTTTTTCCTATACGGCGCCAGGGAAATACTCTGCTCGTCCCACATCATGTAGCAGAGTATTTTGACTGCACTGACAAGGGGAGGTCACGATGTCCGCATCACCGATTTTGTTCAAGCTTTGTAGGTTGGTAGTACTAAATCATAAAAACACACTGGCAAAGTAGTAGCGCGCAACTCTCAAAAATTTCCGAGAAAAGTTACGAGAGATTTAGCATGCCAGGTACCATCCAACGAGAGACTGGCGCGTTGGTAGAGTGGTTAAGGTTCTTAACTTCAGTTATGAAGAACTCGCCCAGAGTGAGACATGGTCCAGTTGCTACTCCTACTGGTGCTAGAGTGTTTCAGAGAATTTCACTTCCGGAAGGGACAGTAAAAATGACACTTCCTTCCAGCAAATTTTTTGCATTGTTTGTATTTATTCGTGAATATACATGTTCATTGTTTGGGAAAAATCTTCACACAGACAATTTTTATCAATTTAATCGAAAATCTCAGTTTTACTCATAGTAGATTGCATCTAAACGGTAAATTTCATATTCCATACATGGACTTCATTGAGGTTCTGGATGTGCCCAGTGTTGCGTTTTCGCAACATGTAATTTTGAACACATAGTGCTTTATTACTGTGTAATTTTGAGTTATTTAGGTTTTTCTTAACCAAGTCGTCTTCTTCTTCTTCTTCTTCTTCTTCTTCTTAATCTGGTTATCCTCCAGGGTCGCGTTTTCCCTCGGACTCGGCGAGGGATCCCACCCCTACCGTCTCAAGGGCAGTGTACTGGAGCTTCAGACTCTGGGTCGGGGGATACAACTGGGGAGGATGACCAGTACCTCGCCCAGGCGGCCTCACCTGCTATGCTGAACAGGGGCTTGCGGGGGGATGGGAAGATTGGAAGGGAAAGACAAGGACGAGGGAAGGAAGCGGCCGTGGCCTTGAATGAGGTACCATCCCGGCATTTGCCTGGAGAAGAAGTGGGAAACCACGGAAAACCACTTCCAGGATGGCTAAGGTGGGAATCGAACCCACCTCTACTCAGTTGACCTTCCGAGGCTAAGTGGACCCCGTTCCAACCCTCATACCACTTTTCAAATTTCGTGGCAGAGCCGGGAATCGAACCCGGGCCTCCGGGGGTGGCAGCTAATCACACTAACCACCAAGTAGTCAAAGTTGTAAAAATTATCAAAATAGTAAATTTAAAAAAAAGTTCTGGGCATAAATGGGTTAAGGAGAAGTACAACGAGATAAATCGTGTACGCCGTACTAAAAGAGTATGCCGAAGGAAAGTTAATAACTCCTAAATTGTCAGCCACTGAATATTAGCTTGAACAGTCTGGAGATCCGACGGGAGATTGATGCAATGAGGTTTCTCTACAAAAGGATAAGTGGTAGAATATGTTACAACCTTTATATATATCTTTCAAATGGTTTTCTTTATCTATATCCCAACTGTAGCAGTGAATTGTGGGGAAAGAACGTTGTATATATTATGCTAGTTTTCATGCTATGAATTAAAAGGCAAGGTGCTACGTTTATGGTGCCAGCAAAATGTTAATGTGGTCGTGCACGTCCGGGAAACCTTTATCGCTCATTTCCTCTAAACTTCTTTCTCTTTCTTTCTTTCTTTCTTTCTTTCTTTCTTTCTTTCTTTCTTTCTTTTTAATCCGTTTACCCTCCAGTGTTGGTTTTTTCTCAAGGGCGGTGTGCTGGATATGAGACTTTGGGTTGAGGCATACAACTGGGGTGAAGGACCAGTACCTCTCCAAAGCCGCCTCACATGCTATGCTGAAAAGGGGCTTTGTGGAGGATGGGATGATGGGAAGGGATGAGCATAGAATGGGGGAAGGAAGCGGCCTTGGCCTTAAGTTAGGTACTATCCCCGCATTTGGCTGTAGAAGAAGTGGGAAACCACGGAAAACCGCTTCGAGGATGGTCGAGAAGGGAATCGAACCCACTTCTAGTCAGTTGACTTCCCGAGTCTGAGTGGACCCCGTTCCAGTCATCGTACCACTTTTCAAATTTCGTGACAGAGCTGGGAATCGAACCCAGGGCGGCACTACACCATAGAGGCAGATAACGCTAAAAATACTGAGATTAAAACTGACATGATAACTTTGTAGTATCGAAGTGTTTAATATCGCGGCAGCCATGAAGATTGTTCTTCATTGTTACCCGATTTGACAGCAGACACATGCTGGAGCTGTACCTTAATTAAGACCACGTTTCTTCCTTCCCACTCATAGTCCTTCCTTATTCTATCGTCGCTATAAGACCTACCTGTGTCGGTGCGAAGCAAATTGTAAATAATAATAATAATAGTCCGCCTCTGTGGTGTAGTGGTTAGCGTGATTAGCTGCCACCCCCGGAGGTCCGGGTTCGATTCCCGGCTCTGCCACGAAATTTGAAAAGTGGTATGAGGGCTGGAACGGGGTCCACTCAGCCTCGGGAGGTCAACTGAGTAGAGGTGGGTTCGATTCCCACCTCAGCCATCCTGGAAGTGGTTTTCCGTGGTTTCCCACTTCTCCTCCAGGCGAATACCGGGATGGTACCTAACTTAAGGCCACGGCCGCTTCCTTCCCTCCTCCTTGCCTATCCCTTCCAATCTTCCCATCCCTCCACAAGGCCCCTGTTCAGTTAGCAGGTGAGGCCGCCTGGGCGAGGTACTGGTCATACTCCCCAGTTGTATCCCCCGACCAAGAGTCTGAAGCTCCAGGACACTGCCCTTGAGGCGGTAGAGGTGGGATCCCTCGCTAAGTCCGAGGGAAAAACCGAACCTGGAGGGTAAACAGATGATGATGATGATGATGATGATAATAATAATAATAATAATAATAATAATAATAATAATAATAATAATAATAATAAATAAAGGGAAGTTAAATATCGCCACCTCTACGTAGAGTACAGTTCGAGTATACACGTATAACGGACTTAAGAGAAATTTGTTTCAACCCCTAAGATTACCTTTGATATTCATATTCACCGTAAAACTAGGTCAGATCCATACCAAATGCCGACGCCAATAAGTTGGGGAAAGGCCAGAAAGAAGAAGGCTGATTCGTCGAAAGGATGGACTGTGTAATTCTTCCACTATATGCGCTTTTTGAATACTTAGTGCTAACGTGGAACGTCATTGTCACTCGTTCTCAATACGTAAATATAAAACATGAAAAAAATTTCCTCCGGGCCGGATTTGAACCAGCGACCTATGGATTTCTGATGTACACAGCCAACTACAGTCCACCGCTCTACCAACTGAGCTACCAGAGGAGGTGAAAGTGGTTCGTTCTCTTGGTGTTATTTTTCTCCGGATCACGCCATGACCATTTCTCTCTGTGTAGCCCTGATAGATGGTGCGAGGGAAATTAATTATTATTTCTACAATTAGCAGCCAGCATCACTCGGTGCCTTAAGGTCTTGGTCAAGTTGAACAGTATCCAAGAACAGAGCAGAGAGGCGAGCTAGAAATTTACCGTTAACTGGTCTAAATTTATCAATTGCACACACCAGGGATAATTTACCCTCTTGCACTGTATCGCTGTAATATATTAAATATTATAACTCTTTCTTTCTTTCTTTCTTTCTTTCTTTCTTTCTTTCTTAGTCTGTTTACTCTGCAGGGTTGGTTTTTCCCTCGGGCTCAGCGAGGGATCCCACCTCTACCGCCTCAAGGGCAGTGTCCTGGAGCATAAGACTTTGGGTCAGGGCATAAAACTGGGGAGGAGGACCAGTACCTCTCGTAATCTGCAGGACTTCGGACTAAACAGTGGTCGCTTGGTAGGCGATGGTCCTTCGGGGCTGTTACGCCATGGGCTTTGGTTTGGAAAAGTAAACAGAGAAGGAAGCGACATCCCTGCTATTTCTTCCGGCCGGTCTCGTGCATTTAGGACAGTTGGAAAACGTACGCTTTAATAAATGCCCCTCATAAAACCATTGTAAAAATACTAACTGCATATATTTATAACAGTAATCACAAACGCCTCCTTTTCATGCGGCTCAGTTGGTTGAGTCGCTGTCCTTCTGAGTCCGAGTTCGCAGGTTCAAATCTCGGCTTGGGTCGGCATTGAAATGGCAACGAGCTTCATGTCGTTGGTTTCTGGCACGTTAATAAAAATTATATACATGTATATATTATTATTATTATTATTATTATTATTATTATTTTTTTTTTGCTAGTTGCTTTACGTCGCACCGACACAGGTAGGTCTTATGGCGACGATGGAACAGGAAAGGGCTAGGAGTGGGAAGGAAGCGGCCGTGGCCTTAATTAAGGTACAGCCCCGGCATTTGCCTGGTGTGAAAATGGGAAACCACGGAAAACCATTTCCAGGGCTGCCGACAGTGGGGTTCGAACTTACTATCTCCCGAATACTGGATACTGGCCGCAATTAAGCGACTACAGCTATCGAGTTCGGTAATAAAAATTATACATACGAATATTAGCGTCACAAAACTCTATACTGCAAGTACTATATCATGTATCCCAGGTTTACGAGGGAAACTCATGCAACAAAGTTAACCGTACCTAGCATATGTTGTGAAGTGTAATTTTCTTTACCAACTAACAAAATATCTACACCCATACTCCTTATATTCTATATATAAAGAACCCATGACCTTTGAGTCATAAGAGGAGCCAGAGTCCTGAATTGATTACGTGAGGTGCCATATAAATTACAGGTCATGAGAAGCCCTAGTTGCATCTTTATTTCTGACCAGAGACGGCACGTGGAGAACAGGTGGGATGATTCTCATTCTCACCATACAGAAATTACGTCACCCACACGTGTAGAATGTGCAGAATGTGTAGAATGTACGAAGAAATTTGGCGGAACTATTTTTGTATTAAGTGTCAATTTTAAGAAGAATTGGCGATGAAACCAACGTGTTAAACGTCAAGAAATCGTAAGTGAAACAATTTGGCTGTTAATGGTAAAGGCATTAGACCGCTAAATAGCTCAAGAAGGAAAATTGTCGAAAGGACGCGTCTGTTTGTTTAAACTCTTTTACATCGACCGAAATATAGTGCCTAGCTTATGAGTTAATTTTAAGACTCCAATTTTTTAAGAGAAACCCTTAATGCCTATCATCAGCATCGCTACTAAACTGAACAATCAAGTGTTAGTTCAGAATCAGCCGTAATTACATTTTCTGTGAGGTGAAAACCGTGTCTGTAAACTTTTGGCGGTAAATGCAGATGGCATGGTAGTGGGAGAAAAATGTATAAAACAATGCCACGCCATTTCCAATTACCTCATTGTGTCCAGTAAATTTGAGGCGACTGCACGCATTCAGACTCATTGTAAACTTGTTGGGAAGACTAAAACCCCAAAAGGGAAGATAGTTTGGCCAAAAGTGCCTATATAACGTCATCTCATTAGAAGGCAAATTAACGGTATTCAGAAATGTGGAACGGTCATTTAGATTTAAGTCCAGGCAACAGACGGTCATTATAATGCCGAAGTCCTGCAGTTGAATTAGAAAATATCATTGTTTTACTTTATTGCGTGTGCGGTTCGATGATTTGACGAACATGTTCGGTTCGCGAGAAACAAACGTGTGAAGGGCATTTATATTTTTATGTCATTATTTTCAGATGATTGATATAAAATAAAAATGAAAGGAAGATTATATTTCGTAAAGCTACTATCTGTCGAGATGGCTAGATAAGAGATTGACAGAGGCTGGTGGGCCTGTTATGATGCGAGGCCACGTACGACTTCAGGTATGTAAACTAACCTTTGTTTATTTCATTATGTTACCAATTTATTTGTGTATCTGTGACGCACTTTGGTCACCCTTTTTATTTCATGGAAGTGTCAGGGGAATATGACGAAAGGTCATTTTATGTTTCTTGGATAATCGGTAGAGCCACGAAACTAGCGTGTGAAATGTTGTACAGTAGTAGATTTAATGGTTATAAAACGAATGTAATGTCTAGAGCAAAGTATCATTTCCGTACGTTTATTTACTATATTTGTTGCATGCCCAAGTTAATATATTAATTTATCGTGAAATTCTGCTCAGTGTGAAGGTGCAATTCCTGTAAGTGTATCCTTGGTTTACCATTTAGAGCGATTGCGTAGTGATATGAATGTCAGCTGTTGCGGAAAGCACACAGTCATGTGTTCGGAGCTGTAAATTTGTCCATGGAAGGTACGAGGCGAAACTGGCGTGTGATTTGTGGATGGGAAGTGTTATGCCAAAGGTCCATTAAAATATGCGTAGAATTGATGAGAGGAAAATGACGGTAAAATTTTGTAAGTCAAGTTTTGAGTTTCGGTTTTAAAATATTGTGTTGACAAATTCAGATATGCGAAGAGAGGTGGTAAATTCGTCAAAGATTGTTTTATGTAACAACATAGTGGATCACGTAAGAGAGATATTCCATATTATTATCAAGTAGAGACTTTGAGGTAGCAAGCGGTTCAAGTCTTGCAGAGTTAGGAGAAAATGTTGTTCAGGTTAGTGAAATCCTGTAGTGTTGAAGGGATTTTGTGCCGGGATTTTTCATTGTGGGGAACCCGAGGATTTATTTTGTGTAATATAATGATATGGGAATAGGTTCATTCCATAGTTAGGATCCCACGTGAAACCGTAGAACCGTGATGGATAGGGGCATTTCAAGTGACGTTTTAAATTAAATCTCTTCGCATATCCTGTGTTGGTTAAGAACATTTCACGCGAGTTGTCAGCGAGGCGAGATTTAATTTGATACATTTAAAGATAACGTGTGTTTTGTAAGATAACGAAGAGAGTCTCCTTTCCACTTAGTAAGCCACCTGTGTTTTCGGTGATCGTGCCAGTTCATTTGTCAGAAATAAATTGTACCGGTATATGAGATTATGTCATTTATAATAAATGCTTGGAATTAGATTTTATTACTTAGGAAGAGGATCGTTTGGTAGAGAACTTGAGATTTATTCTCGGTGCGACGGAAAGGATACGATGTTATGTAGTGAATAACCATTTTCAGTGGTGTCAAAATTTGAGAATCCGTATTGATGTTGCTTCGTGTTGTTGAGGGTTGTCCAAGGTCTTGCGATTATTTTTATTTGAATGTCACGATAGTTGTCAATCCATAGATAAATGGATGATGTGGTGGTGGTGTTGTTGATATCCAAGGCACAAGTGTAGGTTATTGTGGTATGACGTCATGCTTGTGGAGCACATGGAGTTTGGGTGAGGTCATTACGACACTTGAGTCTCATCTACATGGAGTCATATTGGAAGGAGGTGCCGGAATTAGTCCAAGGGATAGCCTTAGACGTTGTAAGAGATTGAAATGGGTTGTTTTATTTTGCCTCTTGTGTAAATATATGCATATTATAAGATTTAATGTTGGGATTATCCAAGATAGGGTCCTAATAATTATTAATGTTATAAAGTAAACTTGTTGGGTGACATCATGAAATAAATAAGCGGTACCGGTAGTTGTGACAATGTATTACAATTCCAGCTGGTAATTAAGCATAAACAAATGAATAAATTTAATACTTCTTCAAAGGAATGTTTATAGTAGACATATCCAAGTGATAACGTAAATTTAAATGAAGCAGTTAGGGAGTTAATAGAAACCATTTCGCCCGGGATAGATTTATAAAATTTATTAAATTCAGTTGAACCGTACTTTGAGAATTAGCTCCAAACCAAATGATTAACTTGAAAATGTATTCTGGAAAAGTTTTATTTGCTGGGAAAATTCAACTTATTAACATAACGATTAAAGGGACATGTCCGATGGCAAGGGACTTTACTGCCACAAACGTTGTGAGCGGTTGTTGTTGTTGTTATTTTTATTTTGAATTTGCTGAGCATCAAGTACTTTAATTTAATTGTGTTCAGCCTTCAGCTTAGAATTTTGGATGGTCATGGGGCATCAACTTCAGTGACTTCGATTAAGGCCATCTGCCATTACAGCATCATTTTTCTTGCGGTCATCATCCACAATGGCGTAAACATAAAATCACAGAGTTAGATCTCGGTCCATGACTTACTCACAGGTCAGATCGATTCACTTAACGGTATATGCCGTACAACCACTGTGTGGCACATACCGACTGGACTGCCTTAATTATACCAAGAGTACAGAGCTCGTGTTACGGTGGCTGGATCATCACGAGTCATTATGGTGGTACATGCAGTCTCACATGGAAGTCGATCTTAGGTATCTCCAGACTTTCTTTATTTCATTCTTAAATTAAGACGGTGGTTTCTAGTAAGGATGCCTCTCAGGAAATTGAGTAAGGTCTCGAAAGCCAGCGTCTCTCATTATCGTTTTTATTATTCGTTTGTTTTCTAAACGGACAGGATTGAGTTCGTTGATCAGCTGTTGTGAAATATCACAAGTATTTTATGTCGTTTCAAACGGTCAGTAAACCGATATATTTTAAAACGAGTTCTCTCACTGTAGACATTAGTTTTAAATTACTGAAACCGAGCTCGATAGCTGCAGTCGCTTAATAGTGGCCAGTATCCAGTAATCGGGAGATAGTGGGTTCGAACCTCACTGTCGGCAGCCCTGAAAATGGTTTTCCATTTTCACACTAGGCAAATGCTGAGGCTGTACCTTAATCAAGGCCACGGCCGCTTCCTTCCCATTCCTAGGCCGTTCCTATCCCATTGTCGCCATAAGACCTGTCTGTGTCGGTGCGATGTAAAGCAAATAGCAAAGAAAAAATAATAAATTACTGAAACTTGCTTCTTATCTAAGCAAGTGACGAAGAACCTATAGACGACCCAAGAGAAAGATCTCATGCTGATTTACTGATAGGTAAGGACAGTAGGTATCCTTCGAAGGGCCTTAAAAGGTTCAGTAAATGTTGTGTGTGTGTGTGTTCATTTCTTTGGCGCATTATTTGTATAAAATGTCACTTCTTTGTAGTTTATCACATGAGCATTATTATAACAAAATTACCGTATTTATTCTAAACCAGAATATTGCGTCTTTACTCAAACTATATTATCTTGTATTATTTAAGGTGCACTCGGAATAGATGAAATGCTGCAGTTATGTTGGGAAGGGGAATAACAGGGGTTGGCGTGGGGAAGGGGGGTTGTTCAAGGAGTCCAGACACCCCAGGTGTATTAACGAATGCAATTTTATTAAGCATTTTATATATAATGTATTCTATTATTAGCTTCCAAAATTCGCATGAATCCACCAACTCTTACTTGGATCCAAGATCATGCTCCTCCGCCCCAAGCACCCAAACTGAAATTATGGCTACGCTACTGCTTAAGGCTACGGCGGCTTCCTTTTCTATCCCTTCCAGTCTTCCTATCCTTCGCAGGACCTTGTTCATCATAGAACGTGAGGCTGCCTGGGCAAGGTACAAGTCTTGTTCTCAAGTTGTATCCCCGACTAAATGTTTCACGCACCAGTTAACTGTTCTTGAGGCGGTAGACTCGTTGATTCCATGCGGTTGGGGGTGGGGGGCAACACTCGAGGATAATCGGATTACATAAATAAATGTATAAATAATAGTCTAATAATAATAATAATAATGTCCGCCTCTGTGGTGTAGTGGTTAGCGTGATTAGCTGCCACCCCCGGAGGTCCGGGTTCGATTCTCGGCTCTGCCACGAAATTCGAGAAGTTGTACGAGGGCTGGAACGGGGTCCACTCAGCCTCGTGAGGTCAACTGAGTAGAGGTGCGTTCGATTCCCACCTCAGCCATCCTGGAAGTGGTTTTCTGTGGTTTCCCACTTCTCCTGCAGGCGAATGCCGGGATGGTACCTAACTTAAGGCCACGGCCGCTTCCTTCCCTCCTCCTTGCCTATCCCTTCCAATCTTCCCATCCCTCCACAATGCCCCTGTTCAGCTTAGCAGGTGCGGCCGCCTGGGCGAGGTACTGGTCATTCTCCCCAGTTGTATCCCCCGATCCGATGTCTGAAGCTCCAGGACACTGTCCTTGAGGCGGTAGAGGTGGGATCCCTCGCCGAGTCCGAGGGAAAAACCGAACTTGGAGGGTAAACAGATGATGATGATGATAATAATAATAATAATAATAATAATAATAATAATAATAATAATAATAATAATAATAATAATTGTTACGGTGTATTGTGGATGTGCAGAGGTGAAAGAAGGTGCTGGGATGAACAGGTCTCAACTTACGAAATTAAAGTTGATATAAAATTTTACAAGGTTATATTTTCTTTTCAAGATCAAGAAACAACAAGTATAACAGGAACTCATTTGTATATCCACAAGTTAAGAAAGTACAATTACGGTTTATTAATGGATTTTGGGCTTCGAGCCCCAGATTCACAATTGTTGAGCAATTAGCCCAACTTTACCCAAAAACAAAGTTTGACAAAGGGGCAGAAAACCCCAATCATGCCCAGGAGCACTTGCTCCCTATTACTCAGTAAGCCTGCTCGAGGCACACAGAAACCAACGTTAAGAAAGAGCAACCCGCTCTCAAAGTTCAAGCCTATCAAAGGCCACACCAAACTCCACCTTCAAGCTGACCTCCAAGCACATGAAAACAGGGGTAAAAATACCCAACCTACTGAGGCCTATTCCGTAAAGAAACCGGACAATTAAATGGCCTCCAAAATACCAACTTGAGAGGAGGCGAAACTGCACTCCTAATACATTTCTTTAAATCCTATTTGGCACAAGGCCGCTTATGCAAGGGCTAATCCCATACTACGGAGGTGACACGATTGAAAAATGTTATGACATTACGAGTAGAAGGGAAACTGTTATAAAAACGTAGTCACCTCAAAACAAAATGAATGGGAGCTCGAGAGGGTTGGCACTCTCTATCCCAATTTGTAGTTAAAGAGACAGAATTTATACCAAGTGTCTTTTACATTTTAAATATAGGTTACATGAGGAAAGTTTCGAACCCGCCCCGAGGGTTAAACTGCTGAGCTGGCAAGAAAATAAGTTATAAAACGGCCATTACCTGATAGTTGAACTGCTGCCCGAAGAAAGAGGCGCTTCCTGCCCCCTGCTATATAATCACACTCGGAAAGATGTTACTGAAGTGGCACCGAGACCAGAAACACAGCAGTTTATATACCCTCGCGGAAAATTCGAGACGTTTCATGAATGAGAACCCACACCCCCCTCACTTTATTGGCTAGGGTCTAGCAACATATCCATGTTGGAGAAGATACACCTGATTGGTCAAAAATTAATTAAAGAAATTCGGGATTGGCTAAATTCAAAACTGGCGGAACGAAAGGATTAACATTGCCAACTCAAACAATGACTGAAAGAAATTTAAACAAAGAGCAAACTTATACATACTAAATTTCTTCAAAAAAAAGTTCCTTCACTTCGCACTAGGGTGCACAATTGTAATTCTTACGTAGTGCCATCTAGAAGAGAATGTTCACACTTCTTACTACAGAGAAAACAAAAATAAATCGAAAAAGACACAGTTCAGAACTTTTCAAAATTTATAGTAATGACATCTTCTGAGAAATCTTAGCATTAATGTGGAAGTTAAAGTTCAAGCTTCCTCCAGTAGAGGAGTTTCAACTGGCGCAATATTTGAATTAGCGGCGCGGAGGTGTTCCGCCCGGTACAATAATAATAATAATAATAATAATAATAATAATAATAATAATAATAATAATAATAATAATTCCAATTGCTAAATGTCTTTAAAATATACCGGGTGGTCCACCAGCTTTTTGCGATCCAGTTTTATGTATCCCTTCACATTTACTACAATTCTGAAAGACATCGGTCCCTCTCCCTAAATTGGGGTAATATGTGTGTTTACGGGCTAGAAGACAGCAGGAATTGTGAGCGCCACTATTAATTCATAATGCGTACCTCGAATGAACCCGTAAAGCGAGTACAGATACGCAGAACACGTACTTTAAAACAGGTGGACGGGAGCACGGTTCTGTATAGGCTGGGAAGTGGGCGCCGTAGGTCAAGTGTCTGTGTAGCTGACATGGAAAGCGGGCGGGGAAATATGTGGTAGTGGATAGTGCTCGAGGTAGGAGGCTCGAATCCAGCTTAAGATTTTTTTAAACAGTCATTGCCTGCGATATGGTAGGGTTGCAAACTTGATAGCTTTCGAGGAATGATTTGTCTATTTGACCGTGTAAAAGACCGTATGTATCGTTGCAATAGGTATGGTGCTGGGTTGGACAAGTATGGGGTGATGATTGTCTGTAGCCAGTTACCTATGTCGTACATATTCCAAGCTTCGTAGACCACAGGTAGGGCAAAGTATGTCCCATTGGAACGATAATAACATGCGATGGCAGGTATGTATGTAGCTGAGCGAACTCCCCTCCTTCGAAGCAATTCTCAACACAAAGTTTATTCACTGCCCCGAGATGTATTCCAGCGAAGAGTATGTGGATATGTTACTTATCTATGGAGAAGCTAGACAGAATGCATACCAGGCACAACGCCTGTACCAAGAACGCAATCCGGATAGACGACAACCGACGGGCTTGACATTTCGCAGTGTGGAAAGACGCCTGCGGGATACTGCATCCCTGGGAAGGACACGGCCTGTTCGAGATCATCCCGTGACGTCTGCTGACAATGAAAGGATCATGTTTGACGCTATCCGGCGTAACTCTCATACTAGCACACGGGCCATTGCACAGGAGACGAACATCAGCCGAGCGTTTGTTATGCGGATATTGCATACCCACCGGTTACACCCGTACCATCTGCACTTACACCAGGAGCTCCATGGTCATGATTTCGATGCCCGGGTGGCGCTCTGTCAATGGATCCTACAACATGTGGACACTAATCCTGTTTTCCTAGCGAATCTCTTATTTATGGACGAAGCACGATTCCACAACAATGGAACCGTTAATCGCCATAATATGCATCACTGGATTGTGGATAATCCCCATCGGGAACGGTGGGCGTGAATGTGTGGTGTGGAATCATGGGTTATCACCTCATCGAACTCCATTTTTAAGGGCCATCTGAGCAGCCAACGCTATCTGCGGTTTGTCCAAGATGAACCACCACAGATTTTTGGAACATTTGCCACTCCTTGACCACTGCAGGATGTGGTTTTCAGCATGACGGAGCTCCAGCGCACACGGCGGTGGTCGTCCGGAACCGTGTTCTTGCGACGTATCCTGATAAATGGATAAGAAGCGGAGGACTTGTCCCCTGGCCCGCTAGATCGCCCGATCTTACGCCCCTGGATTTTTTCTGTGGGGCCATGCAAAACAACTGGTGTATGCACAGGAGCCGGCCAGTACTTGTCACCTTAGACAGATCATCACCGAGGCATGCCGGTCAGTTTCGCCAGATATGTTGCGACGGGCCAGGCGGACCTTACAACATCGCGCGCAGCTCTGTATCGACCACGGAGGTCGTCAGTTCGAGCAGGTGCTGCGTTAAACGACGTGGATAATTGAAATCCTGTCACATGTTTCCTAGCCTCAATCAACCCAACTCCACACCAACGGCCCTTTTCGGGGCCAAATAAACAAATCAGTATGTGAAAAATACCGGTGTCAAGTATACAAACATGCCACATCCCAGGCAGCTGGCTTAAAAAATACTTGCATGGGTCTTGAACCTTATAACCCTCGAGCACTGTCAACTATCACACCTCCTACTCTGCGCTAGCCATGTAAGCTACTGTGACACTTGACCTACGGCGCCCACTTCCCAGCCTCTATAGTACCAAGCTCCCGGTCTGTGCGTCCACCTCCTGTTTTGAAGTACGTGTACTGCGTATCTGTACTCGTTTTACGGGTCATTCGAGGTATCTATAATGAATTAATAGTGGCGCTCACGATTCCTGCTGTTTTCTAGCCCCTAAACACGTCCGCCTCTGTGGTGTAGTGGTTAGCGTGATTAGCTGCCACCCCCGGAGGCCCTGGTTCGATTCCCGGCTCTGCCACGAAATTTGAAAAGTGGTACGAGGGCTGTAACGGGGTCCACTCAGCCTCGTGAGGTCAACTGAGTAGAGGGTGGGGTTCGATTCCCTCCTCGGCCATCCTGAAAGCGGTTTTCCGTGGTTTCCCACTTCTCCTCGAGGCAAATGCTGGGATGGTACCTAACTTAAGGCCACGACCACTTCCTTCCCTCTTCCTTGTCTATCCCTTCCAATCTTCCCATCACCCCGCAAGGCCCCTGTTCAGCATAGCAGGTGAGGCAGCCTGGGCGAGGTACTGGTCATCCTCCCCAGTTGTATCCACCGACCCAGAGTCACACACCAGGACACTGTCCTTGGGGCGGTAGAGGTGGGATCCCTCGCTGTGTCCGAGGGAAAAGCCGACCCTGGAGGGTAAACAAATGATGATGATGATGATGATGATGATGATGAAACACACATCCCGTTATATTACCCCCGTTTAGGGAGAGGAACGGATGTCTTTCAGAATTGTAGTAAATGTGAAGGGATGCATAAAACTGGATCGCAAGGGGCTGGTGGATCACCCGGTATACAAACGGACGGGGTCGGGTGGTAAACTGTAATCTATTTTCGGGCTCGGGTCGGGCTCATGTTAGGTTTAGATCGGGCCGGGCTGGGCCTAACGATCTCGGCTCATGCAGACTTATTTTATGTACGTCACGATAAGCCGTTGACAGTCGCATGTCTACATACCTAGCTCAGAATCTCAGGAACAACTTAACGGGTCGACAAAAAATGTAATCATGCACTTCCTAAGTTACGGTCCCGTTAACATGAGAGATGTGTACAACAGTTAGTCAATAGAAATAATAGCCTAAATGATGTTAATAAGCCAAGCCATGCCAAACCAAACCTCATGGTGCAACAGCCGTGAAGGCCCATGACCTACCAAGCGACCGCTACTCAGCTCGAAAGCCTACAAATTACGAGGTGTCGTGTGGTCAGCACGTCGAATCCTGTTGGCCGTTATTCTTGGCTTCCTAGACCTGGGCCTCTATATCACCGTCAGATAGCTCCTCAATTGTAATCACATGAGCTGAGTGAATCTCAAAGCAGCCATCACATCGAAGTCAAAATTCCTGGCTGGCCGGGAATCTAACTCAGGGCCTCCAGATAAGAGAAAGTCACGCTACTCCTGTACCGCAGGACAGGGAAGTTATGACAATCAACTTTCTAATATTTTGGACTAGCTGTCATGATGAATATGTTTACCTTTTTTTTCTTAGTTCGTTTACGGTCCAGGGTTGGTGTTTCCCTCGGACTCATCGAGGGATCCAATCTCTACCACCTCAGGGAAACGTCCTGGAGCGTGGGACATTTATTAGGGAATACAACCGAGAAGGAGGACCAGTACATTTCTCAGACAGCCTCACCTTTTATGCTGAAGAGGGGTCTTGTGGGGGATGGGAAGATTGGAAGGGGTAGGCAAGGAAGAGGTAAGGAAGTGGCCGGGGCTTTAAGGTAGGTATCATTTCGGCATTTTCCTGGAGAAAAATGCGAAACCACGGAAAACCACTTCGGAGATGGCTGAGGTGAGTATCGAACCACCCTCTACTCAGGTGACCTCCAGAGACTAAGTGGAGCCTGTTCCAGCCCTCGTACCAATTCAAATTTCGTAGCAGAGCCCAGAATTGAACCCGGACGTCCGGAGGTTGGTGGTTAATCACACTAACCACCACACCACAGACGCGGAATACTATGAACTAATGGTATCAAGCGATTTGTGAAGTTCCGTTACGCGAATGGCGGTTTCGAACCCTTTTATCGTCAACCCTGAAAATACCAGGCGTTCTGAGGCTGTGTTTAACCTTAGTGCTAGTGAAGTTAATTTTTATTTTTCTATCTATCAAGGTCATACACCGTACAGAGTGAACTGGTCGTGACGTGATCCAGATAACATACTCTAAGAGAATGACGGACTTTCATCTCCTCTGGTAGCTCAGTTGGTAGAGCGGTGGACTGTAGTTGGCTCACTATTTCAGAAATCCATAGGTCGCTGGTTCAAATCCGGCCCGGAGGATATTTTTCATCCTTTCATATAATGGATTCAAGCATCTTTTCAGCTTCCAAGTTGAAAAGTGAGAAAATAATTGGTAACAAGTGAGAATTATGTGCCATGAACACATCTTAGTGTGATTAGTTGCCACCCCCGGAGGCCCGGGTTCGATTCCCGGCTCTGCCACGAAATTTGAAACGTTGTACGAGGGCTGGAACGGAGTCCACTCAGCCTCGGGAGGTCAACTGAGTAGAGATGGGTTCCATTCCCACCACAGCCATCCTGGAAGTGGTTTTCGGTGGTTTCCCACTTCTTCTCCTTGCAAATCCCGGGATGGTACCTAACTTAAGGCCACGGCCGCTTCCTTCCCTCTTCCTTGTCTATCCCTTCCAATCTTTCCATCCCCTGTTCAGTATAGCAGGCGAGGCCACCTGGTCGGGCTACTGGTCATCCTCCCCAGTTGTATCCCCCGACCCAATATCTCACGCTCCAGGACACTGCCTTGAGGCGGTAGAAATAGGATCCCTCGCTGAGTCCGAAGGAAAAACCAACCCTCGAGGGTAAACATATTAAGAAGAAGATTTATCACGGTATTAACTGACTTTACCCTAACTTATTACTCTATTTACATAGAAGTATCATGTACATAATAAGTAATTTTCAAGATCTACTGCACATCTATTCTCCATCGATTATTTGAAAGGGGCGTGATTAGCGCCGAGGTTTATCTGCTAGCTATTTAATCGACAGCCAAGGTTCGAATCCGGTAACACGACGTCAGGAGAGGAATCCGGCTTTAATCCCCGGATCAAAACAAAATGAGCGTGGTGGCTCCATTGAACCCAAAATTGTTATGATCGCCAGCTAGGAAAACAACTGGGTGTGCAAGCGCTTCTCCTGAAGTTGAGAATTGAAGGGCATACAAATCAGTTCATTTCAACGCCGAAGATGGTTGTGACCTAAATAAACGATTAGATGAATATGGTGAAATTGTCGTTCGTCGAATTGTTAGAAAAAATATTTAGAATATAATGTTTTCTTCTTCTTAATCTTTTACCCTCCAGGGTCAGTTTATCCCTTGGACTCAGCGAGGGATCCCACAACTACGGCCTCGAGGGCAGTGTCCTGGAGCTTCAGACTCTGGGTCGGGGGATACAACTGGGGAGGATGACCAGTACCTCGCCCAGGCGGTCTCACCTGCTATGCTGGGGGATGGGAAGTTTGGAAAGGATAGACAAATAAGAGGGAAGGAAGTGGCCGTGGCCTTAAGTTAGGTACCATCCGGGCATTTGCCTGGAGGAGAAGTGGGGAACCACGGAAAACCACTTCCAGAATGGCTGCGGTGGGAATCGAACCCACCTCTACTCAGTTGACCTCCCGAGGCTGAGTGGACCCCGTTCCACTTTTCAAATTTCGTGGCAGAGCCGGGAATCGAATCCGGGTCTCCGGGGGTAGCAGCTAATCACACTAACCACTACACCACAGAGGCGGACTTAAAATAATATTTTTCTTCAGTAAATCGATGATTAGCTGCCACCCTCCCCCACCACTTCCCCCGGAGGCCCGGGTTCGATTCCCGGCTCTGCCATGAAATTTGAAAAATGGTACGAAGGCTGGAACTAGGTCCACTCAGCCCCGGAAGGTCAACTGAGTAGAGGAGGCTTCGCTTTCCACGTCAACCACCCATGATGTGGTTTTCCGTGGTTTCCCATTCCTCCTCCAGGCAAATGCCGGGAGGGTACCTAACTGATGGCCACGGCCTCTTCCGTATCTATCCCTTCCGATCTTCCCATTTCCCCCACAAGGCCCTGTTCAGCATAGCAGATGAGTGAGGTACAGGTCATTCTCTCCAGCTGTATCACGTCGACTCGAAGTCACGCTCCACAACACTGCCCTTAAGACGGTAGAGGTCCGGGGGAAAAAATCCCTAGACGGTAAATGGATTAAGAAAGAAGAAAGAAATTATTTAAGAGCAGTTGAGAGCAGATTAGATAGGTGGATACTGCCCAACTCGAGTCTTAACGCACCGAGTAATGCTTGGAGCATGGAGCACCATCTCAGTCATGTTGTAAACTGGTCGTGGCGTGATCTAGATTAAGTCCTGTAAGAGAAACAAGAACTTTCATCTCCTCTGGTAGCTCAGTTGGTAGAGCGGTGGACTGTAGTTGGCTCACTATGTCAGAAATCCATAGGTCGCTGGTTCAAATCCGGCCCGGAGGAATTTTTTCATCCCTTAAAATCTTTCAGTTGAAAAGGCAGCAAATATATATTGGAGGACCGGTGAGAATTTTCTATGAAAATATCTTCATGAACTGCTGGGCTCTCTTAATTAATTAACACAAAGTACACAAAAGAAGCATATATCAACCATTATCTTCTTCTTCATAGTCCGTTTACGGAGCGAGGGATCCCACCTCTACCGCCTCAAGGGCGTGAGATTTTGGGTCGGGGGGATACAACTAGGCCCCGGCGGCCTCACCTGCTATGCTGAACTGGGGCATTTTGGAGGGATGGGAAGATTGGAAGGGATAGACAAAGAAATCGGACGGAAGGAGCCGTGGCCTTGAGTTAGGTACCATCCCGGCATTTGCTTGGAGGAGAATGGGAAACCACGAAAAACCGCTTCGAGGATGGCTGAGGTGGGAATCGAAACTGCCTCTACTCAGTTGACCTCCCGAAGCTGAGTGGAGCACGTTCCAGCCCTCGTACCAATTCTAATTTGGTGGCAGTCCCGGGAATCGAACCCAGGTCTCCTGGGGTGGCAGCTAATCACACTAAGATATGTTCATGGCACATAATTCTCACGTGTTACAAATTATTTTCTCACTTTTCAACTTGGTAGCTTAAAAGATGCTTGAATCCATTATATAAAAGGATAAAAATTTTCCTCCGGGCCGTATTTGAACCAGCGACCTATGGATATCTGAAATAGTGAGCCAACTACAGTCTACTCAGCCTCGGGAGGTCAACTGAATAGAAGGGGGTTCGATTCCCACCTCAGCGATCCTCGAAGTGGTTTTCCATGGTTTCTCACTTCTCCTCCAGGCAAATGCCGGGATGGTACCTCTTATGGCCACGGCCGTTTCCTTCCCTCTTCTTTGTCTATCCCTTTCGATTTTCCCATCAACCCACAAGACCCCTGTTCAGCATAGCAGGAGAGACCGCCTGGGAGAGGTACTGGTCCTCCTATCCAGTTGTATCCCCGACCCAAAATCTCACGCCCTGGAGGTGTAGATGTGGGATCCCTCGCTGAGTCCGAGCGAAAATCCAAACCTTGAGGGTAAACGGATTAAGAAATTAAGAAAAAAATAAAAGAAAATACAGTAGTACCAAAAATGATGTAATTACATGCGGATCTACCTACAGTTATCATCACCCAAAATCACAACATTGTTATATTTTCTACAGATGAATTATGGAGATTCACCCACTTCAATGCAATTTTAGTCAAACCATTCACAACAAAGCCTGCACTGAATCCATTCTTCCCCAATTTTACGAGCAACTTCATTGGCATATGAATGCACTACACACGCACAGTGTCATTCTTATAGTGAGAAGGTTATCCACTTATTAGAAACTGCGCTCGAGCCAGAACCGGTAGTTTTATTTGGTCTTCCCAAAGGTCTTGGTTCTGGTAACGGGATATGCACTTTAGCCCTGGGGTCACTTTAAGTCGCTTTATGCTGTTAATACTCAAGCCGAATCCCAACTCCTTCATTTTCATTACACATCTGACCAGCTTTAGATCATTTTCTTTCGATAGATCAAAAGGCGTTCCGATTTTCGGTATCTCGTGAGATTCTTCGTCATTATTACGACTCACGTTGTCTTTTAGGGTGTTTTGTGATACACCAATCTCTTTAGAAGCCTTGTATAGTGTCCAGTTCTCACTAACAACGTTTTCTACAGCACTTTGAAGTTGATTATTTGAATAGCTGCCACGCCGTGATTTTTGAATTCCCGCTCTCCCAGGCCCACCAACTCGACATATGTATTTGCTTCAGAATCTCCCTTCATTGCTGGGAACTAACATCAATATATATATTTACACACACACACACACACACACACACACACACACACACACACACACACACACACACACACACACACACACACACACACACACACAGCCTTCATTTGTAAGATAATTAAAATATGCCCAATAGTTGGGCAACCGATTGTAATATACCACTAAATATTGCCGCACTGTTGGGTGACCATTGTATTATAAATAACATAAAATATGAATAAATGACATAAATGAAATAATGAGTAGCCTCATGTTTGGGAGTTAACTGTAACAGTAAAAAATTACATTCAAAATATTAACTTTTATACCATAATTGAATTAATTATCACTTGGCAACTTCCAATTAAATAAAATTTATAGTAAGTAAATAAATAACGATACTGATGATGATAATAATTAACCGAAAATGCAGGTGTCCGCCTCTGTGGTGTAGTGGTTAGTGTGATTAGCTGCCACCCCCGGAAACCCGGGTTCGATTCCCGACTCTGCCACGGAATTTCAAAAGTGGTACGAGGGCTGGAACGGGGTCCACTTGGGAGGTCAACCGAGTAGAGCCATCCTGGAAGCGGTTTTCCGTGGTTTCCCACTTCTCCTCCAGGCAAATGCCGGGATGGTACCTAACTTAAGGCCACGGCCGCTTCCTTCCCTCTTCCTTGTGTATCTCTTGCAATCTTCCCATCCCCCACAAAGGGCCCTGTTCAGCATAACAGGTGAGGCCGCCTGGGCGTCGTAATGGTCATTCTCCCCAGTTTTGTCCCCCGACCCAATGTCTCACGATCCAGAACACTGCCCTTGAGGCAGTAGAGGTGGGATCACTCACTGAGTCCGAGGGAAAAACCAACCCTAAGAGGTAAGCAGATTAAGAAAGAAAGAATATATAAATGGCGATACTGATAATGATAATAATTAACCGAAAATGCTGGTAAATGGGCGCCAGAGGGTACCCCAATTTAGAATATTAATAACAGGAGCAATAATAATAATAATAATAATAATAATAATAATAATAATAATAATAATAGCTGTGCTGGAAAGGTCGGCTTACAAATTTCCTTTTGAAAGACCAAGTTCTTCCGCTCAAAACTTGACATCCAAAATTTGAACACGACATATGGGCAAATCAACCGAGTACCACACTTCAGGTACTTGGGAGAAATACTTGAACCAACGGGAGGCGAGAAGGCTGCCCAGAAAATTCGCTTACAAAAATTTCGGAAAGCCTACGATAGGGTTCACAACATATACAATAAAAAGTGCTTGTCCCGCCATGCAAAGATCAGACACTATAATACAGTAATCAAGCCCGACGTCTTATATGCCAGCGAGACCCTTACACTAAATGGGAAAGGTGACCTAGAAAACATTTTAAAAGAAGGAAGAAGAATCCTGAGGAAAATTCTCGGCCCCCGAAAAACAGAAGATGGATATAGACTGAGGTCACGCAAAGTGACAGAAGAGCTTTCCAACATTGCAGCAGACATTCGCAAAAGACGTCTGAAATTTTATGGGCACGTTCGCAGACTGCCGGAAAGTAGACTGACACACAAGATTCTCACCTACATAGAACACCTAAAAAATATTCCATAGGTACTGGAAGTGAAGAAGGATCTGGAAAAAGCCCAGATGAACTCAACTGACACCGCAGACAGAAACCTCTACAGGAAAAAATTAATGGATGGAAAGTGCAACCAGAGAGCGAAGTGAAAAAGAAGACTGGAGCAAAGTGGACAGAAGAACGAAAAAGGATCCACGGAGAAAGGATGAGAGCTGTTTGGCAACTCAGAAAACAGAATCGTTAGAGCTATGCGTGATCCATTGGGTCCATACGCACATAATAATAATTGTTACGGAGTTATCCGTGGAAGTCAGAGGTGAAAGAAGGTGCGGGCTGGAATGGGTCTAACTACAAGTTCGAAAGATGAATTAAAATTTCAACAAAGGTTATATTTTCAAATCTTAACAATGGAGACATAGAATTTAGAGAGTACAACAAATAACAACCAGTTAAATCAGGTACAAAGCAACTTTACAAATTCTGGGCTACGAGCCCCAAAGTCTGAGCTCACAGCTCACACCCACAAGTTACCAAAGGGCAGAAAACCCCTTCATTACATGGAGCTCTTGCTCCCGCTTAGTAATATCAAGCCTCCTAGAGGCACATTCCAAAATACCAGAAAGAGCTGGCCGGCTCTCAATTTTACAAGCCTATCAAAGGCCACAACAAACTTTACTTCTAACTGTCCTCAAGGCATACAAAGAAACACGGGTATTTAATACCCAACCTACAGGGCCTTCGCATGAAGAAAACAAAACATCAGGTTACGTTACTGGCCCAAAGTACAGAAAGGACTGGAGGCGTGAGTTTGCACTCCTAAATATACATTTTAAAACCTAAGTGGCTCTAGGCCGATACACAGGGGCTAATCCCAAGCTAGAGAGGTGACTCGTATGAGAAAACTTTAACACATTAAGGAAGAGAAGAAACGGTTACGAAAATGTAGTCACCTCAGTTTCAAATGAAGGGGAGCTCGAGAGGGTAAAGCACTCTCTATCCCCGAATTAAATTTCAAGAAAACTGAAGTTTACCGGGAAAAGGGTTTACATGTTTAATAGTTTACATATGAAAGGTTTCGAACCCTCCCCGAGAGTTAATCTGCTGAGCTAGGACGAAATAAAGATGTTAAAAGGCCATTACCTTGTTGGAGATCTGCTGCCCGAAGAAAGAGGCGCTTCCCGCCCCCTGCTACATATCCACACACTAAGCTAGATGTTACTGAAGTGGCCTGGAGACAAGAAAATCAGCAGTTTTTATACCCTCGTGGAAAGTTCGAGACCGTTCATGAATGATAACAACCCGCCCTCAAACTTTTATTGGCTACAGTACACAGTTACATACAAAATTGGAGAAGAAAGCCCCGATTGGCTGAAAATTAATTACAGAAATTCCTGATTGGCTACATTCAAAACAGGCGGAAAGAAAGGATTAATATTGCCAACCCAAAATGACAGAACAAAATTTAGTAAAGAGAAAACTTATGAATACACAATTTCTCCAAAAAGGTTCATTCCTTCCCACCAGAGCGCATTATCATAGTTTTTGGTCGAGACGTCTGTTAGAGAATATCCACACTTCTAGTTCAATGAAAAACAAAACAAATCAAAAACACACAGTGACATCTTCTGATAACCAGTAGAGTTAGTTCAGTTTTTAAAGTTCAGAGCTTCTCCTGTAGAGGAGTTTCAATTGGCGCAAGATTTGAACTTGCGTCGTAGAGGTGTACCGCCCGGTACAATAATAATAATGTACCGGGCGGTACACCTCCACGCCGCTAGTTCAAATATTGCGCCAATTGAAACTTCTCTACAGGAGAAAGTCTGAACTTTAAAAAACTGTATCAACTCACTATTTCTCCGAAGATGGCTTTGTGTAAATTTTGATATGTTTTGTTTGGCATTGATCAAGAAGTGTGGACGTTCTCTACCACATGTCTCTACAAAAATTATGGTAATACACTCTGGTGTAATGGAATGAACTTTCTTGAAGAAATTTTGTATTCATAAGTTTCGTCTTTACTAAATTTTGTTCTGTCATTTGTGGGTTGGCAATATAAATCCTTTCTTTCCGCCTGTTTTGAATGTAGCCAATCAGGAATTTCTGTAATTAATTTTCCACCAATAAGGTGTTTCTTCCTCGTCTTGTGTATTCGTTTTTGCTGTTATCCAATAAAAGTTTGTGGGCGGGTTGTTATCATTCATGAAAGGTCTCGAACTTTCCACGAGGGTATTAAAACTGCTGATTTTCTTGTCTCCTGGCCACTTCAGTAACATTTCCCTTAGTGTGTGGATATGTAGCAGAGGACGGGAAGTGCCTCTTTCTTCGGGCAACTGATCTCCAACAAGGTAATGGCCTCTTAACATCTGCATTTCTTGCTAGCTCAGCAGTTTAACTCTCGGGGAGTTTTCGAAACTTTTAATATGTAACCAATTCCTTTAAAATGTAAATTACTTTTCAGTATATGTAAAAACTTCAAATCCCTTTTCCATAAAGCAGGGATAGGGAGTGCTTCACCCTCTCGAGCTCCCTTTCATTTTGAAATCGAGTTGACTACGTTTTCATAACCGTTTCGTCTCTTCCTTAATGTATTAAAGTTTTTTCATGCGAGTCACCTCCCTAGCTTGGGATTAGCCCCTGTATATCGGCCTAGAGCCACTTAGGTTTTAATATTGTAGATTTAGGAGTGCAAGTTCACGCCTCCAGTCCTTTCTGTACTTTGGGCCATTAACCTAACCTGATGTTTTGTTTTCTTCATGCGAAGGCCCTGTAGGTTGGGTATTAAATACCCCTGTTTCTTTGTATGCCTTGATGGCAGTTTGGATAAGAGTCTGTTATTGCCTTTATAGGCTTGAAAGATCGAGAGCGGGTCAGCTCTTTATGGTGTTGTGGTAAAGGTGCCTTAGAGAGGCTTGAGGTTAATAGTTGGGAGCAAGTGCTCCTTGTATGAAGGGGTTTTCTGCCCCTGGGATCTGATCTGTAACCTGGCAAGGTTGAGCTTGCAGCTCGAGGAATGTAAAACGGGGCTCGAAGCCCAAATCTTATAACGAACTGTAATTTGTAATTGCTTTATTTGTTGATCTGCTATTGGGTACCTGTTAATACTCTGTTATTTGTTGAGTTTGAAAAGAAAATATAACCTTTGTTAAAGTTTTAAATTAACTTTAATTTTGTAGTTGAGACCTATTCCACCCCGCACCTTCTTTCACCTCTAACTACCACGGATATCTCCGTAACAAATAATAATAGCAAAAATTATGTTCCACTCAGGTCGTGTTCATTGAGCTGCAAAACTGGTAGTGCACTGGTTGGGCCTTGCCTAACCCCCTGAAAACATACAAACAGGTAGGAACTGCGCCTAGGTTCTCCAATAACTTCTCCATTAATTGAAACTAACCATATGCACATTAGCACTTCATTAACACACAATACATATAAGATAGCAACACACTCAATAAATATTAACGACTGCTGGATGACTCCCTATATACATTCAATATACCGGGCACGATAGCTGCAGTCGCTGACGTGCGTACGGTATCCAGTATTTGGGAAAAAGTGGGTACGATCCCCACTGTCGGCAGCCCTGAAGATGGGTTTCCGTGGCTTCCCATTTTCACACCAGGAAAATGCTGGGGCTGTACCGTATTAAGGCCACAGTCACTTCCTTCCCACTCCTAGCCTTTTCGTGTCCTATCGTCGCCATAAGATCTATCTGTGTCTGTGCGACGTAAAAGAACTTGTAAATATACAGTACATACATTCAATAATCCTAGAAAAAAAAACCCAGTAGGAATGCCAGCGAGGAATAAATTATCATTTGTAGTGAGCCCGATGACCAATTATTACAATGCATATGCAGCATGTTATATTGCCCTTCACTGTTTTTTGTGTATCAACACAAATTGCCGGCTTTCACCGTCAATACATAGTATATCACTTTCATACTGTACCTCTTTTCTTTTTCTTTTTTTTTTCACTGACACCCAACACTCGGATTTTAGAGACAGTTTCGCTTGCACAAACACACACTGTTGATCTATGCCTTGAAACCGGGTCATAGATTACCGCAAGTTGCCATGAAATTTTGAAGATCAAGATCAGTACCTTAGAACAAGTCTTGTATAAGTTTTAACAAGCAAACAACAACACTACTCCGTTCGTCCATAATGAAACGCATTCGTTAACGTTCACAGTCAAAATTCATAGTAGATAATATTCACAGTAAACTCCTCCATAACATGTTCGCGAGTGATAGTAATGTTCGCTGGATCGCGTTCTCCAAAAGTATATCTAGACTTCCTCCTCCGCATTCCGCCTCTGGTTCTTAAAGGTCCAGCCGCCCTGTATGTCCAATTATGATCGAGAGATACCCCGCTATGTTAACACTTGGCAAGATTCCTACCACGTCCGCCGAGGCCTACACTCTCCGTGTGACTCACAAGTTTCCCGGGATATTTTTCCAAACCTGGAAATAGCTGTGTGTTTTCCTGCTACCCGAACTAAACAAATTACTAACATGTAAAACGGACACCTTCCAGCTTCAAATATTCAAATATTCATACCTCTGTGGTGTAGCGGTTAGCTGCCACTGCTGGAGACCCGGGGTCGATTCCCGGCTCTGCCACGAAATTTGAATAGTGCGAGGACTGGAACGGGATCCACTCAGCCTTGGGAGGTCATCTGAATTGAGGGATATTCGATTCCCACCTCAGCCATCCTCAAAGTGGTATTCAATGGTTTCTCGCTTCTCCTCCAGGCAAATGCCGAGATGTTACCTAACTTAAGGCGATGACCGCTTCCTTCCCTCTTCTCTGTCTATCCCACAAGGCCCCTGTTCAGCATAGCAAGTGAGATCACCTGGCGAGTTACTGGTCCTCCTCCCCACTTGTATGCCTCTACCCAAAAGTCTCGCGCTCCAGGGCACTGCCCTTGAGTCGGTAGATGTTGGGATCCCTCTCTGAGAAGAAAGAAATAATAATAATAATAATAATAATAATAATAATAATAATAATAATAATAATTTCGTGTGGCTATTTCTAGCCGGGTGCAGCCCTTGTAAGGCGGACCCTCCGATGAAGGTGGGCGGCATCTGCCAAGTGTAGGTAACTGCGTGTTATTGTGGTGGAGGATAGTTTTATGTGTGGTGTGTGAGTTGCAGGGATGTTGGGGACAGCACAAACACCCAGCCCCCAAGCCATTGGAATTAACCAATGAAGGTTAAAATCCCCGACCCGGCCGGGAATCGAACCCGGGACCCTCTGAACCGAAGGCCAGTACGCTGACCATTCAGCCAACGAGTCGGATAATAATAATAATAATAATAATCATAATAATAATAATAATAGGGTCACGTAGCTATCACTTTGTATTCGGGAGATAGTGAGTACGAACCCCATTGTTGGCAGTCCTGAAGTGGTTTTCCGCGGTTTCTCATTTTCACATCAGGCAAATGCTGGGGCTGAAACTTAAGGCCCACTCGTAGCCCTCTTCTAATCCCATCGTCGCTACAGGATCTATCTGTGTCGGTGGGACGTAAAGCAGATATTGTTAATAATAATAATAATAATAATAATAATAATAATAATAATAATAATAATAATAATAATACAGTAATAATATTAGGGTCCGCCTCTGTGGTGTAGTGGTTAGTGTGATTAGCTGCCACCCCCGGAGGTCCGGGTTCGATTCCCGGCTCTGCCACGAAATTTGAAAAGTGGTACGAGGGCTGGAACGGGGTCCACTCAGCCTCGGGAGGTCAACTGAGTAGAGGTGGGTTCGATTCCCACCTCAGCCATCCTGGAAGTGGTTTTCCGTGGTTTCCCACTTCTCCTCCAGGCGAATGCCGGGATGGTACCTAACTTAAGGTCACGGCCGCTTCCTTCCCTCTTCCTTGTCTATCCCTTCCAATCTTCCCATCCCCCACCAAGGCCCCTGTTCAGCATAGCAGGTGAGGCCGCCTGGGCGAGGTACTGATCATTCTCCCCAGTTGTATCCCCCGATCCGATGTCTGAAGCTCCAAGACACTGCCCTTGAGGCGGTAGAGGTGGGATCCCTCGCTAAGTCCGAGGGAAAAGCCAACCCTGGACAATAAACAGATTAAGAAAGAAAGAAAATAATATTAGGATAAACGAAAATGTCATGGAAAGTGGAGAATCAAAAATCTCTTTAGACGAGGCGTCGAATGCCATTACTTCGTCAGAAGAAGAAAATCTGGACAATGAACTGGCAAATAAATAAATAAATAAATACATAAATAAATAAATAAATACATAAATAAATAAATAAATAAATAAATAAATAAATAGTCCGCCTCTGTGGTGTAGTGGTTAGTGTGATTAGCTGCCAGCCCCGGAGACCCGGGTTCGATTCCCGGCTCTGCCACGAAGTTTGAAAAGTGGTATTAGGGCTGGAACGAGGTCCACTCAGCCTCGGGAGGTCAAATGGGTAGAAGTGGGTTCGATTCCCACCTCAGCCATCCTGGAAGTGGTTTCCCACTTCTCCTCCAGGCAAATGCCGGGATGATACCTAACTTAAGGCCACGGCCGCTTCCTTCCCTCTTCCTTGTCTAACCCTTCCAATCTTCCCATCCCCCACCAAGGCCCCTGTTCAGCATAGCAGGTGAGGCCGCCTGGGCGAGGTACTGATCATTCTCCGCAGTTGTATCCCCCGACCCAGAGTCTGAAGCTCCAGGACTCTGCCCTTGAGGCGGTAGAGGTGGGATCCCTCGCTGAGTCCGAGGGAAAAACCAACCCTGGGGTAAACAGATTAAGAAAATAAATAAATAAATAAATAAATAAATAAATAAATAAATAAATAAATGATAACAGATTTTCGGCGTTCGGCCGATTGGGAAAGTCACTGGCATCTGACTAAGGTGGCCGCGTATCGAATACCGTTGAATGCAAGTGGTATGTTTGAAATGTTAAGTCACGTTCCCGTAGTTCGGATTCCACGTAAAATTGAAGGTCCCGTGATTATGATCTCGATATCAACAGTCTCGTAACACTACAAGCTTGGGTTTTAATAACAGATTTGTTCCCGCGCATTAACAATACGGATGTTGTTATTGAGAGGATTGAGTAAACCTTCTGCTTAGCAGGCAACCGAGTTTCGGAAGACATGCCACATGGCCAGTTCCTACAGCAGGTACCAATTGTACAACGAATTACATAGATGTAAATATAGTCGATATCCGACCATAAACACAGCGAGATATTGAAAAATCGAAGGAACGCTGAATCCGCTCTTCCTCTTACCGATGGAATAGTTCCGGATACATGCTCTAGGCACGTTGCTCAAGACTTTTGGCGCTGTGCCTATAGTAACCACGTCTAACGAAAAGCTTAGTTGAATTATATCTCAGTGAGAGAATGTAGGAATCGTACTCCTCTGGTAGCTCAGTTGGTAGAGCGGTGGACTGTAGTTGGCTTAGTATCAGAAATCCATAGGTCGCTGGTTCAAATCCGGCCCGGAGGAAATATTTTTACATTCAGTGTAAAATACAGACGAGTGCAGATGATGTACACCGTCTTGCTTTGAAGACTCATTCATCAAGAAGCCCGTTTATAACGATAGTGGAGACCTCAAAAGAGCGAAGGAGATGTAATAAATGGGAAAACCGTCTTTCTTTTATTTATTTAATCAATTACCTTCCAGGGTTGGTTGGGCTGAGTCCGAGGGATCCCATCTCTGCCACCTCAAGGACAGTGTCCTGGAGCGTGAGACATTTAATCGGGGATACCAATGGGGAAGAACACCAGTACCCCTCCCAGGCGGCCTCACCTGGTATGCTGGACAGGGGCCTTGTGGGCTATAGGAAGATTGGAAGAGGTAGGTAAGGAAGAGGGAAGGAAGCGGCCGTGGTACCTTCCCGGCATTTGCCTGGAAACGAAGTTGGGAACCACAGAAAACGACTTTGAGGACGGCTGAGGTGGTCGAACCTCCTCTACCCAGTTGATCTCCCGAGGCTGAATGGACCCCGTAAATTTCGTTACAGAGCCGGGAATCGAACCCGGGCCTCGATGGGTGGCAGGTAATCATATTGGGAAAATCAACGATGACAAATGTGTCTCTCTGTCATGACCATTCGTCAACGGTTGCCAATTTCATTTGACCGCCAGACTTAACATAGCATGCACGGTTGCTAGGTAACATTGTCTGGCCATCCATCCATACTTTACATCACAGCCTGCACTGTTGCTAGGTTACACTTCCAACACACATTTTGTTACACTACACTACTTCGTTGATGAGGATTGATAAAGCGATTGTATATGGGCCAGAAAGTGGTAGTTCAAGTAGAAGACGATCAAACTGAAGAGATAAGTATTGGAAGAGGTTGTTATATGTCACCGACACTCTGCAATATTTATATGCTTCAAAAGTTTATCAAAAAGGCTTTGGAAAAAACGAAAGGACTTGTAGTGGGAGGAGAACGAATAAAAACCATCAGATACGCTTTTTTTTAAAAAAATTGGTGTGGCTATTTATAGCTGAGTGCAGCCCTTGTAAGGCAGACCCTCCGATGAGGGTAGGCGGCATCTGCCATGTGTAACTGCATGTTATTGTGGTGGAGGATAGTGTTATGTGTGGTGTGTGAGTTGCAGGGATGTTGGGGACAGCACAAGCACCCATCTCCCGGGCTATTGGAATTAACCAATGAAGGTTAAAATCCCCAACCCGGCCGGGAATCGACCCCGGGACCCTCTGAACCGAAGGTCAGTACACTGATCATTAAGCCAACGAGTCGGACATCAGATACGCTGATAACATGTCTGTGCTAGCAGAAACGAAAGAAGAGCTCCAGGTAATCATGGGGGATATTGTAAATGAGGGTAAAGAATTTAGAATGAAACTGAAAATTGGCAAGACCAAATTGATGAAAATAGGAAAAGGAGACGACGCAATGAATATATCAATAGATGGAATAGTGTCCGCGTCTGTGGTGTAGTGGTTAGTGTGATTAGCTGCCACCCCGGAGGCCCGGGTTCGATTCCCGGCTCTGCCACGAAATTTGAAAAGTGGTACGAGGGCTGGAACGGGGTCCACTCAGCCTCGGGAGGTCAACTGAGTAGAGGTGGGTTCGATTCCCACCTCAGCCATCCTGGAAGTGGTTTTCCGTGGTTTCCCACTTCTCCTCCAGGCAAATGCCGGGATGGTACCTAACTTAAGGCCACGGCCGCTTCCTTTCCTCTTCCTTGTCTATCCCTTCCAATCTTCCCATCCCCCACGAAGGCCCTTGTTCAGTATAGCAGGTGAGGCCGCCTTGGCTAGGTACTGATCATTCTCCTCAGTTGTATCCCCCGATCCGATGTCTGAAGCTCCAGGACACTGCCCTTGAGGCGGTAGAGGTGGAATCCCTCGCTAAGTGCGAGGGAAAAGCCAACCCTGGACAATAAACAGACTAAGAAAGAATAGATGGAATAGTATTAGAACAGGTTTAATCATTGCAGTATTTGGGAAGCTTGATAACTTCCAGCGGAAGTTGTACAGAGGAAGTGAGACGCAGAATATCCATCGGAAAGAGTACTTTTGGGACAGTGAAAGGCTTGCTGACATCTAGAAGCATACCAATCAAACTTAGGAAGAGGTTTGCCAAATGTTCTGTGTGGAGTGTGGTGTCTTATGGTTCTGAAACGTGGACAGTCAGACAGAAAGAAAAACATATTTAGAAAGTTCTGATCCGGATCTCTCACCAATCGAACACGTGTGGGATCTCATTGGACGCCGTTTGCAAACTCTGCCCCAGCCTCGTACGGACGACCAACTGTGGCAAATGGTTGACATAGAATGGAGAACCATCCCTCAGGACACCATCCGCACTCTTATTGACTCTGTACCTCGACGTGTTTCTGCGTGCATCGCCGCTCGCGGTGGTCCTACATCCTACTGAGTCGATGCCGTGCGCATTGTGTAACCTGCATATCGGTTTGAAATAAACATCAATTATTCTTCCGTGCCGTCTCTGTTTTTTCCCCAACTTTCATCCCTTTCGAACCACTCCTCCTTGGTGTTGCATTTGCTCTGTCAGTCAGTGTAATTTCCTTCATTCCTTGCGTACACGCAAAATAAGAGGCTGAAATGACTGGTCCTTTTCATATCATTGTAGATCGCGAAGTATAAATTCTCAGTATCATTTCGTGCGTATATCTGCACACAATACAGCTCATTACAGGCCATTTAACATCGCACATTATACACTTATCTGTTGCGTAACCATGAAAATTAAGGCTTATATAGCGTAGCCACCTACGGGCTGATCAGGCTTATACCTCTGGTCTTGGCATCATATCTCTGAACTCTGTGGTCCACCGTTCAAATCATGCTCATGTCTGAGAGACCGCCTGAAGGAGCTGTTGTGATTACCTTACTGATTACAACGCTGACAAACAAGTTGTGGAAACTACATCTATACATGCTCATGGAAGTTTCTCTCCAGCTAGCTCGCCTAACTCACAAAGTCTGCCTATCGATGTTAGTAGACGGTATGGGTCGCTTTCTTTAATGATCTTACTCTGCAAGCCCTATCTTCAAAATAAATGACAAAATCTATTTACACAAATAACAAGAATCAATCTAGAGCTGTGAACAAATATAAACTAACACACTCAAATAAAATAAATTACACTATCTACGCATACAAGTCCTGAGTGTGAAAATATTTCATCATAGCCTGAATGGCGAAAAAAATTTATATACAAACATCTGCGAAGCTGTTCTATCTCTAACCCATGCTTAAAATAGAGTCTGTCTGACGTTAATATCTCCTCATCTTAGCGTGCTCTTAGCACGCCATTGTACAGCTGTTGTCACAGGTCAGCGATCATTGGTTCGTCTCCATTGGCTTCCCCATGTCTTGCTTCTTCTTGACCGGAGCTTCTGGGCTGCTGTCTCGTTCACGACCGTGTTGATCCTAGCTACTGGTTGATTCGAGATCTTCTTCTCCCGGCAGCAACTGACGTCTTCTGTCACCGTCTCGTACAACTCGGACGCGCCGTTATGTATTGGCACTTACGGATAAGCGTTCGTGCGGTATAATGTTAACTGAAAGGAAATGCAGTTTTAATATCTGTATCTGTTTATGTGCATATTCCCGTACTATCGCACAACAGCCTCACTCCTATCATTTATTTGGCATAGAGTTTAAAACAAGGCAACGTGCTAAACCGCACACGCACGCCAGTTCTAGCCACACGTACAGCAAATTTCTAGGCTAGTTCATCCATCCTCCCGCTAAGCTTACTGCTGTGTGTGCTATTCATCTAGCTTCTCCTAGCTTAGCACCCTCTACAACGTCATAATAAACTCTGCCCACATGAAAAGTTCTATTACAAGACGGCTAATCTACACAGTTTAGTCTGAGTTCACACAAATCGGAGAGAAAGTTTGCATTCAGGGTTCACTGGATTTATGCTTACACAGCGGGCAATCGTAGCAAAATAAGAACGCCTCTAATGCGTGTTATCACCTTCTGATTTCTTCTCGGTTTTATAATACATTCTCAAAGTAATTGACTACTATTTTAACCGCGCAGATAAAGAGAAGTTCTCTAAATCTCTAACACAGTTCTAAGATGCCTTGTTGCACAAATTTATGCCTTAGCGCGATTGACACACGTCACGTACTTTCACGATCGGAGTTGAGTGTAGAGTGGGGTGCTGGCCGCTTCTGCTCAGTATTTATTAGACTGATAACCCAAGCTACGCCATGTTGCACTTCCGGTGGATTTAGTTTTCGGCCAGACTGAGGACTATGCTACCCCGACCCATAGACACGGCACGGCTTGGATCTGACAAGGAGAGCGGAGGATGTGGGTGCCGCTGTCAAGAAGAGTTCGAGCATAGAGAGCGAACGGGTGAAGATGCGGCGCGACCAACAAGCGGTCACCACGGGAAATCACGAGGACGACCTAGGACGGCTATATAATCCCGTAAGGAAGAAATGCTTCTCTTTCAATCTACAGAGGACATGGAAAAGCCTTTACCACGTTCTGAAAGCAATAAATGACGTCAGCTACCGAGTACGACGGATGCCAAGGTGCAAGATGAAGGTGGTACATCTAGACCGACGGCTGCCATACCGAAGAACAGCTGTGAAGGTAACTGATTGGGACGATCAGCTCTCGAAGGGGGGCAATGTTACGTGTCGGCCCTGTGGTAGCCCCTTTCGGTACTTCCAGGAAGGGGCTAGTGACACAAACTCAGACGACCGGGGATCTCCCAGCCGGCTTGTGGGGTGGGGTCGGCCTTTCCGGGTATTGTTCTCTCTGTTCGCTGTTGCGAGTGTCGTCCTTCTGTTGAATACTCTTGAGTTGTTTAGTTGTTCACTGCATGTGACTGTGTGAATTACTGGACTACCTATGGAGTCGAACCAACGAACAGTCATCGTATGTCGGGGGCCGGTAGCTCTGTGTTCATATCCAGTGGTCTACACACAGCCGATGTATGAGGTGATTGGACTTGGGGAAGTGAAATTAAGGATTAAGCGTCCGCAGGTATAGTAACGGGCTGGACCGCCTGCTGCGCCGTAAGGAAACGGGACTTGTGAATAGACTTGTAATTAGTAAGTGTGGTCATTCATAACTGATTAGAATTGTGTGTGTGTGTTAATTTATTGGGTCATCCTGAAATAAATTAGAGTGATGAAAGATGGAGTTTTATTCGTAACAGTATTATTGAACTTCTCCAAACGTTACAGTGCGGTGCGGGTTTGATGCTCCTTGCCTTGTGCCGCGCTAATGACAGCTTCATTAGACTAGGGAGATATGCTGTATTCTTCGATTCAAGCCGCACCAGTGAGAGCCCAGCGGTATTCGATGAAAATTGGAACATGCTGGATGACAGTTGCTTGTCAAGGCCGCGTGGAGTGATGCGCGGTGGTGCGATATTGCCTTCTTGTTTCATACTGTGCTAGTTCGGTTGAACAGCACATTTGAAATGAACACTGCACTGCAGAAAGGAACCTGACAACTTTGCTTTCTCCTCTTCCCATCCCACTCTCCTTTAGGTAGTCCTTTCAGATGCCGCCATGCCGGTTGTTAATGTTTAGAGAAGTCCACCAATAACGATGTTGGGTAGCTTTTCTACCGTTCTGGATGTGTAATTCTTATGTCTTTTAGTTACGTGTTCGTGTGGTTTATTACTTACGGACTCTACTGCAATTACATTGAGGCTTTTAAGCATTTTGCGAGGAAATATAAAGTCAGTTTGTTAGTGTGGTTTTGAAAGGGCTAGTAGCGTGTCGGTGTGCAGCCTACTCTCATCATAGTGCGTGAGGCCATGGCTGTTAATATACTGTAATATTCTTCCTCGTGCAGTAAAATGCAGATACCGCACCATCGTACCCCCTAACAATAATAATAATACTTGTTCCGGGGATACCTGTTGAGCAGAAAGAGGTTAAAGAAGGTGCCGGGGTGAATTGGTCTATCTGCAATATCAAAATCAATTTAACTTGAACTGAAGGTTATATTTTTTCAGAAAACAACAACTTAACAATTTTCACTTGGTGAACATAAAACATATCAGGAACAAAGCACTCTTGAAACAAAACTAGGAAATGCCGAGATTAGTGATTTTACAGATCCCGGGCTTCAAACCCGTAATTTTACATTTCCAGAGCTCCCAGCTCAAATTTACAAAAAGAGCACAAATTTATTCAAGGGCAGAAATCCCCTAATTCACAGAGCACTTGCTCCCAAGATACAATTTCTAGCCTTCCTTCCAGAGGCACTCGTTAATCTTACAAAAACTTTGAAAAAGAGCTAACAGGCTATCAGTTCCTTACTGCCTACTCAGTGCAACCTTACATCAATCTCTTGCCTCCCAAACCACTATTTACAAACTGAACTTACTTTACAGGGGTATTTAACACCCAACCTACTGGGCCTTCATAGAAAAAGAATAGGTTAAATAACTGGCCCAAACACAAAAAAATGGAGGCGCACACTGCGTTCCAAGATAATGAACACTTAAAATCTTAAAGGGCTCTAGGCCGATGAAACAGGGGCTATTCCCAAACTACTGAGGTGACTCGTATGGAAATCACATTAACACATTACAGGAAGAAAACCGTTACAAAACGAAGTTACCTCAAACCAAGATGAAGGGGAGCTCGAGAGGGTACTTCACTCTCTATCCCCGGTTTACAATTAAAGATTTTATGAACCTTTTACATTAGCCGGAAGAAAGTTACATTTTAGAAAAGTAGGTTATATAACTGAAAATTTGGACCTTTCCGCTCGGATTAAGCTGCGGAGGTAGCTACAACAAGAAAGACGTAATTTATGTGGCCATTACCTTTATAGACGTTCTGCTGCCGACGAAAGAGGCCGCCCGCCTCCTGCTTAAGCACACACAATCAGATAGACGACGATCAATAGGTCAATAAACGTGAAAAGCTGCAGTTTATAAACCCTCAGGGAAGGTTCGAGATCATTCAAGACTAAACCAGCCACACCCTCTCAGTTTAATTGGTTAAGCTCAAAGCACTCAGAATCGAACAAGAAGCCTGTGATAGGTTGAAAATTAATTACAGAAATTTTTCATTGACCAGATTCAAAACTGGCGGAAAGAAAAAGGAAATATTGCCAACCCAAAAAATAAATGAACATCAATCAGTTACAAAAACCCAGAAATACAAAACCTCTTTAAATTATAACTTCCTACACCTCGCATCAGGGTGCATGATCATAATTTGTTGGTAGTGTCATCTGTGGAAGAATGTCCAAACTTCTTGATGAGTGGCAAACAAAGCAATGAGAAATTCACTCAGTTTAGGAAACTTTAAAACTAAACAATTACTTAATTTCTCAGTGGTGACATCTTCTGATTAAAGTTCTAAGTTCCTGTTGTTGTAGTTTCCACTTTTGTTCGATAGAGGTGTTCATTTAGGCGCTTATTTTGAATGCGCGGCGTTGAGGTGTACTTCCCGGTACAGACCTCCCCCTCGAAATGTCCTTCCTGGGGGTGATACAGAAGAATTTTTAGACAAAATTTCGTTTGAAGAAACAAATATATCTAAGTTTTTCTTTTGAAGGTAGATTTGTAGGAAAAATTCTTAAATCCAGCTTTAGAGTGTCCTTGTGGTCGTTGACAGTTAAATACATGGTAATGGATTTGAAGGCAAGACTTGTCGCCGCTGCCGATACCCAGGTGAGGTCGCCCGGACCCCGCGAGTAACCTCATATACACCTCTCCCACTACTATGAGAGGGGTGATGGTCGCCGCAGATTAGGAGTATATGTACAGTTCCCAGATGAGTTGGCGGTAGGGACACCGCACTTCAGCCTTTGCCGGAAGATGGACTCCGGCGCGCCGCTCACAAGGAGTCTTCACGGGAGTGGAGTGGGCCGTTACCCCACTTCTGTTTTTCTCACCAGGTGTTGCAGTACGGCGGCGAACGGCTGAGGGAGCACTGAAACAGTAAGATCTAGGCGACAGAGAAGTGTTGTTGGAGACGTGAGAGTACGATCTTTATTTGAGAGACAGAGGTGCGGGCGGCGTGGAAAGTGCTTGTGTGCCAATAGTGCGTGAATGCAGGAGACGGGGGCTTGGTAATGGCCACTAAGGAATTGACAGCAGGAAAACCAGACGGGAAGATCGTACATAAAGATCATATACATAATTAAATAAAATAATTTGGGAGAGAAAGTCTCCAATAAAAAACATAACCTTCAAACTCCTGCCAAATTTAGCGGCTAACGAATATAAGAAAACCCATTATACAGGTTTCACCTGGGAGAGGTGGACTCTAAAGATCCTCTCTGTGGCTGGATTGCTTACTAATAAGGTAACAGGTGTCAAAAAATCTAAAATGACGCACTGCCCATGAAATCTGGGGGCAAGCTTGCCCGCAGGAACAAAATTCCTAACCATGACTTGATCTCCAACTTTTAAATTGGTGGGCCTCCGTCTACGATCATATCTTTCCCTTACCTTTTCATGAGACACTTGAAGATGTGCCTTAGCCTTCTTCCATAGATCACTAATATTATCGGGATCTAGTGTCTCTGGTAAAATATCATTGAGTGACCAACGGTTAGAGAGCGGTGTGTTAGGAACAAATTTAAACATAAGAAAAGCTGGAGTAAATTTATGGGACTCATGAACAGCCGAATTTAAGGCAAAGGCCAACCAATGCAGGGACGTATCCAACCTGGAATGATATTCATGATGAAATGCGACGAGAGCCGACCTAAGATGATTGACCCGCTCAGCCAGAGATGGTTGAGGATAATACGTCGAAACAGTTACATGTGTTATAGACAGATCAAAACAGAATTTACGGAAAAGGTTGGATGTAAAGACTTTAGCATTGTCAGAAACTATATATTGACAGGGACCAAAAGAAGCAAATATGGTATTTAAATAAGAAATGGTGGACTAAGCGGTTGCCAGCTTAGTCTGGAACAGCCAGGAAAATCTACTGAAACCATCTACACATACCATAATGAATTTATTTGCGTTCCCCTTTGATTGGGGGAAGGGTCCGACGAAGTCTATATAGAGGTGTTCCATGGGGCGCGACGCTTGATCAGATGATAATAGACCTAGCTTAGTAGACAAGGTGGGCTTACTAAGCAAGCAAGATTTGCAAGCTTTTACTAATTCTCGAATTTCGCCGTCCACCTTTCCAAATGAACATCTCTCCGATCTTTTCCCGAGTTTTGAAGATGCCTAAATGCTCCCCTAATGGGGTCTCATAATTGAAGATCATAGGCACAATAACAGCTGGAACCACTACTTTCATCTTTTGATCATGCCTCGACGGGCAACAGAAACCCCGTTTCTCACCACATAAGGGACGACAAGTTCCCCAGAAGAAAGGATTTCCATAATAGGAGCCAGCATTGGATCTTCAATATGGGGCGTCAGTTAGAATGACATTAATACCCGAAGGCATGGGCATGGGAAGAGAAGAACTATCTTCTTGCTCGGTGGTCTCCACATCCTGAGAAAACATGCGGCTTAGTCTGTCCGCAACAACATTTTCAGATCATCTGATATGTCTTATATCAAACTGGAAGGCCAAAATCCTGATGGCCCAACGGGCTATACGACCAGTACGACGCGGCCTATCTAAGACCCAACTTAAGGCTTGGTTATCTGTTTCCAGGTCGAACTTAACATGTTCCAGATAGAGTCGGAACTTCTCTAGTGCAAATAAGACTGCCAAACCCGCAAGTTCATAGATGGAATATTCGGCTTCTTGAGCCGATAATGTCCTAGACGTGTAGGCGATAGGCCGCCTTCCGAGTTCAGTTTCCTGAAGAAGCATAGCAGCCACCGCCGATGACGAGGCGTCAGTTTCAATGATGAATTTATTTGAAAAATCAGGCATAGCAAAGACAGGGGCGTTGCAGAGAGCTGATTCCAGGACTTGAAAAGCGGCTTGTTGAGAAGGTCCGCACTCAAATTTGACGCCTTTCCTACGAAGTAAGTTCAAGGGCGCCGCTCTGTTAGCGAAGTTAGGAATACATTTCCTGAAGAAATTCACCATGCCTATGAACCTGGCAATACCTTTGATGTCCTTAGGAGGTTTGAAATCAAGGATGGCCTGTGTTCTGGAATGATCGATAGAAACACCATCGGGTGACACAATATGCCCTAGGAATGACATGGAAGGTTTAGCAAAAGCTACCATGGATAATTTGACAATCAATCCAGCCTTACGAAGGCGATTGAGTACTTCCTTCAGATAATCTAGGTGTTCTTCAAAGGTTTCAGAAATACGACATCATCAAGATAGTGATACATGTACTCAAACTTGATGTCGGAAAAGACCCTATCTAGCAGTCTAGTGAGTACAGCTGCCCCCGTGGGGAGCACGAAAGGCACACAGTTGTACTCATACAAGTTCCATTCCGTGGCAAGAGCTGTTAGATGTTTCGATTCTTCAGCTAGAGGAATCTGGTTGTACGCCTGATTAAGGTCTAAGATGGTGAAGAACTTAGCTTTCCGAAACCATGAAAAACAACACTGAAGGTCGGGAAGAGGGACAGATTGTAACACCACCTTCCGATTTAGAGCCCTATAGTCAACCACAGGCCTGAATCCACCTTGGGGTTTCAGCACCGGAAAAATGGACGATGAATGCGCTGACTTAGAGGGTTGAATAATGCCATCTTTTAATATTTGATCGATGATCTCCTTAAGAGACTTCATTTTGGGTGGAGACCGCCTGTAAGGTGGAAACCTAACTGGGATCGAATCTGTAACCTCAATCTTGTATTCAATAAGGTCCGTAACACCAAGAGTATCAGAAAATACATCCGGAAAGGACTGACACAATTTACGAATATTTTCAGCCTGCTCCTCAGGTAGATGTCTAAGGTCTAACGACATCTCATCCTGGGTAGGCGAAACAGATGAACATGACACAGAGTTACATTTAAGCAAAGGAATTTTACAATTTTACAATTATTAGAAAATTTGAAGGTGCACGACTTGCTTTGAATGTCGATCACCAGACCAGTAGAATATATAAAATCCGCTCCTAATATTATGGGGCAAGATAAGTGTTTGGCCACAAACAATTTTATTTTCCAGGTAAATACGAATTTTGGCTAGGATGAAACCTAAAATTTATAATGGAGAGGAATTAGCCGAAACGCATTGGACCGAAGACGAACAATAATCAAGAAAATTTACAAACAGTTTTTAATTTGGTAAACCATTCAGCCGAAATTAGAGAACAAACACTCCCAGAGTCTAATAGAGCCGTGATCGGTTCATTATTCAACTCAATTTTAAGAAAAGGTAGAAGTGTGGGGATCTCCGCCGCAATCCTGAGGCATTCTTTAGGACCTTCAAATGATAGATTAGAAGAGTTTTTACACTGACCCAAGCTTTCGTTGGGTTTAACAGGGGCTGAGCATAGGGAAGATGAACTATCCGACTCAGCCGATGACACTAGTCACTTTCGATTATTAGAGTTGGCGGAGGTTGCACCAGAAGTTGTGCAGGAAGGGGTGCTATTGGCATTAGGGCAATTTTTGGCTAGATGAGAAAAAGAGCCGCATTTGAAACATCCTTGTGATGACCCTGCTCCATTCCTTGTCCCACTCGATTTTAACACTGGGCACTTGTTACGTAGATGTTCCGTCGACCCACAAGCATAGCACGTACGGGTGGTGAAGGTTAGGCGAGGTGGAGGCCGAAAATTACTAGAAGACGGAGGGGGTTCCTTCGCAACTCTTAAGGTGTCGGCATACCGCACTCCTTCGGCTGAGACAGCCATAGCCTCTAATTCTCCAAATGTTTGAGGACGCGACGCGAAACACAGATACGACCTATAGGGCGGAGAAATGCCTTCAACAATCGTTTGATCTTCAGGGAAAGGAAGAGCGAATACCCTGGTATAAAACTTAATATCTTGGATGAAGTCTGCAAGATTTTCGTCCAGTCGCTGTACTCTGAAATAGTACTTTTGGATTAAAGAAGACATGGCTCGAGCCCAAATGAAGTTAGCCGACAGGTGGGCGTGGAAGTCTTCGATGGAAGTTTGTTCAGCTATTGCTTTGACTATTTTGTCCGAGAGGATACCTATGGAGTAAGGGTAAATGATTTGAATTTGCGAATGAGAGAGATAACCTTAGAAAGGAAATGACCTCGCTAGTGAATTTACAGAAAACTTTGAAATTCCCCTAAGCAACATAGCCAAAGGATGAGGCAAACTCCTAAACCCAGGTGACATAATAGGTAACGGCCTAGAAGGTTGAGAAGTTATAAAAATGGAACAGTCTAGCCTGTACTCTCTTAAGCTGACTAGGAGATGAATCACTTAATTCAAAATATCTAACTACAGATGCTAGCTCGGTGGTGTTGTCAGTGATAGTGGAGAGAGCATCATCAATTTCCTTCTCCCCCAATGTTGGGATACAAATTCGTAATTCTAATGACTCTTTACGTTTGGTGGTATCTGCTGCAACCGTATCTCCAGACTGAACATTTCTAATGAGCAACCAATAAATTAATTCCTCCTTTCGCAAGTACCCGGGATGGAGGACTTCACGAGGTCCAGACATGATGATAGAAAATTTACCAATTTAGAAAATTTCCAGCGACCAAGAAAATTCTTAAAGCTCGGTGCGGATACTATATTTTAGCCATCAAAACGGCTTAATTGAGACCCATTCAACCACGCTGTGCTACCACTTGTTCCGGGAATACCCGTGGAGCAGAAAGAGGTTAAAGAAGGGTGCCGGGCTGAATGGGTCTATCTACAAAATCAATTTAAATTGAACTGAAGGTTATATTTTTTCAGAAAACAACAACTTAACAATTTTCACTTGGTGAACATAGAACATATCAGGAACAAAGCAGTCTTGAAACAAGACGAGGAAATGCCGAGATTAGTGATTTTACAGATCCTGGGCTTCAAGCCCGTAATTTTACAATTTCCAGAGCTCCCAGCTCAAATTTACAAAAAGAGCACAAATTTATTCAAGGGCAGAAATCGCTTATTTCAGAGAGCACTTGCTCCCAAAATTCCAGAGGCACTCGTTAATCTTACAAAAACTTTGAAAAAGAGTTAACAGGCTCTCAGTTCCTTACTGCCTACTCAGTGCAACTTTACATCAACCTCTTGCCTCCCAAACCACCATTTACAAATTGAACTTACTTTACAGGGGAATTTAATACCCAACCTACTGGGCCTTCATAGAAAAAGAATAGGTTAAATAACTGGCCCAAACACAAAAAAATGGAGGCGCACACTGCGTTCCAAGGTAATGAACACTTAAAATCCTAAAGGGCTCTAGGCCGATGAAAGAGGGGCTATTCCCAAACTACTGAGGTGACTGGTATGGAAATCACATTAACACATTACAGGAAGAAAACCGTTACAAAACGAAGTTACCTCAAACCAAGATGAAGGGGAGCTCGAGAGGGTACTTCACTCTCTATCCCCGGTTTACAATTAAAGATTTTATGAACCTTTTACATTAGCCGGAAGAAAGTTATATTTTAGAAAAGTAGGTTACATAACTAAAGACTTGAACTTTTCCGCTCGGATTAAGCTGCGGAGGTAGCTACAGCAAGAAAGATATCATTTATGTGATCATTACCTTATAGACGTTCTGCTGCCGACGAAAGAGGCCGCCCACCTCCTGCATAAGCATACACACTCAGATAGACGACGATTAATAAGCCAAGAAACGTGAAAAGCTGCAGTTTATAAACCCTCAGGGAAGGTTCGAGATCATTCAAGACTAAACCAGCCACACCCTCTCAATTTAATTGGTTAATTTCAAAGTTACATTCAGAATCGAACAAGAAGCCTGTGGTAGGTTGAAAATTAATTACAGATTTTTTCATTGACCAGATTCAAAACTGGCGGAAAAAAAGGAAATATTGCCAACCCAAAGAATAAATGAACATCAATCAGTTACAAAAACCTAGAAATACAAAACTTCCTTAAATTATAACTTCTTACACCTCGCACCAGGGTGGATGATCATAATGTTTTGCTGGTGTCATCTATGGAAGAATGTCCAAACTTCTTGATGAATGCCAAACAAAACAATGAGAAATTCACTCAGTTTAGAAAACTTTACAATTATACAATTACTTAATTTCTCAGTGGTGACATCTTCTGATTAAAGTTCTAAGTTCCTGTTGTTGTAGTTTCCACTTTTGTTCGATAGAGGTGTTCATTTAGGCGCTTATTTTGAATGCGCGGCGTTGAGGTGTACCTCCCGGCACAGCACCAACAACAATAATAATTGTACCATGGGTACGCCTTTTCTGGCGATTTAAATTGTGTGCCTTCTCCACTACGGCCATCTCTGACAGTGATTAAGAACTTTCAAAACCTTGAAAAACTTTCTTTTCCGATCCATAGATTGCTCTAGTATCTATTGCTTTTACTTGTTACCCTTTTTTAAGTGCCGAAGTTGTCAAAACTTCACCTGCTTCTTCCTCTAATATAATCTGCCTATCACATGCCCACATGCCTGTAATGATGTTTTCTAACCAATCAGAACTCAGGTTAGTGAATGGAAATTTTGCCTATCAGCGCTCTGGATTCCAAGATAGTCTGAAACTTTCTCCTGGGGATTTATTTAAGGCGAATGCATTTGGGCCATCTTGTATGATGTGTTCCAGTGATCGTAATTGCGACTTGACGGTTAGAGGGCGCATGAGGCAGAGGTTGGCCGGCTTGAGGAAGATGCAGCGCTAACAGGTAAAGGCAGAATTAACCCAAATATGTGATTGTGCTGGCGTGTGTTCTGAGAGGAAGATTTCAGCGGTTTTCGTTAAAATATAATATGTAAATTTTTCATTTTTCGCTGTAATGTAGAACCTTCTGTGTAGTCTTCCGACTCAATTTATATTCCCTACTGGGGTAATATTTAATGTAAGGGAACGCGAGTGGTTACCCTCGGAACTCTCCCCTTCTATTTTGATCTGGGTGACTAAAGATTTCAACCTCCAAATTTGGAAATTAGTCTCGCTTTAAATTATCCCTTTCAGTCACCCTTTTTGCCCCTGTGTCATTGGGTCTTAAGCCCACGTAGGTTCTTGTCTTTTCCAGAACATTCTTCTAAGGAGTGCTGGTGTTTAACCTCCTTGCATTTTGTTAATGGCCTGTATTTGTTGTAACCTTTTTCTATTCCTTCTTAAGGCCTAGTAGGATGGGTAATATGCCCCTGCATATTCTTTATGGTTTCGTGGATAACCGTGTCTACATTTAGGTTCCCTTGGGGCACAGTACTTTACCTGGTTGTGAAATTGTGTAATTGATAAGCCCACCAGGCCGAAACCTATCTATAAACACTATGAAGTCGGGTCACCCTAAAGGTTAAGAGTGTAATTGAAAATGTAAATAGCAATGTATATTAGTTTGAGAGTGGCCTCTATGTAATTAGAGTTCATACTCTCTAATGTTTGTACCTGTTAGGAGCAATTATGCTCTTCCATACGTACATTAATAACTGGGAATTTCTTCCCATTAAAAATCTACCTGACTAAGGACTTCTAAGTCCAATGTATTGTGAGAGCTGACTAGCTGAGTTATATATTATTATTGTAAAGGAATTTTTGAACTCATATGTGTTTCTGGTTCTTGTTAAATTGTTCATTACCGAGCTCGATAGCTGCAGTCGCTTAAGTGCGGCCAGTATCCAGTATTCGGGAGATAGTAGGTTCGAACCCCACTGTCGGCAGCCCTGAAGATGGTTTTCCGTGGTTTCCCATTTTCACACCAGGCAAATGCTGGGGCTGTACCTTAATTAAGGCCACGGCCGCTTCCTTCCCACTCCCAGCCCTTCCCTGTCCCATCGTCGCCATAAGACCTATCTGTGTCGGCGCGACGTAAAGCAACTAACATAATAAATTGTTCATTTACTCTATTTGGGTTATAAGAGAGGAAAGAAATAAAATTTTCATTTTTTTCTTTAGAGGAATTTTCACTCTAAGTGTTCACTTGCCCAGTCATTCACTCCAGGCGCTTCCTTACCTCTGCGTACCACGATAAATAATAATAATAATAATAATAATAATAATAATAATAATAATAATAATAATAATAATAATAATAATAATGTGCCCGTTCGCATCTCGTAGACCAACAACAAAATGGCGGCGTAGGAAGGTATGGCCCATGCGATCTACTAAGGCAATGAACTTCGTATCAATGCAACGTATAGGAGGCTATGTACGTCACGGAAAGGATAGGTTTCGAAGACACTGGAGAACAGTAGAGGCTCATTTGAATTGTTTTAAAAAAATATAGCAGCGGGTGAATTGTTTAACGAGACTCTAAAAAATTACTTTCATGTAGACAAGACGCAGATGCGAGCAGATCTACATATTCCAAGAATAGATTTGCCTACTGAAGAAGAATATTAATTATATATATTCGCGACAGCATATAATTAAAGTATTCATCGCTGTATGCTAGTAGATGAGCCGAAAAAAAAATATAAATATATAAATTTTGGTGATATACGACGGATTTGGAATATAAAGTAGCAACGTAACGATCGAAAGAATCGGAATTCACCATTGTGAAATATTTAATAACTACACACGAGAAGAGTATAAAATAATAATTATTTACGGAGAAAACTTTTTACAGAAAGAAAAACTTTAACGATTATTTTAAATAACAGAAAATGCAGAATATCATGACTAATTACTGCGGACAGGGAATTCTTTTCATTGTCAACAGATACATGATGATGACTGTCTGCTAATTCATCAAGATGGACCGAACTGGGGATATGTACCGTCGAATCAGATGACCAGGCGGAGATTATTGGACAGACCAACCAGTGGAGATGATGACGTTGGATGAGCATCGGCCAGCCGAAAGACCGGATGATACGAAGTGGTCTGACGAGCTATGTAACCAGCAGATGACCGCGAATGTCCAGTTCAGACAGAGATCCAGTTCCAATCTGAGGGTCTAGCAGCGAGTGAAGGACGGAGCAACCACCAGACCAGATGTAGCAACTGACGAGCTAAGTCCATACTTTTCTATAGTAGAGTAGTTTCTTGCAATCTGCACTTAATCTATTTTGGCATGTGCTGAGAGTTTGGTGATTTATGAAGTAATTAAGAACGCGTGTGTAATATAAGTAATGTGTGAAATACTTAAGATTTTAAAATTAGATGGAAGTGATGAATTAGAATGACAATATGACATATACTGGATACTGCACTAGCACATCGACAGTGGAAATAATATCCGATAAGAGAAAGGTATGTTACTTGAGTAGAGCTAGAATCAATGAGTCTAAGTTACTAGTAAAGGTTCGATTAATCTCGTTTTACCTGAGTATAGTTTACGTCACGAATTACCTGCGCAATACGATGATCATTGACAAATTAAGTATTCCTTTCGTCAGAGAAAGAGGGCATATGAATTCATATTACTGTTATTAAAAATAGAGGTTATTGACTGCGTATTTTGCTAAGCAATTCTTGAATATTTAGCATATGGTTTCGGAGTTATGGCTATATGCATGCGGCTAAATGGAAGCCGATAGGATGTTAAAGTATCGACGGTAGTGTATTGAAATGTGATTATATATTGATGAATGGTTTAAGTGAAGAGATTTAGTTATGTTCTACGGGAAGTGTAAGAATTGCAATTTGACGTGTTAATGATTTATTAGTAATATAAAGTGAGTTTCTATGCCATGTTTGAAAATATACGTCAAGAAGAGAATTCCGCGCAGATGACCATTTCAAGGTAAGGTAAACATGAATTATGTAGAATTGTGTATCGTGACAGTGATATTGTGTTTGACTTGGGTGAATAACAGGTACTGCGTAAGAGAGAGTGTTCTTATATATGATGCAATAGACTCATGATTGATTATATATCTAGTATTTCATGGAGCGGTGATCTTACAGGTTGATATGAAATACCTGCATTCTATACTATCCATACACGTTCAGTAGCACGTATATAAATGAAATATTGAGACAGTGCAGATCATAAGAGTACATTGAGCCACTAATAGATGAGTGTGTAGATTAGAAACTATTCGAAGAGTTAGTTAGATTTTTTTTATTTCTACTCAGATAAATATGATTTTAACTCAGTATATAAAAATGAAGAATATTACAATGGTTAGTTAGGAGCCAGATATCGTAGGCACGAGGGTGGTATTGCTTTAGCTCGTAAGTCGTTACTTGTTCACACTAGAAAGATATTACCTAACACTCGGAGTTCAAACCTATGAAAGACTTTAACTTATGAATGGAAGGTCGGTGAACACTGCCATAATTTAATACACGCGAAAGTGTATACTTGGGAAACATGTCTCATATGTTGTGAGGATAACTTTAATAATTAACAGAGCAGTATTTACAATATGAAAATTTTATTTGATTCCTTGAATGCTCAATGATCGCAAATATTATTTAAAAAAATGTAATACTTTCGGAACATGGCTACGAAGGATCACATGTGTATTTATTGGAATTTGAACTTATAAATGAGAGAATGTTAGCATTTTTTTTAAGTTCCACTATTTTATCTTAAATGAGCCAGCGCTGACTCTAACTTATTTTCAAATGATGAGATAATACGGAATTAATACTACCCAGATTTCACTATATCTCGAACATTAATTTTTGTCAATAAATAATCTTATATATTTTTTTAGTATGTGACTGAGTTATGATTTCTGTTCTGGTAACGTTTAGAGTTAAGTTAGTTGTTAAGTTTTCTAGATGTAAGCAATCGACAAGTTCTTACAAACGAAATGCGAGATGATTTCTAGATATCGGTCGTCATTCTCGTGGATATTGATACTCCCATCACGAGTACCCCAGCGGCCAATTTCTCTTCCGAAACCACGTTAAATAATTACATATAAAATCTCAGATTTTATGGGCGGAAAAAGGATACCCTGAGAAGAATTAATGAGCTACCGGGATAATCTTGCACTGACCGTTGCAAGAGCGGGTGCAAGTATTTAAAATGGCTGCCCAACTGTGGGGCAATTGAAGAGAAACACACCGTGGGAAAGTTATTAAAATGACGCCGCAATGTGTGACGATTTGAAGAGAAAGACACCGCGGGATCATTGAATATTGGTTGCCAGAGGTAATTTTTGACATCATAACGTGATTTAAAATGGAGAAAGATGCCGTGGGAACTGTTGGTTGCCAAAGAATAAAATGCCGCAACAGTGGAGCGAGTGAAGAGAAATACACCGTGGGAACGCCAAATAAAGTGAAAAAAGTATTGGAAACGGTCTTCACTTTGAAATAAATTAAATGTCGCATTAATGGTTGGCGCCTGAAGAGAAACACATCGCGGGAGTGTATGAAAATAGTCTGATAATTTATATTACTTAATAGGCAATCATGTGACGAAGCTCGAAATGTAGGTATCGGGTATAGAAAACATGTCACTAATGTATTGAGTAATTTATTAATTATTACCACATGGCTGAACCTGTGAAGATATATTAATAAGGAATTATTGTATTTATTAGATGAATGCTTCTTTTTAATAATAATAATCTAGGGTAAGGTGATTTTAAGTCAATATGAAATGAAACTTAGTTAATTTTAATTATGGTATAGGCTGATGGCCATACATATAAATATGGAATGCAGCATAACGGAATTTTAATTTATTTATTTCGTAACATGTTCCGAAATGTGAACGAAATCATAGATTTGAACTCTTGGTCTGGTTGTTGTTGGTCTATCTGGTGAGATGGTGCCGATCTCCAGGAAGGTCCATCAATATTATTATTTACTGAAGAGAAAACTTCAAACTAGTGCATATAGTGCAAACCTTGAACTATTTTTAAACCTTGTAGACTAAGTTATTGTGGTGTGTGTGATATAATATTTAATATTTTGTGAACTTAGAGGACTGTTAGGCAAATAAGTGATTTTTAACAAAATAGAGAGCTTAATATAAACTTTGAGATATTATAACGAATATATAGAAAACGACATAAAATGGCAACACAGGGTAGAGTTCAGACAAGAAGAGAACAAGAAGAGGAGATGAGAAGAGCTCAAGAGAAACAAGAGGGAGCGCCATTATGGTTTCTCGAATATTTGAAGCAACAACAAGAAAAAGAGAGGAAGCTGGAAGAAGAAAAAGAAAGAAGACGGATAGAAAAGGAACGAAAACAACAAGAATTGTTTAGAGAATTTCAAAAGGAACAAGAAAAGAAACAAGAAGAATGGCAACAAGAACAACGCGAAGAAAGAAAGAAAGAACATTATGAGTTGATGCAAGAATTGCACAAGAAACAAGAAGAATGGCAACAGAAACAAGAAGAGAAAGAACAGGAACGGGAATCAAGATTCCAGAGATGCATCATTGAGATGAGAGAGGAAAGAAGAGAGGATCAGCTAAAACAGAAAGAATTTTTTGAAGAATTCGTTAGAAAAATAGAAGATGAACACAAAGGGATGATCGATGAGCTACGCAAGAAACAAGAAGAAGCAACAGAAGAAACAGCGAAAACACGGTCGGAAGTATATGAAGTTAAGAACGAAATCCAAAACATGCAGACGAGGTTGACTGAAACCATGGAGAATAGAAACGGGGAAATGCACGAGGAAATAAATAAAATAAATGAGATGGTAACAGAGAGCCAGGAAACGATCCGAAAATTGGAAGAAGAGAAAATAAATGATATAACAGCTGGTATGCAAGGATTAAATCGAAGGCAACAAGACTTAGATGAGAAATATGACCAAGCTGCGAGCAAAGTAGCACAGAAAATTGATGAATTGAAGCAGAAATTAGAAGATAACAAGGTGGAATCGGAACGAAAAATCGAAAAGACGGAAGAAGTGGTGAATCAGATCAGAAGGGAAATACAGGAGATGAAGGTGGAATCACACACGGCGAAATCTATGGCCTCAAGCTCTAGTGATAGGCAAAGAGCAGTAGAGGTACAGATTAATGAGAGAGAGAACACACCTTCAGGGATAAGCGACCCAAGTAGAAGAGATATAGAAATATTAAACGGTAGTAATCAGAGTGAAGGAAGCACGATAATTAATATTATTAAAAATTACGACGACCGCCCGAAACATTTCGACGGTTCGGTTAAGACCTCACCGAAAGAATTCCTTAGGGACATAGAGGAATATTTTAGGGAAGGAAAAATTCAGGAGGAAAAGAAATTGAGAATTATCGAAAAACATCTGGACGGGAACCCAAATATTTGGTTCCAGGCTTTCAAGTACACATTCCATAACTATGACGAGTTTAAGGTAGCTTTCCTGAAGAAGTTCTTGGATCCTGAGATCCAGCAACAGCTAAGATTAGAGCTGTACTCAAGGAAATTTTCGACTGCAGGCCAAACTCGCTTTAGTGATTTCTTCTCCCTACAATTTCATCGTTTTCAGGACTTAGATTCTCCACCTAGCGAACTGGAGGCAATTAGAACTATTCAGAGGCAATTACCACTCGAAATACAAAGATTATTAGCAGCCTCTGATATACAAACTGCTATTGACATGGAGAGACGATTAAGACAGATCGACCTAACGTCATCCTGCTTAATAGAGAGGAACCCCAGAAATATAAGACAAATAGAAGCAGTCAATACGCTCAGCTCCGAAATCACTAACCAAGGACTAGATAAGGGTCATGAAATTAGGACAGAAGATTGTGTTAGAGCCCAAAACAAAGAACCAAGAAAATGTTATTGTCAGTATAGTGGTCAACAGCACGGAAGATGTGGGCAAATTGGAAATAGAAATAGTTTCCAGTATAGGAGTAACATTCGATATGGGAACAATAGAAGTCGACCATATCACAGGAACAGAAGGCGATACGATGAGAGGAGAAGACCTGCACAATATAATCAAAATGAAGAGAATAGGCGATATCTTCAAGAGCTAAGAGAAGAGAGACAAAATAGGAGCCGATGGGAGGAAGCCATCAAAAATAAGGATATAAACGGCGACCTCGAAGGCGCAGAAAGTCTCGAACTTCAGAATTATAAACGAAGAAGACAGGAAGAAGGTTGGAAGGAGCAAGAAAATCATGGGAACACAGAAATTTCCCAAACATCTGAGCGAAAAAAAAAACGCCGATGATGAACTAGTTAAACACGAAATTGTAAATATTAAACCGTTAGTGAATATTGTCAAAATTCGCAGTTGGGTAGTAGCACAAATAGATCATTGGGACATTCAACCTGAAGATTTAATTAAAGAAGATACTTGTCACGAAACTCAACCTAAATTCAAGTTACCAGTAATAGTTGTGAGAGTGTTCAACACCCGATTGTACTGTTTAGTGGACTCTGGAGCTAGCATAAGTGTAATGTCATATACCTTATTCCAAGAGCTAAATCAGAAAATACAGATACCAATCATACCTGTATCTGGTGTAAAAATCCGAGGCATAATTCCAGACAAGTCTGTTGAATGCAAGTTACAAGCCTACTTAAGTATAAAGATCGGAAAATATGAATTTGAGCATCCATTCATGGTTATGAAGAAAATAAAATACAACGTCATTTTTGGAATAGACTTCATGATAAGCTATAGGATGACAATTGATATGGATAAGGGTGAAATTCGATTTCCAGTGGTAGAAAATGATGGAAATAGAACTGTAGAAAGAGTTCAAATTAGTAGCACACTTGAAGAAAACGAATGGTTGAAGATCGAGGGAAAAGAAGTGGATCTATTGGACGGAGAGAGCCAAGAACTAGAAGAAAAAGATCTTAGCACAGAAATAGAGCCGGGATTAATCATGAGAATTGAGGAAATCGTTGCAATCGAAGAGGAGAGCTATGAAAAATCTGAAATTTGGGAGGCTATTACTCAAGCTGCGGTATCTGCAGAAGAAAAACGAATATTGTACAACATCATAAACAAATATATTGAAGTTTTTAGTGATAAACCAGGGCAGATTCCTAACTACAAGTACAAACTGATAGTTACTGACTGGACGCCATATAAGGGAAAAATATATGATGTGCCAGAGAAGTATTTCACTGAAGTTAAACAAATCATCGAGGAAATGTTAGCTGATGGATTGATCGTGAAGACTACCACTCCATTTCTGAACCCTATAGTAATTGTAAAGAAAAACAACGGAAAACTGCGTTTGTGCCTCGATGCGCGAGTCCTAAATTCCAGACTGATTCCAGAGTATAGTCAGGCCCCTAAAATTAAGGACATTGTGAAGAGATTTCGAGGTCAGAAATATTTTACGAGTATGGACTGCACAGCTTCATTTCACCATATTGTACTTGAAGAAAAGTCACGGTTATTAACAGGTTTTATGTTTAATAACCAAACATATGCCTATTGTCGGTTGCCTTTCGGATTAAAGGTCAGTTCGGCAGTATTGATAAGGGCACTAGACAGAAGCCTAACGAGTGAAGTAAAGGACTTTGTAAATTGTTATGTTGATGATCTAGTCTTTGCGAGCACTACCTTCGAAGAACACTGTGTCAAATTGGAAAAGCTATTAAGTAATTTACAGAGAACTGGCTTCAAAATAAATTTATCAAAATCTAAATTTTGCCAAAGCCAAGTACTTTTTGTAGGTCACGTGATCGATGGAGAAGGGATAAGACCAAATCCCGTAAAAATAAAGGCAATATGCGATTTCCCAAGGCCGACTAAAGTAAAGCATATAAGGCAATTTCTTGGGTTGACTGGATTCTTCTCAGACCATTGTGAAGGTTACACAGATACGGCTGCACCGTTACAGAACTTGCTAAAGGTCAACAATAAATGGAAGTGGAATGATGAGGCAGAAGAAGCATTCATCAACATGAAAGAGCTGATGAAGAAAAGTATCAAACTGGGATATCCTGATTATCAACAAAGATTCATAATTCAAGCTGATGCATCACACGTTGGTGTAGGAGCATGCCTATATCAAGAAGATAATGAAACCAAAAGACGAACTTATTTGGCATTTACCAGTAGGAAACTTAGAAAACATGAGCAACATTATACTACTACTGAGCTTGAACTACTCGCAATAGTGCACGCATTACAACACTGGAGACGTATAATTTATGGCTACCCAGTAACAATACGGACAGACCACAAGGCGTTGACTTTTGGGTTAAAAGCCGTCATGATCAGCGAAAGGATAACGCGATGGATGTTATTCACGCAACAGTTTGACCTAAAGATTGAACATTGCAGTGGGAAGGAAAACATCTTAGCTGATGCGTTAAGTAGAAACCCACATGAAGGTGAAGAACATGTGCTAGCAATCGAACTGGATACTCAAGACGAACAACTACTAAGAAAGTTAGAGAATCTGAGAGAATTTCAAGAATCTGACCAGAAATTAAAGATCATCATCGATAATTTGGTTAACAGGGAATCAACGCCAGAACTCACAAAGAAATATGAAATCGTAGACGGAATACTATTGAAAGTAGTGGACAAGATCAGTAACAGCAAAAGAATTGTAATACCGGAAGAGCTACAAAGAGAATTAATCTGGCATACTCATAAGATGACAGGACATGCTGGTATAGACAAGGTTATAGGGACGATAATGGAGAAATTCACGTGGAATGGATTACGAAGATCAGTAAGAAACATAGCAAAAACATGCGATGTGTGTCAGAGAGTAAAGCATAACAATTACACATGCGGACATAAACCGATCCCAATTATACCATCTAGAGCTCAGGAAATTTATGCAATAGATATTTTTGGAAAGTTGCCCACTGCTAGGAAGGGAAAGAAATATATACTAGTGGTTATCGACATATTCTCTAAATATATTTCATTGCAAGCCATACAGAGAGCCAATACTAAACAAGTTTTACACGGCCTCATTAATAAGACATTTCCTGAAATGGGAAAACCTGAGAGGATCCTTACTGATAGAGGAACACAATTTACTTCAGTTATGTTCCGCGAACGAATAAGAAATGAGGGCATCAAGCATACGTTATGCTCAGTTCGTCATCCAGCAGCTAATCCCGTAGAGAGATACATGAAGGAGATCGCTAAATTCGGGAGAATATATTGTAGTCAACAACATTGGAAATGGATAGATATGCTAGACATCATAGCTGAAAGTTTAAACAACACGGTTAATCAATCAATAGCCCAAATTCCTAGCGTAGCCCATAAAAATGTTCACCCACAGAGAACATGGGACAGCATTTTCACTATGCAGCTAGAGAAAAAGCCAGATCCTCAAGAAATAAATCTAAAGATCCAACAGAGACTCAAGGATCAGTCTCAAAAACGGTTAAGAAGACTACGGAATAAGAAGTTCCATCCACATTTCAAACAAGGAGATCTAGTTCTGGTTAAGACTGCACCAATATCAAATGCACCAGCAAAAATATGTGCTAAATTTCTGCCGTTATACAATGGTCCCTACAGAATCGAACGCGTACTTGGGAATAATGCGTACGAAATAGCAAGTTTAAATGGCAAATATCGTAACGTACATAATGCATGCAATATCAAGTTGTACTTCCAAGAGAATCAGCAAATGTAATAAGAACTTAAGAGATAAGAAAGTCTAAGGCCATTAAATGACCTACCATTGTGAAATGCGCAAAGAGGAAGGAATAAATATCTTTATTACGACCACTAGAATGAAGAAAAGCAGTTGCCAAATACATGGTTACGGGACATGTAAACAAATTAATGCAACTAGGACGTAATCGATATCAATCTGCTGATATTCGATAATCGAATAGATAATATCGCAATGGCAGAGAATATACGAGATGCAAAGTCACAATTGAGATTCAAGTTAACAATGAGAAAATATATCGTGACCAATATATTTTCTTCATGCCAGGGGGATTAAATGTGCCCGTTCGCATCTCGTAGACCAACAACAAAATGGCGGCGTAGGAAGGTATGGCCCATGCGATCTACTAAGGCAATGAACTTCGTATCAATGCAACGTATAGGAGGCTATGTACGTCACGGAAAGGATAGGTTTCGAAGACACTGGAGAACAGTAGAGGCTCATTTGAATTGTTTTTAAAAAAATATAGCAGCGGGTGAATTGTTTAACGAGACTCTAAAAAATTACTTTCATGTAGACAAGACGCAGATGCGAGCAGATCTACATATTCCAAGAATAGATTTGCCTACTGAAGAAGAATATTAATTATATATATTCGCGACAGCATATAATTAAAGTATTCATCGCTGTATGCCAGTAGATGAGCCGAAAAAAATATAAATATATAAATTTTGGTGATATACGACGGATTTGGAATATCAAGTAGCAACGTAACGATCGAAAGAATCGGAATTCACCATTGTGAAATATTTAATAACTACACACGAGAAGAGTATAACTACCGTAGCAGTAAAAAATAATAATTATTTACGGAGAAAACGTTTTACAGAAAGAAAAACTTTAACGATTATTTTAAATAACAGAAAATGCAGAATATCATGACTAATTACTGCGCACAGGGAATTCTTTTCATTGTCAACAGATACATGATGATGACTGTCTGCTAATTCATCAAGATGGACCGAACTGGGGATATGTACCGTCGAATCAGATGACCAGGCGGAGATTATTGGACAGACCAACCAGTGGAGATGATGACGTTGGATGAGCATCGGCCAGCCGAAAGACTGGATGATACGAAGTGGTCTGACGAGCTATGTAACCAGCAGATGACCGCGAATGTCCAGTTCAGACAGAGATCCAGTTCCAATCTGAGGGTCTAGCAGCGAGTGAAGGACGGAGCAACCACCAGACCAGATGTAGCAACTGACGAGCTAAGTCCATACTTTTCTATAGTAGAGTAGTTTCTTGCAATCTGCACTTAATCTATTTTGGCATGTGCTGAGAGTTTGGTGATTTATGAAGTAATTAAGAACGCGTGTGTAATATAAGTAATGTGTGAAATACTTAAGATTTTAAAATTAGATGGAAGTGATGAATTAGAATGACAATATGACATATACTGGATACTGCACTAGCACATCGACAGTGGAAATAATATCCGATAAGAGAAAGGTATGTTACTTGAGTAGAGCTAGAATCAATGAGTCTAAGTTACTAGTAAAGGTTCGATTAATCTCGTTTTACCTGAGTATAGTTTACGTCACGAATTACCTGCGCAATACGATGATCATTGACAAATTAAGTATTCCTTTCGTCAGAGAAAGAGGGCATATGAATTCATATTACTGTTATTAAAAATAGAGGTTATTGACTGCGTATTTTGCTAAGCAATTCTTGAATATTTAGCATATGGTTTCGGAGTTATGGCTATATGCATGCGGCTAAATGGAAGCCGATAGGATGTTAAAGTATCGACGGTAGTGTATTGAAATGTGATTATATATTGATGAATGGTTTAAGTGAAGAGATTTAGTTATGTTCTACGGGAAGTGTAAGAATTGCAATTTGACGTGTTAATGATTTATTAGTAATATAAAGTGAGTTTCTATGCCATGTTTGAAAATATACGTCAAGAAGAGAATTCCGCGCAGATGACCATTTCAAGGTAAGGTAAACATGAATTATGTAGAATTGTGTATCGTGACAGTGATATTGTGTTTGACTTGGGTGAATAACAGGTACTGCGTAAGAGAGAGTGTTCTTATATATGATGCAATAGACTCATGATTGATTATATATCTAGTATTTCATGGAGCGGTGATCTTACAGGTTGATATGAAATACCTGCATTCTATACTATCCATACACGTTCAGTAGCACGTATATAAATGAAATATTGAGACAGTGCAGATCATAAGAGTACATTGAGCCACTAATAGATGAGTGTGTAGATTAGAAACTATTCGAAGAGTTAGTTAGATTTTTTTTATTTCTACTCAGATAAATATGATTTTAACTCAGTATATAAAAATGAAGAATATTACAATGGTTAGTTAGGAGCCAGATATCGTAGGCACGAGGGTGGTATTGCTTTAGCTCGTAAGTCGTTACTTGTTCACACTAGAAAGATATTACCTAACACTCGGAGTTCAAACCTATGAAAGACTTTAACTTATGAATGGAAGGTCGGTGAACACTGCCATAATTTAATACACGCGAAAGTGTATACTTGGGAAACATGTCTCATATGTTGTGAGGATAACTTTAATAATTAACAGAGCAGTATTTACAATATGAAAATTTTATTTGATTCCTTGAATGCTCAATGATCGCAAATATTATTTTAAAAAATGTAATACTTTCGGAACATGGCTACGAAGGATCACATGTGTATTTATTGGAATTTGAACTTATAAATGAGAGAATATTAGCATTTTTTTTAAGTTCCACTATTTTATCTTAAATGAGCCAGCGCTGACTCTAACTTATTTTCAAATGATGAGATAATACGGAATTAATACTACCCAGATTTCACTATATCTCGAACATTAATTTTTGTCAATAAATAATCTTATATATTTTTTTAGTATGTGACTGAGTTATGATTTCTGTTCTGGTAACGTTTAGAGTTAAGTTAGTTGTTAAGTTTTCTAGATGTAAGCAATCGACAAGTTCTTACAAACGAAATGCGAGATGATTTCTAGATATCGGTCGTCATTCTCGTGGATATTGATACTCCCATCACGAGTACCCCAGCGGCCAATTTCTCTTCCGAAACCACGTTAAATAATTACATATAAAATCTCAGATTTTATGGGCGGAAAAAGGATACCCTGAGAAGAATTAATGAGCTACCGGGATAATCTTGCACTGACCGTTGCAAGAGCGGGTGCAATAATAATAATAATAATAATAATAATAATAATAATAATAATAATAATAATAATAATAATAATAATGTGCTTATACAAGACCGGGCAGAAATTGACTACAGTGGTCCAATGCGGCCGTAAGATGTTTTCTTTCTTTTCTGTTCTTCCAGTATTTCTTCATTCTATCTGATATTCGTTGCCATTCTTCTTCTGGAAATACCCTTTTAGTTGTTTCTCTTTTATCACATTTTGGTAGCAATCTAATTTTCCCATTCTTCAATTTATTTACTTTGTTTGATTTATTCTTTAAATCCTCCAGAGTTATGTCTAATTCTTTCATGTCTTATTTTATTTCTTTTATCCTTTACTTGTAGTTCGTATACGTCAACTGAATGACTGACCACATTCCTTCTTTCTTCAGATCATCCCAGTTATTTTTGGGGTCACTGGAGCCACCTGGCTTATTCTGAGGATTTTTTCTTGCTAGTTTTTTAACAACGAACTAACACTTCAAAGGTTTTCGGTGAGGCAGGAATCGGGAAGTCATAGGATTGAGATGGTAGCGTCCGTGGTCTTAATTACTGTACAACTCTGGCATTTGCCTAGTGTGAAAAAGGGAAATCTCGGAAAAACATCTTCAGGGCTTCCGACGGTAGGATTCGAACCCACCATCTCTCGAATGCAAGCTCACAACAATGCGACTCATACCGCACGGTCGATTCGCTCGATAGTTTGAGTTTCGGCCGGATGTCCTTCCTTACGCATGTGTTTTTTAGGTGAAAATTTCAACCTGTGATCGACCGGGAATCGAATGATCATCCACAGAGGTTAACTAATCTTTTTTTTGCCAGGGGCTTTACGTCGCACCGACACAGATAGATCTTATGGCGACGATGGGATAGGAAAGGGCTAGGAGTTGGAAGGAAGCGACCGTGGCCTTAATTAAGGTACAGCCCCGGCATTTGCCTAGTGTGAAAATGGGAAACCACGGAAAACCATTTTCAGGGCTGCCGACAGGGGGATTCGAACCCACGATCTCCCGGATGCAATAACTAATCTCAATATAAATATTCTAACAATTTGCAAATAGATGTATTTTTGAGAGATTATTTAATTTCAAATATTTTAAATTGGAGGGCGCGGTCGACGTAGTAGTGCAATGACTTAGCTGCTGGCTTTGCACCCGGACAGCTGATTTTCAATTCCCGGTCGATGCTAGGTTGAAATTTTCACCTGAAAAACCACATGGTGAAAGGAAGGGCATCCAGACGAAAACCGACGAGCAAAACTCAAAATATCGAGTTTTTAGTTGACTGTGGGGTTTGGGTCGCATAGCTTGCATTCGGTAGATGGTGAGTTCGAATCCCACCACCGGGAGTCCTGAGGATATTTTCTGTTCATGATTTCCCATTTTCACACAAGGCAAATGCCAGAGCTGTACCGAATTTAGGGCCATGGACGCTACCGTCTCAATCCTATAACTTTCCCATTCTTGCACCGCCGAAAACCTTCGATGTGGTAGGGCGACGTTAAAAAACTAGCAATAAACTAAAAATAAGCCAGGTGGCTCCAGCGACCGCAGAAATAACTGGGATAAGCTGAAGAAGGAAGGAATGCTGTTAGTCATTCAGGTGACATGCACGCTCTATGTTCCGCAATACAAGTAAATTATTATTATTATTATTATTATTATTATTATTATTATTATTATTATTATTATTATTATTATTATTATTATTGAGCGTACGATGGTGCGGTAGCTGCATTTTATTCCGCGGGAAAGGGAGAGAGAGAGAGAGAGAGAGATAGTGTGAGAGAGTGAGATGTGAGCCCCTGAGGAGGAGAGGAGAGGACATCCTTATTTTCAAGTTTCTTTAACTTTTGATTCGGCCTGTGGGAGGAAGTGTATCACGTGTCTAGTCGCTCGCGAGCCACTCACAGCTTACCGTTCCCTGGGGTGAGCATCGTCTGCAATACGACGCTAAATATTTGATAACGGACTGGATCCGATACATTGCGGAGAATCATCTACTTGTGAAGAGAGCAGGAGCGACTGGCTCGTGTACAGGCCATCAATCATTTAAGTCCTCCCTCCTGACGGATAATAACCCTAATTTGATACCATCTATTCATTACTACTGCAGAGTTCTGGACCGATCAAACACAGCGTCACTTCTCACACGTGTGAGTTGTATAGGACATGACCTGTAAACTGAAAAAAAAATATACCGACAAGAGTTTTCTGCTGGACGGATGATCAGATGAATATTATTTTGTCATATAAAGGAATAGGCAGATTTTACCCACAGTGTAAATGTTGTTTTTGTTTTTTACTATTGGCTTTACGTTGCACTGGTACAGATAGGTTTTAAGACGACGATGGTATAGGAAAGGGCTAGGAGTGGGAAGGAAGTGACCGTGGCCTTAATTTAAGGTACAGCCCCAGCATGTACTGTGACCGTTCACAACGTCACCTATAGTATGTCATGATATCCAGCAGATGAAATATGCCGTTCTCCGCGCCATTCTGGGATAAAAACTGCCTAAGTTAGAATTTTTCCACCCGCTCCAGGTCTCGATTTGCAGTATCCAGAGTCGCGCGACCCAGCTCTAGTTGCTGGTAATTAGCAGCAAGGCGGTGCAAGAGCGCTTGTACTCGAAGCTTTCTCACTCCAACCGCGAGCGAGATGAAAAGAGACGCGTTATCACGTGACAGAGAATCTAGGTCACTAGCTGAGCCCAGAGAGTATATCCAACGTGAAAACTAACACTATACCCTGTTTTCCTCGCTCATTCACCACTGCCAACTTATCGCATTCAGCTGTTTTCTTTCTGTTAATTTTTATAAATCGCAAGATATTCAATGGATAATTAAGCGCAAACATTCATTTGAATCAGGGAATTTTACGCATAATTATGAGACCGAGAAGTGCTCTACTTAACTGACAGAGCGGTAACTACGCTGTAAACAAGGGCGCGTCTTAATGACTAACAGATATTGGACCCTAACCGTGCCAGCGAACACAAGGAATCCCCTGTGCTCGTCATCATTCACCGCCAGAGACAAAAGGACGCTTTTGAGGTTGCTTGAGAATCTACGAAGCTATTTCAAAAAAAGTCACTCAGCGGAAATGGGAATACAGGAGCTACATTTTGATACCCTGTTCGTTACTCTACGTTTCATATTACCGGACCGAATTCAGAGAAGAAATTGCATTTTTCCCCCACCCTCAGCATTCGAGCCTCTCGCGTAGCTCGCCTATATATTCAAGAGCTGAAAGGCAGACACTACCCAGTGCATTTTCAGTGCAACGCCAGTACGGTAGTATTTCGTCGTGGTTTGTGTGTGAGTCGTTTGTGAAGAAATAATCTTGTAATTTGAGCAGTGTAATGCAGTGATTTATTAAAGTCTGTGAATATATGTGGAAATAATCACCCTCTGAGTGAGATGTTAGCGTGTACAGTGTGCCGCTAATTAATAAAATAGGAACGGTGCGAAACCGCAATAACCGATGTCCGTGTGTAGAAGAGGCCGTACATCGAGCCTCCTATGTATCTAAGCTAATACGGCTCAGTTAACATATATAGGGACGTTCTTAGCGAAGTGTGTGGAGCGAGCGTGCTCGATATAAATGTGAATTACCAAAAAAGTCAGTGAACGGCTCATTGTCGACCCAATTGAGGACAGTGCCACGTTAAAGTAATCCGTATTGCAGTTGAGAGCTCGACTTACGGCTAAGTGTAATAGAACAGGCCTGAACTAGTATCATGAAATACGAGAATGCTAATACATTAGTGTCCTAACCACTGTCGTTTCTAGGGAAACTAGTGAAATTTCTGGGCCTATAATAGCTGCCTACAAGAAGAATAGATAAATGAGAAGGGATTAATGTCGGGTTTCTGGGACATTACCGACATCGTGTTGGAATGCTCGTGCTAATGAGTATATCCAACCATATATTCAAATTGTGATGTGTAATAAACTAACGCATTCACATGAGATAACTTCCCCTCATTTACATGTCTATGAGAACGTCGACATCCAGCTGAATGCCAAAGTTTTGCCTGTGTACCGGAGTGAACGAGTCATCTAGCTGTTTGCCGAAATTTCGCCTGGTAGCAGAGAACGTCTGGAACGTCGCTGTCATGTGTGTGACCTGCCAGGAAGTCATCATAGGTCTTCGCATCGCTGATGACGTGATGGAAGCCGAGTAAACCATGGCTGCCTCCCTGTAAAGCTGTGAACGTGGTATCCAGAAGGCTGAGTACATTTCCAAGTATTTATATCTTTGAAGGTCGTGTCCCATTGTAAACATGTAGATTTTTCACATAGATGTAACGTAGACTGCAAGCACGCCATTTCAGAGGGATTATAATAATACTTTCATTTTTATTTGGGTCTTTTATAGAATACTTTCATCATGGTTTTGGGACGACCATATTTTACTTCCATCCTTGTATAAGGGTTCGATAATGCATGACGTAATTATAAGGACCTTGGCTTAATTAAGTGTGAAGCGCTGTCAAGTAGAGAGGGCTTAAATATTCTGTAAAAATGATTCCAGTTATCATCTTTCCACAGCATGTACGAGTCATCAAGATTTTCAGTAATTAACTTTTTTTTGGTGCGCTTCACCTGGTAGAGATCCCTCCTAATTAGTAACTAAGGCACCTGGAACAAGACATCGAGACAGTGGGTATCTTACATCGTTAATTAATTAGTTCGCGAATGCGTAAAGTAATTTGGACCCGTGTGGTAGGAGTTCATCATTATATATGCATCGTGGTCGATGTACCGAAAGGAGAAACGAGATGGCTGGAGAGGCTGTAGCCATAATATATATATTGTGAAATGAAAATGTGAAGTTCCCTTGGAATCTGTTATTAAGATACGCGATATGGATACCGCGATATGAATGTGCCGATTACGGCTGAATATAAAGCCGAGTTTGTGGTGATGCCATTGTGGCCCGAGAGAAAAGAAGTGAGATAGATTATTTGCCGTGAAACCATTGTCCGAAAAGGCTTAGTGGACCGCTCTTTGGAAGTGTGTCACGGGCAGCTAACAGCTGGAGTTTTATGAGCCCCTTTAAATGGGGGAGTGAAGGCGTTTTCTTCAGTGAAATAGAACAGATACAAGTGGCGAGTTTCTTTCCTTTCGGCACAGAGATTACGTGTGTTAATTTAAATAGAGCCAACGTCGCAGAGATCCCAAATGAGCATTAAAGGAAGGATCCCCCCCAATTTCTTTTCTTAATTATAGCGTGCAGGGAATTCCAGGTTAGATATACCCCGTCTCAGAAGATCTTGGGTTCGTTCCAGGAGACAGTGAAAGTTTATGTTGACTGTTACCAACAGCGGGTGGCTTGTACCATCTGTGATTCATCGTGTGTGTGTGAAATGTATATATTCTTGTCCAGTTATTGCAGGTAGTGCTATGATACTTTGTTTATGATGTCTGGTATTGAAGTCGCTAAGTGCTTGTCCATAGTTAGCAACTTGTGTAAATAATGTCCTGATATATGTATTGAAAAAATCCTAATGAAATCAGCGTGTTTATTATACTGCATATTTGGCAGCGTTTAACTTAAGGAAGTGTTGTAACGCGACTTTCAAAGGATTGGGAGTGTAAATTGCCTATTTCAGTTCATCCGATTCTAGCAAACTTATATCATAATTTGATGCAAATTGAATATATTAATTCTTGGCAGGTAAACAGATTTACAGCGGGGTGTGTCCATACTGATTAAATACGTGTGTGATTTAATGTAAGTGTAGAGTGAAAATTCGAGATGAAGCGCCCCTCTAAATCTGAGATAGTGTAAATAACCCAAGAGGGAACGCCTTCTTAAGTTTGAATATTTAAACGTATAATGAAGTGTAGAAAAAGACTACCGAACATTTAAACGTCAAGATCACCCAAATTACTGTATGTAAGGTGTTTGTATGGCATATCCATGTAAATAATGTGTTTCACTAGTATAAGAAAAATTCGTTATACAAGATATTGTCTCTCTTCTCATTAGTAATGAAATAGTATTCCTCTCATAATTAACTTTTCCCCCTACTATAGAGACTATTACTAAAGAACTTATTGCCCCATCGGACAGTCTACAGACCCGAAAATGCGATACCGACTCGGCTAGCGAACTATTCTAGTAGGGGAGGGTGAGGCTTCGACAACCGGGCTGAGTTCGAGGCTCACCGATGGTGCTCCATTCTAACGTCATATTTATGAACAATGGTAACTGGTTCATGTACTGATGCCTTGGAAGGGTACAGTACCTGGTGTGAAAATGGGAAACCACGAAAGAGTAAAACGTGTCTTCAATTCGAATTACAATGTTATTGGCTTTACGTCCCACTAACTACTTTTACAGTTTTCGGAGACGCCGAGGTACCGGAATTTAATCGCTTTGGTGTTCCTTTACGTGCCAGAAAATCTACCGACACGAGGATGACGTATTTGAGCACATTCGAGTACAACTGGACTGAGACGGGATCGAACCTGCCAAGTTGGAATCAGAAGACTAGCGCCTCAATCGTCTGAGCCACTCACCCGGCTTTTGCGGATTACGCTTATTGCAAGTACATTATTTTATTTATTTGACCTTTGGTAACAGAAAGTGACAGTGTTAATAGAGTAGTGAAACCTATTGCTTCCCATTATATTTGTTTCATTCTCCAAGAGCATGCGCTCGAGGGTCAGATTACCTCAGATTGAGCTTGTGCTCACTTTCCTCACGGCAGAATTTTCCTTCTTATTTTACGGGTGTGGTTAAATATGCTAAAGTAATCGTACATGTAACTTGGTACTTGTTAGAGAATGTAAAATAATTGTAAAAGAACCTTGGTACTCGTCAAGATGTTTAAAGTAATCTTACATGTAAATTGGTACTTGTCAGAGAATGTAAAATTATTATAAAAGTAATTTTGTACTCGTCGAAATGTTAAAAAAACGTACCATTAATCTGGTACTCGTCAGAGAGTTAAAATGTTCTTATTATACCAATAACTTGGTGCAGATTTAATTTTTATGCTTTTTATTTGTTACAAGTTGCTTTACGTCGCACCGACACAGATAGGTCTTACGTGACGATGGGACAGGAAGGGGCTAGGAGTGGGAAGGAAGCGGCCGTGCGCTTAATTAAGGTACAGCCTCAGCTCTTTATGCTTTAACAATAACTGATGCTTTTTTCTTGTATACTTTCAGAAATAAGCTCTTCAACATTCTTATATTTCGGACTGACCCTATTATAATTTCGTGTTTCATTGAATTTAATATGTGTACTGGTTTGTATTTCAGTCATCATCATCATCATCATCATCTGTTTACCCTCCAGGGTCGGCTTTTCCCTCGGACACAGCGAGGGATCCCACCTCTACCGCCTCAAGGGCAGTGTCCTGGAGCTTCAGACTCTTGGTCAGGGGATACAACTGGGGAGTATGACCAGTACCTCGCCCAGGCGGCCTCACCTGCTATGCTGAACAGGGGCCTTGTGCAGGGATGGGAAGATTGGAAGGGATAGGCAAGGAAGAGGGAAGGAAGCGGCCGTGGCCTTTTGTTAGGTACCATTCCGGCATTTGCCTGGAGGAGAAGTGGGAAACCACGGAAAACCACTTCCAGGATGGCTGAGGTGGGAATCGAACCCACCTCTACTCAGTTGACCTCCCGAGGCTGAGTGGACCCCGTTCCAGCCCTCGTACCACTTTTCAAATGTCGTGGCAGAGCCGGGAATCGAACCCGGGCCTCCGGGGTTGGCAGCTAATCACGCTAACCACTACACCACAGAGGCGGACTGTATTTCAGTCATACCGTATATAAATAGGTAAACAGGTGGTTAAATGCAGTGGTGAGTAAACTCTATGAAATGCCTCATACGCATTCGTAGTTCTTTCAGAAACATGTTTTCGTACGTATCCGTTCATTTGTTCGGCAAGAGATTAATGGAACATGCTGATTATTTCTATAAATATGTAAAGTGAAAAACTGATAAAATGTACAATACCCAACAGTTCCATCAACAAAAATGTTATCATATTCACAAAGATGACCGAGAACGTTCTCAGTGGAAAAACGAATATTATTTAAAGAACTGATGTTCAACATAAGCAAGTTTTCGTTTTCGTTTTTGTTGCTTACTGTGGACGTCTGTTGTAAATGTGTTCTTCATGTAAATTCCTGGGTAAAGAAGAGAACATAGGCGATAAGTACTTTGCCGACTCACGGACATATCTAAACTTGTAATTTCAGCTCCAGTGTTTGGAAATGCTGTTTTAATAAGTTTTCAGATAAATTAGATTATCTGTCTTGCTACGTTGCCACTTACCTCATGATTGTGATTAACATCACTAGTGTATACATCTGCTGATGAAGTTCATTTCAGATACGGCCTTAACCCGCATATTTTAGCGGTGCGTTTTCAACCCACTTCCCGCTGTGTTTCTTTATCTTTACAAAACTTAAGCCCGTTCACTAAAACAAGCTCTCTTCCTTTCTCGCTGAACATTTGTTGAATCTGATCCATACTGTGTGAAGATCACACGAGGGGTGTTGACCGTTACAGGCTGTCATAATAATTGAACCGTGAGTTAGACCTCTCCAGCTATTCAAATCGTCCGCCAGCTCTACTATATTATTTTAAGCAACGTGTTGTAAGCTACGAAGTTTGGGTTGGGAAAAATTGAGCAAAAGAAGAAGAGCTGCTCGACTAAGTGGTATGTTCCGAGCTGTCAGCGGAGAGTTGGCGTGGAATGACATTAGTAGACGAATAAGTTTGAATGGCGTTTATAAAAGTAGGAATGATCACAATATGAAGATAAAGTTGGAATTCAAGAGGACAAACTGAGGCAAATATTCATTTATAGGAAAGGGAGTTAGGGATTGGAATAACTTACCAAGGGAGACGTTCAATAAATTTCCAATTTCTTTGAAATCATTTAGGAAAAGGCTAGGAAAGCAACAGATAGGGAATCTGCCACCTGGGCGACTGCCCTAAATGCAGATCACTATTGATTGATTGATTGATGAACTCCCTGATGGAAGAAATTTAAACTGTATGAACTAGATGTCTCTAGCATAGTTCTTCCAGCACAGCCTAGTGTTTAAAGACTTTAACATTATTAAGACATTTTTTGTTTCTAAGTTTGATTATGTAATCTATATTCTTTTGTTTGTGTATTGTCATCTCTTCTATTTAAGAAATCCTCCAATAATATTGCTTCTTTCCTGAATCCTATCATCCAGTCACGTCTTCTCTTTCTTATTCCTTCTGGAAAGTTCTGCTGGGCAGCTATTTAAGGGGAGGGTTTTGCTGATGTCTTGGTCTTGTCTGGCGGCAGCGAACTTTTGTATTGTGTGACTGAGAGGGGAGTTCCTCTCAAAGCGGAAATTATGGAGGTGGGGGGACCGGCCGGCGTGAGAAAGCAGTCATAAGGTAGGCAGAATACAAACTATGTGATTTATCTGCGTGTGTACTTAGGGAAGATGTCTACAGACCCTTTCAGAATGTAATTTTCATTTTCAGATCACTTTAAAATTATAATAACGTAGGGTCATTTCTGATAAACTTTACATTCAATGTAGGCCTCCGTTCTCCGTCTTCGAACTTTAAATTTTGCCCTGATGGGAATTTGTAAAATACTAAGGAAACACGAGTGATGCACACTCGTTAAACTGCCTCTCAAATTCAATGTTGGTGATTATGCTTTCTGACAGTTAAATTTAATTTATTCTTTTCGGACTTTTTTTTTTTTTTTTTTTTGCAAGTTGCTTTACTTCGCACCGACACAGATAGATACGAAGTAGGAATAGGAAGGAAGTGGCCGTGGCCTTAATTAAGCTACATCTCCAGCATTTGCCTGGTGTGAAAATGGGAAACTACGGAAAACTATTTTCAGGGCTGCCGACAATGGGGTTCGAACCCGCTATTTCCCGAATACTGGATACTGGCCGCACTTAAGCTACTGCAGCTATCCAGCTCGGTTCTTCGGACTTTACCTTTCTTCCATTACTTACTCACTGAGTAGTATGGATTAGCCTCTGCTTCGTCGGGCCTTATGCCCAATTAGGTTATGTGAAACTTTTCTCTAGAGTACTTAAGTTTTGCTTCCATTCATTTTTTTCATTTTGGTTTTCGGCCATTTTGTATGATGTACTTTTCTAGTGCTTTCTTCTCCACTTTTGCGGCCGTGTAGCGTGGGCCTTCTGCTCCTGTTAACTATAGATCGGTAAATCCTATTTTCTTGTGTATTCCCCTGTCTTGTAAACAACGAGCTACGACTATTTTTCAACCAACTGATTGTTACTTTTCAAATTGTAATAAGAATAATAATGTTATTTGCTTTAAGTCCCACTAACTATATTTACGGTTTTCGGAGACGCCGAGGTGCCGGAATTTTGTCCTGCGTGAGTTCTTTTATGTGCCAGAAAATCTACCGACACGAGGCTGACGTATTTGAGCACCTTCAAACAGCCTACCGACTGATCCAGGATCGAACCTGCCAAGTTGGGGTCAGAAGGCCAGCGCCTCAATCGTCTGAGCCACTCAGCCCGGCTTTTCCAAATTGTATTGTAACCTTATAGCCCATTTGTGAACACCATTGTAAACTCTGTTAAATGGACACCTGGTTTCAAGACCCTGGTAATATCTTGTAACTATAACTACGGGGTTTGAGACCCACCTTGTAATTTGTATCAGAAGCTACGGCTCTTTTCTTGAGTAGTATTTAACATACCTCTTCTACAACTGTACAACTTAGCAACGGTGCGTAAAAGTCAAATTCGTTCTGTGTAATTCTGTAAAGTGTGTGAGCTTCTGTGCTCATGTAAAGTAAATACTCTGAGCTGTTGAGCTATATCTTGCAAGTGATATCTGAGCTTTAGAGCTCCTCTTGTTAAAGAGTTGACGAACTCTCCTTTGGAGTTTTTCCAATTTTGAAATAATTCTAAGCCTATGGCTCGACTTGTTGCCTGAGCGTTTGCTCCTTTCTTATTGCTTGTTATATTGCTATAATGGTGTGTAAAGAAAAAAATTTGTGATTAGCTGCCACCCCAGGAGGCCCGGGTTCGATTACCAGCTCTGCAACAAAATTTGCAAAGTGGTACGAGGGCTGAAACGGTGTCCACTCAGCCTTGGGAGGTCAATTGAGTAGAGGGGGCTCGATTCCCAACTTAGCCATCCTCGAAGTGGTTTTCCCTGGTTTCGCACTTTTCCTCCATGCAAATCCCGGGATGGTATCTAATTTAAAGCCACGGTCGTTTCCTTCCCACCTCCTTGTCTATTCGTTCCAATCTTCCTATCCCCAACAAGGTCTCTGTTCAGCATAGCAGGTGAGGCCGCCTGGGTGAGGTACTGGTCCTTTTCTCCCGTTGTATCCCCTGACGCAAAGTCTCACGCTCCAGGACACTGCCCTTGCGGCGGTAGAGGTGAGACCGAGGGAAAAATCAAACCGAGAGGGTAAACGGATTAAGAAATAATAATAATAATAATAATAATAATAATAATAATAATAATAATAATAATAATAATAATAATAATAATAAATTTTGCCATCTATTAAATTTCCGATATATGTCTGTCTTAATCCGTTTGCCGACCAAGTTTGGTTTTTCCCTCGGACTCAGCGAGGGATCCCAATTCTACCGCCTCGAGGGCAGTGTCCTGGAGCGTGAGACTTTGGGTCGGGGAATACACCTGGGATGAAGGACCAGTACCTCTCCCAGGCGGCCCCACCTGCTATGCTGAACAGGGGCCTTGTGGGAGTTGCGAAGGATGGCAGATTAGAAACGATAGACATGGAAGAGGGAAGGAAGCGGCCGTGGCGTTAAGTTAGGCACCATCCCGGCATTTACATAGAGAAGAAGTGGGGGAACCACGGAAAACCACTTCGAGGATGGCGCAGGTGGGAATCGAACCCTCTTCTACTCAGTTGACCTCCCAAGGCTGAGTGGTCACCGTTCCAGCCCTCGCGCCACTTTTCAAATTTCGTGACAGAGCCTGGAATCGAACTCGGGCCTCCGGAGGTGGCAGCTAATCACACAAACCACTACACCGCAGAGGAGGCCAAAAAAGGAAATTGCTAGTGGAAAATAAATGTAGAAATTCTGTAATACTTTTGTGAGAAATAGGACCTTCAATGTTGCGAGGGAGGTTCCATGGAGGGAATTAGAAGAGGTCTAAAATTCTTCCTCCGGGCCGGATTTGAACCAGCGACCTATGGATATCTGATATTAAGCCAACTACAGTCCACCGCTCTACCAACTGAGCTACCAGAGGAACACGCTCTCCGTCGCTTCTTATCTCCGTTATTAATCCTGTCCTTTCTCAAGGTTGTATCATTTTATCTTTCACTACATAACCAGACTAGCTCAAGGCGTGTAATGTCGCTGACCATTAACGACAGGAGCAGAAGAAATTTGACCTTTTCTTTTCTTTATCCACTGACCTATTCCTTGGAATGCCGCCGTGAGGGGTGTCCCAGATCATGAGGAACAGTGAATCTGGCTATATCTGAGCAGGGGGATACCCACCTCGCCCAGGCAGTCGCATGCGATAGATTGAACGGGAAGCCTTTTCAAGGAAAGTATTTGGGAATTGATTGTAGTGGCGTAGGCAGGGGGGGGGGGGGGGGGGGGGGGCGTACTGGGTTTAGACCTCCCATGGAATTTTTACAAAAAGAAATTAATAGAAACGGGCAATAAACAAAAGAAAGTCTATTCAATGGGTTGGCTTCTTTGAACATTCACAGACATATAATTGTAAACGAAGAGATTTCTTCAATCTATTTTCTAAAAAGCCTCGAAAGTTGGATTTTAGATTGTAATTTGAACCTGTCCGCCTCTGTGGTGTAGTGGTTAGCGTGAGTAGCTGCCACCCCCTGAGGTCCGGGTTCGATTCCCGGCTCTGCCACGAAATTTGAAAAGTGGTACGAGGGCTGGAACGGGGTCCACTCAGCCTCGGGAGGTCAACTGAGAAGAGGTGGGTTCGATTCCCACCTCAGTCATCCTGGAAGTGGTTTTCCGTGGTTTCTACTCACCCCTCTTCAATAGCTATCGCGGGGCTAAGAGCACCCTGCTCCAGCCATCACGTCTGATTTTACATCTCGACCCTAGGACCTCCAAGACCGAAGTATCTATACCCACCCCGAGACCATCAAGACGGATAAGATTAATGCAATTTAATTCTTTTTTTTATCGGATTATCCTTTAACCGTTCTTCCGTCTCGAAATCAGTGAGCCATCATTCTCAAACAACCCTAACCGTCATTTTCTTCTTCTCCCCCGCCTTTTCCCGTCTTACGGGGCCAGCTTGCTCAATCGTGAGGCACCATTTATTTCGTAGAGTGTCTCACGTTTATACTCTTTCACATGTCTCATCTCATAATTAATATAGGTTTTGCTGACTGCTTTTGACCACAAATAGTCCGAACACCCGAACTAACCCGAGCCATCTTTATATATATAAAATAACATATACTGACTGACTGACTGACTGACTGACTGACTGACTGACTGACTGACTGATACATCATCGCCGAGCCAAAACTATTGGACATAAATAAAGATATATTTATATTAGAGTATAGGTGCTCACTAAGGGAGGATTTTTTGAAATTCCGCCGGTAAGGGGGAAAAAGGGGGGTGAATTGTTCAACTGAGTATATCTATATCTCAAAACCTTAAACGTTTACAGACGTAACATTTTTTATTTGGAATCTCCTTTAAAAATAAATAAACACAGGTTTTTTTCCGGAAAATCCCATTAAGGGGGTGAAAAAGGTAAAAAATTGGTCGGATACCTTTTATGAGGATACTTATATCTCACAAACTGAAGATGTTACAGACATGAAAATTGTCATTTTGAACATACATACATACATACACGCATACATTATCATTATAGACTGTTATGCCTTTCAGCTTTCAATCTGCAAGCCTCTGTGAATTTTCTAAACGTCGCCACAATCCTCGATTTGCAACTAGTGCTGTGGCCTCATTTAGTTCTATACTTCATATCTTTAAATCGTCAGAAAGTGAGTCTAACCACCGTCGTCTAGCTCTACCTCTACTTTTCTTACCCTCCATAACAGAGTCCATTATTCTCCTAGGTAACCTATTCTCCTCCATTCGCCTCACATGACCCCACCACCGAAGCCGGTTTATACGTACAGCTTCATCCATCGAGTTCATTCCTAAATTAGCCTTTATCTCATCATTCTGAGTACCCTCTTGCCATTGTGCCCACCTGTTTGTACCAGCAATCATTCACGCTACTTTCATGTCTGTTACTTCTAACTTACGAATAAGATATCCTGAGTCCACCCAGCTTTCGCTCCCGTAAAGCAAAGTTGGTCTGAAAACAGACCGATGTAAAGATAGTTTCGTCTGGGAGCTGACTTCCTTCTTACAGAATACTGCTGATCGCAACTGCAAGCTCACTGCATTAGCTTTACTACACCTTGATTCAATCTCACTTACTACATTACCATCCTGGGAGAACACAAAACCTATATACTTGAAATTATCGACCTGTTCTAGCTTTGTATCACCAATCTGACATTCAGTTCTGTTGAATTTCTTACCTACTGACACCAATTTAGTCGTCGAAAGGCTAATTATCATACCATACTCGTTGCACCTATTTTCAAGTTCCAAGATATTAGACTGCAGGCTTTCGGCACAATCTGCGATTAAGACCAAGTCGTCAGCATAGGCCAGACTGCTTACTACATTTCCACCTAACTGAATCCCTCCCTGCCATTTTATACCTTTCAGCAGATGATCCATGTAAACTAGGAACAGCAGAGGTGAAAGATTACAGCCTATGTTTAACCCCTGTAAGTACCCTGAACCAAGAACTCATTCTACCATCAATTCTCACTGCAGCCCAATTGTCAACATAAATGCCTTTGATTGATTTTAATAATCTACCTTTAATTCCATAGTCCCCCAGTATGGCAAACGTCTTTTCCCTCGGCACCCTGTCATATGCTTTCTCTAGATCTACGAAACATAAACACAACTGCCTATTCCTCTCGTAGCATTTTTCAATTACCTGGCGCATACTGAAAATCTGATCCTGACAGCCTCTCTGTGGTCTGAAACCACACTGGGTTTCATCCAGCTTCCTCTCAACGACTGATCGCACCCTCCCTTCCAAGATGCCAGTGAATACTTTGCCTGGTATACTAATCATTGAGATACCTCGATAGTTGTTGCAATACTTCCTGTTCCCTTGCTTATAGATAGGTGCAGTTACTGCCTTTGTCCAATCTGATGACACCTTACCAACAATCCATGCTAATCTTACTACTCTATGAAGCCATTTTATCCCTGCCTTCCCACTATACATCACCATTTCAGGTCTAATTTCATCTATTCCTGCTGCTTTATGAAAATGGAGTTTATTTACCATCCTTTCCACCTCCTCAAGCATTATTTCACCAACATCATTTTCCTCCTCCCCATGAGCTTGGCTGCTCGTAACACCACCAGAAAGATTTGCTTTTGCGTTGAGAAGATTTTCAAAATATTCTCTCCCCCTCTCCAATGATTTCCTGGGATCTATTATGAGTTCGCCTGAATTACTCAAAACACTGTTCATTTCCTTTTTCCCTCCCTTCCTAAGATTCTTTATTACTGTCCAGAAAGGTTTCCCTGCTGCTTGACCTAGCCTTTCCAGGTTATTACCAAAATCTTCCCACGACTTCTTTTTGGATTCAACAACTATTTGTTTCGCTTTGTTTCTTTCTTCTACGTACAAATCCCTGTCTGCCTCGGCCCTTGTTTGGAGCCATTTCTGATAAGCCTTCTTTTTACGTTTACAGGCTGCTCTCACTTCATCATTCCACCAAGATGTTCGCCTCTTCCCATCTTTGCACACAGTTGTTCCTAGGCATTCCTTTGCTGTTTATACTACAGCATCCCTGTATGCCACCCATTCACTTTCTATATCCTGAACCTGCTTACTGTCTACTGTTCGAAACTTCTCACTAACCATATCCATGCACTTCTGTCTAATTTCCTCGTCCTGGAGATTTTGTACCCTTATTCGTTTGCAGACAGATTTCACTTTCTCTACCCTAGGCCTAGAGATACTCAGTTCACTACAGATCAGATAATGGTCTGTATCATCGAAAAATCCCCGGAAATCTCGTACATTCCTAACAGATTGTCTGAATTCAAAGTCGGTTAAGATATAGCCTGTTATGGATTTGGTACCATTAGCCTCCCATGTGGAGCGCAGATAGCCTTATGCTTGAAGAATATATTCGTAACTGCAAAACCCATACTAGCACAAAAGTCCAGCAAACGCTTCCCATTCCCATTAGCTTCCATATCTTCCCCACATTTACCAATCACCCTTTCGTATCCTTCATTTCCATTTCCACCGGGCGAGTTGGCCGTGCGGTTAGGGCCACGCAGCTGTGAGCTTGCATCCGGGAGATAGCGGGTTCGAATCCCACTGTCGGCAGCCCTGAAGATGGTCTTCCGTGGTCTCCCATTTTAACAACAGGCAAATGCTGGGGCTGTACCTTAATTAAGGCCACGACCGCTTCCTTCCCATTCCTAGGCCTTTCTTGTCGCATCGTCGCTATAAGACCTATCTTTGTCGGTGCGACGCAAAGCAAATAGCAAAAAAGAAAAAAGTTATATTTCCAACTCTCCTACTGAAATCGCATATTAGCACTATTCTATCCTTGCTGTTGACCCTGACCACGATGTCACTCAATGCTTCATAAAACTTGTCAACTTCATCCTCATGCGCATCCTCACATGGTGAATACACTGAGACAATTCTTGTCCTAATTCCTCCAACTGCCAAATCTACCCACGTCATTCGCTCATTTACGTGCTTAACAGAAACTATGTTGCGTGCAATGGTATTCCTGATAAAGAGCCCTATCCCATACTCTGCCCTTCCCTTTCAACACCCGTCAGGTACACTTTATAATATTTTATCTCTTCCTCGTTAACTTCCCTTACCCGAATATCATTTCATCCTAGCACATCCAGATGCATCCTCTTAGCTGACTTAGCTAATTCTACCTTCTTTCTTCCTTAAGCCCCATTAATATTGATAGCTCCCATCGAATTCCATTTCTTTCGCCAAGTTGTTTCCAAGGAGTCCCTCGCCTGTCAAATGGGAGTGGGACTCCGTTACTCCCATAGGTCCGAGGCTTACTTAAAATGTTCTGAGCTCTGTATATTCATGAAGCAGGATGCTATCCTATTTACACATAGTCCAAGTGGGGATCTCTCCTCTAACGGGTTATGGACCACCGGTGAATTATATAGTACTAGCCGCCTGAGCAGAAGGAGGGCCACGACTCAGAATATGTCCGAGATGCCCACTCCCATTCCATAGCAACTGGTATCCCGACTCTCAGGACCACTTACTGGGCCACTCAGCCGTTGCCCATGGTCCACGAACTTGGACGTGACTACACTAACCCACACCATGAACCTTGCCCCCCACCCCCCGCCCAGAAAGCAAAGGGCATTTCGAATCTCCTTTAAAAATAAAGAAACACGTATTTTTTGGTTTTTGGGAAATCCAATAAATGGGGGATGAACAGGAGTGACAAATGGGGGTGAAATTTAGAAAGACTGTATCTACAGTATATCTTCAAAACATAACATGCTACAGACGTAAACACTGGTATTTGGAATCTCCTGTAAAACTAAAGAAACAGAGATAATTTGTTTTCGGAAAATCCAATTAAGGGGAACTAAAAAAGATGGTGAATTTTTAAATACTTAACATATTACAGAAGTACAAACTGGTATTTTAATCTCTTTAAAAAATGAACACGTATTTTTTTGTTTTCAGAAAAAACGCGTTGGGGGGCGGGGGTTGAAAAGGACTGAAAATTGGCTTGAATTATTTTTATTAGGATACTGATATCTCAAAACCTGAAGGTGTTGCAGACGTGAAAATTGGTATTTGCAGTCTCTTTTAAAATTAAAGAAATATGTATCTTTCGTTTTCGGAAAATCTGCTCAAGTGGGGGAGGGGGAAAGGATTGAAGTATCAGTTGAATTATTTGTATGAGGATACTTATATATCGAAAACTAAACTTTTTGTAGATGTGAAAATTGGTATTTCGAATCTTTCTTGAAAGTAATTTTTTTTTTTTTTTTTTGCTAGGTTGCTTTACGTCGCACCGACACAGATAGGTCTTGTGGCGACGATGGGACAGGGAAGGGCTAGGAGTGGGAAGGAAGCGGCCGTGGCCTTAATTAAGGTATAGCCCCAGCATTTGCCTGGTGTGAAAATGGGAAACCACGGAAAACCATTTTCAGGGCTGCCGACAGTGGGGTTCGAACCTACTATCTCCCGAATACTGGATACTGGCCGCACTTAAGCGACTGCAGCTATCGAGCTCGGTCCTTGAAAGTAAAGAAACAAGTATTCCTTTGATTTGAAAATTCCAATTAAGCGGGGTGAAAGAATTGAAAAATTAATTGAATTATTTGTACGAGTATACTTATATCTAATAAAAACTAAAGTTGTTACAGACGTGAAAATTGGTATTTAGAATCACCTTTAAATTGAAGAAACACGCTTTTTTTTGGGGGGGGGGGAGAAAATTGATATTTGGAATCTTCTTTAAAATAAGGAAACGCCCATTTAGGGAGGGGGAGGATCAAATTAACTGGGGTGGGGTGAAAAAGGAGTTGAATTCTTTTTAACGAGGATACATTACTTATATATGAAAAAACTGAAGATGTTACGGACATGAAAATTTGTATTTGGAATCTTCTTTCGAAGCAAAGAAACACGTATAATTTTGTTTTCGGAAAATCCACTTGAGGGTGAGAGGGATGAATTGAAATATTTGTTGAAATATTTGTATGATGTTACTTATATCTAAAAAATTAAAGATGTTACAGACGTGAAAATTAGTATTTGGAATCTCCTTTAAAAGTAAAGAAATATGTCTTCTTCTGTTTTCGGAAAATCCAGTTAAGGGGATGAATGTTGGGTATTCAGCCCTAAGGCTGGTTGGGACCTCAACAGCTCCACCATCAGCTGTCATAGATGGCCTTGGCATCACTGAAGAGGCATACTAGGGAAATGAGGAGTGAGGTAGTTCCCGTTGCTTTCGTCAAGGGGATGAAAGAATTGAAAAAGTTGAAATATTTGTACAAGGATACTTGTATTTATAAAAGCTAAAGATGTTACAGACGTGAAAAATTGTATTTTGTATCACCTTTAAAAATAAAGGAACATGATTTTTAGTACACTTAGGGGGTGGAAAAATCGATGAAAAAGTTGAACTACTTTTACGAGGATACTTAGATCCAAAAACTGAACATCTTACATACGCGAGACTTGGTATTTTGAATGTCCTTAAAAACTAAAGAATCATGTATTTTTTGTTTTCGGAAAATCCACTTAGGTGGGAGTGGGGGAAGGATTGATAAAGGGATTGAATTATTTTTATGGGGATACTTATATCTCAAAAACCGAAGATGTTACAGACGTGGAAATAGGTATTTGGAATCTCCTTTAAAAATAAAAAAATGTTTTTTTTTCGTCTTGAGAGAAGACTGTTTCTCACATGTACAGTTATATGTCGCATGGTCATCTTATCCCCAAAAGTCAATACCACAAACGTGGTTTACAAATAATTTCTGGAGTAAATGAAACTCAAATTTTCGGTGAGTTTTTATACTTTAGAGATTTTCAGAAAATGTCTTAGTACAGTACCGAAGAACGATTACTTTTATCAAATTACGAAACCGCGGGTATCTGCTAGTCTAATAATTATAATAATGTTATTAGTTTTACATCCTAAGCCACTTTCATGGTTTTCGATCGCTGAAGTGACGGAAATTTGTTTTACACGAGTTCTTTCTCGTACTACCAATACGAGGCTGAAGTATTTGAGAACCGTCACATTCCACTGAATTGGACTGGTTCGAACCTGCCATCTTGGCCTCAGAAAGTCAGTACTTGACTACTTGAATATAACGTAGGCAATGGAGTCATTGAGGGTAGCCTTAACCATTTAATTCAGGAGGCTATACATTAGGGACGCGGTTAATATGCCTCCGACATCGAGATGCGTCTGTAAATAGAGACGGGGCACATTGCGCACAGATATAAGATATTACACCTCAAATGGTCACATAGCGCACGCGGTTACATTAAACAACGTGGTATATAAAATAATGGCGTGTGGCCTCCGAAGAGGCTGGTTGAAGTCTTTTGAGCTGACACCGTTGTAGGCGATCTGCTCATCTATGAGGATGGGCCCTACTCATGATGAATTCTTATGATCAAGACGGCACACACACCCAGCCCCTGAGTCATGGGAATTAATCAATGAAGGCTACTAAAGTCCCCGACACCGCCGGGAATCGAATCCTAGACCCTTTGGACCAAAGTCTAACACGATAATCATTTAGCCATGGAACCGGACAAATAAACTCGTGTCCTCATCCCGAGGTGGTGCAGTTTTTTCAGGCACACCCACAATGAAGGTGAGCTGCACGTACCATTTCAACCACATATGTCCTCGTACTATTCTTAAATTTCTGGCAGTACCGTGAATCGAACGCGGGCCCCCGAGGACGGCAGGTAATAGCTCTAACCGTCACGCTACGGAGGCAGACAACAGCGCCTTTTCAGAGTCACATAGTGCACGGGTAATTGAGTATATTACCTTCCAGCGAGGTACAAGATGCATTTATAGAGCACTTGATGTCAGAGCTACCAGAATTAGCTACTCCATATGCTAATTACTTAGTGGAGAATTATATATCGATTCCGAGAGGCGTCCTCCACCGCCATGTGGGCGTCCCAAGAATATTATCCATCAGGTCGGATATAACAATCGCCTGCGAAGCTTTTTTTACATTGCGTTAGGTAAGCAGTTTAATCATTCATGTACAAATATGATGTTTTTTAGTGATGTTTACAAAAATTCAAGGAGAGATGTAAATACCAATCGCCAAGGAAGCAACAAAGACAAACAAACAATTGTAAGCACCTCAGCAGAGAGAAGTTCCATAGTGAAATTATTCAACTCACCGACTTATACACATGACGTGCTTTAAGTTCCATTAAGCGTTCTGTTTATCATTCTAGCACACATTAATAAAATAATCAAATATTTAAATGGCGTAAAATTATTTATGACGGAAGCTACTTTTAAACAATGATCAAACAATCATTTAAACGACGAAGTAATATCGAAGTCCGCCTCTGTGGTGTAGTGATTAGTGTGATTAGCTGAGTCTGAGGGAAAAACCAACCCTGGAGGGTAAACGGTTTAAGAAAGAAAGAAGGAAATGCCAAGCTTATTAGCAGTATATTCTAACATTTCTTTGATAGTCCTAAGTCAGAAATTGTGAGGGAAAATCGCATTTCTTTATTGTAGTGAATGCAGGTATTTTGATAGTGGACGCATGTAAGATAATACCACATGTGCGCAATGTGTCTACGCCTTTTTAAATGATCTTTTACCTTAACCTTGTGAGAAAGAGAAAGTTTTGTTAGATGGTGGAAAATTACCCCCCAGTCAGGGAAAGGCACACAGTAGAGAGAATTGGAAAGGACAATTTGCCTCCTTAAATGCGATAAATCTGTGCCGTTGGGTTGCAGAACGTTAAAGAACTCCTGTCAGACAAAATTCCTACACCCTGGCGACTGTTAAGACCGTTAGTTGTTAGAACAGACATTAAAATAGATAACATCACTAGTGCAGCACTGTTCATTAGACAGACCATGGCATCCAAATGGGCTCCCAAAATAAAATATAGTGTCCGGATTGGCTCTAGTTTTTTTAATTCTCGAATTGGCTCCCAAAAATGCAATTCACTTCCGGGTTACATCCGAATTTACTCCGAAGCTTCATCGACCCATAAACGTTTACTTCCTTATTTAACACACTTAGGATCTATATTATGTAGGTCTGGTTAAACATGTTATTATACAGTAGTTGTGCAGTACTTCAGCCTTCAGCTTCGTCTTCTTAAGTTGGTGGTTTCTGTATTGCTTCTTATTGCTACATTGACAGACCCATCATTTTAGTACTTATACTGTATACGGTCCTTGACCACGTCTGAACTGGTTGCACTCGTCTCAGTGAAACAGCGAGTGCGACTATGGTGCCTGAAACAACAGCACCACCATAAGCCAACTAGTCTCTGATAGAAACAATTTAACACCATCTAAAACTACGGATATGTGTTCACAGAAAAGGGTAAGTGATGCACTATTAAACCAAAATTATGGGTCTGGCCGAATAATAGTAAAAAATAATACAGAAACAGACCGTTAAATAACTTTTAAAAATACAATAATAACCAGATTTACGTATTGTGGACAGTCACCGGGAGAGAGGTAGATTCTGGCTGCATTAACGGCCAGGTCAGGGACTTTTACCTGGATCTGAGGACTGGTTCGAGGTCCACTCAGCCTGCATGATTACAACTATTTGAGGAGCCATTTGACGCTGAGATAGCGGCCCTGGTCTAGAAAGCAAAGAATATCGGCCGAGATGATTCGTCGCACTGACTGCGCTTCACATCGAAATCTGCAGGTCTTCGTGCTGGCCAGCAGTCACTTGTAGGCCAAGGTCCATCAGCGCTGTAGAGCCATTGGGCTTGGTTTTGGTTTGACTGGACACTGTTTTGGTAGTCAATAAAGTACAAAGAGACTGGAGACTTAAATTCTCGAGCTGAAGGTATCAGACAGAGAAAGTTAGCTACACTTCTGCAGCTGTAAATTTCGGTGCTGTAGTCTTAAATATCACCCTCGGCTGATACATTCCAAGTCTTTCCCCTTTGCCACATCATCGTCACCGAAAACCGATGCAACGTTAAAATGCAAACAACATAAAAATGTCAGGTAAAGATATTGGAAGTTCTTGAATAACAGGACAAGACTGAACAATTCTTACGCGTTGCAAACCTCGCGTTGTGTGTGCTGAACTGAGTGGCGTAATCAGTAAGTCGTCGTTTTTCACTTCCTAAGGTAGAAGTTTCAATCCCGATTAAGTCTATAGCTAAATGAGATAACTGCAAGTCTTTGCCTTCCGACGCGTTAAAGAACATCTATGGGCCAAAATTTCCTCTGCCCATTACACCGAGACACTGTTGAGCCATTTCATTATAGCCACCTACCTGATGCGATATAGGACCACCTTTTGCTTGCATAACCGGGGCCACTCGGCGAGGTTTTGATTCAGCGAAGTGGGGGAAGCTATCCTGGAGTATCTGGTACCACAAGCTTAATAGCTGTTCTCCAGTTGGCGTGCACTGCTGGGCGGTGGTGATGTAGCACGAACCGGCTTCTTCAAGTAGAAATACAATGTTCAATGGGGTTCATATCAGGGCTATTTGGGGCCTATGGCATTAAAGCAAATCCACTATCATGTTTCTCGAACCAGTCCTTTATAATGCTGGCCGTGTGGCACGGTGCATTGTCCTTCTGGAAGTGGCTGTCACAATCAAGGAACACTGTTGACATGAACGGATGTACTTGGTTCCCAATAATGTGCAGATACCGGATAGCTGTTAGGGATTGGTTTACCGGAGTAATGGGCCCCAGTGTGTCCTATGAAAACGTCGCCCAGATCATCACACTTCCTCCACCCAACCGTACAACCACATGTCATAGTCTCTGATGTAAATCGGCGTACACACGATCGGTCGTCGACGTGGTGAACAGGAATTTGGATTCATCGAACTAGGCGACCTCTTTTCAATCATCTACAGTCCAGTTGCGATGATTTTGTGCCCACCTCAGGCGCTGCTTTCGGTGGAGTGCAATCAACATTGGGGTACGACTGGACCTTCGACTCTACAGTCCCAGTCCCAGCCCCAGTGTTCGTTGGATTGGGCGCTGGGAAACATTGGTCTGGTCATCACCGTTGTACCTGTTGGTGATTTCTCGAACTGTGGCCCTGCGGTTGCTTTTAACATTGCGCGACAGCCTCCGCTGGCCTCTGGCATCAATGATCCGTTGTTGATACACGGCTGGACTACGCGTCGTTGTTTTACCATCGTTGCACCACTTCCCTTACGTGCTCACAACAGTGACACGAGAGCAGCCCACAAGCCGCGCCGTTTCAGAGATGTTGGTACCAAGGCGCTGTGCCATCACAATTCGCCCTTCATCAAACGTGGAGGGATCGGCCACTTTTCCCTTTCTGACAACGGAGATACTACTAACAACAAGTCTGTAGACATGTCACATGTTACTCCCCACTCCAAGCGCACACTATATGGACGTTAGCTCCTTCAATGGATCACCGATTTACTGTTGATCTGCGGGTCCTAAAATCATGGGTTCACACTTTGCAGAGGTGATTGCTGGCTGCAGAAAATAATCCACTCGGCACTTCTTGTAATATGATGTTAACATGTAAATGATCTTTGGTGCCTCATTCGGTGTTTACGCGACAGAAGTAAACGAATCCGAATGATGAGCAAAACCGAGGTTCGGATTCTCTGACATCTCTGTAGAAGAAAGTGGTGCACCTATTTTAACACTATTTTTTGTGCTAGTGGCTTTACGTCGCACCGACACAGATAGGTCTTATGGCGACAATGGGATAGGAAAGGCCTAGGAGTTGGAAGGAAGCGGCCGTGGCCTTAATTAAGGTACAGGCCCAGCATTTCCCTGGTGTGAAAATGGGAAACCACGGACAACCATCTTCAGGGCTGCCGATAGTGCGATTCGAACCCACTATATCCCGGATGCAAGCTCACAGCCGCGCGCCCCTAACCCCACGGCCAACTCGCCCGGTATATTTTAACACTTAGGAAGCTTATGTGTCATCAGACATTACAATGCCTACACACTTAGGCTGAGGTCGTATTACTGTATTCTTCTTTCTTTCTTTCTTTCTTTCTTTCTTTCTTTCTTTCTTTCTTCGTTATACCCAATTAAAAAGCGCGTTTGAACTTGGTAGCTTGGTCTGACGGCTTCTTCTTCTTCTTCTTCTTTTTTTCCTCCCAAAATATCTTCATGAATATTCGATGAGGTGTGGCATTTTAGCTACGAATGTGTAATTTGTAACCGGCATTTCAAATACTTTACGATTTTTTATGGTTTCGTCTGTAGCGTTTATTTGTCGTACATCCTCCTTAATTTCTTCCAACCAGTGGATCTTCACCTTCTTTGAATTAATCTTTTTTTTTTAATTTAGAAAATCTATTATTGTTTATTCTACAGATGTGGCCATAGAATTTCGAGCGTCTCCTACGTACGGCATCAGGGAACTTATCTGTTGCTGTTTAGAGGTCTGTAGTTTTTCTTTTAATCCATAATGCCATTTACATGAGTGGAAACCTCAAGGGAGGTTAAATATCATCCATTCTCAGAGTAAGAAGATACGAGAAACAAGAGTTGAACAAGAAAGACCGAATGAGAAAAGATAATAATGTTATTTATTTTACGTCCCACTAACTATTTTTACGATTTTCGGAGACGCCGAGATGCCGGAATTTAGTCCCGCAGGAGTTCTTTAACGTGACAGTAAATCTACCGACACGAACCTGACGTATTTGAGCACCTTCACCTTCCACCAGACTGAGCCAGGATCGAACCTTCCGAGTTGGAGTCAGAAGGCCAGGGCCCCAACCGACTGAGCCACTCAGTCCGGGTGTACGAAAAGAAGAGGAGAGTCTGTCTTATTAAGAGAGATAGCACCAGACTCAATTAAGGTCCCGTGATAAGCATTCATGGCTCACATATTGAGTCCCTGGGGAGGGAGTTCTTTACTAATGCCATACTAGATGTGTATTTTTTAAGATGTACGTAGTACGGATCAGACTTAGCTTTTGCACTCTCGACTCTATAGGAAGGAAATATATTCATAATTACTGGCTTAAATACCCATTTGCCGCCTCCGTGGTGTAGTGGTTAGCGTGATTAGCTGCCACCCCCGGAGGCCCGCGTTCGATTCCCGGCTCTGCCACGAAATTTGAAAAGTGGTACGAGGGATGGAACGGGGTCCACTCAGCCTCGGGAGGTCAACTGAGTAGAGGTGGATTCGATTCCCACCTCAGCCATCCTCGAAGTGGTTTTCCGTGGTTTCCCACTTCTTCTCCAGGCGAATGCCGGGATGGTACCTAACTTAAGGCCACGGCCGCTTCCTTCCTTCTTCATTGCCTATCCCTTCCAATCTTCCCATCCCTCCACAAGGCCCCTGTTCAGCATAGCAGGCGAGGCCGCCTGGGCGAGGTACTGGTCATTCTCCCCAGTTGTATCCCCCGACCAAGAGTCTGAAGCTCCAGGACACTGCCCTTGAGGCGGTAGAGGTGGGATCCCTCGCTGAGTGCGAGGGAAAACCGAACCTGGAGGGTAAACAGATGATTATGATGATGATGATGATGATGATGGTGTATTTTTACTGCAGCTTTTACTTCGGATCAGGCAAATAAAAGTCGAATACAAATTATTGCATTTTATTCTCTCTGCTACCTCCTGCGGAAACGGCTTGTCATCATTGAGAAATTGTAACTTTTATTTCAAATTTCGGTAAAGCCTGCGCTTTTCGAGTCTAGATTATTCGATGCTCTTTTTTATTGGACCTACAGAAAGCATAAACTCGGGCGATTGGTCGACCAATAGAAGGCAAGGTTTGATGATACTCATGATACCTCTAGGGTTTTTTTTCCGTGTGAATGAGACACACTACAATTAATGTCCGGCTCCATGGCTAAATGGTTAGCGTGCTGGCCTTTGGTCACAGGGGTCCCGGGTTCGATTCCCGGCAGGGTCGGGAATTTTAACCTTAATTGGTTAATTTCTCTGGCACGGGGGATGGGTGTATGTGTCGTCTTCATCATCATTTCATCCTCATCAAGACGCGCAGGTCGCCTACGGGAGTCAATTCAAAAGACCTGCACCTGGCGAGCCGAACATGTCCTCGGACACCCCCGGCACTAAAAGCCATACGCTATTTCATTTACTACAGTTAATCTTTGCGTTTCATGAAGATCTTACTCCGTGTCTTAGAAGACTCCGGGCTGAGCGCGGGTGCCATCAAATCATCAATCTAATCAGCGGTTCTCAAAGGGTATGCCCGAAACTGCTTAGCTGTGTTGCGAAGAAAATAATACATTACGAAAAATAAAAACACAAAATCGATATTGGGGTCAAATATTTTAGTAATGTTTTTTATTACTCTCAGATAATTTCAAATATGTAATGGAAACTGAAAAATTCATATTACAATTGCAACTCATTGGGGAATGAGAAGTTGTTTGCTTTTGCACAATTAATCAACACAGGGAAGAATTACGGTGAAAAGCATCCGTAATTATTTTAACGTTGGTCATTGCCAAAAGTACAGTCGGTTAATGTACACGGTGGGTGCGATTTAGCTCCCTTGTTTTGTGAAGGAATATTTTCACATGGAACAAATTGTGCTCGGTTTTCACGACCATGAGAATGTATTGTGTACAAGAATAAAATTTTACATATGCTCCTTTGTTGGCGAGCAAACGACGTAGACGTATAGGAACGTCATCAGCTGACTTCTGCAGGAAATTTTGAGGTACATTGCCGAGGACAACTCTGATTCTCTCCTCTGATTCGTCCGGAGTGCGTGGCTTTGTTCGGTACACTGCTTCTTTGGCCCAACCCCACAGAAAGAAGTAAGATTTTTCTCATTTTGCCTTATTCGTTCGTGACTGGTTGGATGAACACTTTCCAGGACGTTGGCTAGGACGGCGAGGACCAAATGAATGGCCTGCTAGAAGTCCCGACCTCACCCCTTGTGACTTCTTTCTGTGGGGATGGGCCAAAGAAGAAGTGTACCGAACAAAGCCACGCACTCCGGACAAATTAGAGGAAGGAATTAGAGTTGTTGTCGGAAATGTACCTCAGAATTTCCTGCAGAAATCAATAAATGACATTCCTATACGTTTACGTTGTTTGGTCGACAACGCAGGAGCTATGTGGAATTTTAGTGTCGTACACATTCGCATAGTCCTGAGAACCGACCACAACTTGTTCCATGTGAAAATATTCGTTAACAAAAACCTTATGGACATTTAAAACAAGGGAACTACATCGCACCCACCCTGTATGTGTTTCAGTAAGCTTGGCAGACTGGTATCGAATAGTACCTACCATTGGGTTCAGAGAGGAAAGCAACGGGAAAATATCGTGGTCTTCACCTCCCTGGTAAGCCTAGGCTATCTATGACAGTTGATAGTAGAGTTATTGGGGATCCAACCAGCCTTCGGACTGATGACTCAACATATATACTGAAGCATATCCACCAGTTCAACATATAATCCTTTTTTTTTCGATCAGTTTACTATTTAACAAATATATGTCCGTAATTTGACGTGCGACGCAAAGCCAATTGTAAAAGGAAAAAAGGTAAGTTGCAACATTGCCTTCCTGCAACTTTGAGCCTGATATCTTTGTCCCTTATTGATGACTTGTGCCGAAGTATAAATATGGAGGGGGGGGGGGGGGGGAGTATCAGTGGTGCAAACAGATTAAGGTGTGTGTAATTTAGTTACATTACCAAAATGAATGTAAGATTTCATCACGTGCGAAAACTACCACGGGAGTTGCACCATGTCAGACATCTTTGCTGGGTTACAACGTAAATGGGACACTACTTCACGGTACGTTGGCCTGGGAACAGACACATGCAATCTTAATGAGGACTCTTACAATTAGTATTCGGATTGCTGGAGATAAATTTCTACAATTAAATCGCTATTTCAAGGTGGAGAAGTGCTATCCACTGAACAGTTATATCACAATGTTCGCCGTTAAAACGTTATTTAACTACTATTTAACAACAAGGGTTACTACACAAAGTGTACGCTCCTATTTTGATGAACCTGGTATTGGTATCAATGAAAATACTTTCAAAATGGTGAAAAAGATAGCCATTTTGTCGTTAACGATCAGAGCTCAATAGCGAAAACGTAACACTTTTGTAGTAAACTAGTAAATACCAAAGAACAGGAGAAAGTGGTTTAAGAAAGTGATGAAGCTAGATAATATTGCCAATAATGACAATTAACGTACAAGTGAGACAAATGCACCAGCCACAGATCAATTATGAAGTGAACATCTTCACACTCATGGCATTTGGTTTCAACTTGAGGCATATTAATAGGTGCCTCTGTGGTTTTGGTTGTTTCGGAAGCATCGATGAGCATGGATAATACGTTAATTAGATTTACTTTAACCATCTACATAATTGCAATTTTTGCCAGATTTTTAGACGTGTACGGCCATTAGAAACCACAATAAGCAACATTTACACATTTTTAGAAGCTTTCTTTTGCAGCCCAGAGTCGTTGCATTCTCTTTGGCAGCCTGCCTCCTTTTTGCTGTCCACCCGCTGTTCTGATGTTGTTCTTCGTGAAAGCCCTTGAAGTTATTGATCTGGTGTCGGTACTTGGTTCTGTTAACAATGTCTTCACGATTTAGTCCTTCCTGACCTCCCTGAACCACTTATCACATGTGTTAGGTCTACTATCGAGCATGATAAAAAATTTCATAGTCACCGCTTCTCTTCCATTCTAAATAGGTGGCCATAGAACTTGAGTCGTCGCTTCTTGATGGATTCCTATTACAGCATGGACACATTACTAATTTTAAAATTCTGTACTGCTAATTGGCTGATGATGACACTTGAAATGTGTTGAAACCGGTCCCAATAAACAGGTTGTAACTACTTTTTACTACGGAGTATTGAAAGGTGGATCCTTCCCTATAATATTGTACATCTTCTTATTTCTCTATTCAATACGGAACAATCATGAAGTTTTTAACTTTAAATCTGTACTGCAATACAGATATCACTTATACCAGTAAATAGGAGCATATTAGAAACAGTATGCCTTTTTAAGATGTCCGATAAAGTGCATGATACTACACTTCCGCTATTGAGCACTAATAATAATAATAATAATAATAATAATAATAATAATAATAATAATAATGGCGTGTGCCCTCCGGAGAGGCCTGGACAGGTCGTTTTCTGGTAGACGGCCTACAGACGACCTGCATATCCGTGAGGATGCGGCCCTACCTAAGATGATTTCTGATGTTGAAGACATCAAAAACACCCAGCTCTCTAGCCAGACGTTTTAACCCATTAAGGTAAAAATCCCTGACCCGGCCGGGAATCGAACACGTAACCCCTTCGACCAAAGGCCAGCAGTCTAACCATGTATCTGGGCTATTAGTCACTGATTATTGCCGACAATATTGATATCATTGTTTATCATTTTTAAAGTATTTTCACAGACACTAGTTTCACCGAAGTTTGGGTAGCGTCCCTTGTAAGCTACTGCAAAAAATTACTCCATGTTTTTACAAGTTTCTCTTAAGACCTTTGTATTTCCAAAACCATTCACCAGGGAAAGGCTATGGTTTCCGCTTATTTATTCATTTATTTATTTATTTATTTATTTATTTATTTATTTATTTATTTATTTATTTATTTATTTTGTTACCGTGGTTGGTGGATCAGCAGATGTGAAAGAAGGTGCTGGAGTGAATGGGTCTAACTACTTTGTCAAGAAAGAATTTAAACAGAAATGGAAGGTTATATTCTTTGAACAGCAACAAGTTAACAAATCCTCACTTCGTGAGATAACAATTGCATAGCAAATTAAAAACAAGATTCAGAAAAAAAAAAATCAGATTTTAAATCTTTAACATATTTCGGCTTCAAGCTCTTAGTTTTACAATTTTTGAGTGGTAGCTCAAAACCCAAATTTTGTTTCAAGAGCAGAAATACCCTAATACGCGAAGCCCTTGCTCCTCATTTCAATATCAGGCCTCCCAGAGGCACGTTTACAATACATAAAAGAGCTGACCCGCTCTCAATTTTTCGAGCCTATTAAAGGCCATACCAGGCTTTACCATTAATTGCCCTCAAGGCACAACTTACAAAATGAAGCGGGGGTATCTTGTACCCAACCTACTGGGCCTTAGCAGAAAAAGAACAGGTTAAGTAAATGGCCTGACATACAAAAGGAATGGAGGCGTGAATTTGCACTCCTACATGAAACTTCTTAAAACCTGAAAGGCACTAGGCCAATGAAACAGGGGCTATTTCCAAACTATGGAGGTGACCCATATAAGAAAGAAATCTGAACATTACGGAAGAAAATAAATTCAGTTACCAAAACGTAGTCACCTCAAACCAAAATGAAGGGGAGGTCGAGAGGGAAAATCACTCTCTATCCCCGAATTACAGTCAAAAATTTACTTAAGTTTTTACATAAGCTGGTAGAAATGTACATAATTATAGAGATGGGTTACATGGTGAAGGTTTCTGACCTTTCCCGCGGGTTGAACTGCTGAACTAGCATGAAATAAAGATGTTAAATGGCCATTACCTTATTGAAGACCTGCTCCCAGATGAAAGAGGCGCTTCCCGCCTCCTGCGTCACGTCCACACTCTTAGTTAGATGTTGATGAAGTGGCCGAGAGACAAGAAAATCAGCAGTATATGAACCCTCGGGGAATGTTCGAGACCTTTCATGAATAATAAAGCCACACCCTCTTACTTTATTGGTCAGTCTTGAAAGTACACTCAAAATCGAAGAAGAAAGACACGATTGGTCAAAAATTAATTACAGAAATTCTCGATTGACTAAGTTCAAAACCGGCGGAAAGATGAGATTAATATTGCCAACCCACAAATGAAAGAACGAAATTTAGTTTAAAAAAAACACCAAACTTATGAGTACAAAATGTCTTCAAGAAAGTTCCTTCACTTCGCACCAGGGTGCATGATCATAATTTAAAGGCAGTGACATCTATGAGAGAATGTCCAAAGTTCTTGATAAATAGTAAACAAAAACACGTCGAAATTCACACAGTGACATCTTCATAGGAAAGGTTTAAGTAGGTCCAGTTTTAAGTTAACTTTTTCTCCTGTAGAGGAGTACTTTAAGGCGGAAAATTCAAATGTGCGGCGTAGAGGTGTACCACCCGGTACATATTTATTTATTTATTTATTTATTTTTATTTATTTATTTACTAGTGACTTTACGTCACACCGACACAGATAGGTCTTATGGCGGCAATGGTATAGGAAAGGCCTAGGAGTTGGAAGGAAGCGGGCGTATCTTTAATTAAGGTACAGCCCCAGCATGTGCCTGGTGAGAAAATGGGAAACCACGGAAAACCATCTTCAGGGCAGCCGACAGTGGGATTCGAACCTACTATCTCCCGGATGCAAGCTCACAGCCGCGCGCCCGTAACCGCATGGCCAACTCGCCCGGTCCGCTAATTTATAGAAGCAGCCTTATTGTTTACATTGGTTACATTGACATAAAATTTTACCGAGCGGAATGGTCATGCGTGTTAACATGCTACGGCTATGGAGCCAAGCTCTGCATTCGGGAGACGTGTGGGTTCGAACTCCACCGTCGGCTGTCCTGAGAATGATTTGCTGTGGTTTCCCATTTTCACTTCCAGACAAATGCTGGGACAGTTCGCATCATAGGCCACACCCGATTTCTTCCACCTCCTCACCCAATTTAATTCACCATCATTAATTTCATCATTTGCTCCTAAACTGAGGTTGGCTTCAGGAAGGGCATCCGGCCGTAAAAATATAAATTCATATTACCTCATCCCTAACCTCATGTCAAGAAACGGGACTAACGGGCAGACGCAAACATTTGGATGCCTAGAATGAGGTCCTTGGTTTGAGATTCAGTACTTCGTCGTACGATTTTATGAGTGAAGAAGTAGATTTGTAGGTGAACAGGTAAAGACATGTCAAGATTATTTCAATGACTGTTTCCTTTCCGTGGGGATAGAAAGAGGCGTTTTGTTCGTTGAGCTCCTGTAATGTATTCAGGGTTAGACGTCTGTTCTTCCGTAACATTTCATCAATGGCATTAACAAATGCGTCTGATGTTCATGGTTGGTTGCTGCGTTCTTCGTCTTTCACCCTCGCTCGTGCCTCTGCAGATTCATGGCACTACCTCTGCATCTGTTGAACAGACGTAACTTTTTCTTTGTGTACATTTGAGGAGACGTTAAACAAATAGCAAAATAATATTATTATCATCCTTGGAAATTATTTAGACGAAATGTAAAACATGAGATTTAAACTGATATCAGCACTAGCACAATATATAACACCGAGTAAGTGGCCGCGGGGCTTGGGTCTCGTAGCTATCAGCTTGGATTTGGGAGATAGTGGGTTCGAATACTCTCTGGCAGCAGGCTTGAAGATGGTTTTCCGTTGTTTCCCATTTCTACACCAGGCAAATGCTGCGACTCTACATTAATTAAGGACCCGGCCGCTTCCTTCCCACTCCTAGCCCTTTCCTAATCCAACGTCGCCACAAGACCTATCTGGACCGAGCGACGTAAAGCAAATTGCAAAATAATATATATTTAACAACGACTATGTCCTGCTGAAAGCATATTCCCTCTCAGTACTCCTGGAATTTGCGGGATTCTGTAAAGCCGTAATGAAGTTTATTTTGGACAAACAGAAGCATCACTATACTCAGGTAACATGTGTGTTTGTTTGCAGTAACAGAAATGCAGAGTGAGCTTGTGTACGTATTGAAACATGTAACCATGTTTGATAAGGTCACGTTATTAATGCATCTCACCAGTATGGTGCTCTGAGTCAACAGAGAGACTAATAGTATTCATGTGGGAGATGGCTGTTTCTAACACTGCACGTGGAGGCTAGTCTGAAGATCGCTGGCGTCAAATTCAACGACAGTGACAAAAAGGTTTTACCCTCCCTCATCGTGAGATGTTTGGTGGGTGGATGTAATGTACGAGGGCGGATCAAATTAAAAACCTGAAACATTTTTCAGATTATTTAATTGAGCGCGAGTTGGGGACATTTGGCACATTTGTATAACTTTTCTAACGTGACCTTATCGGTCATGTACATATTTATTTATTAATTATTTGGCAGTGAAAAACCTTTGTAAAGCTCCCTCGTACTTGTTACAAAAAGTTGCATTAGGTTGCACATGCTTACACAACCTTTGTAACCTGCTAAACACCACTCCGTCTTAACTAAAAGGATACACAGATAGAGAGAGAGGGAAGAAAATCACAAGCCAGAAAAATCGATAATGATACCGTCACCCGGTGAAAAAATGGCCGAACACGATGTTGCCAGCTCGCGAATCGTATTATTATGATGAGATTTCGAGACATGCATAATATTTAATATGGGAAACCTCGGGATGTGATATGATTTAATTATAGACATCTGCCAAAATTCTAATTCTTTATAATATATTAACGTGTGGAAGAATACGCCATCGTTGCATTATATAACAAGCTAAGCGTCCCTTGTACGCAGCACCTTCATGGAAGACATTGTTGGGGCATTATTTTGATAATTAATTTTGAATAAATGGCCGAACATTTCAGGGTCCGCACATAACCAGACTACTTAAGAATCTGAGTCACACGTTTGAGTGTATTACCGATGTCATACGACACGTGGAACTATTAATTTAAAAAAGTAGTGGGGACTATCCATTGTCTCTTGCATGGAAGGGGGAAAGTTTATAAAAGGAACCGCGATGATGACAACCCATTCCACTTCACGCAAAAGATCCAAAGCAGAACCACGGTTTGATGGTGTTCTGATCTATTTAGTATTTCAGACTGTAAATGTACAGTTTATATCTTCGAGAATATTGTAATTGTCTACAAACAATAGTATTTTAAAAAGGTTGAAGTTATGTGATCGCAAGAACGGTATAATTGTAAATTTTTAAGTGATACAACAAGTATTTTCATAATAGTGTAATAATTGTATGTTTTGTGTTAAAGTGACGCAACAAGTCTTAATCTCATAAAAACTGTTATAAGTGTAGAAGATAACCATTGGAATATGAACGAGCTCAGCGGGAGTAGCAACGGACATGAACCCGTGACCAACGTCAACACCATGGAAGCTTAAAAGGAAAGAATGAGGGTCTTACCCGGGACCCGAACCTTGGATTGTTACGACATGGTGATAAGTACTAAAATGAAATAATTTTTTAATAAATGCGCGGTTATTCATTATGCAGATCACGTAAATTAGGTTAGACATGTAAATTGCATGTATTTCTTTTTAATTAGAAAGAGAACTTGCGAGTGGTCTTCATATTCATTTATGTTCATTTCATGGAATTTATAGTCTACTCCATGGGCTTAAATATATATATAATTAACGTAATGCATGTATTTGACGTGATGATAAAATATTAGTTAGTCAGAGTGCTTAGATTAGGTAAATGTAATAGATAGTGGATTTGTTTTTGGCACTGAGCCGAGCCGTAATTTTGTATAATTTATTTACGTGATATCCAAGCTTATTATGATAATGCACGGTGATTATGCTTGTAAAAATGGATTATCGACTGTTAACATTAGGATAGCAAGGCACTCTTATTTTCATGTAATTCGCATGATGATATATTTGTAGATGGCTGTATTAATTATATGCGTAACTTGTGACATGCCTAGACATCGAACAGACGCCTTCCTATTGAGATTAGCGTTTTCCTTTAATGTCGAATAATTTCCCTTTCTGAATATGAGAATATCCTTATGGATATGTTTAAAATCCATATTTGATTTTATTGATTTGATTTTAAAATGTAGGAAAAACCTAGGCTGTATTCTGTAATCGGATGGAATCGAAGCTGGTCATTCTGTGTTGATGGATGTGAATATGAGACAATGAACAGTGGATTGATATTGTATTATATAATTGTGGCAGGACAGTGAATTTATAAGCCAGTGGAGCTTTGGAAATACGATATGAGAATATATAATGAAATAAGATTATTTAACAAATATGTGTTCCAAGGGAAACGATTTGCTTTCACCTTGAGATGTTGAAAGGATATTTCTGCCACACCAAGCCATTATTAGCCGGGCTTTGACGTCCAGAGATTTACGATGAGGGGAGAGTGAAAAAGGGCTTGGCTCTTGTAGAGGGTTACCGTATGCTGTATTGTTCGAGCTATTCCATTTAGAATGAAAGCTGTGCGACACCGATTATTGTTTAAAGGGTTCTTTGACTTTTTCATGTATGATCTTATAATAATATTTAACTAACTGGAACGCCAGTATTATCATTTATTTGTTGACCATATGATTAATTAAGAAAGGCAGTTTTATTAGTCCCGTTTGTCGATGCCATCTTGGATATCATTGGTTCGAGTTCTGAGGCAACCATGGATTTTTGTTGTCATATTTTTTTTATATACAGCCAATTGCATGTGTATATTGTTATTGTTTATTTTCATATTGTGTACACATGTTCCTTTTTTATACATTCTTTTAGTCGTGTTTCACTCTTTATGTGGATGACAAATCGAGTTTTATTTTCGTAATTTTTGTCATTGGATCCATTGGGATGTGGGTTCGATTTCTGGACCCGACATCAGTCATTTTATTTTGATTAGGATTATAACGACTAGCATTCATTTATTCTTTGTTTATTTTTGTAATATAATTAATTTAGTTAGGTGACCACTTCAAGTTATCTTCAATTTAATTTGTTGTATAAATAATTGCTTCTTCTGATAGTGAAGAAAGTTATTAATGATAACCGTCGCATTTATAAGGATATATCTAAATTTTTTTATTTGAAAAGTATGTTATACAAATTATGATGTAATATTTATCATCATGTCGGGAAGAAGAAAGAGGTAAAGGAGAAATAAATTTTTTTGACACTTTACAATTTGTATTTAGTCCATTGGACATTGCATATTCAACATTGATATAATATAAATATTCAGGATCAACCTTTAATTAATTTGATTTATCAAGGCTCAATAAATAGGTATTTAAACTTTTGTCTGCCTGTCATTTTGCCGAATAACATTGTATCCCAGGTTTCCTTCCGTTCATTTATGCCTTTAAGCTAGTTATGTGTTATTTTCTTTGATCTTCTGCCGCGAACGTACCATGGCCTTGGGAGGTCGGTGGTTTGATTCTTTGGAACGGAAGGGTGCAGTTGACCCTTGCACGGTCGGAAGAGCATTTGCTCACCCATCATTCTGAATTTTTTTTGTTCCTTCCTGATGAGGTGGCATTTGACTCTAGACTAAAAAGGTCCCTTTCCATCAGGCGCTTTGGCGTATGGTGCTATATGGCGGTATCCCGATTTTTTAGGGATTATCATGCAGTCATTTGGTTCTATGCGGCAAATGGCGTGGGGTGGAAAGGTTGCACTAAGTAGTCTTCCTTTCGTTCGTTGCAAGTCCTCTATGCTTCAAAGTTATTTGTTTCATTTTTTTTTCAATTTGCTTTACATCGCACCGACAGAGATAGATCTTATGGCGACGGTGGGGTAGGGGAGGGTTAGGAGTGGGAAGAAAGCGGCCATGGCCTTAATTAAGGTACAGCCCCAGCATTTGCCTGGTGTGGAACTGGGAAACCATCGGAAACCATCTTCAGGGCTGCCACAGTGGCGTTCGAACCCACTATTTCCCCGATGCAAGCTCACAGCTGTGCGGCCTTAGCCGCACGGCCAACTCGCCCGGTGCTTCAAAGTGTATGGTCTCCTCCGCTCATACACCGCCTTCATTCATCATTTTCATCTCCGAAGATCTTTCCTTCCAGTGTCTCCTTGAGTGGTCCAAACAGTACGGGTCATGAACGCATCAATATTAACAATGTTAACATAGATGATAAGCATTAGGGGCAAGGTCCGGAGAATACGGTGGACATGGATGACACTCAAAATATTCTTAGATATTTGGAACTGTTGCAAGGGCAGTATGGAGCCGAGCACTGTCTTGCTGCTGTGAGAAACATGCGTTACTATAGTCGCGTCAACTCAAGTATTAAGCGGTCCCTTTGATGTTATATCGGTAGTCAGCTGAAGAACTGAGGAAAATATTATTTCGTGGGTGAGCACTTCCCTCTTTCCCCGTCTGATCACGGTTCTCGTCCTGAACCTGGCAGGTAATGCAAGCGGCTATTATATAACACAAATAACATCAAAGAGATCGCTTAGGACTTAAGTTGACTCCGGGAATGTACGGAATTATTCTATTATAGTCGATGAATTACAATAGGTTTCACATATTCACTACTCAAAAACCGAAAAACGGACCGCTGTTCACCGTTCGTAAGTTCCTTTTTTTGGTACTTGTTTTACGTCGCACTAACACATCAAAGGTTTTGAGCGATGGAGGTGTGGGAAAGGGCTAGGATTGGGAAGGCAGCGGCCGTGGCCTCACTTAAGGTACAGTCCAAGCATTTGCCTAGTATGAAAATGAGAAACCACGGAAAACGATCTTCAGGCCTGCCGATGGTGGGATTTGAAATCACTATCTCCCGAATGCAAGTTCACAGCTGCGCGACCCTAACCGCATGGCCAGCTCGCTCTATGTTCGTAAGTCTGAATTGGAGTGGCCAATGTTACACTGGTACTTTGATGGTATTTGCTTGTTTGCACGGTGAACGTTTTGAAATTGTACTACTAATAGACAGAACCGTGGCGTGACATTTCGTATTTTTATTACATTGCTAAGATTTTCATTTGCGTGTATCTGTGGTGTTTGTTAGCGTAGTGTAGTGCAGCGTGGTAAGTCTATACGGAAAGGTGTGTATTAAGACGAACACAAATACCCAGTCTCCAAACCAGTGGATTAAACCTCCAGCCTAACCAGGAATCTCTGATCCGAAGGCTGCTATGCTGATGATGTAGCCTACGAGCCGAGGACGATGCAGATAATCCTAAAGTTATGAAAATGGGATCGGAAATTTTGTTTAGCATGTTGTATGAGTTGACTAGCTTTTACCCGTGGCTCTGATCACATTGACCAAATTTTGCAGATCCAAGCGATTGTATCCTCTGAGTTTCGTACAATATCACTAAAAGAGACACAAAAGTGTACACGCATGCACATAAATGGTGTCCCGGCATAAGCAATCAACATTGGTCAACTCCAGTACTGAAAAGTAGGGGAGGGAGTGAAGGGATACTGTTGAAGGCCACTCCAGTACCGAAAAGGAAGGGAAGGGAGTGAACGGGTAGCGCTGAAAGCACAGTGTGTGTATTGCTATACAACCATCAGTGTGATAATTTCAATTACAATAAAGTCTTATAGAGGGCTGTCTACTTGCAGCAATGCGAGGGGGTGGGGGACACCATGTTTTGTTTATATTGATACATCATTTCTGTGCATGCGTGTACCAATTTTTAACGATTGCACTGAAATAGTTGTGAGTGAATCTTGGGTAAACTTTGTCCGTCAGAGACTAGACGACACCTTTTGGGAGGTAATACCGTATGCGACAAAACAAACGACAATGAAATGCTGTTTGGTTGCCTTAGTACATATTGTGTTCAAAATGTGTACCATCACGTGCCACACATTGCTCATAATGTCTATGAAGATCATTGAACATGTCGATGCACAAAGGTTGTTGTAAGGACACAAAGTATTTGATGAGTGTCTGTTCAAAGGATGTTAGTTCCACTTCAAAAACATTTTTGTTATTTCGTCCACATGCATTGCAGTAGTTGAATAATTATCCATTACCACGAACAATCCAGACCAGAAAGATATAATGATGTAAAAGTAGTACCATCCTAGATCATGGGTACGTTCCATGTGCCTTTTATTTTGTTTTTTCCACATCTTTTGAACAGACTCTCCTCAGTTGTAGATGGGCCATCTTTCTTGAAAACATTCTTTCATCGTGTTCCATGTGTAGGTATCTTGGGCCCTGAAATCAGGGGGAGCAGAACGATACGGGAATGGAGTTCCACGAGAAATATGTAATCTCGAAAGTGTCGCTGTAGAAGGGTAAGGGATAAGAAACTCCCGCCATGGTGACGGTTTTAGCTCCATCTTGCTGTATCTCCAGTATTGTTGTTGGAAGGGTAGGTTTCTGGCGCCTCAGAAATCCACCTGCCAAGGTACTTAAACTTCCGCACTTGTTCTCCATTAATGTTGACAAGAATGTGCGTTTTACTAGTTCTGGTAACGGTCATCACTTACATCAGAGTATTACCGTTCGGGTTCGATTCCCGACCGGATCGGGGATTTTAGTTGCGTATCGTTAATTCCTACGGCTCGGGCACTGTGCGTTTGTACTCCTCTTAATATACATTCACACAACGCACATCACGCTACTAACAATCATCACGTAGCAATACACAGTAGAAACTACATACCTTCACATAAGGTTGACATCAAGAATGCCACCCGGTCGTCAAAATGGACCAAAGCACACACATGCTGACCACAGGAAATTGGAAAAAAGACCAGGGGTAAGAAGGAGCAGAAGAAGACGAAGTCTTTCCACTAATTCGGTAGCTATTTATTTGAGGACTTTCTTCTACTCGCCTGGTCTCGTGGACTTTTTCGTGAAACATTTTACACTCCATAATTCTTACACACATAGTTTAAGGATACGCAACGTTAATTCGAGCTTCAGGAATGATATTCCCGCACCTAGCACAGGATTTCTACTGTTAAGAAGTATGAAGTTAAAGAAGTTAATCTGGGTGACCTTTTAAAGATAGGTATGGGGTCCCACGGAATGTTTTGTAGATTTTTTAATACTCGATAGTTCTTTTGTATGTTGTTTGTGGATATCATTAATCGTTTAAGCAGCGTAAGTCGAAAAACTGTTCGCGTGACGCCATTTTCTCAGAATTGTTTTGCAGAAACCGTTACTGCTCGGCTTCCTTTCATCACAATTTAATATTTAATACATGAAAACGTTTCTCGATAAATCCTCTAGTGGGCAGCAAAATAAGCATACAATCTGTCCAACAGCTCTCTAGTTATAACGGAGCACCAATATACAAGGCATTTCAAAAATGTGTGGCATAATTTTAGGACGAGATCTACATCTAGATCTAGAAATACATATCACATCCACACATTGGATTTCTTACAGCATCATACTGTATTGCTGTTACTATTTTTGCTAGTGGCTTTACGTCGCACCAACACAGATAGGTCTTATGGCGGCGATAAATATTATTATTATTATTATTATTATTATTATTATTATTATTATTATTATTTTGCTATTTGCTTTATGTCGCACTGACACAGATAGGTCTTATGGCGAAGATGGGACAGGAGAGGCCTAGGAGTGGGAAGGAAGCGGCCGTGGCCTTAAGCCTGGTGTGAAAATGGGAAACCACGGAAAACCATCTTCAGTGCTGCCGACAGTAGGGTTCGAACCCACTATCTCCCGGATGCGAGCTCACAGCTGCGCGCTCCTAACCGCACGACCAACTCACCCGGTATTATTATTATTATTATTATTATTATTATTATTATTATTATTATTATTATTATTATTATTATTATTATTTCGGGGTTTGCGTGGCTCACAGAGGAATAGGAAGCGCCTGGCTTGAATGACTGGACAGGGAATTACTTAGAACAGCATTTAACATAGCAAATTTTGAAATTTTATGAATAACAATCACCATAACAGGTTATTAACGAGCTCGTCAGCGCTAACAATATCAGCGACTTAAAAGTCCGAACGTCAGGTATCAAAACTTGCGATAATTACAAGTTGTTAAATTTATAGAGAGAAGAGCATAATTGCTCTTGGCAGGTACAATATTTTACAAGAGCAAAATTTGTTCCTAGCAGTTAGATTACACAGGAGTCTGAGCTCCAAAATACCCTAGTCTAGACTCGCAGCGGCACTCAGATGCTTTTGATGCACTGCAATTACACTAGACAACCCATCAGGTGACCCCACTTTTAAGTCTTCATCAATTGCTCCATAATAACAATAACATTAAGCACTGTTCCTAAGGGGAACCAAAACGCAGAAACAGTTACAGAATAAACAGGAGCATAATTGCCCATACTACATGGCCTTAATAGCAAAAGGGAAAGGGTTGCACATAACCGACCATAAACGAAAAGGCGGCTAAACACCTGCACTCCTTATAGAAATTGCTAAAAATCTAAGTGGGTTTATGGACCAAGGATACAGAGGATAATCCTATACTAGAAGAAACATTTAAAGCCGAGGCAAGATTTACAAAATATTGAGGTTGAAAACTTTAGTCACCCAATGCAAGGTTGAATGGGAAACTACAGCGGGTCATCACTTTTTGTTCCCTTACATTACATATTTCCCAGTAGGGAACAGAAACCGAGTCCTCAGACTTCGCCGATAATCCTACATTGAAATCACAGTTTACAAAATTACATTAAAAGAAAAACGGTTGAAACTTTCCCCTCAAACTACCCGCAGGCGTTATCACATGTCTAGGTAAGTTCTGCCATTACCTTGTGTCGCTGTATCTTCTTGAAGCAGGCCTCACCCCTGCCTCCTAGTCTTCCGTCAAGTCGCAGTCCCAAGCACTGGAGCAATTCAGACAAAATGGCCCTAAAGTACCCTGTTTTTATAGTTCTGGACTACTGTACACACCCCCGGTTATGATAGGCTTGAGAACATATTTACAGGCCTCTGATGGGTAGATTACAATCGAGGAGGAACCAGATGAAGTATTGACAACTTCGGTACATTTTAAAAAAATAGTCCTCTTAAGAAGGTTTACCAACTCCTAAAATCGATGATGGGCCATCTAGCTGTAGGAGACGAAATATTTGGGAGTTTACAAAATTATGGTACAAACATTAATATCATGTTCATTGTAATTTTTAATGTTACAATTAACGTCCAAGAGTGAGGCGATTAAATTATTTCATTTATTTTATTTACTCATATTTCATGTTTATTATATTACATGGATTCCTCCCACATGCAGAAAAAATGTGTATATAAACATAGATCCGGAAATGCGTACTTTCTGAGACGAACTGTGTTGTGTGCTAGAACCTCAGGTTTTGAGGGCTAGCCTGCATGTACCGATGTACTCCAGTCATTACCTAACAACAGCTGAACGCCCACCTCACGCCGTGCTGGTGGTCGTTACGAACACACTCGAATATACCCGGTGTTGTACAGTACGTATTGTTTGAAAGGACCTTACAATGCTTGCTGTTTCATCCTCCACAGCAGTTGCTTATACCAAAGACTTAGCGTAACCCCACACAAAGAAGTCCAGCGGAAATTGGATCATTTGATCGTGGAGACCAAGAGAAAGTTCAAATTTCCAGACCCAGTACACTGTTTCCCTTCTCTATAGGCGAGGAATCAACCCTAAAATTATGCCGTGTATTTTTAAATTTGGGTTTTATGTAAATGTAGAGGTGCCTGGCCCGGGTTTCGCTTGATATGTTTTCCGGGACTGATTTAGTGTTCTACGAGCATGGGACTGGGTTGTGGAGCGCGGGGTGAAGACATTCAGATGTAATAGGTTGAAAGTATATTTCACCGAGCTCGATAGCTGCAGTCGCTTAAAAGCGGCCAGTATCCAGTATTCGGGAGATAGTAGGTTCGAACCCCACTGTCGGTAGCCCTGAAGATGGTCTTCCGTGGTTTCCCATTTTCACACCAGGCAAATGCTGGGGCTGTACCTTAATTAAGGCCACGGACGCTTCCTTCCAACTCCTAGCCCTTTCCTGTCCCATCGTCACCATAAGACCTATCTGTGTCGGTGTACGACGTAAACCAACTAGCAAAAAAAAAAAAAAGTATACTTCAGCCTGATAACTTGTTTACCATAGAAACAGTGGTGTAGTCGTTGCCTTTCATATCACCACTTTGTAATCAGTGTCAGCACTGAGGATTATATATCATAGACGCTAAACCTTCGGCATGGTGTTGAGTACGAAAATGTATGTATGTTTAGTCCTCAGCCCGAAGGCTGGTTGGATCCTCAACAGCTCCGCCATCGGCTGTCATAGATGACCTAGGCATCACTGAAGAGGGGTACTAGGGAAATGAGGAGTGAGGTAGTTTCCCGTTGCTTTCCTCACCGAGCCAGAAGCTGCTATTACATATCAGTCTCCCAAGCCCACTGAAATGCATGAACCAACCAATCCTATGAACAATATTTTCACACCGTTCATAGCAGGGACTGGTTGCAGAAGGAATGACATTACTAGTATCACTCATACCTCAGTCACTTTCATTTTGCCAAAGCCAAGGATAAAGCTGAGACAAAATGAATTGCTCTAGGCTATACCAGAAGACATAGTGCACTGTAAACACTAGGTGGTGGTGGTGGTGGTGATTATTGTTTTAAGAGGAAGTACAACTAGGCAACCATCCTCTATATAACACTAATCAGAGGGAAAAATAGAAGGGATCCGACACTTCGAAAAATGAAGATATCGGTCATAGAAAGAAAAGGGCCACGAAGGGCGTGAAAATGAAAGACTCCCTAGCCCTCGCAAACCTAATAGCGTCGGGGTCGGAAAAGAACAAGAGTTGACCAAGGGAGGTCGGATAGGATAGATGAAAGTGAGGAGTCTGGCACAAGTAAGTGGAAGCAATGCCAGGACCCAGCTGAAGACCCCGTGGTCGCCAACCCACGCTCCAAAGTTCAGAGTCCCTGGGGCCCCTTTTAGTCGCCTCTTACGACAGGCAGGGGATACCGTGGGTGTTATTCTACCGCCCCCACCCACAGGGGGATGTAAACACTAGGTCCTGCCAGCAAAGCAATACGATAATATCGTAACTCTAACTTCTACTCCACTGGTCTTCTTTCTAATAGCCATTAATCAATTATCTTTGGTAGTAATAGGTCATGAACTCGGGTCTTCGAGTGAAAGAAATAATAATTGCCCGTGCCCGCTACGCTCACCGGTCATTTGCATGACGTGTAGAAGTAGGTAGGTAAGATGCTGGGGAGAGGAGAAAGGGGGACGTGGGAAGGCAGTAGAGCACAGGCCATGTCCGTGACCTGCTTCTTCATTGTTTCTAAACTGTCTTCTCTACCTGGAAGGTCACGAGTTCAGCGCATCTCATCCATAGTCCAATGACCCCGTTTCCGAGTCAAGGCTAATCATTTCATTGGATGTTGGCATGTTCTTATTTTCTAGCGGCTCATGTTCAGTGTTAGGAAGTTGGTCTCTTCCTTTTACTGAAGGACGCAGGACTAATCCTAGTGCAGTTTGCTGGCGTCCTAGGCTCTAATTCACCAACGAGAGTAAAAGATTTTATCTTGGTTTAAAGCTATGAAAACCGGGATAACAGTTACATTTGTATTCACCAACATTATGTGGGATATTACCCCGGTTTAAAATTTTACCGAAGGAAGGTTGATCTGTAAAAGAGGAAATCTAAGATAATAGCCTTTCAAGACGGCACCTCGTAGACGGCTGGAATATTTAAGTGAAACAGAAAAATTAGAGCGAATTAGAATATAACGAAGATTATGCAATAAGGCATCCTCGGCGGATGAATAGAACGCGCTACATACTTTGAAGAGTACGATGACGCTGCTTGTGTAGCACATTTTAGGTTATTTAAAGCTTCCTCATTGTTAGTGTTATCCATGACCGAATGTAACCTGGATTTCAAAACACATAGGTGGGCCTAACATGCATTCTTGATTATAGCTCATATCTTGTACGGTACACGACTGAATTACTTCTTAATGAAGAATTAAGAAATTCTGCCATTAGTCCGACTCGTTGGCTGAATGGTCATTGTTCGATTCCCGGCCGGGTCGGGGATTTTAATCGCTTCTGATTAATTCTTCTGGCTTGGGGATTGGGTGTATGTGTCCGTCCCAACACTCTCCTCATCATATTCAGACAACATACCACACTACCAACCACCACAGAAACACGCAATAGTGCTTACATCCCTCCATCTAGGGTGGGCGTCAGGAAGGGCATCCGGACGTAAACAGGGCCAAATCCAAAAGCGGTGGGAAAAGCAGTAAGGAATATTGCCTTATTTTTTGAGTGAATTATACAATGTGTAGGCTGTAATTTGTTTCTTAATCTGAATGATGTTAATGCTTTCCTCCACCAAATTCAAAAACAATTCATTCTCCTGGAAAGTCATATTAGAATTACTTCTTCGTTTCTGGTCAACAACGGACATAATTCATGATCAATTATTTGCAAACCCGGAATGAAATCAAAATTTGTTTACATTTCGATAGCGGCGGCACCACGTAGCAATTTGTTTTCAGTTGTTAGTATGAAAAACGTAAGGTTCAAATTCAGAATGAAACGAAAGCTTAGTTTTGTTAAGGTGCGTACACACTTGCTCGCAAGTCTGTACGGGGTACTGAGCGTACAGCGAGCATGTTGTGAGCCACTCACTGCGAGCCGACTGGAGTCGGTTTTCTAGGCGAGCACAAAGGGATGCTCGCGCTCAGTGTGAACGGCCAAGGAACGTGCTCGCAATTGTGTACGGCTACAGTGAGCATCCCGCGAGCATGGCGGCCTGGTCGGATGAAGATGTGCTTACTCTAATAGACAGTTATCGGACACATTCTGTTTTGTGGGACCCGAAAAATGGCGATCACTTGACAAACAATGTGGAAAAAGGATGCATGGCGGGATATTGGTACAACAATTGGACGACCCGCGGGTGAATGTAAGAAGAAAATTATTTCTTTGTTGGGATCACACCGGAGGGAAAGGAGCAAAGAAAAAAGCAGTCGCACTACTGGAAAAGGTACGTTCTCGTGTTTAAATAAAATGAAGCTTCAACTTCCTTCTTGTACTTGATGTATTCATTTATTATCTTTTTAAAGCAACAATTGTTGTAAACAAGTAATGATATAATAACCAATAAATATCAAAAGTGAACACATGTTGCAATTCAATAGGTAGTACTTATACAATACCGTATTCCATCATACATATTTTGCACGATTTTTGTTTTTTTAAGGAGCTACGGAAATTTACAAAAGCCGATGGTTTGCGTACGAAGCTTTGGTTCCTCAATGAAAGATATAAACCAAGGCAGACGCAAAACACAGGGAGTATTTTTCCTTTTCTTTATCTTTTTCAGGCGTATGTATTTTGTCATGGCAAACTATTACACGAGCTCTGCTCAATCGATAGTTGAAGATTCTCTTGTAAGTTCCAGAGGCATGATCTCCCGGGTATGGCTTCATAACATTTTCGCTGAGAGCAAATACACTGTCACCTACGAAAAAGTATGGCAACTTCATTTGACGACCAGGAAGTCCTTCTGGTAATGGCAGACATCTTTACATGGAATTCACAGACTGATGCTGCGAGGAAATGGCTCAAGAAGTGCTCGCGAGCCGCTCGGCTCGCAAGATGCTCGCAAGTGTGTATGCGCCTTTAAACCGGGATAATAAATTATGTGGTGAATACAGAAGTGAGCGTTATCCGAGGTAATGACAGTATCCGAATTTCGGCAATCTAAAATAACAGCAAAATTATGTTACTGAATACGGGTCTTCGTGTGTATAAATGTGAGAAATCTTACCAGTACCTTTACGGGGATGCTAACCCTCAATTCATAGTGTACAGTTTGGTAGACGAAACGATTATTCTCCTTTTGAAATAATATCCCCTTCTGTCATTTTTACTTTAAAAATATTTAGGGTTATTCTCCTCTGAGGCTCAAATTAATCCGTAAACAGGAATTTGAAGTTTTCCTCTTAGAGAGAGAGAGAGAGAGAGAGAGAGAGAAAGTGGTGGTAGTAATGACTGCATCCGAATTGGCTCCCATATTAAAATTATGGCGTCCGGATTGGGTATCATTTTTAATAATAATAATAATAATAATAATAATAATAATAATAATAATGTTATTTGCTTTACGTCCCACTAACTACTTTTACGGTCTTCGGAGACGCCGAGGTGCCGGAATTTAGTCCCGCAGGAGTTCTTTTACGTGCCAGTAAATCTACCGACACGAGGCTGTCGTATTTGAGCACCTTCAAATACTACCGGACTGAGCCAGGATCGAACCTGCCAAGTTGGGGTTAGAAGGCCAGCGCCTTAACCGTCTGAACCACTCAGCCCGGCGGTATCATTTTTAAATGTTGATAACATTTCTGGATTACATGACAGTTCCCAATGGAAAATTCTAAGTTCCCAAGGAGGGAATTAAATATTTTTCACCAATAGAGCTTGTCAGAAACAGATCAGATGTAAGGCTTTCCAGGCGTTTGCTCTATTAACCAGCGCTTCGTCTTAGGTCTGACACCAGACTCATCAGAGTGGGATGTGTCAGACCCTACCCACTGACGCTGGGGTGTATGCAGGTGAACCTATCGGAAGCCCATTATAAGAGGCACAGTCTGATAACTGCATACGGGAGATAAATCTCCACAATGGAATTATTGCCCGCCTAGCAATTCCAAATGGAAAATTCTAAGTTCCCAAGGAGGGAATTAGATATTTTTCACCAATAGAGCTTGTCAGAAACAGATCAGATGTGAGGCTTTCCAGGCTTTTGCCGCTCCAAATAAAAAAAATAGATTATTAGTCTATACTGTATTAATAAGATATATACTAATAAAGCAGTTGTGCGTACGTACGTATGCGTGCCTCTGTGTGTGTGTGTGTGTGTGTGCGTGTGTGTGTCCGGCTTATCTCGAAAACGGCGTCCTAACTATACTTTAAAATATATATACAGTATATATAAAAATGTTTAGACCAAATGTATATGCGATTCGCTCGCCTGTAACACCAAGGCTCGCCCCACTGACCTTTAAAGTTAACATGTACCTTTTTGGAGTGAAGAAAGGCTCTCGATCTAGGTACTTCATTACTAATACGGTCTCGAAAATATCATTGATGTAGTGTAATTTCCATTAAAATAAAATAAATGCAAAGAGAGATGGAGGGGTGGGGGGGGGGATATTTGTGTGGAATTGTCATTCGAGATTATTTCTAAGTCATTAATCAGGTAGCTGCGTCCAAGGGCTGTGGGGAAATGTCAATATTTTTTGCAGTGTGTGGAAATGTCAGTGTGGGGAACTGTCCAGACACCCATTTCTTAGCAGACAAAGTAGCGGTCCCCATACTACGAAAAACGTAAAATTAAGCAATTTCTTCAATTTTGCCGAAAGTTGAAGGACTAAAGGGCCCGGATAGCTTGGATAGCTCTATGACACACACACACATAAAAGGACACATTTTGATAATAACTTCCGGCCTAAATGCAGTTCCACACGTTATCTTTTTAAATCACATCCCAGCCAAATTAACTTATTTACATAATTCCTTCTGTAATGTGTCCTTAGTTCAATACCCTGAAAAATGTCCACATCAAATGTAGTTATAAACGTTTAAGTGAAACTCTGCATTGACTCACATTATCGCTCGTAGTCGTAGAAAAAGGCAAACTGCTAATGTAATCGGCCGGATAACGATGATTAAGAAAGGATTGTCATTTTTAGGAATAACTAAAGAATATATTGTGCCCTTCCAAAGTCGCTTATGGGTGCAATATTCTCATTAATTATATTTTATTTACCTAAAATTCGTAGCTCATATCCCTACGATGTTTACAACATTGAGTTGCTTGCATGAAGGGCTAGAACTGTAGAGTTTTTGAATTGGCTGGTCCATGGTCCAACAGCTCTGCACTCTGACCGGCGAACCGAGCAGAGAAGGGATGGCCACGGATCTACCGTTGCTCTACGCCTCTTCATTCGGGAGACGGAACAGAGCTGGATCTCACGGCTGTCCTTAGAATGCTTTTCCCCGTGGGTTTCCATTGTCCTCCACTAAGGCGAATGCCGGGTCAGTTTCAAGTATCGGCCACGAACGCCAACCCCGTCACCTTCTGCGTGCATCTCCTTCACCGAAACAAACCTCCCGGCGTTACCGTCAAGAGGCCCGTCTCCCCCTTCAGGAGAGGAATGAAAACATTATAGATTTAGAACCGTGAACATTATGTAGATGTGTTTAAAATGTTGTTCAGTTTCGCAGTACTTCAGCTGTTAGCTTCGTATTCGTCATTGGACCTTCTAGTCTCTAGTGCACTTCCACCGTTTACTTCCACCGGCCAGTTTCTTGTGAAAGCTGAATCTGTACCCTTCAATCACGACGGTATTCTTGTATTTCTCACTATACATAAACTTCATATTACTTTCCATGACGAACGTCACGTACTTGTATACAGACTTTTGGCACGTCCAAACTGAATTGAACCGAACAAGTTGGCCGCGCAGTTGTGAGGCTTGTATTCGGGAGATAGTGAGTTTGAATTCTACCGCTAGCAGTCCTGAAGATGGTTTTCTGTGGGTCCCCATTTCCGCAACAGGCAAATGCTGGGACTGTACCTTAGCTAAGGCCACGGCCACTGCCTTTCCAGTCCTACTCTTTTTCCATCCTTGCGTTGCCGAAAACCTTCGATGTGCTATTGCGATGTTAAACCGGTAAGACATAATTTAAAAAGTGAACTGCACTGAACTGACTGTACTTCTACAATACGCGAGACAGCAGCGCCATCATGATCTATATGCGTTTACACAACAACGTTATTAATGCCCTATCCAACCGGGTGAGTTGGCCGTGCGGTCAGGGGCGCACAGCTTTGAGGTGTGGGTTCGAACCCCACTTTTGGCAGCCCTGAAGATGGTTTTCTGTGGTTTACCATTTTCATACCAGGCACATGCTAGGACTGTATCTTAATTAAGGCCACGGCCGCATCCTTTCCACTCCTTGGCCTTTCCCATTACATTGTCACCATAAAACCCATCTGTGTCGGTGCGACGTAAAGCAAATTTCTAAAAAAAAAAAAAAAAAAAAAAAAAAAAAAAAAAAAAAAAAAAAAAACCAAACAGATACCCTATCCATGCAAGAGTAAAGAATAATACAGGAACAAATAACAACTAAAAATGCGAAGCTAATGATGAAGTACTGCACAAATGTGATAGCAATTTTAATTAGACCTTCGTAATGTAGTAAGTCCTATGCTTATTAAACTGTGAAGGAAAATGTTTATGGTGTGGTGGTCGATGCAGTGATTCAGATGAAAACTTGGGGCCAATTCGGAAAGCGAACTTTTATGCTTTGGGAACGAATTCAGAAATTGGGATCTAATCCAGAAACACCGGTAGTATTACTAGTGCAGATAGTAGGTCTATATACGATCCCTTACATCACAGAAGCTTCAAAATTGGCATAATTTTTTTTTATTTTTGTTATTTGTTTTATGTTGGACCGATGGCATCAGTTTGTCAATGCAGTAATTATCGTACTTTCTCTCCTTACTCTTCGTGCCGGTTGTAATTTGTCTACCGGCCGAGTTCGCCGTGCGGTCAGGGGCGCGCAGCAGTGAGCTTGCATCCGGGAGATAGTGGGTTCGAACCCCACTGTCGGCAGCCCTCAAGATGGTTTTCCGTAGTTTCCCTTTTTTTTTTTTTTGCTAGTTGTTTTACGTCGCACCGACACAGATAGGTCTTACGGCGACGATGGGACAGGAAAGGGCTAGGAGTGGGAAGGAAGCGGCCGTGGCCTTAATTAAGGTACAGCCCCCAGCATTTGCCTGGTGTGAAAATGAGAAACCACGGAAAACCATTTTTAGGGCTGCCGACAGTGGGGTTCGAACCTATTATCTCCCGAATACTGGATACTGGCCGCACTTAAGCCACGGCCGCTATCGAGCTCGGTTTTCCCATGTTTAACACCAGGAAAATGCTGGGGATGTACCTTAATTAAGGACACGGCCGCTTCCTTCCCACCCCTAAGCCTTTCCTATCCCATCGTCGCCATAAAACCTATCTGTGTCGGTGCGACGTAAAGCAAAGGATAAGCCATTTGTCTTCCTTTCAAACACCAGATATTGTTATGAAACCATGTTTAAATAACTGGAGTGAAGTATTAGGAAACTTGATAAACGGAAGACTAGTGATAGTAAAAAGGTACGATAAAGTTCTTGTAGGTGTGATTATCATATTCATTTGAGAAAATCCATGCTTAAACTCAGTGGTGAACTTGGAAACACTCTTACAGGCTTACATAACACGTTGAGGATTTGTGATGTTATTATCTACGATCACATGAGCACAGGCCAGTTATTGCAAACCTATGACAGTGGTGTTTCGTTTCGGCAACGTGTTATCATTGAATTCCTGTTAATGAAATTCACCACAGACTTCAACGTAGGCCTACATAGGGAGATGCGTGAATCGATGCTAACAATGTTAGGGCATGAGTGAAGCAAATCAAAGATGGAAACACAAGCATCCAAGATCAGCCTCGAAGCGATTGCCCTCAAACTGTCTCCACGAAACGCAACAAGGAAGCAGTTGGAACCGAGCGAGTTGCCCATGCAGTTAGGTGCGCGCAGCTGTGAGCTTGTATTCGGGAGATAGATGGATCGAACCCCACTATCGTCAGGCCGGAAGATGGCTTTCCGTGGTTTCCCATTTTCACACCAGGAAAATGCTGGAGTTGTAACTTAATTAAGGCCACGGCCGCTTCCTTCCCACTCCTAGGCCTTTCCTATCCCCTCGTTGCCACAAGACCTATCTGTGTAGGTTCGACGTAAAGCAACTTGTGAAAAAAAAATCAGTTGGCAACAGCATTAAGGACGATAGGCGTTCCACTGTCATCTATAACCCAGTGTCAAAGATAACCTGCTGGCAGAAAAAATTGTAGACACACTTTATTAGACTAAACTTGTTACATTCCAAATTTTAGCCGTATCCTGGCGAGACCAAGTGTTTACAGTGCTCTACGTTTTCTGGTATGGGTTATATCAAATTTGTTACTTTTATTGAACCACCTTAGTCCCATCCTTGGCTTTGACGATATGAAAGTGACTGTGGTATGAACGATGCTAGTAATGACATTCCTTATGCAGCCAGTTTCTGTTATGAATTGATGTGTAAATGTCGTTCATAGGGTCGTTTAGTGCATGCATTTCAGTGGGCTTGCCAGATTGATATGCAATAGCAAATTCTAGCATGTAGTAGTAGTACTTTATAGTATCTTGCTCCTTGGCTGATTGGTCAGCCTTGCATTTGGCAAGTCAGAGGGTCACGAGTTCGTTTCCTGGCCTGGTTACTTCCTGACATTACCCAGCAACATTCGATAAAGCACGGGATGCATTTCATTGCAGCCGGGCTGAGAAGCTCAGATAGTAGAGCGCTGGCCTTCTCAGCCCTAGTTGGCAGGTTCGATTCCGGCTCAGTCCACTGGTATTGAGAGTGCTGAAATACGTCAGCCTCGTGTGAGTAGAATTTTCGGCACGTATAATAACTCCTGCAGGCAGGGGCGCCGACTCCGGGGGTGCTACGATGCTCGAGCAAACCCCACTCCCAGAACTTCTGTGGGGATACCCAGCAAACACCCCCCCACCACCACCACCACCACCCGCACAAACAGGGAAAAGGAAGATAACAAAAGAGGTAATAACAGAAATAAATGCAAAAGGGGAATTCTTAATTTTTCGTCGTACTTAATCCTAACAATAGCAAGGTATTTTTTGTCCCATGTTTTACCAAGGGGGAGGGAGAGGAGCTGAGGACGCCACTCAGAAATGTTTGTTTATTTTATTCTCGATCACAAATGAGGTGTATACACGTTAATTTTATGTATATCAGAACGTTAATTTTCCGCCCTTAGGAGATTTAAAACTTACCTGCGCAGTAGAGTACAGTGGCGCAAGTAAAAATTGAATGACAATGTAATCATGCAAGACCATAATAAAAAAGATAAAAATAAATTGAACCTCGAAACTGTGACGAAAACTTTCATCAAAAGATTGACTATTCGTAGGAATACTCTTTTTACGAGTGAAAATTAGAAATTCCGCACAAAGATTTAAATTTTGTACTAAAGACTTGCACTGATTGAAAGAATGTGCAAATTTAGATTTTGGAATGAGAAAGAAGCTTGTGATTTCTTTTGTATGGCTGTGAATCCTCGATAATCATCGATCAGGATCGGAAACGATTGGAAGCGTTTGAGATGTGGGTCTGGAGACGAATGCTACGGATTAAATGGATTGAAAAGGGAACAAACAAAAGCGTTCTGCAAGAAATTCAACTGAAGAGAGAGACCTGATGCTAACAATACACAGAAGAAGAGCTAAATTCACTGGCCACATCTTGCGACATAATACTTTTCTTACCAATCTGGCGGAAGGAAAAATCACGGGTAAGAAAGGCCGAAGACGACCGAGGAAAAAATGTCTTCAAGACTTGGCATCGAGTCTCTATTATGGTTCTTATTATTAAATGAAACGAGGAGTTGAGGACAGGAAATTTAGATTTTGGTTGCGTAGACAAGACATTGCATATTGACACTGATGATGATTAAAGACTTAAGACTTTATTTTTATTTTATTATTAGAACACTAATAATAAGCGATAAATTTGAGCTTTTTACTTTTAAAAACCCTGTTTGGTATCATTCTACGATAAAACTAGACTAAATATTTTAGAGACAGAATTTGTATTTCTTCAGCTTCCATCCTTTTAATTCAAATATAATTAAAATATCTTACTTTTTCATGATCAAAATACACCTTTACCTTTTATGTCAATTTTTGTCGATTGTATGTGGATTTATGTGGACTTTTGTTTGTATTAATCCATTATTGTTGAAAAGTGCCTTATAAAAACAATAGTTCTTGTTTTCCATCAAGTATTGCTCATTCAAAAGCACCTAAAATTTCAGCATTTTCCGAGGCCTTTCCCTTTTTCTGGACTGTGAGTTAGAGCACTTTCACAATTTTCAAAACCCGACGCGCCTGCCAGCAGGACACAAGTACAACATATCGGTAGCTCCAAAAGGCGTAAAAGATATTTTTAAACTATTTGTTTTATGTCTTATGGTGACGATGGGATAGGAAAGGCCTAGGAGTGTAAAGGAAGCGGCCTTGACCTTAATTAAGGTACAGCCCCAGCATTTACCTGGTGTAAAAATGGGAAACTACGGAAAACCATCTTCAGGGCTGCCGACATTGGGGTTCGAACCTACTATCTCCCGAATACTGGATACTGCCACACTTAAGTGACTGCAACTATCGAGCTCGGTAGATTATTTTCTCTCCGTGTCCTCTTCTAATGTAAAAAAAAAAAAAAAAGTTCGTGATGAAGCAAAATTCCCCTGAGTGATCACAAACATATGTAGGCTACTTATTAAGGGTAGACATTTTGTTCCAAATACATTTCAGCTCGGAGGAAGTGAACAGTTCTCGATTCTACTCGGGAGGAAATCTCTCCATGTTTGTTACAGAATTCATTATTCAAACGTGAAAAGTAAGTCTTCGGAGAACAGCACGTTTCAAAAAGGGAGTAAGAGTGTCAGATTATAAATCCGACGTCACTTGGGCAGACTCGCAGGCTGCTTACATTGTTTGCCCGAAGTATTCCCCTAGCTTAATTCTTACAGTTCACTTGTTTTTCTTCTACGAGATCTACGTGCCCGAGAGCGGATTGCTGGGGATCTACTCCGTGTCGTTCATGTGCACAGCCACTTCAGCAAGACGACATTAAGACCTCGCAAACACTCCCTTATTTTAACTTGAGTAATGTTACATCGCGTCCGCCTCTGTGGTGTAGTGGTTAGCGTGATTAGCTGCCACCCCCGGAGGTCCGGGTTCGATTCCCGGCTCTGCCACGAGGGATGAACGGGGTCCACTCAGCCTCGGGAGGTCAACTGAGTAGAGGTGGGTTCGATTCCCACCTCAGCCATCCTCGAAGTGGTTTTCCGTGGTTTCCCACTTCTCCTCCAGGCGAATGCCGGGATGGTACCTAACTTAAGGCCACGGCCGCTTCCTTCCCTCTTCCTTGTCTATCCCTTCCAATCTTCCCATCCCTCCACAAGGCCCCTGTTCAGCATAGCAGGTGAGGCCGCTTGGGCGAGGTACTGGTCATTCTCCCCAGTTGTATCCCCCGACCAAGAGTCTGAAGCTCCAGGACACTGCCCTTGAGGCGGTAGAGGTGGGATCCCTCGCTGAGTCCGAGGGAAAAGCCGAACCTGGAGGGTAAACAGATGATGATGATGATGATGATGATGAATGTTACATCGGGTCGTACTCCTTGAATTTCAAAAACCTTAATTTAATATATCAGCATGTTACTGTGCATGTGCATTTGTCCGACTTATTGGCTGAATGGTCAGCATTTAGGCCTTTGGTTCAGAGGGATCAGAGGGATCGTGGTTCGAATCCCGGGCGGGTCGGCGATTTTTAATCGCGTCTGGCTCCGGGACTGAGTGTTTGTGCTTGTCTCAACACGTCCTCTTCATATCTAGACAACGTAAGGCACTACCAACAACTACAGGAACACGCATGAGTGATTGCATCCCTCCATATAAGGTTGGTGTCAGGAAGGCATCCGGCCGTAAAAACAGGGCCAAATCCTCTTGTGCGACACATTTCGTACCCGCGACCCTACAAATGTGGGAAAAGCGGTGGAAGACAAAGAAGACTGTAGATGTGCATTTGTTATCACAGCTGTCAAACGGTGGAAAGTGGTGGTGATTATTGTTTTAAGAGGAAGTACAACTAGACAACCATCCTCTATATAATCAGAGAGAGAATATGGAAGGGATCCGACACTTCGAAAAATGAAGCCATCGGCCAAAGAAAGACAAGGGCCACAAAGGGCGTGAAAATGAAGGAATCCCTAGGCCTCGAGTGCTCTAATACCGTCGAGGTCGGAGAAAAACAAGAGTTCACCAAGGGAGGTCAGATAGGATAGATGAAATTGAGGAGCATGGCACGGGTAAGTGAAGCAATATCAGGACTCAGCTGAGGGCCCCTTGGTCTCCAACCCACGCTCCCAAGTTAAGAGCCCCTGGGTCTCCTTTTAGTCGCCTCTTACGACAAGCAGGGGATACCGTGGGTGTTCCTCTACCGCCTTCACCCACAGAGGGAAAGGCCGGAAACTTAATATGTTATATATGCAGTAGCGGCGACTAAGGGGGGCGAGGGGGGGGGCAGTTGCCCCTCCCCCCACTTTGTAGAGAAAACATTGTATTGTTATTGTATTTTAGCCGGCTGAAACTAGGAATTATAGGAATTATTAAAAACCAATTTGCGCAAATTTTTAATTATTAACAAAATTTTTATCCAAAATACGCACAAAATGTCGTTCGTCGCGGCTAACCGATTCGTATAGCGCCACAGCAAGTAGTAGAGACTTCGCAAATGCTATGAGGAAGGGTTACAGGGGTATATTTTTGCCAAGGTCGTGGACACTGAGGTATGATTCACCTGCTTGCCGCGTGCATTCGTCAGTCTCGCAGTCTCTTTAATATTGTCTGTTAGTTTCTTAGAGTGTAGTCAAATACTAAATTACTTTTTAATTTTATAATCGCGCCGTACTTCTATTTAATTGTAATACGTTTGTGATATTGTTTATTTGGTGAAAGTATAGTATTGAATCAAAATCTCAAAAAACTATTATTGCCGCACTTTAGTAAACTATCAACCTTTACCTTTCTGTCGAATTTCGCTCGAAGAGCATCAAAAACTTACCATTTAGTACCCTTTTTGTTCAGTTTTGATGTGTATAACCCCCCCCCCCCGCCTACCCGCTATAATCCTCAACCCAGCTACTTTCTGTTGTCTGTATTTTTTGCCCCCCCCCCCCCCCCCACTTCTAATCCCCAATCGCCGCTACTGTATATATGTTATAATATAAAAGTCGCTTACATTACCCGCCAGGTTCAGGACGAGAACTCGGATGGTGAAGGGGAAAGAGGGGAGGTGCTCATACGCGGGAGGATATTTTTCTCAGTTTTTCAGTTGAATACCGGTATATCATCACAGGGACCGCTTAGGACTTGAGTTGACGCCGACTGTACTAATGGCTCCTTATATTTATTGACGGGTTTAAGGATAGAGGACGTGATATCGTCACTGATTTGTCATCTAGGCAGCCGTGATTCTAATCCCAGCCAAGACACGTCCAATTTTTGAAATGAAAAATCACATCGCTGTGGTTGTATTCCACGTTAAACGGGAGGTTCAGTGACTATGATCACGATATCAAATCACCTAAAACTTCCATCTTTCGTACTGAAACTGATATTGTACGGTAAAAATTACTCGTTGTACTGTCTGATGTCAGTGCTGTTTCAGGATATTTATATCTGTCAGTTCTGTGCTGTTCGCTCCTGCGGGACAAAATAGTGACACTCCGACGTCTCTTCAAGTCCATAGCAAAAAATCAAGGGCTGTTAGATTATTATTATTATTATTATTATTATTATTATTATTATTATTATCATCATCATTATTATTCGAATCCCACTGTCGGCAGCCCTGAAAATGGTTTTCCGTGGTTTCCCATTTTCACACCAGGCAAATGCTGGGGCTGTACCTTAATTAAGGCCACGGCTGCTTCCTTCCCACTCCTAGCCTTTTCCTGTTCCATCGTCGCCGTAAGACCTATCTGTGTCGGTGCGACGTAAAACAACTAGCAAAAATAAATAAATAAATAAATAAATTTGCCGGGCGAGTTGGCCATGCGGTTAGGGGCGCACGGCTGTGAGCTTGCATCCGGAAGATAGTAGGTTTGAACACCACTGCCGGCAGCCCTGAAGATGGTTTTACGTGGTTTCCCATTTTCACACCAGTCAAATGCTGGGGCTGTACCCAGTGGCGGCTCGTGACAAAATTTTCAGGGGGTTCACAATAAAATGTGTTTTCACGCCTCAAATATATAAAAGTAAAATGCAAATCAGTACAAAATAACTTAAACCATCTCACTAAAAGTTCCTTGTACGGTTCCTTCTCCACTCAAAATTTGGTGGAACCCCTATAACTGAAGATGCATTTTCCGATACTGATCAGTGAGTGTACAAAAAAACTAAAATTACACTGCAGAGCTAAGTGGGTCAGACGGATTTCTGACCCAAAGTTGGCAGGTTCAATACTTAGCTCGGTAAAAGTAAAATTACAGCAGTTTTACTACACTGTTGTATTGTAACAAATATTAAAAGATGCGAACACTATTTTTGGATTTACGTAGCACGAAATTCATCTAAGTATGACAACAAGCATAAAAACAGTGCGTGCAATTTTCACATTTACCAGTACTCAAATTGAAACGATTCTCCATCCACAGTGCAAAGCAAGCATCTTCCCATGTGTTCAGAATTACCTACTAGCGGAATCTTCCGGGGATGTAATGCAATAGTAACTTCTGGAAGCTGTGGCCAACAGTAGCAGGGGAGGTGGCGGACTCTTGTGGTCAACTGTAGTACTATCACTTGTTTGAGGGTAGTTGTAGATTGAAAGGCACATACCTTACCGTGCTCCACGCTTGTGGATATATCTGTGCATTAACCATGACGTCATCTTCATACGCATGCGTATAGTCTTCAGGGTCATAGCAAAATCTCCAGTGCGCTCCCTGCATTGTCAGTCGAAACGAACAGCTGTCAGTGTAACGGAGTTTCGATATAAGTTGAATACTTTCGATCAATTGATGAAATCAGGCAGAAACAAAGGAAACAATTTTGAATTATCCATAAATGCGTGAATATGCATTTGAACTGGGTGTCCACGTGCTCATGTGCTCCTGAGAGCCCACCGCCACTGGCTGTACCTTAATTAAGGCCACGTCCGCTTCCTTTACACTCCTAGGCTTTTCCCATCCCATCGTCACCATAAGACTAAAATAAATGGATTTCTATGAGAAAGGCGATCTCCAAACTGACGTAGCAGATTCTCGTTTATGGAGAGGGTTCTTCGGCGCCCTGTTGTTCCCTTTCGTTAAGATAAGACTGGTCCCGTAGATGAAACATATCAACAAAAGCTGACATTGTTCTCTCATTTGGTGACTCCTTATTAAATCGCACATCGTAGTGTTCATTAACGTGAAGTAAATTCGGCCCATTCTGACGTCCCACATCCTATGACCGGAAATAATGTTCAACAATAAACATCTTCTCTGTTGTAAGAGCCATAATTGCAGAAATGAACACAGCACTGATTCACAATATGTCAGACAATTATCTCTAAAGGGTATATAAAAATGTAATGCCATTTATCTGTCTGCCTTCGGAAATGGCACCACGTCTAAACTACAGAGAAACATTTTACGTAATTTTGTACAGAAATTGTCACAGTGAACTGCCTCAGGATTAACTACGTTTATTAAAAAATTAGATTTAAATTATGCCATTTGCGAAATTATTTGCGAAAAATCGCATATAGATTACTCCTAAACCAGCTACCTAGATTACGTAAAGATTTCAATGACGTAAGTTTACTGACATGAGGGCGATAACCGACATACTGTACCGGAAAATGATTATGGGGCCAGAGCATGGGAAGGATCTCAGGTTGTGTGCGGTTACTATTGGAGCAGGTACAGAGAAGGATAATTTCGCAGGGCGAATAATAGATGGTAATTAAAATTTTATACAATATTTATTGATACTCTCAAGTAAATCACCCTGCTGTTGATTTATTAAAATTAAATTTTCAATCGATCTTTTCAGAATGCGAAAATGAAATATATGCGCTATTAAATTCTGAGACATCCACTTGATGTTAATAATGTCCAAAATGAGTACCAATTTTCTGAGATCTTAAACACCCTACAGATCATCTAGGATCTCTTATATAGACTGAAATTCAAAATAACACTTTGTACATAGAATTTCATTTAACCAAATTTCTAGATTGCATAGAAATTAAGTCCATCACTTGTGATGCAAATCTAACGTTTTTCTAAGATTATTAAACATAACATTAACTCACACTTCCTTTAACACTCTGATAGTTCAAATAAATATTTTCAATCACTTGCTGAAAACTCTTATAGTTCATCTAAACCAATTATACGAGACGGTAAAATAGTGTACTTGTTTTATGACAAGCCCTATAGTTCATCTAAGTGAAATGACTACAATTTACACAAACTTGAAGAGAAACCTACAGTTCAAAATAAGACCTGAAGTCTTCTTGAATAAGCTCCTACAATTATTATAAACATTAGGATTAGAACCCACACGAAGCACTTTTCCTTTGACGAATGTAGCACTGTGAATGATTTAGTGCTTTATTAAAAAGTAAGTTAGTGTCTATGTGTAATTACTCACTCAAAAATATATGAAATGCACTTATATCACCTGCAATCTGTTCATAAGGGTTGATGAAGTACTGTCCTGCTGCTTGGTGACTGGAACTTTCTGCAGCGTGCAGCTCGAACTCGAACTCGGCACCAGCAGCGTAACACATTCCATCCCATGAAGACACCACATTATCATCCCTAGTAGAAACTACTATCATTCCCTTGCTGGATACCACGAATATCCCACACTGGAGATGACGTTCTACGTAGTGCAATATCACGACACTTCGCCAAGATTTCCGATGTTCTTTTAAAGAGAAATGCTGAAACACGAAAAGTTCAATTGGCACAATACAACGAGCTGTAAGACTCTTAATTATCATTAATGAGTTGTATTTTACACTGACACAAGTCTCAATGCAAAGTTTGTACTCGCACTTTTCTTCTATGATATTAAATACGTGACTCAGAATATCACAGTCTATGCTACAGTTTGAACCATAAGTCAAGTTAATGCAGTAATGAACTGAGATCGTTTTAAAAATGGAAAGCACAGTCTTTCACTCACAGTTTATAAAACATCACAGTTCATAATAATCACTGATTATGTCTTAAATTCAATCGTAGAATAACTATCACGGTCCGTGTAACACTCGAAAAAATGCAATTAATATCACTCCTATAACCGTCTCTTGAATACTAAGAGGTTTTTATGAATGAGTTTGCATGACAAGTTCGCATGACCTAATATTGCCATAAAATGTCCTTAACATCCAGTTCGTTTCTTATGGTAATAATCGAAAGTTCGAGAAAATACGAGAAAAATAGTCACATTTAGTCCTATTAATTATTGAATATTCGAGTGGAATGGTATTTCAAACAGTTCACAATCGTAATTGTATACGAGAAATTCGTCTCAAAATTAATGTTGTCATAAATTGAAAGTTCAGTTTATCACGCACAATTTCCTAGTATGATGTCACTGTCAATGATCACGACAAAGTTCAAAGATATGAGAGATTAACGAAGTCGACAATACCGTCAAATGGTAAATTAAACACTGGTATTCTCAATTATACTTCAATGCACAGTCTCTATCGTAAAATCACTTGGTGAGACACTCGTAAATCTTATACGACGAAAACTCAGTTTGAGAAAACTTCACATCTCACACGCCACGACGCGGTTGAAACCTCACTTACTTACGACCTCCCACAAATTCAAAGTTCTAGAATACAACTTTCATATCTCTCGCGAAACGCGACGGAGTATAATGACGTCTAGTCATGATCGAGTCGTAGAGTTCAAAACACACACACACACACACACACACACACACACACACACACACACACACACTGACTATACCCTCGGGTCGTCGACCTATTTATATCCGGCTGGAAGCAAGCTCTGTGAGTCAGGCGACAGAGGGGTGGTTATACTTTCCAAACTTCAATTCGTCATATCTTTTAAACCACTAGGCGGACTAATCTCAAATTTGCAACCTCGTACATTTAAAATGTGAGCTACAAGCCGGTGTTAGTCGCATATTTATCGGTCAAGCCGTTGAGAGGTATAATAATTATTTCGAGACGTTTCTACGGGGAGGTGAGATTTATGTGGTGCTGACGTCACTCGACCTTGCCCCCTCTCATGCTGTCTTCCTCATACAGAGCAGTAGAGATGAGAACATTCTTTCGTACAGCTGTTCGGACATCGTAGCTTAGCCGTTCTTTCATGAATAAGGATTTTACAACGCATATGTGCCAGGGCCTATGCCTTCCTGGTACAATACTGATAGTCAATAGTCTACCGAGCGTGGTGAAAGCACGTCGTTCTGTGTAGAGGTTTTCTACACCAAAACCTTTCCTTAATAAATTATCTTTCCTAATTGACTTCGGATCTAACAGGGCAACTTTAAGAGTGCTGAAAGTTCCAAAGGTTCTCAAAAGTCTGGGAGAAATTAAAGTGAAATTTGCAACTTCCGCTGTATTTTAGTTAATTATTTTAAAACATAAAAAGAATTTGAAATTCAAACAGTAGTAGTTGATGAAAACTTAGAAAGGTTAGCCAAAATATGTAACGTTTTTCTGTAACGCTTTATATGAACATCTACAACAGAAAGATCTTTCTCGATTCTCAGAAAACTGAAAAGCTACCTGACGTCAACAGAAACTTTCAAACGCCTAAACCATCTTGCAAACTTGAGCGTTCATCGTGAGGAGTCCAATTCTTCGAGCATGAATTCTGCAGTTAATGACTTCATTTTTAGGCCAGAAATGTGTATAGTAAATAAACTTCTACTGTAACAACGTGAAAATTGTATTTACGAGCAAACAAGTCTATACTTTATTACACCAATGTGTGTGAAGAAATTAATATAAATGAGAAAAGGCTGTGTTTAATTTTGTTTATTTCTTTGGGTGTTTCTGATAAACAAGATTATGCCGATGAGGGAAAAGACCCTCCACTTCAGGCTGAAAACCCAGTCTAAGAAAATGGATAGGAAAGAGATTTGCCTGAAGCTTCCCCCCCCCCACCAACTCCAACTCATTATGTTCAAAATAGCGCCCCTGGTACAACCAGACCCTGGCGGCTTATTGAATAATTCACAACCATAAAGGTACCAAGAGTCACTAATTAGACATCACTCTGATGATACGGAAGACCTTGTTATATGCCCAAATTTTATCTTCAGCACAAAATCTAAATTTATGAATGTCTCAGTTTTTGTAGCTCGTACGATAACAATGTATGAGATTTAAAATATTGGAAATTAGGTTTTCTATAACGTTTGTTATATTGTATACACACTTTTGGTAAGAACTATGTAAAATAGAAGTATTTCTGGTGACATTCCAAGTTCGTGAAATGTTTAATAATCACAGCATATTATTATTATTATTATTATTATTATTATTATTATTATTATTATTATTATTATTATTATTATTATTATTATTATTATTATTATTATTATTATTAATATAATTATTATAATAATAATTTCGTGTGGCTATTGTTAGTATAGCATAGTATGATAACTGTTACATCAAACTAGTTAACAGTACATAAATGTGACATATACCACTTTGGTTTTGGCTGGTCCACATAAGAAAATAATGCTTGGTCATTATGGCACAAATCAGTTCCACTCACGCTCCAAACAAATGTCATTAATTTTTGAAATTAAACAAAATCAAACCCAAACCATTATTTAAAAATCTGTTGGATATAATGCAGAATGTTTTGGCATTTAATGACAGTGAGTGTCATTCAGTGATTTCGTATTGTTTAAAAACAAAATAATTCTTCTCCTAAATCTTTTTTTACCTACGTACATTGTTATGATGATGATAATAATAATAATGATGTTATTCCCTGGGTAGCCCTAATGGTTTGTATTTTAAATTAAATATACGGCATGTGTAAGAAATGAACACATTTTCTTTTCTACTTCTATTTCAGAATAATGGTTTCGGTACTTATCCACTCTAAGTTCACGACGTTGCTCAGGTCTGAGTTAAAGCTTTGTACACACACCACACCTGTGAACAACATATTACTGTACGGTACTTCATTGTCCAAGTCAGACGATAATGGAGACCGTACCCACCAACTCAAACGAGACTCCTGAGTATTTCTGCGAGGATAATAGTTGTGAAGTACTCTCCTGACAACTAAGCAGGTCGTGCAATTAAATTCCGTCGCATTAGAATTAATTTGAATGTCCCAACACACACAGCAGCATGTCTGCCCTCTGCGAGACAAAGGTGACTTCTAGGTATTCGCCTGTACCTGGTTTGCCTTAATTTGAAATATTGCTTTCTATGTAGTAGTCAATTACACTTCAAAATGTTTACGCAAATTCTATTATCGGGTTAATTGAATAATAATAATAATAATAATAATAATAATAATAATAATAATAATAATAATAATAATAATAATAATAATAATAATAATATCGGGCCTATTTAAGTACAGTATATATTGAATCCGATCGATAGCCTGTCTGATTTAATACATTATATTTTATACATTTTCCATTTGTAACCTTTGGGTGAGAAAAAGGAATTATTATTATTATTATTATTGTTATTATTATTATTATTATTATTATTTCCGGCTCTGTGGCTAAATGGTTAGCGTGCTGGCTTTTGGTCACGGGGGTCCCGGGTTCTATTACCGGTGGGGTCGAGGATTTAAACCTTAATTGGTTAATTTCGCTGGCACAGGGGCTAGGTGTCTGTGTCGTCTTCATCACCATTTCATCCTCATCACGACGCGCAGTTCCCCTACAGGCGTCAAATCGAAAGACCTGCATCTGGCGAGCCGAACTTGTCCTCGGACACTCCCGATTATTATTATTATTATTATTATTATTATTATTATTATTATTATCAATTTAGGAAGGCTCGGCTTGTGCCGGTAACATAATGGGCTGACTCGGTCTAAGCAAGGAGTCACCCTCTTGATTATGAAACTACAGGTACATATATCTACAAATATTTACAACAGAAATAATTACAACATATACATTTATACAATAAATACAAACAACTTCAACTTCTTATCTCCCCGTTTTGGGAATTTGTTCTTCAGTATTACTGGAACTGTGGCATGGAACTTCATGTTGTTTGGCGTAAGTCAGAGGAAAAGTCGTTCCTAGGAACTCTCTCACAATGTGACAGGTGTTCAGGAGGGTGGGTCTCTGTAGTTCTACATATGTGTGATGATGCAGGTTTAATGCGGCCAGAGAGCTGTGCAAGCATTTTGGAATAACACCGGTACATGACATTACTATTGGAACTGTGGTGACTGATTCTAGTTTCCACAGGCGTTGTATTTTTATTGCCAGTTCTGTGTATTTTGATATCTTTGTGGCTAATGTTGTTTGCAGATTGGAGTTTTTGGACAAGCAATTTCTATAAGGGATGCGGATCTTTCTGATTAATCGATTAGAATGATATCTGGCCTCTTGTTGCTGAGCGTGACATCGGTTATGACTTCTCGGTCCCATAGTAGTTTGTTTGAAGAGATTTCAAGAATGGGTGGAGGTGTATATTTCCAATATGCAGTTGATGACTGAAGAGATCCACATTTTACAGAAATTTTCAGGTGAATGATTTTTGCTACGTGATCATGTCGGTGCTTATGATCGGTGTTGGCCAAGTGTGAGCAACCAGAGATGACGTGCTGTATGCTCTCTGTAGTTCTGGAACAGCGGCGGCAGTTGTTTGAGACAACTGTTGGATCATTCATGATAAATCTACGGTAGTTCCGTGTAGCAATTACTTGATCTTGGATGGCCAGAACAAATCCTTCTGTTTCTGGGAAAAGACCGGAGTAGGTCAGCCAACCGTGCGACGCAGGTTTGTCGATATGAGGCTGATCCAGTTCATGGGGGTATTTCCCGTGAAGAGGTTTTTTCCTCCACGTGGCCATATTCATCTCTTTTGTAGGCGGGGTAGAAACAGGCATTTATGGCCCATAGTTTATATCAGCTCTGCAAACAGCATGATGAAGACACGATGTATCAGCTCTGGAGTGGAAATATTCTCTTAGACTTGATATCAGATTGCTGTGTAAATTGACAATGGATAAGAAGCCCCTACCACGTACTGATCTCGGGAGTGTAAGACGTTCGGTTGCAGATTTAGGATGGTGCATATGGTACCGGGTGAGTGAAACTGCTGTTTTCGTTTGTAACTGCTGAAGTTCTGTTTGGGTCCATGTTATGATACCAAAGGCGTATGTGAGCAGGGGTACGGCGTACGTATTGACTGCTTTGGTAAGATGTTTAGCTGTCAATTTTGATGATAGTACCTTGTTGAGGTGTGTTATAAATTGCTGCGTGACATTTCTCTTGATGTCGGCATGTTTCATACGAGTGCTTGGATGAAAACCGAGATATTTGTACATTTATTCTTCCTTAAGCTGTTGTATGGATTCGTCACTTAAACTGGAAGGTGTCCTTCGTGCTCAGTAGGATCCTCTGATGACAGTTTGGGTTCTGCAATTGTCCAATCCAAACCGCATGCCTATCTGAAGAAAACGTCCTGGTAATTGAGATGTTGGAGATGGGGTTTTGTAGAGGTATACAGCTTAATGTCATCCATATAGAGTAGGTGGCTTATTTTGAACAGCTTTTCTCGCTTATTCTTAATGCTAAATCCACACCCACTTGTGTTCAGTAGGTAGGATAATGGATTTAATGCCATGCAGAACCATAATGGACTCAGTGAGTCCCATTGGAAGATCCCTCGTCGTATTGGTATGGGTCTTGTTGCAACACTGCAGTTTCTTAGAGAAACGTGAAGTGAGGTGTTCCAGTCTTCCATTACCGTCTTCAGGAAGTGAATGATTGAGGGGTCAACTTTATATAGTTCCAGAACATGTATGAGCCAAGTGTGTGGTACTGAATCAAAGGCCTTTTGATAGTCAATGAAGCACGTGTATAGGTTCCTGGATTTATGGTGTGCTTGTTCCAGGGCCACAGTGTCGATAATCAGTTGCTCCTTGCACCCCTTGGTATTCTTCTTGCAACCCTTTTGCTCCTCGGCAATGATGTGGTTTTCCTCGCAGTGTTTCAGAATTCTGTTATTATTATTATTATTATTATTATTATTATTATTATTATTATTATTATTATTATTATTGTTACATGAGGCCATCTTCATCTAGTATCTTAGAGCAGCCATGCCGAGTGACTCAGACGGTAGAAGCGCTGGTCTTCTGAACCCAAGTTGGCGGGTTCGACCCCGGTTCAGTCGAGAGTTATTTGAAGGTGCTTAAACGAGCTAAACAGCCAGCTTTACGTCGATAGATTTACAGGTACTGTAAATATAATTAGAAGAACATCTGCGGTGCAGAATTACGACACCCCTGTGTCTCCGAAAACTGTAAAAGTAGTTTGTGCGGCATAAAACTATTATTATTATTATTATTATTATTATTATTATTATTATTATTATTATTTCATATCATCTTGGTTAGCAGCTCTGTGTACGTAAAGTGTTTTAAATCTGGTAGCCTTTGCTCTTGTGTATACACTAATGTGTCTATATTAATTGGCTATGTTAATTGACATCAAAGAAAAGTACAATAAGTTCCACCTTTTCAATACATTATATTATGTGACAGTTTTACGTTACAGTTAAACCTTCACATTTTTATACACTCGGGACCGGTTTCGACAGTGTACCTGTCATCATCAGCCAAGAACAATTAATCGAGGACAATAAACCTTATAATACTCCAGGTATGATATAACAGTGAATATAAAATTATACATTATCTATCTACAAAAAGGTGTGAACATGTCCAGGTAAAAAATCACGATTTAAGAAAAATCATAGTCCTGTAGGGTGTACACTTATAAAATTTCTAATTAAAATAACGTGTTAAAAACCTGCTGTTATATTATAGCTATAGCAGAAATGTTTATAGGTGTAAATCTATGGAGTTTTGGCACTCAAGACATATAGCTATGTTTGACAAGTTAAAGTGTTCAAACATTTAGTTAAATGGTGTTCCACTTAGAATATGTGATACAGTTCAGCTGAGGTTATAGTAATATGTTTGTAGGCTTAGTTTTGGTATTTTTAACACTCGGGACATATAGCCATGTGTGACAAGTTAAAAGTTGATAAAACATTTAGTTAATGGTGTTCCACTTAAAATATATGGTAAAGTTCAGCTGAAGCTACAACTTGGACTTGAGGAGCAGATAATTATGTAAAATATCAATATAAGTAGAAATGAACAATTTGAATGGGTCACTGCTTGTTGATATAGATGATCAGCGAGTCCTATTAAACAATTATACATGTCGACATGTGGTTGTATATCATCTTGCTGAGAAGTAACAAAGGTCCTGGCTAAAATGGTGCTTGTAGATCTTATGTTGTAGGTTGTGATTACATAAATTGACTAGAAGGGATCCTGATCCAAGTCGGAACCTCAGGTGCCAAGTTGATGGTGGAACTACGTTCCGTCTACGTTCCGGAACCTCAGGTGCCAAGTTGATGGTGGAACTACGTTCCGTCTACCATCAACTTGGCACCTGAGGTTCCGACTTGGATCAGGATCCCTTCTAGTCAATTTATGTAATCACAACCTACAACATAAGATCTACAAGCACCATTTTAGCCAGGACCTTTGTTACTTCTCAGCAAGATGATATACAACCACATGTCGACATGTATAATTGTTTAATAGGACTCGCTGATCATCTATATCAACAAGCAGTGACCCATTCAAATTGTTCATTTCTACTTATATTGATATTTTACATAATTATCTGCTCCTCAAGTCCAAGTTGTAGCTTCAGCTGAACTTTACCATATATTTTAAGTGGAACACCATTAACTAAATGTTTTATCAACTTTTAACTTGTCACACATGGCTATATGTCCCGAGTGTTAAAAATACCAAAACTAAGCCTACAAACATATTACTATAACCTCAGCTGAACTGTATCACATATTCTAAGTGGAACACCATTTAACTAAATGTTTGAACACTTTAACTTGTCAAACATAGCTATATGTCTTGAGTGCCAAAACTCCATAGATTTACACCTATAAACATCTCTGCTATAGCTATAATATAACAGCAGGTTTTTAACACGTTATTTTAATTAGAAATTTTATAAGTGTACACCCTACAGGACTATGATTTTTCTTAAATCGTGATTTTTTACCTGGACATGTTCACACCTTTTTGTAGATAGATAATGTATAATTTTATATTCACTGTTATATCATACCTGAAGTATTATAAGGTTTATTGTCCTCGATTAATTGTTCTTGGCTGATGATGACAGGTACACTGTCGAAACCGGTCCCGAGTGTATAAAAATGTGAAGGTTTAACTGTAACGTAAAACTGTCACATAATATAATGTATTGAAAAGGTGGAACTTATTGTACTTTTCTTTGATGTGAATTCTGCTTCAATACGGAACCTAAATATGAAGTTCTTAACTTTAAATTATGTTAATTGAGGTAGGAAGCAGCCATTCTCTACATGTTTGATTCGTGCTGTTCTGGTAATCATCGTCCAACACTTGGTTTGAGAGACTTATTTACAACATTTGAACTATTTTGACCGCGTTATGAACAAACAAACTTTTTCTTTCTTTTCCAGGTCGCTGGAATCACCCAGGCTAATTTTAGACGTTTTGACCTCGATGTGAACTAACAAACACTTTCCTTCTCTTTCTCAGTTATTTATAGGGTCTCTGGAGTCATTCAGGCTCATTTTAACATTGACCGAATGTACTTCCTGACGCCACGTAATTTTTGAGAAGAATATCTCAACTCAGGATCGACCGGAATTCGATCCCCAGGCTTTCAGGTGGGAAACCGGCAGCTAAGTTACTTGGATAATCACGCACCTTTCGATATGAGCAAATAAACAAAAACAACAAAGAAACAAACAAGCCAAGTGTCTTATCTAAATCTGGATGTTGACGACCTATTCATTGCCCCCAGCTAGGCCAGGTATCCTAAGCCAGATTGTACTCGCAGTAAGGTGGCCAGTTCGTTTCCGCTCCTCCTCTAGCCAACAGCACATACGCTACCTATCCAAGCGCTGGTCACGTCCGATGTTGCTTAACTTCGAAGATTCCACGGAATCCAATGTTAACACATGACTACGCCGTTGGCGAACAAACAAATACGGCATATGAACAGTGACATTGTACTTATTGACACCACACATTAGTTTGAGTGGCTTAGAATTTTTTTAAATGTTCTCACACAATTGAAACCTTGCATTATGTTGTAGATATTTATTAATTATAAGTAGGTATTCAGCCTAGACATCTTAGTAATAATGTAAACTGTGATGAGTTCATCCACAACATCGATTACACAACCATAGAAACATCCTATTTTAAAATAAATTCTTATGTTTTTGTTTGCTCTTGTGAAAAGATGGGAAGTCATCGGATTGTTTTGTTTTAGTGCTCGCGCGACAGTTCCAAAATTAACAGTTAATCGTTTCAAAAGATTTGAATAATTTCATCCACAGAACATTATCCATAATTGTATTGTGTAGTCTACGTAGTGATAAAATTCATAACAGTATTACTAAGGTGGCTGAAATGAATACCTGCTTACAATAAATATTTCACTGAAATATAAAAATAATGTATTTTTGCTCTATCCTTTGACTAATTTGGGCTGTACTTCGTGGTACCCCTTTCTAAGGCTAACTACCACTGGAGGATTTTCTCTCCATCCGATTACGGTAATTCTTTCCCATTAGAAAACGTATTTCTTTCAGATTGTTATAGGCTGGTTATATGTATGCTAGCTTATCTGTAGAACAAACAGTTAAATGAAAAGTGAAATAATAATTGTTAATTGAGGTGTGCTCTGTCTCTTTTGCCAATCATCTCCGAAACATCACCGGAAGAAAATTGCCATATTCAATATGTCTATTCATAACTAGATATTTAGAACGTCATCCAGGAGAATCAAAGCCTCGTATACACTGACTGAGCAAATGTCATGGGATAGCGGAGCACTGATGCGCAGGTGTGTTGTCTGCGCACCACACGCCCCCTGTGCCAGCGGCAGTTGTATAGGAGACCTTGTGAGTAGTGGCTGTGCATGTGACAGGTGTAACATGGAACGTCGTCGTGAGCTGACACCGTTCGAACGGGCTATGGTGGTCGGTGCCCGACGGGTGGAAAGTGCGATTTCGGAAGTGGTGCGGGGATTCGTCTTCACACGATCAAACGTGTCCAGGGTGTATCGTGAATGGTTGAATTCGGATGTCACCGTCCACAACAGACGAACGATTGGCCGTCCAGCCACCCTCGATGACCGTGACCGGCGACATCTGAGACGGATTGTCAATAGTGACAGACGGGCAACCGTGCAACAGATCACGGCTCAATTCAACACAGGCCGTGCTAGACACGTCTCCCAGTGGACAATCCCTAGGAACATGGGCTCTATGGGGTATGGGAGCCGGCGCCACACAAGGGTGCCACTGTTAACCCAACGTCATCGGGCACAACGACGCGCATTTGTCGCCAGTCACCAGGGATGGACACTGGAACAATGGCGTAACGTGATATGGTCGGACGAATCACGATTTCAACTGCACCATGCCGATGGGAGGCACCGTGAATGGCGCAGATCACATGAAGCGATGGATCCCGCCTGCCTCGAAGGAGTGGTCCAGGGCGCTGGTGTCTCTGTTATGGTCTGAGGTGTTTTTTCCTGGTATGGAATGGGCCCCCTAATTGTTCTGGAAGAGACTTTGAATGGTACGCGGTATGTTGAGCTGCTCGGAGACCATCTCCACCCACTTTTGGCCTTCCGGCGCCCAGACGGTTCTGCGGTGTTTCAAGATGATAACGCGCCGCCACATCGCTCTCACGTCGCCCGAGAATGGTTCCAGGAACATGAAGCTGAGGTCCAATGACTGCCATGGCCACCCAGGAGCCCCGATATGAATCCTATCGAGCATATCTGGGATGTCCTAGAACGCAGGCTCCGTGCTATGGATCCTGCACCCACGAACAGACGTGCATTAGCGGTCGCTCTGCAAACGATTTGGTGTCAGCTGCGTTCAGAGGACAACCAGGGACTTGCCGGCTCACTTCCACGGCGTCTCACTGCAGTTCGCAGGGCCTGAGGAGGCCCCACACGCTATTAGGTGACTATCCCATGACATTTGCTAAGTCAGTGTATACCTCTGAACATTTACTGCTTCTCAACTAAATCTCTGGAGTTTTCACGATTCTCCAACTTATCGTCTCTCTCCTTCCAGCAAATAGCAGCTAATATTTTGCGCGTGTAGATGATTTTACTTTTTCCATCGGGTGTGGTGAATCTTATTTATCAATACGATGGTTTCCTTCTCAGTTACCACGCTCCTTGTCTATGAAGAATCAGGCTGTCAATTTCTTGTAAGATTTTTATGGCCCCCTCTGTTTCCACCAACATTTCGTGATGTATCTCGACTAGTTTTCATTCCCAACAGAGTGTCTCCTTGTAACCACGTACGCATCTCCTGAAGCCCAGCGAGTGCTCACGGTGGTTTACTGTCTTAATTACGTATTCTGCGAGGTTGGCCCGTTTCTGCTGTTTTTATTTAAATTGAAGCTTTTCCACAGCCACTTTCTTAAGCCGCAGAAATATTAAGGGCTAGAGTTTTAATGAATGTATGTGTCCTGCTAAAGACCACTTAATGAACCTTGGGCTAACTGCAATACAACAAAGATTTTGCATAAAGGAGAACTATTCTACAATACATCTTCTGCGTGCATGAACTAATATTATAAATTCTCTGCATCCACAACAGCAGAATTCAAAACGCATAACCCTAAGTTCTGTCTTTGGAACTTAATAAAATACTTTTTACGTGATATGGATTTATCTTACACGGAAACATACTACGATACTTTATTTTCACTCAGGATTAAGTTATGATAATGACTTGGAGTTTACAAACATGTACCAGAAGTCGTATTACCGCAACAAGTGTGCTTAGAAGTTTACCTTTTCATCAAGTGACTAGGAATGGATTTACAGGATATGAACGCGAGATCTAAATATTATGATCTGTGGTCAGGATTTCTTGTATTACCTACATTTACAAAGGAATTGGAAATAGATTTATGAGATCAGAGAGAGATAGGGATTATGATGATGATGATGATGATGATGATTATGGTGATGATAATAATAATAACAACAACAATTATTATTATTTACATTTTATGGCCTTCATTGGACCACTCTAGCCAACTTTATACAAAGAATTATTCAGTTTCCTTTCAGCCCAGTACTTCTTCATTCTCTCTGATCTTATCTTTCTTTCTTAATCAGAATCACCCTTCCTATTGTCTGTTTGTTGATTCTGATTTGCAGTCTGGTTCGTTTGTCTGTGAGTTTCTTGATTTTGTCCGTTTTGTTTCTTAGGTCTTCCACTGTAATTTGTAGTTCATCCACATCTTCCTTGATTTCTGTAATCCACTTAATGTTGCACTTAATATTCCATAATTTTTCTATTATTCTCCTGTTGATCCTGTTTTCTGTTGTCCTGATTAGATGTCCAAAAAATGAAATGAGTTTCTTCCTGATTGTGCTCATTACTGGTTCTGTTTCCTTGTAGACTGTTTCATTAGAAGCTACTCTCCAGTGTCCATCTTTTTGGTATGATTTGTTGATGCACGTTCTAATGATTCTTCTCCCTATCTTGAGTATTTTCTCTATTTGTGCAGTCTTAGTTGTTTTGAAGATGGTTTCGTTTGCGTATGTTATTTCTGGTTGAGTGACAGTTTTGTAATGTTTTAATTTTGTTTCTATTGACAGGCTCTTTTTTGCTGTAGGTATTCTTGGTGACATATTGTGCTCTGGTCAGTTTATTTATTCTGTTATGCCATGCTGGCTTTTCATTGTGGTTATATGTTATGATTTCTCCCAGATAACAATAATAACAATAATAGTAATAATTTCCTTTCCTTGGAAAACGCTACTTAGTTGGAAATACTCGAAGTATTTTAACACTACACTCTGAATTTTCTCCCAACCCACGTGGGTGGGGGACGCATACGAAGAATACACCCACGGTATACCCTACCTGTCGTAAGAGGCGACTAAAAGGAGCGACCAAGAGATTACCTGTGATTAGAACCATCACGCGAGGAACACCACGATTCGACTTTTCTTGCGATTAATACCACTATGTGAGGAATACCATGGGTCTGTGGGGGGATCACTATGGGTTTACAGTACGCGAGTATAGTATCCGCCACTATGACGGAGGCTCCCCTCTGTCCAGGTTCGCGTGGAACACCCCAAGGAGATAAAGCAAGAGGCTATCCTCACTGAGGTGTTTCGGCATCTGGTTATGGACGTTATGAGTCTGCGTTTTGAAGAACATCATGGGTCTGGGCGTTCCCTATAATTAGTGGCACTATATGAGCGACACCGTGGGTCTGCGCTGCCTGTAATTAGTACCCATTATGTGAGGAACACCACGGGATAGTACGGGTCCCTGTGATTAGTACCACTATGTGAGAAACACCATGGGTTTGCCTTGCCTATGTGTGAAACACCATAGGTCTGCGTTACCTGTAAGTAGTACCACAATATGAGGAACACCGTGAGTCTACTTTCTTGTGATTAGTACCGCTACTTGAGAAATATATACCATGGTTCTACTTCACTGGCGATAAGTACCATTGTTGCCTGCTGTCATTTCTTGATGGATGCAGTACTTTTTCATCCATCGCTTGGCACAGGCCAGAGTAAAGTGTAGCTTCCACCGAGGTCCCAGTCTCATCCATGGCTGTGACTACATGAAAGCTGCTGGGGTATGGGTGGTGCTGAGTAATGACATTCAGAGCACGACTAGTGTGTTTGAGTGTTATGAAAGGTGTTGCTCATAGGATTAGTCGTGCTGCAGTAGCACATTCTGGCCCAGTGAGGAAAGCAATGGCAAACTACCTCACTCCTCATCTTGCCTAGTACGCCTCATGTTGGTGCTCCCCTTGGTTTTTGCGGTTTCCTTATAACCACATAACTGTTGGTGATGCTATTTGAGGATCCAACCAGCCTCTGGGCTGATGACTTAACAGACAGACAAGTACCATTATGAGGGCCTGTTGACATGGATTGTGGACCCTCTTTGACAACAAGCATCATCAACTCCGGGTTGTGCTTCAGAAGCAGTCCCTTGGTCAGTATATACAATTGTTGTAAGTTAGGTCTGGAAAGGTGGGGTGTTACGGGTCGGATCCACTGATTGTTTTATTTTTAACTTTTAATATTGTGAGTTGGATCAGCTGATTATTTTACATTCATATTCATCCATTCATTAGGCTAAATGGTTAGCGTGCTGGCCTTTGGTCCAGAGGTTCCCGGGTTCGATTCCAGGCTGGGTTGTAGATTTTAACCTTAAATGGTCAATTCCATTGGCTCGGGGAGTCGGTGTTTTTGCTGTCCCCATCATCCCTGCAACTCGCACACCACACATAACACTATCCTCCACCACAATAACACGCAGTTACCTACGCATGGCAGATGCCGCCCACCCTCTTCGGAGGTTCTGCCTTACAAGAGCTGCACCCGGCTAGAAATAGCAACACGAAATTATTATTATCAAGTTTTGAGTTCTGGTCAGTGGATGAATTTTGGAGTTTTAAATTGTCATTAAATTTCGTCTAACTTGGTACTATTAGGGGCCGATCACCTAAATGTTAGGCCTTTTAAAGTACAATTATCGTCGTCATCATCATCATCATCATCATCATCATGAATTTTCCCCCAGAAATCTTTCTTATTTCTACTTACATTAGGGATCATTCGACTTTAACAATTTCAGTGCTGATGTGAAGGAGTTATCTTTCATTGTCTTAATGGCTTATAATATACAGGGTGTAACAATAAGAATCACAAATATTTGACAGTAACTGCAAGTTCACAACCGCAAAAATCGAACAGCAACATTCATTTGGAAGGTATCGAAAGCATGGAATTTGTTATCGTTGTCGATAAAATATCGAGTTCCATTTCTAGGTTATAGTTGAGCTGTATTTATGAAATGAAATATTGTTCTTTGTTCTGTTCAAATTCTGTTCAAATAGCGAACTGCTATAACCGCAAACCATGCACAACATCTATATATGTATAAAAGCAAGTCGGTCTGGAGCGATGTATATATAAATATTTAAAAATGAAAAAAGACGTGAATTAATAAGGCACTTCCAGAAATCTCAGAAATTTGAAACTTGGTACGGGAGAAGCTGATGACCCCAGGATCCCTATAAAATCGAAAATTCTCAAAATTCCCTCAAGGGGGCACGCTGGGGGGCCTCAAATTTTGGGCTCAGCATAAGAACGCAGTCGTATAATTTATCCAAAACGACAACCTATAGGTTTCGTGGGCTTAAAAATTTTCAGGAATTTCCTAATTTTTATCCCCCGTCCCCCAAATCAGGATGGCGGCACAACCTGCCAGACGAGGTAGAAAATTGAAATTTGGTTAAATTATAGCTTTTGGTCCCTAACCGACGGAAAAATTCCAAGATGTTCAAATTTTTCACTTTTTACCCCCAAAGATATCGAAAAATGGAGGCAATTTTAATGAATGTGCAGACATTCCTTTTGAGCTATTTGTTAGCTAAACGGTAAGTCGTATCACAAAACGGATGGCACAATCTCCCTTCAATTCGGAGTGATCTACAACTTTGGTCCTATGACATTTTGTCGTATCTCTCTCCCTTATACGTAAGATTTGGCCGTATTTCTGGAAGGTTTGTAAATTTGTTGATTTTTAAGGTATATTTCATGGTTTGACACACTTATATGAATGATAGGATCATCAAATTGGGTTCACACATTGGCACGATCACGGGCCATATGTGGACCAAATTTCATGATTCTAGCTTATACATAAGTAGGCAAAAAGTAATGTAAGACGTTACAAATGTACCCAAATTTCACCCTATTAAAATTTTGAACTCAATTTACCCACTAAATAGGGGAGATACGAGGACATGGTTTAGCACCCAACATGTAGAGCGATAAATGAGGCGCTTGATGGCGTAAACCGTTTCTTAATATCATGCACCGTTTAGGAGTTATGAATCTCGAAGTGGAAGTCTGCACTTTTCAACGTGCTCATGCTTATCCGTCATCTTCTATCTTCTTCTATCTATATAAATAAAATCGTAACGACCGTGTGTCTGTACATTGATTATTTCGGCGAAATTTCCGTACAGTTATCCGTTTCAGGTGTAAAATGACCATCTGCATAATTTTTAGCTTTGGTGTCTGTTTGTTTGTTTGTCCTTCTATAACTTGAAAACTACTGGATATATTTCCACCAAACTTCATATTTAGAATTCACCTGTCCTTGGGTAGGTTTTAGCGTTAATATCGTTTCTAAATCCCTGAACTGAGTGGGGATTTTTACGAAACCGAAACCGTGATTTTGCACTCCCTCGAAGTATACACACCCGAACTTAATGGAAATCTACCTGCCTTAATGAAAATTAATTTCTAAACCTCTTTTTCTCATGTGCTTCATTTCGATAACTGGATTTAATAAGGGAGATATCATTAACGGACCGTTTTTCGTTAGAAATCCCAGCGTACTTAACGCAAGAGCGGGTGCGTGTAAAGCGTATTTCTTACAACTTGAAAACTACTGAAGATATTTGAACCAAACTTTACATATAGCATCCATCTGTAGAAGGGTAGGTTTCCTTGGTGTCTGTAGTTAGTTTGTTAGTTTGTTTCTTTGTTTGTTTGTCTGTTGGTCTGTTTGTCTTTCTATAACTTGAAAACTACTGGATATATTTCCACCAAACTTCATATTTAGAATCCACCTGTCCTTGGGTAGGTTTTAGGGCAAATATTGTTTCTAAATCCCTGAACTAATTGGGGGTTTATACGAAACCGAAACCGTGATTTTGCACTCCCTCAATATATACACAACCAAACTTAATGGAAATCTACCTGCCTTTATGGAAATTAATTTCTAAACCTTTTTTTCTCATGTGCATCATTTCGATACCAGGATTAATAACGGAGATATCATTAACGGACCGTTTTTCGGTACAAGTCCCACCGGACTTAACGCAAGAGCGGATGCGCGTAAAGCATATTTCTTACAACTTGAAAACTACTGAGATATTTGAACCAAACTTTATATTTAGCATCCACCCCCCCCCCCAAGGGTAGGTTTTAAGGTTTATACCATTTCAAATTCCCGGAATGGACTGGGATTTTATAGGGGACCGAAATGGTGATTTTTACTCTCCCACAATATATAAAGTACAAGACCAACCTGACTGGAAATTTATCTAACTGTTTGGAAATCCAATTCTAATTTCTTTTCCCCATGTGCATTTTTCAACGGGAGGATTAATAAGGGAGATAACATGAAAGGTCGGTTTTCAGGCTAAGTCTAGCGGACATAGCCCAAAAGGATTTATACGTGGAGCAGATTCCTTATCTATCTAGATAAATCATATCGTAACGACCGTGTGTCTGTGCATTGACTATTTTGGCGAAATTTTCGTTCAGCTTTCCGTTTAAGGGGTAATAATGACCACCTGCATATTTTTTTAGCTATAGTTTCCTGGAAGTCGTAAATTTTACCCCCCCCCCGCGCCCAAAATCAAGATTGCCTCACAATCTGCCACACGAGCTGAAAAATTGAAATTAAGCAAATTTATACGTTTTAGCCGGTAACCTACGGAAAATTTCCACGATCTTTAAATATTTCACTTTTTATGCCGAATAAATTCGAAATATAGGCAATTTAATGACGGTGCAGACCTTCGTTTCGAGGTATTTCGCGACTAAACGGTAAGGCCTATCACAAAACGGATGGCACGATCTCCGTTCAATTTCGAGTGATCTACAACTTTGGTCCTGTAATATTTTGTCGTCTCTCTCTCTCTCCCTTATAGGGTAGATTTGGCTGTATATTTCGATCGTTCGTAAATTTTGTACTTTTTACACGTGTATTACTTAGTTTGACGCACTTATAGGAAAGGTAGTATCCTCGAATTTGGCACGCACATTGACACGACCAATGGCTATATGCGAACCCAATTTCATGATTGTATCTTCCACATAAGTATGTGAAAAATAATGTAAAATGACGAAAATGTGCCCAAATTTCACCCCATTCAAATATCGTAACTCTATCGAACCCATAAATATGTGAGATACGAGAAAATGTTTTAACCCCAAACATGTAGAGCGATGAAAGGGACGTCTGAGGGTGCAAACCGTTTGTTGGTATGATGTACCGTTTAGGAGCAGTAAATCTCGAAATGAAGGTTTGCACTTTCAAACGTGCCCATGCTTATCTCTCATCTATATAAATATAATCGCAACGACCGTCTGTCTATACATTGGCTATTTTGGCGGAATTTCCATATTGTTATCCGCTTCAGTTGTAATAATGACCATCTGCATATTTCTTAACTTTGGTGTCTGTTTGTCGGTTTGATTGTATGAGTTTTTATAACTTGAAAACTACTGAATATATTTCTACCAAACTTGATATTTAGAATACACCTGTCCTTGTGTAGGTTTTAGGGCCAATATTATTTCTGAATACCTAAATTTACTGGGGGTTTATCCGAAACCGGAACCATGATTTTGCACTTCCTCAAATTACGCACATCCGAAATTAATCGAAATCTACAATCCTAAATGTAAATCCATTTCTAAAACTTTTGTTCTCATGTGAATTTTTTGACAGGAGGATTAATAAGTGAGATATCATGAATGGTTGGTTTTGCAGGTTGAGTCCAGCGGACGTAGCCAAAATGTGTTGTACGTGGAGCAGACTCCTTATCTATCTACCGGTATATAAGTAAAATCGTAGCGACTGTGTGTGCCTGTACGTTGACTATTTTGGTGAAATTTTCGTACAGATACCCGTTTGAGGGGTAATAATGATCGTCTGCATATTCTTTGGTTTAATTTCCTGAAAGTCATAATTTTGACCCCCTCACCCAAATTCCAGATTGCAGCATAATCTGCCAGACAAGCAAGAAAATTGAAATTTGGAAAAATTATACACTTCAGCCTGTAACGAACGAAAAACTTCAAAGATCTTTAATTTTTTCATTTTTTATCCCCGAAGAATATCGAAATATGGAAGCAATTTTAATGATGGTGCAGACCTTCGTTTCGAGGTATTTCGTGGGATAAACGGGAAGTCCTATCACATAATGGATGGCACAATCTTCGTTGAATTAGGAGTGATCTTCAACCTTGGTCTTATGACTTTTTGTCGTATCTGTATCGCTTATACGTTAGATCCGTCTCTATTTCTCGATTTTAAGTAAATTTGGATTCTTTACCTATATAATTCATACTTTTAATCACTTACAGGAAAGATAGTATGATCAAACTCTACACGAACATTGGCCCACCCAGTAACCATATGTGAGCCAAATGCTATGTCACATAATTATCCGAAAAGTAATGCAATGTAAGATAATCTTACACAAATTTCAACCTATTCAACGTTTCTGACTCAATCTGACCCATGAATAGATGAGATGCGAGAAAATATCATAGGACCAGCCATTTAGATCGCTAAATACTGCGCCTTACGGTACAATCCTTTGTCAATATGACGTACCGTTTAGCAGCAGTTAATCTGTAAATTAAGGTCTGCAATATTGTAAACATGCATATACTTTCGTATGTCCATCTATATATATTCATTGATGTCGATTTGTAGCGATCGAGAAAGGGTGTGTCTGCTATTGTAATCAGTACTCCCTACACCGACTTTGATTGCTGGCAGTAGGAATGGGGTCCTTCTCCAACTCCTGTGTAACTGGCATTAGTAAGGAGGGCCTACCATTTTATTGAATAATTCGCTTCCCGATTTGTCTTGCAGAAGTCGAGGGATCATGCAGTTTTGTTCGAAAGTCCCCTACCCTCTTGTGTTTGGCTCTAGGCCAGGGTGCCCGCCATTATAAACAAATGTTCCAATCTAAAATTTGACTCGCATTAGGCATAGTGCCTGCTATTTTCATGGAAACTCACTAATTCTGTGTGACTGGCAGTAAGCTGGCTGGTAGCAGTAAAAAGGGCCTGTCATTATAATGATAACTGCACAACTCAATTTTGACTGGTGGTAGGGAAGTTGCCTGCTATTATAATAAAAACTCCTCAACTGTAATCCGTCTGAAAGTAGGAAATGGGTCTGCCATTGTGACTAAAACTGCCCAAATCGATTGTGACCGCGCAGTAGGCAATGGGGCCTGCAATTATAATGTAAACTTGCCAACTTGATTGTGAATGGCTGTAGGCAAGTGAGCCTGCCGTTATCATCACAACTCCGCAACCCTCACTTTACATTGGAAACAACGTATGGGGACCTCCCCATGCTATTTCTCGGATAAGGCTAAGGGACATGCAATTTAAAAACAATCTCATTTACTGCATGCACAGTTTTTACGTCGATATCCGTATACAATGTAGAATACCGTAGCGAAGCACGGGTACATTTGCTAGTTTTTAAAAAAATAGTAGAAAAGCTAAGTCCGCCTCTGTGGTGTAGTGGTTAGTGTGATTAGCTGCCACCCCCGGAGGCCCGGGTTCGATTCCCGGCTCTGCCACGAAATTTGAAAAGTGGTACGAGGGCTGGAACGGGGTCCACTCAGCCTCGGGAGGTCAACTGAGTAGAGGTGGGTTCGGTTCCCACCTCAGCCATCCTGGAAGTGGTTTTCCGTGGTTTCCCACTTCTCCTCCAGGCAAATGTCGGGATGGTACCTAACTTAAGGCCACGGCCGCTTCCTTCCCTCTCTCTTGTCTATCCCTTCCAATCTTCCCATTCCCCCCGCAAGGCCCCTGCTCAGCATAGCAAGTGAGGAAGCCTGGGCGAGGTACTGGTCATCCTCCCCAGTTGTATCCCCGACCAATGTCTCACGCTCCAGGACATTGCACTTGAGGCGGTAGAGGTGGGATTCCTCGCTGAATTCGAGGGAGATGCCAACCCTGGAGGGTAAGCAGATTCAGAAAGAAGTAAAGAAAGAAAAGAAAATCTAAATTTATTCCATTTGTTCTAATCAAAACTCTATTTTGTCCTATTATTTATGCATGTAGTGAACGATAGACGAGAAACGATAAATATATTTCACAAGTCAGTGTTGGATTACTTCAAATTGTAATGAAGACTTACTAATACCAAAAGTGCTTAGGCAAGCTTTTCCTTGCGAAGTGTTCGAACGACGCAATTTCTTTAAGTGTAATTCCGTGTTAGAAAACATAACGTGAACAACATCGAACCTATTTAGTCAATTTGTAATTAGTTATTAAGTGTATTATTTGGATGTCGAAACTGTCTTTGCTAATAACCTTTCCTTCTTGGAAGTTATAATACCCGGCATGATAACATATCAATGATTTCAAAAGTGAATTGCATCATATTTCATGCCAGAGGATGTAGCTACTTGTGAATTATTAATCAAGTTGCCATGAAAATAATTGATATTTTACCTTAGATACCAATATAGAGAGTACTATCAATATTCTTCAACTCTCTTAGGAATGTCTCTTTCAGTCTACTCTGGCCTCTTCCGATAGACTGCTTTTATGGTTTTAATTGAAGCCGAATGTGCCTTTCATTTCTTTCGGTTTTATTTAAACATATTTCACCCTTGTATATGGAAAAAAAAACTGGTCTCTAACTGTTGATAAACGGAGTAGGACCAACAGCAACAAAAAACAAAAACAATAATAATAATAATAATTGTATATCGCTCAAGTTGACAAATTTAAGTATCTAGGTGAAATTATTGAACCAGCAGGCTTAAATCAGCAAACTAACAAAGAAAGAATCGCGGAACTTAAAAGATCGTACAAAATTACGTGGAACAGATAAAAGAACTATATCAAAAAGGGAAAAATTACGACATGATAAGACAGTAGTTAAAACAGGAACACTATGCATCTGAAACTATTATTGAAAACTTACAACCTGTTTTCCAGTCTTTGACCGGGTCAGGGGTGTAATGAAACTGGTTGTAAATCTCGAATAAAGGTGATCGATAAACAAGAAAGAAAAATCCTCAGTAAAATCTTATTGCCAAAATGCGTAAATGGAATTCGGTTAAAAAAGAAATCACATGAAATGTATCAAGTTACAGAAAAAATCACAGATCCAAGCAGGAAACGGCGATTACAATTTTGTGGTCACTTATATAGAATGGATAACAACAGGCTCACAAAGACAAATTTAATCTTAGCCTTATCAATGAAAAATTACAATATCTGGCTCAATGAAATTGGTATTAAGGAAGAAACCATTCAAGATAGAATAAAATTCAGAACCTTAATTCACAAAAAATAATTATATGCCAAGCCCATTCGACTAAATACAGGATGGTCTGAACAGGAGCACAGCGAGAGGATGAAGAGATGAGAGTGTTAATAAGTTGAAATGCGTTCCTTAGTTTGGCATAACGAATCAATAATAATAATAATAATAATAATAATAATAATAATAATAATAATAATAATAATAATAATAATAATAATAATAGTTACGATGTTTTGTGGATTGCAGAGGTGAAAAAAAGGTGCTGGGTGGAATAGGTCTCAATTTTACGAAATTAAAGTTAATTTAAAACTTTAACAAAAGTTATATTTTCTTTTCAAAATCAACGGATAACAACAGAATAACAGGTACCAAGTAGCAGGAAAATAATTTTAGAAATTAGAATAGTTACAAGATTTGGGCTTCGAGCCCCAAGATTAATTTCTGAGCTCTCAGCTCACCACCACAATAGCAAAAGGGCAGAAAACCCCTAAGTACAAGGAGCACTTGCTCCAAATTACAACGTTAAGAAAAAGAGCAGACCCGCTCTGAATTTGACAAGCCCATTAAAGGCTACACAAACTCCATTTCAGTCCGCCCTTAAGGCACACCAAGAAACAGGGGTATTTGATACCCAACCTACAGGGCCTTTGCATGAGGAAAATAAAACATCAGGTTAAGTTACTGGCCCAGAATACAAAATAGAATGGAGGCGAAGCTTGCACTCCTAATACACTTTTGAAACCTACTTGGCACTAGGCCGCTTACGCAAGGGCTAATCCCATACTAAGGAGGTGACACGATAAGAAAACTTTATTACATTACGAAGAGAAGAAAAACGGTTATGAAAACATAGTCACCTCAAAACAATATGAGTGGGAGCTCGAGAGGGTTAGGCACTCTCTATCCCAATTAAAGAGACGAAATTTTACCAAATGTCTATTACATTTTAAAGATAGGTTACATGAGAAAAGTTTCGAACCTGCCCCGAGGGTTAAACTGCTGAGCTAGCAAGAAATAAAGTTATTAAACGGCCATTACCTTGTGGATGAACTGCTGCCCGAAGAAAGAGGCGCTTCCCGCCCCCTGCTACATAATCACGCACTAAGCAAGATGTCGATGAAGTGGCCCCGAGACAAGAAAAGCAGCAGTTTAAATACCCTCGTGGTACATTCGAGACCTTTCAGGAATGAGTACCCACACCCCCCTCAACTTTATTGGATAGCTTAAAGCAACATATCCATATCGGAGAAGACATACGTTATTGGTCAAAAATTAATTAGAGAAATTCGGGATTGGCTAAATTCAAAACAAGCGGGTAGAAATGATTAATGTTGCCAAACCACAAACCACAGAACAAAATTTAGTAAGGTCAAAAACTTATGAACACAAAACTTCTTCAAGAAAACAGTTCCTTCACTTCGCACTAGGGTGCACAATTATAGTTCTTAAGTAGTGCCATCTAGAAGAGAATGTCCACACTTCTTTCTACAGAGCAAACAAATACAAAACGAAATAGACATAGTTAAGAACACTTCAAAATTTACAGTAGAGACATCTTCCGAGAAACCTTTGATTTAATATAGATTTTAAAGTTCAGAGTTTCTCCTGTAGAGAGGTTTCAACAGGCGCAATATCTGAATTCGCGGCGTGGAGGTGTACCGCCCGGTACAATAATAATAATAATAATAATAATAATAATAATAATAATAATAATAATAATAATAATAATAATAATAATAATAATAATAATAATAATAATTGTTTGGCCTTAACAACTGAATTGAGATCTTGTAGTAGAGCGGGTTCCCTGCGCAGTACTTCTCATGTAGCTGTTAGAAGGCTCTGAGTATGGTTTTCCATGTTTTCCCATTTTCACACCAGGCAAATACTTGGACCGTACCTTAGTTAAAGCCATGCCTATTTCTTTCCAGTCCTACCCCTTTCCCACTCCATTGTCACTGAAAACCGTGTGTTAGTTCAACTTAAACCGTTCCCAATCCTTTTGAAATTGAGATATCTAGGCGGCCTGCCTTTCAGTTTCGACACTCGAACTTTGCTGCCATCAAGCAAAATAAAAACTAAATTTCATTGGAAGGATACCATAGCTGAGTTAATTCAGATTTATTGCGTGACACTGGATGGGCCAGTATGTCGGCAACAATGACGTGCAGTGTCATGATTTTTGATCGTTCATCGGGTTCGAACCTGCGAACTTAGGATCATGGTCTGGACACTAACACTAATTCAACGAAGTAGGCTATATTTCAGTAATATGCGTGTCGGGCTGAGTGGCTCAGATGGTCGAGGCGCTGACCTTCTGATCCCAACTTGGCAGGTTCGATCCTGGCTCAGTCCGGTGGTATTTGAAGGTGCTCATATACGTCAGCCTCGTTTCGGTAGATTGACTGGCATGTAAAAGGACTCCTGCGGGACCAAATACCGGCACATCGGCGTTTCCGAAAACAGTAAAAGTAGTTAGTGTGACGTAAAGCAAATAACATTATCAGCAATATGCGTTCGTGTACTTCTGTACCCGGTGGACGTAAACATTATGGTACGGTAGTATCAAGCAAGTTTTTGATGAGTAGAGATGGGGGCTAATACTTTTATTTTGCATTTTATGGCCTACATTGGACCACTCTACTCAATTATACAAAGGATTTCTTGATTTCCTAGCAGCACAATATATTTTCATTCTGAGAGATTCTCCCATCCTTTTTTCTGTTGAAAATACCCTTGCATTAGACATTTTACTGATCTTTTTTTGTAGCCTGGTGTGTGTGTCATGAAGTATCTTATTTTTTTCTCTTTTGTTTTTGAGACCTTCTATTAATATTTGTAGTTCTTTAATATCTTTCTTAATTTCCGTGATCCATTTAATCTTGGACTTGCTATTCCATAATTTTTCAATTCTTCTTCTGCTAATTCTGGCGTCAGGTGTTCTGATAAGATGTGCAAAGAATGATACACGGTTTTTCCTAATTGTGCTCAATACTGATTCAATTTCCTTATAAACTGTTTTATTTGATGCTATTCTCCATTGTCCATTAACTTGATACTTTTTATTTATGCATATTCTAATTATTCTTCTTTTTGTCTTAAGTATTTTGTCTGTTTCAACTCTATTAGTAGTTTTAAAAATGGTTTCACTAGCATAAGTTATTTCTGGCTGTGTGACTGTTTTATAATGTCTAAAGTTTGCTGCTATAGATAAGTTTTTTTTCTATGTAGTCGTGGTAATATAATTTGCTTTGTTTAATTTATTTATTCTGTTATGTCAAGCTGGTTCCTCATTAATATTATAAGTTATGATTTTTCCTAAATACTTAAATTTATTAACAATTATGATTTCTTGCCCATCAATTGTTATTTTATTTACCATTGGGGAATATGTAAACATGATTTCATATTTTTGGTCAATAGAGTAAGGTCATCAGCAAATCCTTAAGTGTTGAAACAAATTTTATTTGGAAGTTCCAACTTTTGTATTCTTTGGATTGACCTTGTACCATTCCCTCATTACAAATTCTAATGCGCATTTAAATAGTAATGGTGAAAATGAAATGTCGTATGGCTTTTAGTGCCGGGATATCCGAGGAAGGGTTCGGCTTGCCAGGTGCAGGTCTTTCTATTTGACACCCGTAGGTGACCTGCGCGTCGTGATGAGGATGAAATGATGATGAAGACAACACATACACCCAGCCCCCGTGCCATTGGAATTAACCAATTAAGGTTTAAATCCCCGACCCGGCCGGGATAGTAATGGTGATAAACAGTCTTCTTGTCTTAACCTGTTTAATCAAAAATGGTTCAGAAACCTCTCCTCTAAACTTTACATTTGATATGGTATTAGTCAAGGTAAGTTCTAACATTTTAATTAATTTAGGATGGAGTAGAAAATTATGTTTAATTTTGAATATTGAAGGTCTATGTATACAATCATGCGCCTTATTAAGGTCAACAAATGTTATTAGTATAGGCTTATTTTGTTTTCTGTAGTTGGTCATTATTAATTTTGGAGTGATGATCTGTTCAGCGCAACTTCTCCTTAGTATTCGGCTAGATATTTTTCTAGTTCATCTTTAATCCTTCCATACAAGATCTTAGAAAAACTTATGTGCAGTCTAAGATAGATAATCCTCCATAATTATCTGGATAAACCTTACCTCCTTTTAAAAAAAAAGGTTGTATTAAGGCTGTTGTCCAATGTTCTAGAAACAGTTTCGTGATCCAAATTTTTGTTAAAACCATGTGTAAGGAAATCCGAACCGTATTAACTTGAATATTTCCACATCTCTACAAAAACCTGGTCTTCTCCGCATGCCTTATAATTTTTATGTTCTTTTAGTGCTTTTTCTATTTCTTGAAATTTTGGAGGGTCTGTGTTATTAAATTTGGTTTTTATTGAAGTATTTCCATTAATTTGTTATAGTTCCTTAGGTTCTTCACAGTTCAATAGTTTACTGAATGATTTTGCCATAATATCACCATTTTAACTACTACTATGTACCATTTTTACACTTTCATTTTTCAAAATTAATGCAGGAGGAGCATATTTATGTATTTGTCTTCCAAAAATTTTGTAATAGACTCTAGAATGGGTGTTATGATAATTAACTTCAATGGAGTCCAATGTGGTTAACAACCACAGTTGTAAATCGGAGCTTGCTTCACTTGAGGTTCATTACCTTTGATAGTCAATATGGGAAAGTATTTTAGGGGGTAATATTAATAATAATAATAATAATAATAATAATAATAATAATAGCCAATACCACATCAAAAGTTAAACTTCTGTGAGATATTTTCGAACTGCTTGAAATCAGATCCAATGTCCAACAGGGAAATGGATTATGTCAACTAATGTTCTTAAAAAGAAAAACTCACCTTGATTGCTGTTGATGATGTTGCAATCATTTCAATAAATAGACAAGAAGCAAACCAGTCCATAGAAAAACTTCATGAAGTTGTGGCCAATACATGACTCGAAATTTTATTTGAAAACGGTGAGCTGTATGGAAAGAACTAAATCAAGATTCGACAAACAAAAAATAATCACCGAATTCGGAGAAATATTACAGATAGACACATACAAGAATCTAGGTGAAATTAATCGACCAGCAGGTATGAATCAGAAATCAAACAAGGAGAGAACTGCTAAACTCCAAAGAACTTACAAAATTACCTGGAACAGATACAACGAAATAACTATATACAAAAATTACGACACAACAACACCGTCACCAAACCAGAGGCACTTTATACAACCGAAACCTTATTAACAGGCAGCAGGTCAAAAATGAAAATTGTCGAAAAATAAGGGAGATTTTCAGAAAAATCCAAGGAATAAATACAAAAAAGAAATTAGGAACTCCCAACCGTGCACCACTTATATGGTTGTACTTAGCTCTAATTGATTTTAGTTTTCATTGGCATTATACACTCTTGTCGAATAAATGTGTGACAAAAGGAAAATGTTCTGAAAAATTTGTGCATAATACGATCTCAAGTGCACTACACATCAATAAAGTGTAATTTTCTTGCTAAAATATGATATTTTCGTATCAAATTTCACTGCTGTAATTATTTTTAAATAATTTAGTGCAGGTTTTTTCTGAGGAACGTGTCGCAGTGTTGCGGGAGACAGCAAGGGAAAGCATTGTTTATAGCTGTGCTGTGTTGCATTCAACACAATAAACTGCTGATAGATGCAACCAAGTGGCAATTCGTCTAAGTAAAAAATGAAAAAAATATCCGCAGATTCTGCAAAGCCACCTGATCATTTCTGATAATTTCCGTGCAGAGTGATATTAGGCTATAATTTCTACTATTTTTGGAAGAGTCTCCCCTTAAAGGTCCAGGCCGACCAGGCCCTAACGTTACGTGCCTGGTGCAAGCGTGCCTATTAAGCGCAACGTGGTATATCCTTCGGATTTGGCGAACTAAAGACGGGATAGGCAGGTTTGTTTTTAAGATAAACGTGCATTTTCTTTGTATATCTATATTTATTCTGTCAAAATAATTACATTATTTTATCTAATTATACATAAATATAAATGGCATCAAAACCACAACTTTTAGCTTATTAGACATACCTTTATAACTCACGTGAATTTTATATGTCTTGCAGTGTTATTGTGAAAGTGCAACCAGTCGTAAGAGATCAATTGCATTAAAAAGAGACAAAACCACAACTTTTAGCTTATTGGATATACCGTTATAGCTCACACGAATTTTATATGTCTAGCAGTGTTACTGTGAAAGCGCCACCAGTAGTAAGAGATAAATTGCATCAACAAGAGACAAAACCACAACATTTATCTTACTGGACATACCATTATAACTCACGTGAATTTGATATTTCTTACATTATTATTGTAAAAGCGCAACCAGTTTTAAGAGATCAATTGTATTACACATTATTTTACAGCGAAAATCTACAAAATAAACATCATGTACACTCAACATTTAGCACACCCTTATATTATATGTATCGTATGCCTGAATTAAATTTATCTTTATCATTAAGAAAACAATGAGTGACTTGAAACCATCTTTATCTACCTGTTATTATGAAAATGACACTTATGAATGCTTATTACTCTTACTTCAGCTCTTCCTCTGTTACTGTGGTTATGCGTGGTTTCATAGCTTCCCACAATTCTTGCACCGGAACATCATTAACTGGTTGTACCTATTGATTCTCAACCCTCATTGTCTGTTTAACAGTTGATGAGCACTTGAATTCTTCAGCGTAGTCAAGTCAATTGGAGGCCTTCTTCGGGATTTTTCTGAATTTTTGAGGTCCAAGCAGACCTGAGCAAGAACTAGAGGATAGTTAGATTGTAAATCTGCCGCCAGGAAATTATCAAAGGATATGACAATATTTATGTGCCATCCTCTACAGTAATGAAGTCAGTTTGGATTTTCACAATGTTTCTTGAGCCATATGCAGGGGACTTCCATGCATAAAGTCTGCTTCTCTTTGTGTGTATAAAAGAGAGAGCATAAGTTTGAAAGTGTGAAATGTTACACACCAATTTGGATAGATCAGGAACCGACACTGCGTATTATTACCAATGATTTGCGTCAATAGTCGGTCTACATATTTATAGAACTGCTCTGGAACCTCTTCATCAAGAGTTGAGGTTGAAGATATACCTGGATTAACGTAAATCTGACCGGACAGGCCTACACCTAGAGCATAGTCAGTCGGTTAGATACTGGACTGAATTCTAATTACATAGCAGGGCCACTCCACTGCGTTGATATCCACTGTCATTCCCTACGTAACATAATGTATGTCTGCCCACTGTAGACTTCCGAATCTGTAGCTATCGCATCTCACTTATAACGGGAATTCTTTTCATTCTCTTCGTTACTTGGGTAGTATTGTGTAGTCAACCCGCTTCATACACACTACACACATTTAATTTTAATTCATATATGTCAAAATTATATGTATTCCCATCTTTCAGAGAGAAAGTATATATGTCCGCTTCATTATAAGGGTTTCATTGCGACTTTTGAAATTTTCACCTGGCCTATTATTCATAGGCAGGGCATATCTTAGGAACTCGGATAACGGGCGTTACAAGACATTCTCTTGACATTATTATTAACAGGGAGGATGTCCCTGAGTAACTGTAATAAGTGATTTTGTTAAGACTGACAATGTTGGAAAATGTTCTGAGTTTTGAATTTAATGGAATATGAAACTGAATTACATAATTAAAGTGTGATATGTAGTATACTTAAATGTTTGTAAGCATTAAACAACCTCATTTTGTATGTTTCTTCTAGCTAGAGTTTATATAATTGAAAAATCACGCATGTCCAGTATTTTTCAGTCCCTGTATCACTCATTTTCGAATTTTTTTCCAGAAATGATCAGAACTATTACAAAAACCAGACACAAATTCCAAACATTAAAAGCTGTAGGCAGTTAATTCCACTTTTTTTAAACTAGTAGTAGTGGACATGAGTGCTATCTCAAATAACCGATTCATGAATAGTAATTGTGCGTAAGAGTCTAAGAATCCCTGTCCCACTGAAAGGGCACATGTACTCGGACTTTTTGATTTCAAAGTCATTGTCATAATGCTCCTAGGATAAGTTAGTGCTGTGGTTCATCTGTTACATCTGTATCGCTGTTAAATGCCTTTCTTGTTGGTTCTCCAGCGCCATTTAATGTCTAAATTGTAGGCAAGTGGTCACTAATAATAGTTGTTGGAAAACATCCTGCCGTTTACCAAACTCTGTTATCGAGGAGGTCTCCAAGATGCTTGCCCAATGAACTCACGGCATAAAACGCGTAACCTTTACTCGTATTAATCCCATATAGGCTACTGGGTTGCCTCTTCCACCTGCTGTACTGTACCAAAGTCCATCGTCTCCATCGTACTTACCGTTGAAAACTTCACTCGTTACCTTGAGCTTGGGCCATTCGCATGAATGACCCCTGGAGAGAGGGAGTCCGAGCATTAGTTACACTCTAATTAAAAAAACAGCAAAATGAACAATTATCCACCCTTAAGTAACCACATATTCCTTATTTTGCCGGCAATTATCGCTATAAAGGTCATCACATACCCTAATAAAATTCACTGATAACGAACAGCTCTAATAGATCCCTGTCCCATGCAATATTATCAAAATAGTTAATTTCCTTGATATCAAAAAACGAAGTTGGCCATGCTGTTTTAAGGATGGTTCTGAGATTACGATAGTTTCCCTCTCACAAACGACTGGTGCTAGGGATAACCCCTACCTTCTCTTCATCCAGGGGTTCCCTGATTGAGCTTGGTGGAAACACACCCTGGTTTTGCGCTTGACATTCCACCCTTTGAGCTCCAGCGTAATTGTTTAGAGATAGATAAATGCGCACTCTCTTGATACCTAGTCCTTGCTTCATGCCCCTGTCGGTTACACTGTGAAATATTGAGGCACTGCGTCAAATTATTTTACATGGTGTAGGTAAAACTTTTCTTTAATTTATCAGAGGTATGTCTGGGGTCGCAATAATTGCACAGGTTCACGTCGGATGTCTGCTGGGGTTTAAATCCCGCATTTCCTTTCGAATTCAACATGGCTTACCCGGTAAAACTAACACCCTAATGTATACAGAAGATTAACAATCTGCGTTTCGAAGGTGATACCACCCTGCATGCCAGTTATCGACACGGGTTGAAATAGGATGAGGGATGTTTAGTCTAACAGAAACAAGGTCAATTAATTTAAAAGTACAAAAAAATGTGTCACATCTCTGCTACCACATGGTGATCGTGAGAGGTGAAGTTTGGCCACTGTCAAATACGCTATTTAAGTATGATGAAGTAGACACATTTATTCATCTGAATTCTAAGGGTCAATATTTCTAGATATTCCACTGTTGAATTTCGCCCTAGTTTAGTGCTGTGTGAGAGAAACGACAGCAAAACTACCAGCAATATGCAAGAACCGATCAATAAATAAAGCCACAGACTTCAAGTTGTTGAAAATTGTCTTCCCATTTCATTTATTACCGGTACTAAAGAATAGCGTTGATCACAACTGCTTCAACATTCGTTTTCCTTAACACGAATACCAAATGGGCGTAAGTATTTTTGAAAAGACAACACACTCGAAACTTTGCTTGAGTGCCAGTCCACATAACTAATCATTCATCATTGGTCGTTTTTCACATTGCTGAGCGTCGAGACCTCATAACTCTATCATTCTTACGTTGCAGCCTTCACAGGATGCCCTCATCCAGAGCGGTTTTCATCTTTCCTTAACATGATCTGAAGAGGCAGGCCAGTGATCTTCTTCGCCTGATCTAAGCAACTACTTGCTGTTCTTACTCGTGGTCTACTGCCTTCAACTTTGCCTTGCAAAGTGGTCTTTTCCAAGTTATCTCATTCTCTTCTGAAAATATGGCCGAGGAACTGGAGGTAACACTCACTCACACGGGATGATAGAAGTTTCTTGATGCTCAGTTCATTCAGAATGGAAACATTGGTTCATCTTTCCGTCCAGGATACAGGCAGCGTTCTCCGACAATATCATATCTCAAAGGCATCAATTTGACTTTTGCCTCTAGCATTTTCGGTCCAGGTCGCACAGCCGTACAAAAAGTCTGAGAACACTAGTGATTCCACCAAGCGTATCTTCGTAGCTTTTGATATTGCCTGGTTCTATCAGATGTTGCAGAACGATCGAGAACAATCCATCATTTGATCTCTATTTCACAGCTTCCCGTTTCATTGATAAATAATAATACTGACCGAATATGATTTAGCCTGGCACTTTGAATTGCTATTTTGAACACTTCTCTCCAATTAAAATAAATGAGTATAACACTCTGATTATGAATATGACATAATTTATGAGTCTCATTTTAACTTCATAAATAAACAATTGACAATAATTATCAAGGTCAATAATCAGCTACTCTGACAATATTCAAGTTATGAGACAACTTGAACACTTTTCAAAGGAGATCGGGTTTTTCAAAATATCAGCAACCTGATCTTTGTTATGTAATTAGGGAACATCGATGGGTCTTTTGCTCACAAAATCATGAATGTACTCTACATCCTAATGCGTAAATCTTCGTTGTTCGCGGTCCCTTGTCAGTTAACAAATTCGCCAACCACGCATGTCACTTGCACCTGTGGCCAGGGCAAAGGCAGTGAAACGCAGCTCTATTGCCTTGTTGTCCAGCTGACTGTATTTTCACATAACATTTGGCGGAATCGAGTGGTCGACTTTTGATCTTCACCGCTGGCGAAATTAGCATCTACGTAACACAAAAACATTTCTCCTCGCGTTATATTGCATAACATAATACACTTTTAATTTAGTGCATGATTAATTTCAGTACTTTCCACCGTAATAATAATAATAATAATAATAATAATAATAATAATAATAATAATAATAATCGTATGGCCTCAGCTACCGTTTGCAGACATTTCGATTTGACGCCATCTGGCTGTCTGCTCGTCAATTTCGACGTTCCGGTTTACTCTGTCTGCCATCTAGCGGACCTAGAGTAAACCAGATCTCTCTTGGGCGTCTATGGCTGAGATTTAATTAGTTTTGTCGGGTAAATACAAATGTATCACCAGAGTTCTTTTACATGCCGATATCGTACGACATGGAGTGTCGAATGGACTTTTTTCCGCCCTTCAAAAATCCGACTACCTCTGCCGGGTTTGAACCAGCTATCTTGGGATCCGGAGGCCAACACTCTACCACGGATCCACAGAGGCAGCCACTTTCCACCGTAAAATAGTAGGTTTACTTTAACACCGACTAAAAGAATTCGCTACAACAATTATATCTGATCTAGCTGTGAGCATGAGCATCACTTAACCCAACATTTGACGATAGGGCATGAACTCGTCAATGGTTTCTTGAGTATGTAACATTCCTTAAAATATCTACATTTTACCTCATTTACCTTTGTCGTCAACTTCAGCATCGCCGCCATACTACCAACACCTTGCACCACTGCCTGTCATATTACTGAACGCCACATGCCTCTGTCTCTTCGCCCACCACGTTATCGTCACGTCACGTCACGAATACGTAATTTTCCGCCGACTTTCTCGAATATATTCGTATGCCTCCAGAAGCTTCCACATGCCATATATATATATGCTGAGAATTGCCGTCTCTTCCTCAGTTCAGTCTTGACAGTGGTGTGTGTGGCGGGCTCAACGTCTAGCCGTGCTGCGTGCTGAGCGTACCTTATTTTCATCCTCCACCCAGGACTTATTTGGAGATATTTGATTATTTCTTAGGACTTACTTTCCCAGATCTTTTCTGGATCTGGCGCTTCTCGCCATCCCTAGTTATCTCTATGTTCCACCTATCTCCGAAAAGATAGCTGGTTTGGGACGTGCCGATACCGGTGCGCTATTCCGCGCTCCTTTGTTGGTCTGTAGTGTGTCTAGACTGTTGTGTATTATGTATTTTTAAGCCAGTTATTTGGTTTGGTATAAGTTTAGTTTTTAGTGAGCAGTAAGTACGGGCGTTTGGCCACCCATCCAGTGAGTGACCAAGCCCAATGTAGCTTAATGTAAATGTTCAATGTTTGTACGGCATTAATTGTGTTTGATCAGTATGTATGTGTATGTGAGTGTTGAATATAAGTGTGTTTGTGCATACGTGTGTGAGTGACTAAGGGGTCATTTTTTTCGGTTGAGTTGACTGACACAGCGATTTACGTGTTTATCGTTGGTGGTAGTCCTGAGTGGTCATCTATCCAGGCACTGACCACGCACGTTTGCGTTCGGGAGTTTGAAGTGGGACTAAACCGACATTGTAGTGCAGTGACAGACACACAGTGAACTTCGCGCTAACTTTAGTGTGAGTGTGCGATGTTAATTTCAGTATGTAGCATCGTTAATGAGCAGCATTTAGCGAGTGCACTGCCTCGTCTCCGAGTACCAGTGCTTCATCTTGTGGATGTTTAATGTTGTTTAAGAAGGCCTTACGTGCAGTTTAGGAAGTGAGGATTTTCTTGTTGTTTTTGGGGGTCTTGGGGGGGGGGGTTATATCTGTGTGTGGGGGGGGGGATGGTCTGATTAGGTTTATCAGGTTCTCGGATACTCGATCCACCGACGGGGCCCTGAGTTTAGATGGACTTGGTGTTGAAGTGGATTAAGGATGGGCAGTGGATATTTTTGTTGGGCGTGTTGATGGGGGGCCGGGGGGAGTAAAGAATTGTGGGTGGGTTTGTTTGGGTGATTGTTGTTGTGGGTGGTGTTAGATGTGAGTTTTGGTGTAGTATTTGCTTCATAGCTCTCTTGAAATATGGGCAGCCAGGAAAAGATGCTGCGTGATTGCCATGGCAATTCACGCATATCGCCTGGTCCCGTGGTACCTTGCGTTCGGGGTGGTGGTGTGGGCCACCACACCTCTTGCTGTGGGTGTTATATTTACAACTGGCAGCGTAGTGGTTGACTTGGAGGCATTTGTAGCATAGTATTGTAAGTGAGGGGTGTGGTGGACGAGGTTGAGATTTGGTTTTGAGACGTGGTGTGGGAAGAAGTGGTGGTTTTGTGTTTCTTCTCTGTTTTGGTTGTTTTTACTTTCTGGGTGGGTTATTTTTTATTGTGGTCTGTGAAGTTTGTGACTGGGTAGTGGTATAGATTGATTGAGTCGTTTTATTGATAGACAGAGGGGGACGGGGAAGGGATGGTAATGGTTTGAGTATGGATGTCGGAGACTGAGGGATAGATTTACTCTTATTTGTCTTGGGTGTCTGGGGTTGTTTGGGATTCTTGTTGCTTGGTGGATGGAGTAATTTTGTGTGGTAAAACTTGTGGTAGGGTGGGACGGGGATTGGTTTGGATTTCTGTTGTCTTCAGTTTTCTACTAATAGTGGTAGCTTGACAGCAGGCGTCCTGTATTTTTTTGGCGTGCTTGATGTTCTTGGTAGCGTAGTTTGTAGTTGTTTGGGTCTCGGCTACCACTGATGAAAGTTTGGTTTGAGATGTGGATGTGGAGAGGGTTTGGGTTGCTTGGTTTGTGGTTTTGGTGATAGGATGATTTGCTGATTGACATCGTTATTGAGCGGGTTGGTGATTATTGGGGTGGGGATATGTGTGTGTTCAAGTGCATCAAGAATGTAGTGGATAGAATTATTGCAGAGGATGTAACGAACAATAGGTTATTATGTGACTTTTCAATGACAGCTATGTGGTTGGAGAAGATTGGCATAAGGGTGCTGATGATGGTTTTCCATGTCATAGGGGCCTGGTCTGTATTTGCGAGATTTAATATCACCACCTTACATTTGTGAGAGACTGGGAAGTTGGTGTTCCCACGAACACAGAAGAGAGGGTCTGTATAGTCAACTTCTTCGTCGTTGCCTTCTGCTTCTTTTTCTGAGCTGCTGCTGTCATCTGTTTCTTTTGGGGTTGATTGGATGAGTGGTTGGGCGAAGAGTAGTGTGGGGAGGTAGGGGAGTAGGGTGAGGAGTGGTAGCGTTTTGGGCTCGAGGTGGAATGAGGCATTTGTGATGGTGGTCTGAGCATGAGTTGATTTAGAGGGCTAAATGATGTTTCAGGGAAGGACTTTATTTCTGATTGCCAGGTTTGTAGACTGGCTGCCGATTCAGTTTGCCAGTCTTGTAGTTGGCTCATTGTGTGTAAGTGAGTGCAAGGTAAGGTGAAGCACTGGTTGGGTCTGGTCAAATTTGTATGAAGACCGGCGTAGTTTGGCGCTCACTTAGTGGGCACGGTCGAAACAGGTGTAGATTTTCCGTGTCGCAACGGGACAAGCTTCGAGCCAATGACCACACTGAGGGCTACTGACAAATTGCTGGAGTGCCTGCGATGAACTTGGTTCTACCTGATCCGTGGCTGGCAGTTAGTGATTGTTGAATTTGAACAGGCTGTGAGGCGACTGGCCTGTATTAGCGAGCTAGGAGCTCTCGGGTAGCTGGCAGGCTGGCGTAGTACTACGTAATGTACAGATGGTCTGGTAGTTGTCGGCGTTGTAGCCAGCGATCAGGGAGCTAATCTCTTGTCTGACGGCCCTTGGTGCTTGTAGGTGTCCTCCGTACGAGCACTCAGTCGATTGCGTAGAGTGCTGTAGTACCAGTGCTGCGTTTCTCATTTTTTTGTTTTCATTCCCCGCCCGAAGGTCGGGGCGGGCCCCTCAAAGCCTAACGCACTCTCTCGCGCCGAGAGGAGGGAAAAGAATTAGGAGGTGTGATAGAAGAAGAAGATGGGTATAGCGATTTGGAAAGTCATGGTGAAGTAACGGTGGGTCTTCTTAGCTGCGGAGATGGGAATGATAGGAGCTGTGCACTAGGAGTGAAGTTTAAATGAATGTAGCAGGGTGGAGATGGAGTGTAAGGAGTTGCAGAATTGTTGTGAGATTGTTGAGGTAAGTGATGAGGAGTCGGATGATATCTAGCGTTGAAGCCGGTTGGGGAAAGAAACTAGGTGGGGGAAAGGCGTGGGCAGACGGGTGTACTAAGTTGAAAAGTAGGGGATGGCTGGGGGCGGCGATATGGTGGGTTGAAATGTTGGCGAATAGGTTGAGGCGGGGAGAGAGAGGGCTCAAATTTATGACGATGGCGATTGATGTAGGCTCCATTGGCAATACGTCGTGGACATCTTCAGCAGTTTGAAGGTGGACGCGGATCATATACGTCGGGCCAGAGGAGTTCTTGATCCGAAAGACGCGACGGACTGGGACGCCTTCGGCTTGAAGTTGCTGGAGAATCGTTCGGGCTGAGAGAGCAAGATCCACTTCGCGGATCACACAATTGTACATGGTGTGACAGGTCGATGTATACTGCATGAATGTTGGTGCGGCGGAGGCTGCTGTGTCGGCAGCGTGCGTAGGTAATGGTGAAAAAGGCAGTGCTGCAGCTGTACACTGAGATTTCTCAGTGGACTGGTGTGGGGGTTGAGGTCCTTCCGTGGCACGGCAGAGAGGGAGAGAAGAAGTCACGAGAGGAGAAGGATGGCATGTTACAACAGTTGTGACCGGAAAAGAAGGATAGAGATTGATGAATGGCATGGTGGTCGTTGTGACGTTATTGGTGATCGGCGGGAAGCTAATTTATAGACGGTGAGACACCCGGCCGAGCAAATATTATGAGGAGGTGCGACGGAGTTGGATGCAATCCAAATCGGAGATGTCCGCTCTCCGTATACGATTTGAAGGGAAACCAGATCTGTTCTCTTCTCTTTTACTTTCTCTCGTTTTCATTCCCCGCTCGAAGGGCCGGGCGGGCCCCCTAGAGATTGACGCTCTCTCTCGGGCCTGGATATGTGAAGAGAGCAGTACGGTGTGGCTGAATGAAGAGGATGGGCAAAGCGGTGTGGATATTTATTGAGAAGTGAAGATGGGGTCTCTTGGCTATGGAGATGGGAATAAATGGACTTTTACGCGGGAGTGCTTAAATGGAAGTTGAGGGGAAGGGTGAGGTGGGGAAGTGTGGAAGCGATGTGATACAGTATAGTTGTGAGGTGTCGGAGATGTTCGAGTGTTGGCGGCGGTGGGAAGGATATATTAATTGGGGGAGAAGGTGCACGGACGTTGTGGGGTTTTTAAAAAGGAGGATGATCAGGCCGGGTGCGGCGACGTGGTGTGGTGAGGGGATGTCTAGTTTGTGGAGGGGAAAGAGAGGGTTCAACGTTACGGAGACGACCGTAGATGGGGGCACCATTGGGAATGAGATGGTCGACGGCTGCTGCAGTGGGTAGCTTGAGGCGTACTAAGTATGTTGGGCCAGTGGAGTTGAAGATGCGAAACGCCCTCCGGACTGGTATTGCGTGAAGGCGTAGCTGACGTTGGACTTCTGTTATGGAGGTGAGTGGGTCGACGCTGCGAACGACGCAACTGAAGAATGTGTTGGTATCTGATGGTGATTTATGAGATGCTGGATCACGGTCGGCCAATGCTGATGCGGCTGGAATAGACGATGTCGTTGTTGGTGGCTGTGCAGACGAAGAAACAGGTGGTGAACGACTGTGCAGAAAGCGAGGAGGTGGTACACTGATCTGAGGAAAAGGATGGGAAGACGTAATAGTCGTCATAGGGTGGGAGGAAAAGGTGAGGGCGGAAGTCGTTGTGGTGGTAGTGTTCGGAGTCATGGTTTAGGTATCAGAAGGCTAACTTCCAACTAGGAGTCGGCCGATATGTTGATTCAGGTCGGCGGGAGCTGTTATTAGAGATGTGAAGCCAGCCGGCCGACCAAAAAACACTGGTGATGCTGCTGCGAAGATATGTCCACGTACAGCAAGGTTTTTCACCGTTCTCTTCTCTTTTTTCTTTTTACTGTTTTCATTTCTCACTCTGAAGGGGTAGGGCGGGCCACCTAAAGGGTAACGCCATTTCTCTGGCCAGCAGATTAGACGGGGTTGGGAAGAAGTGAAAAAATGGGGGAGATGGGTAAAAATTGATTTAATTAGGAGATGTGTAAGCGGGGTGTAGTTTTATATAGCGCTGTATTGACAGAATTACGAATACAACTGCTTTATAACTGAGATATAATTTATAATTTTGTGTGGCTATTTCTAGTCGGGTGCAGCCCTTGTAAGGCAGACCCTCCGAATACAGTGGGCGGCATATCCCATATGTAGGTAACTGCGTGTTATTGTAGTGGGGGATAGTGTTATGTGTGGTGTGTGAGTTGCAGGGATTTGGGGGAGAGCACAAACCTCCAGCCCCCGAGCCAATGCAATTAACCAATGAAATTTAAAATCCCCGACCCGGTCGGGAATTGAACCCGGGACCCTCTGATCCGAAGGCCAGTACGCTGACCATTCAGCAACGAGTCGGACTATAACTGAGATGAAAAGAAGGGAGGGTTTAAGCTAGGTTGTAAGGGATAAGGTGGATGGCAAAGGAGGAAAAGTTGACAAGTGATGTGAGGAGAAGGCGGAGGATATCAAAAGTAGATGGTGGTAGTGAAATGTAACTGGGTTGGGATGGGGATGGATAAGGTCGGAGAGGTTGACCAGGTGGGTGGGGAGTTAGGGCAGGCCGGGGACGGCGACGAGATGTGGCAGGGTTGGTCGACGATTGCGGAGGAGAACGTGACTGTTCAACCCGGTGGTGGCGGCCGTCGAGCTGTATTACGTGGTTGATAAGTTGTTGAACATCTTCGAGTGTAGGAAGTTGGAGTCTCATGAGATACGTGGGTCCATCTTCATTGACAATCCGGAACGCTGGGCGAACGGGTAATCGTGCTTGCCGAATTTCATGGGCGATGGCTGCAGGTGATATGTTAGGGTCCACACCGCGAACGACGCAGCTGTTGGTAGTAGAGCGGTCGGACGGCTGCGATAACGATGGTGGATGTTCCGTAGCTGCAGGCGTGTCGTTTTCAGGTCGCTCGGCAGGTAGCTGAAGTAATGTGGTCAAGGGACGTAGTTGATCAGGCTGGGCGGATGGGATTATTAGATGGCATGATGGGTAGGGGATGCGACATAACTGAAGTGGTTATGGGAATGTTGGTTGAGGTGTGAGTAGAAGTGGTAGTAGGAGTAGTGGTGTGACCAGGGGTGGTGTAACTAGAGGAGAAAGGATGGGCTAATGTTGGAGGGGGCGTGGTTGCTGCAGGCGATTCGGCGGTAACAGGCGTATCGGGTGTGGTGAGAAGTATCTGAGCCATGATGTTCGGAGGAGTAGCTTCGACGCGATGGAGGCGGCCGTGGATACACGCCCCGTTGTCTAGAAGGTCGAAGTAGGCATCTGAAGAAGAAGTAGGGAGTTATAGAAGAACATCAGGCGATGGTACCGGGCCGGTGTAGAGTTTGGAAGCAGAATGGATGCATGCCGGGCGAAGTTCCGTGAGGATGTCTTCATCGGTGATAGCAAGGTTAACATCACGAACCAGGAGAGTGTACATGTTGGGGAAGCCAACTTCCAGTTTGGTGTCTGGCCAATATACTTGATTGAGGTCGGATGGATGCGAATTAAAGGTGTGGCGTCACCCGGTCGAAGAAAAGAGGCGTTGCTTGGGAGTAGTGTATAGTCCTCAGCAGAGATCCCGTGCCTTCTCTTCTCTGTTCAATCCATCATACATTCTCGTAATTTTGTGCATTGGGCAGGAGTGCAATGCCTGTTTAGTTTTGGATTGAAACATCACGGTGTCTGTTGGAACATTAAGTGCAATATTCTCCGTCAGTGCGTTACAGACTATTTTCTTATGTGGTGATACGTTTCTAAACATTCCGTCCTTTTATTTGCTCGGCGAGGTCCCGTTTCCCATCCCTGACTGCGACCTCCCTTTCCCCAATATAGGGTTCTTATTCTTTCTAGGTGCTTTATATTATGTAATTGTACGTGGGTATCTCATTTTATCTGAAATGTCTTTATTGTATTCAAAGTTTTGTGGCCAGTTCAAGTTATTGACTCTTTATAATTTTCTCAAAACTTAATTGAGATTCTTATTGCTACGCAAGTATCATTATAAGCCCCTTTATTTGCCTGTAATTTAATTATTCAAAGTATAATTGTTATAAATCTTGTTATCGATTCTTTTCACATCCTAATTTTGAATACTTCGGGTTTTTACACCCTTCCTGAACTCTGCTTATTGATACTTCTTCTTCTTCATGCCTACTTTCTTGTTACTCTAAACTATGGTAATATTTTAATAATATATCTGAATTCTACCTATTTGAATCTTATATTACGTCACAAACCATTAGCTCAGCTAACCCCGACAATCACCACCAAAAGTACTATCCATGTCTGTCCACTAAGCCTTTCACAGGGTTACAATCTTTTATCTTGAAATGTTACAATTTTTTTGATCCATAATCATTTCTTCTCAGATCTAACGAAGTCGATTCCCATCCCGGGAGAATGCACATCGAAATTACTTGAAATTATCTATGTGTTCCTGCTTTATATTTCCTAGATTCCTGCTTGATTTTTCCCGGTAGACATCACTTCAGTGAAAATTGTAATTTTCATACCGTATTTGTTGCAGCACTTCAAATGCTCCAAGATATGACACTGTAGGCCATAAGTTCAGTTTAGCATTTATAATAAGGCATCGATATATTCCGAAGGAACTCGAGAAATTTCTGCCCTCAGCTGAAAATGTATAGGATATGAAAGTGATAATCTAACACACCTTGCTTGTGTCTGTTGCGCGACATTGCTTGCTGTGTAGTTTGAAGGAAAGCAGTTCGCAGAGAACAGTAATGAAGCTACTGATAAGACCTGTCAGTATTATAACAAAGGCAACCTGTATATCATGCAAACTTAAAGTTTTAATTTCAGTTACATCACGATATTTGAGAAGTTCGTGCCGTGTAAAACCAACGTGATGTGGCAGCTTTGCCACGAAGATACTTTCCCAGTAATACATTATCCCGGATTCATATAGAGAATATATGATAGTATTGAAACTTTTCTCGTAGGGTGATCCTCTTCTCACAAAATGTGCTTTGAGAGAAGTGTAGAAGATATCATTTATTAAATGCACATTTCTAAGTGCCCGACTATGGAATGGTTTGTATATTTTACTGCCTGTAAAGGCCGTGACTAAACTAACATTTCGGTAACGATTCATGTTTAAAATAACTTGTCTCTCATCAATTGTTGTTGTGAATTTTATTTTATTAACTATTCGAAGGATTCTATCCGATTCTATGTGAAATAACGTGGGGTTTGTTTTGGAAATAATTTGGAGACCGGAAGCATCTAGTTGCTCGGAATTATCTATCTGTACTTCACGGCGAGGATGCACAATTAGGTCAAACATCGCTCCCAGAAAGGCATTGAGAAGGATGACGCTGAAAGTCATGATCAAAATTGACAGTAGAGTTCTCTGTATATTGGACTGGAATATATTAATCCTAGACCAGGCTATTCCAAAACATATGCAGGTAACATCCTTCAAAATCATAAAAAATGAGTCTTGACAAGAGTGTTTGGAACACTTGCACAACACGTACCATGAAATGACGGAACAAATAAATGTAAAACTCAGCATCAACCATGCTTGCCACGTGAATGTTCGGAAGATGATGGTAACAGGAGAAAGAATCTGTGCTTTTGGTACGATTGCAGAGACCCAAAATAATTCCACGGGTGGCAAGAGAGTATAGTACTTGAAAGTGTAGTTATTTGCGCTTACCTTCAGTAGAACGAGATCTGATCTCCTGATTATCACATCCCATATAGATCGTTGAATGCTATTGGAAAGGGGAGCTGGATATCTGGTTTTATCATTAATGTTATTCGGTCGAAAAGTGAAGTTCATTTTCTCACATAAAACAAGTAACATACGAATGTCCCTACCAATCAGTTCTCTTCCACTGCGATCACGCGCATAGAAATTACTAACTCTACTGGTGTCGAAGTTTACTGTGAGTACATATCCGTTAAGGTTCTTGACCCTGTTCTCAACCAACTGCGATGAAATCAGGAATTTATTGTGTACCTCTAGATGATCACTTTCAGAAACGAAAGGGTTCAGTGTGATGAAACTTGTGTCAGTTTGAGTGCGTCCATCAAGAGGTTCGTCCACCAGTATGACTTTAACTAACTCACATTTCCTCCATATTTGTCTTAGAAGCAGGAGAGGACCAACAGGAGTTCGAAAATATTTTTGACGTTTCCATATGATGAGAAGTCTTGATTCAGGATGAAATGCCAATTCATTTGTCCTTGAAGACAAGTAGTCCAGTTCCGAAGAGTTAATGTATCTTATAGCGTCCTGCAAACTGTTCACTACTAGTAGATGTGCTTGACGTGATTCGTGTCTTGTTATGAGTGGATAATCACTAACTCGAATTGGAATTCCTGACTTGATATGAAGATCTTTCGCAAGCGTAACAACGTAATTTCGAAGTTCATTACTGAAGTTATATCTTCCTGTTAAAATAATATTCAGTGTATCAGCATCCCGAAGCAGCCAATCGGACCAAACAAGAGAATCGTCGAGTGTCAAGCATACTACTGCTGTCTGGAGAACAGTGAGATAGAGTAATGAAATGCTTGAAAGTTTCATTTCTTCGGATTATGATTTTTTATTAATTCTGGAGAATGTAATGAGGCTGTAATTGTTACAGTGCGTTGTAATTCCGACTTCTATTTCGCAGCTTTGAAGGTTAACTATTTGTAGGTACTCTATGTTAAACACATGAACGCTCTTGACCACTTGTCTAAACTTCGACTGTAATACTGTGAAGTAGCCTTGAATGTTTCCGGCAATGATTATAAGAGGGTAAGGCAATCTGTTCCGATGTTGCAATGGCTTTGTAGCGATGATCAATATTACGCTTATTTACTGAATACTTTATAAGCTCTCCAGTGTTTCCCTCATAGAATTCCGTCCATTTAGATGTTTTACAATAACCAGTTTTTTTCAAGAAAGTTACCAAACCAATCTCATCACCATTATTATTCAATATTCAAGGCATATATCGTATCTAATTAAAATGTACTAGAAGTGTCATCGGTGAATTAGCAAATGCATTATTTTCACTAGCATATATAACCCCCCCCCCCATGGCACAACAGCCCTGGAACGGCGACCGCTGCTCAGCCCGAAGGCCTGCAGATTACGAGGTGTCGTGTGCTCAGCACGACGAATCCTCTCGGCCGTTATTCTTGCCTGTAGAGACTGGGGCCGCTATCTCACCGTCAGATAGCTCCTCATTTGTAATCATTTAGGCTGAGTGGACACCGAACCAGCCCTCAGATCCGTTTAAAAATCCCTGCCTGGCCGTAAATCGAACCCGGAGCCTCCGGGTAGGAGGCAGGCACGCTACCCCTACACCACGGGCCGGCCTAGCATAAGTAAGTTTTTAGAAATTATTTAAGTTTCTATAAGTACAAAGTATACAATCGATTATGGACACATTTCTCTTACTAAAACGTTTTTCGGGATAATTGTTTGTCATGTTATTCATTTCCAAAACTACAACAGCTGCTGAGATGGTGACTGGATTTACTGTTAGTGTATTGGGCCTTCGACTCAGAGGGTCATGGGTTGGATTACCGGCTGGGTCCTGGATCTTAACTGTTTACATTTAATGTGTCTCTTTCGAAGACTGGGTGTTTTTGTTTGTGTTAGTACACTTCTCACCATACAACCTGTGGCAATAAAGTTCGGTGAATAGTCCTGTACTATCAACATAGATGAACAATGCACGGCAGGACCTTACTGTCCTTCGAAATAGTCCCCTCCTATAACTAGGCACTGCTCAGATCGGCGATACATGTCCTGGACACTTTGCAAGAAGGCTTCCTTTGGGATGGTGTTCAAAAGCCTCGTCACGTTTCATTGGATATCATTAATATCTTCAAATCTCTTTCCTTTCAAAGCGAGCGGCTCTGACCTTTTACCGACGAGCGGATCCCGGAAACGCCATCCCATGCTTTTCCGTTTCGTTTCAGGGTCGTACCTGAGACACCAGGTTTCATCCTCAGTGATAATACAGTTCAAGAAATTTGGTGTCGCATCCGCCGTTTCGACAAAATACTGTGAAGCCTCTAAACGTGTCCTGCTGCTGATCGTCAGTCGAGTGATGTGGCATAAGACGAGAACACGTTTTCCTCTTCCCTAAATTCTGGGTAACGATTTGTCGCACGGATTCACGGTTAATCTGCAGTTTCTCCGCTGTCATGTTCGTGATTAATGTCCTCACCTTCTCAATGTTTTCGTCACTGACGGCGGTCGCCGGTCTTCCGCTACGTGAGTTGTCAGAAACACTTTCCCGGCCTGCTCGAAAACGGGCGAACCACTAGTACACACACACTTCAAGGACAGTGCTTGATCTTCATAAACACGTACCAGTATTGCATGCACTTCTTTCGGTGTCTTGCCAAGCTTAAAACCAATCTGTACATTGATCTTTTTGTCATTCATGTTCCTGTTCGCAGTTCATAACCAACGCACTAAACACGCACTGTGTCAAACAGATCTTACACTGCACACACACGATGCTCAACTGAACAACATTGTGAGCAGGTGGTCAAAACCTGCTGCTACGCAGGTGCAGCTTTGTTTGTTGCCAGTGTTGCCGGATCGACTGTTCTGACTCCATTCACCGAACTTTATTGTCGAAGGTTGTATAACACACCACAACGAATCACACGACCAATGAAGATAAGCATTAGTGCATATTTCCCTCTACCCAGGTTTTGCGTCATTTAGGACCCTCGCCCATGAAACTGGGCCAAATCCATAACCACTTTCAGACACTAGTAAAGTGATAATAAGGCCGTGGAGAAGAAGTAGTAGCAGTTTAATTCTTGCATGTATTTTCATATATATGTAATGTTACGTCAATAGTGTTCAGTTCATCCGGTCTAGAAAGCCAAAAATAACTGTAGCTATTAGAACCATAACTCAACAAAGTCCGCACATCTGTTTTGACTGGATTCAAGGTCGTTGTGGAATATCTGGAAACGAGAGAGCTGATCTTCTGGCAAAAGCAGCGGCTACATCTAATTTGGAAATTTCTTATGACAAAACGTCACCTAGTTACGCTATGAAATCATAAAGAAGCACGTAATCAATAAGTGGAACAACATTTGGACTTCTCCCACTGGAGGCCAAGTCACCAGAGAAATATTCTTCCCTGAGGTTTTCAACCGCCTGCAAAGTAACGTGTTGGTGTCAAGCTTAGAAGTTACTCAATTTTTGACTGGTCATGGCAAATTTGGTTATTATTTTCATCGATTTGGAATCAACCGTCCTGATGGGTACGTGTATGTTTGCGCATCCTCACAAACAGTGGACCACCTACTGTTCGAATGTGCTGCATTTGAAAGAAGAAGGCATGACGTGAACTCTCATTTGAATTATTGCAACATTGCATTATCAAAACCCCGGTATCACTTGTTTAAGAAGCCGTGCTGTTACAAATATTTTATTAACTTCATCCACTTCATTTTCCGTCGATTAGATACATGAATTAATTTTCATTTTAAAACTGAATATGTATTGTAACTAAGACCCTAGTATACTATGTAAAATAGGGTTCCAAACTGCTTTGGATATTCAATTATAATATAATATAATATAATATAATATAATATAATATAATATAATATAATATAATATAATATAATATAATATAAATAAAGTTTTAGGTGGTCCGCTCTCTGTAATTTCGTTTGTTTTGCACATTTTTCAGATATTTATCCGTTTTAGCCCAACTCAAGACCGAATCCGCTGTTTATATTTTTTGTGTCTGTTTGTTTGTCTGTTTGTCTGTTCCACCATCACGGCAAAACGGCTTGAAAGATTTCCACCAAACTTCATATTTAGAGTATACTCACCCCGAGGAAGGTTTCGATATGCATATCATTTTAACATGCTTGATTAGACGGGGGGTTTATAGGAAAACCAGAACGGTTTTCCTCCATTTTCTCTTATACTATTGGTTTCCTGTAAACCCAGTGGACCGTATGTGAAACGTCTCTTCATTATAAACAACTTTTGTTATGTTCATAATTTACCTTACTATTCAAATGACGGAGAAACTTACTATTTTCTGCGGGGATCATGGTCTGCGTGTGTGACCGACAGACCGACAATGAACGTACAGGTTACCATGGCAACGTCTTTGACTGCTTGCCAGCAGGGAAGTAACGTATTGCCATTTTCCTCATCATGCATTTAAATTCGCAGTTGTTCCTTGGGTAGGAGGCAGGAGAGGCGTCAATCGGCCATGCTGCGGGATATTGGCAGAATATCGTTGGAGTTTATAACCGTCCTCGAATAGCTTATGTAATAACACCATTAGTCATTTTCTTATCTGTTGACCTAATAATGCCTGTGCCTAAATTTCTCCTCTGTTACCTCTTTGTTATATCCATTACTCACACCAGAGTACTTTATTGAGGGACATTTGATTTTCCAATACATTCACTTGGTATTTACATATTTGTCGTCATCCGGCTTTCCTCAGTTTTAATCCATTTTCTATTGATTTCAACTTTCTTTACTGAATTATTTTATTCCTTAACTAGCAAATGTACCCGTGCTTCGCTACGGTATTCTACATTGTATTCGAATTTCGAAGTAAATACTGTACATGGAGTAAGTAAGATTGTTTTAAAATTGCATGTCTCTTAGCGTTATCCGAGAAACAGCATGAGGAGGTCCCCATACGCTGTTTCCTATGTAAAGTGTTTGTTACGGATTTGTGATATAACGGCGGACTCACTTGCCTACTACCATTCACAATCGTGTTGAGATGTTTACATTATAATTGCAAGCCCCATTGCCTACTGCGCGGTTGAGGAGTTTTTATTATACTGGCAGGCAACTACCCTACTAACAGTCGAAATTGAGTTGTGCAGTTATCATTATAATATCAGGTCCTTTTTCCTACTGCCAGCCAGCTTACTGCCAGTCACACCAAGTTAGTGAGTTTCCATCAAAATAGCAGGCCACTATGCCTAATGCCAGTCACATTTTAGATGAGGACATTTGTTTATAATTGCAGGCGCCCTTACCTACTGCCAAACACAATCGGGTAGGGGAGTTTTGAACAAAACTGCATGCTCCCTTGCCTTCTGCAAGTCAAATCGAGAAGTGAACTATTCATTACAAATGGTAGGCCTTCCTTACTACTGCCAGTTATAATATATAATATAATATAATATAATATAATATAATATAATATAATATAATATAATATAATATAATATAATATAATATAATATAATATAATATAATATAATATAATATAATATAATATAATATAATATAATATAATATAATATTGCACCCGTCCCTACGCCTAATTGCTCCGGCATGATATCTACAGGGCGTTAACGGGTTGGAATAAAACAAATAGGCGCTTAACTAGACTAAACTTAAAGGCCTACAGGGTAGGAGACGGATCATACCTAATTACAATGAGAACACATTCGGGTTGAAGTTTAGGTTAATACAAGTGGTTTATTAGGCCTTAATGATGATGATGGTAATGACGCATTTATATACAAATGAATTACATGGATTATTATCAATTGTTGTTGTTTGTTATCGACTTTTAGTCGTATGTGATGGATCCGAGTATTATCTATCGCAGAGCGATCCATTATGACGAGATTCGAACGGGAAAACACTTATCATAGACACTGAGGCTATGTGACATCATTGATCAATAGGATTAACATGCATGCAACGAATCTGAGCAATCCCTATACTAAACACACAACTATTCCCCAACGAAATGCCAAGAACGAACTCATAAAAATGTGGAACAAACGCCCGGGTTTGAACCGACCCTCACTTGTATACAATTCACCACCCCGATGGTCAACACCATCGGCAACTCAATTATAATCACAACAAGATACATAAACCCTTAAAGAACACAAATTATATACAGTAAACACGTGAGACATCCAGCCTTCGGTTGAGCATTGGGGTACCAATGCCGCTGTCGGGAACTGAACTAACACCCCTTGGGATGGAAGTGGGACTCTGAAAACCCTAAGCTAGATTATACTCAAGTGTGTAATGACAGTAAGCTGACAAGTACTGGTAACAATCGCCGTGTCATTTATTAGCGACTACATCATTCTGGCGTGTTGAATATTTCATTATTGGGCGATTCTTCCGCCCTCATTCTCTTCAACTCAAGGCTCCCCCTTACACGAGCGAAAGAGCATACAAAAAAAAAAAAAAACACTTCTCCTCACTAGGTCAACTGCCCCAGCCCCTTTGCACGGCGGGTGGTCAGTGGCCTCGGCCTTCACAGGCATAACGCCCTTTCTTAACAAAACACCCCATCTCGGGGATCGTTCACTAATAAACTGAACTTCATTGTTCATTAAACAAAATTACATCGGCTCTCAATACTTCACTTCAATTCAACACACACATTCGTTTACAATATCATGATCCCGCGACGCGACACCGGTTTCTATGATACCAATACTTGCATGATTACCATAACTACAATTTATTATTATTATTATTATTATTATTATTATTATTATTATTATTATTATTATTATTATTATTATTATTGGGTTCATCATTACACCATCTCCCTACACGACTTACCTGGAAATTAGACCATACTGCATGATCATAATTAACTTCCTCGTAATAACGGTGTAATTAATCCATATCTAAATCGTGGTTTCTGATAAATCATCACGCGGTAATACAATTATGAATTAAATATTCCTCAATTTGCACTTAAATTGTGATAAGCCTGCCAATTAAAATCGTACACTTCCTATCTAAATATATGTCAGTGGAGGCCTGGGTGTCAGTCCCGAAGTCACATCTCGTAGTTCTGGGTGCTCACGGAATAAAATTACACTATTTACCAGCCATGCATTATCATCACTGGACTAACTACCACCTAACTTGAATTACTCTGAATTACTAACAATTAGTCTCCTGACGCATCAATAATTACAAGTTTCCCCAAATAAAATGATTAAGTCAATCTACTACTGCATGCAAACTCATCGTATTACCCCTTTATTTACAATTGATTGCTCAGACGTGTTACTAACTAAATAAAGTAAATAGAAGCTACGTGTATCATGGTAGCACATCTACATTACTGAAGGTACAATCTTTAACATTATAGCGTCAGGTAATGATAACTGTTCCCCGCCCAATCTGATTTCGTCATATTAATTATGATTTATACTCATCTCCATCTCGATGACCCGTTGTCAGCTCAGGGAGTCCATGGCTGGTTTAGTGCTGATCCATAGGCACCAAAGCAGTTACTGGAGGCACCATTCTTCTTTCCAACCGGGAGTCCATTGTTCTAAGTTGACGAAACCGCTGGCAGTATTCCTGAGGCACACAACACGTCACTATTTATTCCAAGATTTGTGTAGTTACATTCAGTGTGAACGTCCAGCCACGATATCGGACCTCACTCCGCAATCCACGATTCAGTATCGGATTCCGCGTACCTTTGTTACTACTCGACACAGTAGCGCCGTAGTAATAATAATAATAATAATATTATTACAAATTATATTTAATGTTCGCGACACGTCCCTGATCTTTAAAGTTTAGACACTAGCATCACGTCTATCCAATCTCTGCAATATTTACGCACAGTACGCGATTTCACTTGTAAATTAAATTGAAATTCACTCAAACAAAAGATCGCTGGAAGCTCGACGGCACGAAGCTTCGCCGTCCGTAAGCCACAAATCCCGACTGACTCTTCTCCCTTTCTGCAGTAGTTTTTACTAGGGAGCGATACCCCTTCCACTAATTTGTGTAGCGCCTATTCCCGGCGTACTCGAGGTAAAATAGTGCGGATGGTCGGTGACCAGTATCTAGTTGGTGCGATTGAGACATAACCACTCAATTATCCTTCGGTGAATCTCTTTAAATTAATTAAAATATGTTCTGCTTCCCCTACCACACGGGGTGAAGTCCCTCCGTCGAGGACGTGTCATGAGACTAACCAGATGGCCCCAGTACTTTTCCACGCAGAAACAACACAGTATTCTTTCTTCTGCTGAAAGTTATCACGGAAGAGGACATTAAACACTCTAAATAAATGTCCCAGTAACATTTATCCCTTTTAAATCGGGAGATGAGCCCTTAATTCGAGTTTTATTAATTTTCTATCTCGTAGGTAATTCAGTTGGCCAGTCCGATTCCAAGATGGCTCCTATATTCCGTTTCGAAAAAGTTAGTTTCCCCTCATTCTGTGAGCCTTGAGGAGGGATGTCTTCTCTCGAGTGATGTCACAGGGAATCCCCATTCGTAACCCCTCCCGGGTCTAAGTTGGCTTGGCTTCATCTGCGGGGCCCCCGCTACACAAAGGATAATACTGCGCAATAAGTCGCAGACAAAGAAATCTCGTAAAATAATTTTAAAATACACAATTTATCTATCTCAATGGTATGAATATTAATTAGTTCCGGTATAACCTCTATTAATGATATGAATATTAATCATTTTCAGCGTTCTTTCCCTTTAATAGCATTGCGTGCGTAATTACGGATATCGATATCAACCTAAGGTCCTTGGATCATGCCCCTGTCGGGTTCATATTCCCCTCTCCCCGAGAAGAAATGGGTACAGGCACTGGACACATTTCGTCGCTAAATATTCAATTGGCAATATCGATTCACAACTGTTTCCAAACCTTTGCTTTCTGGCGAAGTTCCTGGTTCTCTCTTTCCAAATAATATGCTATCTGACGCAATGCTTCTCTGTAGTTCTCCAGGTACTGACATTCTGGACATTCTTCATCCCCAAGATCTCTCTGTGAAAACAAATTCTCCAAATAATTGACTTCTTCGGCTTCCTCATTTGGTCCCGACTCTTCATCTGACACGTCACGTCGATCTTCTTCTCCGTCTTCCTCATCGTCTTCTTCTTCCGTTGCCCCAAGTTCTTCAGCGTTGTCCACGTCTTCTAAGTTACCTCCGGACGTATGGTACAACTTCAGATTTGCTGTCACGTTCGGGTAATTAATGTAATTCATCTGCTGCGCCTGGATGATAATATTTACAAATATTTACATACATAAGATGACCGCCGATAGGTTAGATCTGCCTTCGGTCGTCAGAACATCCTCCTGGGTCCTCTGTACTCTCGTCAGTAACCTTCAGGTTCTTCCGGCTTGAGTCCCCACGTGCTACGAACTCAAGACTTCCACTTCTCCTTGTCAATTGCAACATTGCAAAGTGCTGGTCCTTCTTGCTTTCTCGCTTACGTTTCAATTGCTCTACGTAGCGTTTGGGTTTCAGAACTCGTTCATCTCTGATCTCGTCTCTCCAGTTCACATGCTGTAGCTTCGAACCTCTGATATCCCGACGTCTTCTTCTTAAACATGTCCCTCTTTGACTGGGAAGCCATCCATACTTAATTCGGCGCTGCTTGTTACGTTGTCGTCTCTTATATCGGCTTGACGATCCCTTCCTTTCTGCTCCGTCCTCAGCTGTCATCTCGTCTGCCATATTCTCCATTTTTCCCTTGACGCTCCTCATTTCGTCGTTTACGTGGATATTGTCTCGCGTGATACTGGTCTCAACCTGATCATACCGCTCAACTATTCCCTCGACTTTCCTTTCGCTTACTGCCTCTATCTCTGTTCGTTTTCCTTCTGCCTTATCCTCAAGATTTGTAAACTTATCCTCAGAGTCATTTGTACTGTTCATCACTTCACTACTCACTGGACTATTCTGATCTATTTGCACTTTCGATTTAACTCCGAACCCTTTTAACCTGTCCTGTCTCAGTTCCTCTGTGAGCCTTCTTATACCACTACTTGCTTCCCTCATATCTGCGAACTGCCGGTCCATCACCCCCGTTAGACTGTTCTTCATTTCCTCCCGATGTGCCTTTAATTCGTCCTTGATTTCCTTCCTCATCTCCCTAATCTGCGCACTGTTCTCTTCCATCCTATTTTCGAGTGCCTTAAAGGCGTCCATCAAAGCCCGCATGGCTTCACTATCCATGTCGCTATCCTTTGAGATGACAGGACCCCCCTCGCTAACGTCGGCGTCAACAAACCACAACAATATATAATTATTATTTATTTTGAAAGAAAGGATTCCTCTATCCAAACTTTACGTTTTTCCAGCTTCAAATAATCTTTACTTTAATCATCATTGCAAATTAAGCCTCAAAAACGGCTATCATTGAAGCTGCCTAACCGCCTAACATCATTAAGGTTCATGAAATTTATATAAGAAGGCAACGGGAAATTTCCGAAAATGATTATAATATTAGCCCTCAAATTCAGTTAATACAGTTGCCGGTTGACCTGTAATTCTAAAATCGGGCTCGATTTTAAATACCAACACATGTGGTATAGTGCCAGTAAATCAACCCATGCCCTCAGCATTGAGGTCCTTCAAACACACAAAGTCATCAGAATCTCAAACTGAACCCATGAAATCAACCTACTGCCACTCGAAAAAGAAAAGTAGGCGTGAGGTTACCTCTTCTCATCCACGGTTATACTAACGTAAAATATATTTCCTAATAGCAGGTTGTTTGGTGAAGAAACACGCACCACTGGCTGATATCCGTGAATAAATAGGCACTAAGAAAAAGCCACTATTCACTTCAAACCTCACTTATGGGAAATTCATTTTATAGTTTCCCGGGATTCGAACTAATCCCCTTGAATTTTGGATACGCCCCTGCTGACGCGAATGTCATGGCTCTGCCCATATCATTGGACCATGACTGTGTTCTCATTCATAAAACGATTTAATATTGACATCAAGGTGTCACTTATTCAATCATAATGAACTGGGCCTCCCGTGGAAATGTCAGAAGCAGACATGGGTTACCAAAATAATCGTGCCCACTCCTGGAAGCCGCACAAGTATGCCTTGCCTAATACACAACACAACACGCCCCTATCTTTGCATTAATGGTATGCAATAGGTGGGATAATTATGCGCCTATTAAACATCAAAATACGCCTATTAAACCGTAGAATATGTCCCACCTTGGGCCGTATTTATATAGCCAGACATTGGATGTCATTCTATATGGCGCTAAATTTCCTAAATCTGGGTAGCCCTTATTTACGGACATATCGAGCCCCCACAGTTCACTTACGCCCCCTTTTCGCATCACATTGGACTGATATTTTAGTATGGTGCGCAACGTGTAAATGTCGGGTAATATAAATATACGCGCCTATTTAACATTAGAACACGTCCCACATTGGGCCGCCATTTTAGTATGTGGCGCAACGTGTACAAGTCATGTAGAATAAATATACGCGCCTATTTATATATACGCACCACGGTGGAAGCGCCATTTTAGTATGCACCCGTCCCTACGCCTAATTGCTCCGGCATGATATCTACAGGGCGTTAACGGGTTGGAATAAAACAAATAGGCGCTTAACTAGACTAAACTTAAAGGCCTACAGGGTAGGAGACGGATCATACCTAATTACAATGAGAACACATTCGGGTTGAAGTTTAGGTTAATACAAGTGGTTTATTAGGCCTTAATGATGATGATGGTAATGACGCATTTATATACAAATGAATTACATGGATTATTATCAATTGTTGTTGTTTGTTATCGACTTTTAGTCGTATGTGATGGATCCGAGTATTATCTATCGCAGAGCGATCCATTATGACGAGATTCGAACGGGAAAACACTTATCATAGACACTGAGGCTATGTGACATCATTGATCAATAGGATTAACATGCATGCAACGAATCTGAGCAATCCCTATACTAAACACACAACTATTCCCCAACGAAATGCCAAGAACGAACTCATAAAAATGTGGAACAAACGCCCGGGTTTGAACCGACCCTCACTTGTATACAATTCACCACCCCGATGGTCAACACCATCGGCAACTCAATTATAATCACAACAAGATACATAAACCCTTAAAGAACACAAATTATATACAGTAAACACGTGAGACATCCAGCCTTCGGTTGAGCATTGGGGTACCAATGCCGCTGTCGGGAACTGAACTAACACCCCTTGGGATGGAAGTGGGACTCTGAAAACCCTAAGCTAGATTATACTCAAGTGTGTAATGACAGTAAGCTGACAAGTACTGGTAACAATCGCCGTGTCATTTATTAGCGACTACATCATTCTGGCGTGTTGAATATTTCATTATTGGGCGATTCTTCCGCCCTCATTCTCTTCAACTCAAGGCTCCCCCTTACATGAGCGAAAGAGCATACAAAAAAAAAAACACTTCTCCTCACTAGGTCAACTGCCCCAGCCCCTTTGCACGGCGGGTGGTCAGTGGCCTCGGCCTTCACAGGCATAACGCCCTTTCTTAACAAAACACCCCATCTCGGGGATCGTTCACTAATAAACTGAACTTCATTGTTCATTAAACAAAATCACATCGGCTCTCAATACTTCACTTCAATTCAACACACACATTCGTTTACAATATCATGATCCCGCGACGCGACACCGGTTTCTATGATACCAATACTTGCATGATTACCATAACTACAATTTATTATTATTATTATTATTATTATTATTATTATTATTATTATTATTATTATTATTATTATTATTATTGGGTTCATCATTACACCATCTCCCTACACGACTTACCTGGAAATTAGACCATACTGCATGATCATAATTAACTTCCTCGTAATAACGGTGTAATTAATCCATATCTAAATCGTGGTTTCTGATAAATCATCACGCGGTAATACAATTATGAATTAAATATTCCTCAATTTGCACTTAAATTGTGATAAGCCTGCCAATTAAAATCGTACACTTCCTATCTAAATATATGTCAGTGGAGGCCTGGGTGTCAGTCCCGAAGTCACATCTCGTAGTTCTGGGTGCTCACGGAATAAAATTACACTATTTACCAGCCATGCATTATCATCACTGGACTAACTACCACCTAACTTGAATTACTCTGAATTACTAACAATTAGTCTCCTGACGCATCAATAATTACAAGTTTCCCCAAATAAAATGATTAAGTCAATCTACTACTGCATGCAAACTCATCGTATTACCCCTTTATTTACAATTGATTGCTCAGACGTGTTACTAACTAAATAAAGTAAATAGAAGCTACGTGTATCATGGTAGCACATCTACATTACTGAAGTTACAATCTTTAACATTATAGCGTCAGGTAATGATAACTGTTCCCCGCCCAATCTGATTTCGTCATATTAATTATGATTTATACTCATCTCCATCTCGATGACCCGTTGTCAGCTCAGGGAGTCCATGGCTGGTTTAGTGCTGATCCATAGGCACCAAAGCAGTTACTGGAGGCACCATTCTTCTTTCCAACCGGGAGTCCATTGTTCTAAGTTGACGAAACCGCTGGCAGTATTCCTGAGGCACACAACACGTCACTATTTATTCCAAGATTTGTGTAGTTACATTCAGTGTGAACGTCCAGCCACGATATCGGACCTCACTCCGCAATCCACGATTCAGTATCGGATTCCGCGTACCTTTGTTACTACTCGACACAGTAGCGCCGTAGTAATAATAATAATAATAATATTATTACAAATTATATTTAATGTTCGCGACACGTCCCTGATCTTTAAAGTTTAGACACTAGCATCACGTCTATCCAATCTCTGCAATGTTTACGCACAGTACGCGATTTCACTTGTAAATTAAATTGAAATTCACTCAAACAAAAGATCGCTGGAAGCTCGACGGCACGAAGCTTCGCCGTCCGTAAGCCACAAATCCCGACTGACTCTTCTCCCTTTCTGCAGTAGTTTTTACTAGGGAGCGATACCCCTTCCACTAATTTGTGTAGCGCCTATTCCCGGCGTACTCGAGGTAAAATAGTGCGGATGGTCGGTGACCAGTATCTAGTTGGTGCGATTGAGACATAACCACTCAATTATCCTTCGGTGAATCTCTTTAAATTAATTAAAATATGTTCTGCTTCCCCTACCACACGGGGTGAAGTCCCTCCGTCGAGGACGTGTCATGAGACTAACCAGATGGCCCCAGTACTTTTCCACGCAGAAACAACACAGTATTCTTTCTTCTGCTGAAAGTTATCACGGAAGAGGACATTAAACACTCTAAATAAATGTCCCAGTAACATTTATCCCTTTTAAATCGGGAGATGAGCCCTTAATTCGAGTTTTATTAATTTTCTATCTCGTAGGTAATTCAGTTGGCCAGTCCGATTCCAAGATGGCTCCTATATTCCGTTTCGAAAAAGTTAGTTTCCCCTCATTCTGTGAGCCTTGAGGAGGGATGTCTTCTCTCGAGTGATGTCACAGGGAATCCCCATTCGTAACCCCTCCCGGGTCTAAGTTGGCTTGGCTTCATCTGCGGGGCCCCCGCTACACAAAGGATAATACTGCGCAATAAGTCGCAGACAAAGAAATCTCGTAAAATAATTTTAAAATACACAATTTATCTATCTCAATGGTATGAATATTAATTAGTTCCGGTATAACCTCTATTAATGATATGAATATTAATCATTTTCAGCGTTCTTTCCCTTTAATAGCATTGCGTGCGTAATTACGGATATCGATATCAACCTAAGGTCCTTGGATCATGCCCCTGTCGGGTTCAATATAATATAATATTTTACCGGGAAATACACCTCAACCCCACACATTTAAAACAAGCGCCTTAAGGAACACTATCTATCGAACAAAACGCGAAACTGCTAATGCATAAAGTTGGGACATTGATCAGAAGATGACACTACTGAATAACTGAGTAATATGTTATTTTAAAGTTTTCTAAACTAATTGGATTTATTTGTTTTGTTTGGTGTACTTCAAGAAGTTTGAACTTTTCACCATATGTCTCTAAAAAAAAAAAAAAAGTCATGCACTCTGGTGCAAAGTGGAATTATTAGTGATTGGAAGAAGTTTTGTGTATATAGGTTTTCTCAACTAAATTAACTTTCAAGTTTTTGATTCTTCAAGGTTTGCGACACTTCCTTCTCATCCCGCCAGCTTTGGAGTCTGGCCAATAACAAATTTCTCTAATTATTTTTCAGCCAAACGTTTCTTGTAGGTTTTTGGTTTAGGCATTAAAATGAGAGGGTGTGTACGTATTTAGTCCAGAGCCTTCCCGAACCCTCCCCTCGGGTATAAAAGCTGCAGCTTTTTCAAGCTACCTTGCCTTATAGATCGTCGAGTTATTGAGTGTGTGTGTGTGATAAGACAGGAGGCGGGGTGCCTCATTCTTCGGCAGGCAGAACATCATCCCAGGTAATGGCCACCAGTTTTACATCTCTGTAGCTATCTCCGCAAACTTACCCGAGGGGAAGTTTCTAATTTCTAACTATGTAACCATCCGTTTTCTAAAAAATGTAAACTACTTCTTGCTAATGTAAAATTTTATAAAGACTTAAACTGTATATCGGTATAGAGAGTGCGTTATCCTCTCTAGTTCCCCTTCAATTCATTTTTTGGTGACTAGGATTTTGTAACTGTTTCTCTTCCTGTAAAGCATTAATTAACATTTGTTTCTAGTCACCTCAGTAGTGTGGGATTAGCCTCTGCATCATCGGGCCACAAGCCCAAGTAGGGTTTTAACCTTGTTTTTTTTTTTAGGAGCACAAGTGTACGCCTCCATACATTATTGAATTTGGGCCAGTAATTGTACCTGTTCTTCTTTCTCACGAAGGCCCAGTAGTATGGGTACTAGATACCCCTGTGTTAACTAAATTGTAAATTGGGCCTAGAGAGGCCAGAATTTGTAAGGTTTGTGTAATGTTCCCTTGAGTATTCTGCAAGAGATTGGGAGCCAGCCTACTTGGTAAAATTTGGAAAGCATGTAAGCTCTTTTCTGAGATTTGTGTAATAATGAGTGGCGCCTTTGGAAGGCCGTAAATTGTAACGGTTGGAGCAAAGTGCTCTGGAAAATTATTTGTTAGGAGATATCCCTCCTTATATAACTAAACGCTAGATTAGCGATGTGTATAATTGTAAATTTGGAGCTTGAAGCTCAAAGAACTTGTAAATTATCTATTCTCAGGTTTTCTATTCTGGTATCAAAATTGTCATTGTACCTGATTCCGTGTTCTTTCACAAACTGAAGAGTTTTGTTAACAATTATATTTTCTGAAAGGAAATATAACCTTTATTACAAAGTTTTAAAAGCACCTTTGACTTTCGTAGACGGACCCATTCAGCACGCACCTCCTTTCACCTCTCTGCGTTCCACATATAACCCCGGAACAAATATAATATAATATAATATAATATAATATAATATAATATAATATAATATAATATAATATAATATAATATAATATAATATAATATAATATAATATATAAAGAGGTGAAGTTTGTTTGTATGTAATGGCTAATCTCAGAAACTACTGGACCGATTCTAAAAATTCTTTCAGTAATAGAAAGATACATAATCGCTGAGTGCTATAGGCTATATTTTATTTTCAAAACAATTCGAGGGGGGAGGCGACGTGGGCAGATATGAAAATACTAGGCTAATATAGGCGAAATATCGAATTTTTCGTACAAGGACGAGACAAACCTCAAGCCCCTTGACGCAAAGATCAAAACTCGGTAAGTCCTACGGGCCCAAAAACCATGCTTTAAGACCCTAAAACCAACCGTTATTGAGATATTGGCACCACACTACCCCTGCTCTATGAGGATGGTTGCCCAGTTGTACTTCCTCTTAAAACAATAATCACCACCACCACCCCTGCTCTAGAAATGTACTGCCGTAACCATGGCAACATCAGCTCCAAGTATGCTTACAGCAACGAGATTATCTTATAAATAATGTTGTAGGGGATCCGCTGTCTGTAATTCCTTTTGTTTTGCCAAATTTTCAAATATTTATCCGTTTTAGGTCAACTCAAGACCGAATCAGTGGTTTTTAATTTTCGTGTCTGTTTGTTTGTTTGTTTGTTTGTTTGTTTGTTTGTTTGTTTGTCTGTTCCACCATCACGTCGAAACGGCTGCATAGATCTCAACCAAACTTCATATTTAAAGTATACTCATCCCGGGGAAGGTTTCGATATGCATATCATTTTAAAATCTTTGAAAACACAGGGTTTTTATACGAAAACCACAAAGTTTTTCCTCCATTTTATCTTATACTATTGATTTTCTGTTAACTCTGTGGACTGTATGTAAAAGGTCTCTCCATTATAAACAACTTTTGTTATGTTCATAATTTACCTTACTCTTCAAATGACGGAGAAATTTACTATTTTTCTGCCGATACCATGCTCTGCATTGAGTGACCGACAGGCCGACAACGAATATATGGGTTACATGGCAACGTCTCTGGCTGCTTGCCAGCAGGGAAGTGACGTATTGCCATTTTCCTCATCATTCCTTTAAATTCGTGGTTGTTCCTTGGGTAGAAAGCAAGAGAGTCGTCAATCGGCCATTCTGCGGGATATTGGCGGAATATCATCGGAGGTAATAACCGTCATCGAATAGCTTAAGTAATAACACAAATATTCATCTTCTTATCTGATTGCCTAAGAATCCCTGCGCCTAAATTTCTCTCCGATTACCGCTTTCTTATATCCATAACTCACACCGGCATAATTTATTGAGGAGCATTTGATTTTCCAATACATTCACTTGGTATTTACATATTTGTCGTCATCCGGATGTCCTCAGTTATAATCCATTTTCTATTAATTTCAACTTACTAACTGTATTATTTTCTTCCTTAATTACCACGTTTGTATGCGAGTGCTAATCGAGATTGCTGGACACTCCTTTCTTTGAGGAAATATTCTAAGCTATGCAAATGTATAACTTTTGGCCCAGGAAAATTCCGAAATGTGGATGCAATTTTAACGATGGTGCAGACCTTCGTTTCGGGGTGATTGGTGGCTAATCAGTAAGTCGTATCACAAGTCAGAAAGCAAATGGCGTTTCATTTTGGAGAGATCTACAACTTTTGTCCTATGACTTTTCGTCGTATTTCTATCCCTAATACGTTAAATAAAGCTATATTTCTCGATTTCAAGTTGATTTTGTACTTTTACACGTATATGTTATCATTTGGCACACTTATAGGAAAGGTAGAATCATGACATTCGGCACGCACTTTGACATGACCATTGGCCATGTTATAGCCAAATTTTATGATTCTAGATGTCACATGAGTATCAAAAATATAAAGTAGTATGTGAAAACTGTACAAAATTTCACCCCATTCAATGACTCTAACTCAATCTAACCCATAAATATAGGAGATACGAGAAGATGTCATAGGTCCAACCATGTAGAGCACTGAAAGGGGCGTCTGATGGTGAAGTCCGTTTGTAGATACGTCGTACAGTTTCAAAGCAGTAACTATCGAAATAAAGGTCTGCACTTCTGGAGTATGTCTGTACATTGAAAATTTTGGCGAAATTTCCGTACAGTTGTCCGTTTCAGGTGTAATAATGACCATCTGCATATACTCAGTTTTGGTGTCTGTCTGTCTGTTTGTTTGTTTGTTTGTTTGTCTGTTTGTCTATAACTTGGAAACTACTGGATATATTTCCACCAAACTTGATATTTAAAATCCACCTGTCCTTTGGTAGGTTTTAGGGCAAATGTTGTTTCTAAATCCTGAATTGACTGGGGGATTATACTAAACCGAAACCGTCATTTCGCATTCCCACAAAATATACACAACCAAACTTAATGTAAATATACCTGCCTTAATGGAAATTAATTTCTAAGCCTTTTTCCTCATGTGCATCATTTCAATACGAGGATTAATAAGGGAGATATCATTAACAGACCGTTTTCCGGTACAAGTCCCACCGGACTTAACTCAAGAGCGGGTGCGTGTAAAGCGTATTTTTTACAACTCGAAAACTACTGAAGATATTTGAGTCAAACTTTACATTAACATCCACCTGTCCGACTGTAGGTGTTAATCATCAATAACATTTCATGTTCCCGGAATGGACTGGCGGTTTATAGGGAACCGAAATGGTGATTTTACTCTTACATAATATATACAGTACAAGACCAACCGGACTGGAAATCGACCAAACGTGATGGAATTCCATCTCTAAAACATTTTTTCATGTGCATTTTTTCGACAGGAGGATTAATAAGGGAGATATCATAAACGGTCCGTTTTTCAGGTTAAGTCCAGCGGATATAGCCCAAAAGGTGTTGTACGTGGAGCAGGTTCCTTATCTATCTATGTAAATAAAATCGTAACGACTGTGTGCCTGTAAATTGTCTATTTTGGCGAAATTTTCGTACAGCTACACGTTTAAGGGGTGATAATGACCACCTGCATATTTTTTGGTTTAGTTTCTTGAAAGTCCTAATTTTTACACTCCTCACCGTAAACCCAGATTGCGGCATAATCTGCCAGTCGAAGAAAGATATTGAAATTTGGCAAAATTATACGTTTTAGCCTGTAACGGACGGAAAACTTCCAAGATCTTTAAAATTTTCCCTTTTTATCCCGAAGAATATCGAAACATGGAGGCAATTTTAATGATGGTGAAGACCTTCGGGAAGTATTATCACATAACGGATGGCACAATACCCGTTCAATTTGGAGTGATCTACAACCTTGGTCTTACGACTTTTTCTCGTATTTCTATCCCTTTTACGTTTGATTTTTCTCTATTTCTCGATGTTAAGTAAATTTGGACTTTACTCATACATAATTCATACCTTCCATCACTTATAGGAAAGATAGAATCATCAAACTCTACACGCAAATTGGTCCACCCAGTAGCCATATGTGAGCCAAATGCTATGTATGTAGCTGTCACTTAATTATCCGAAAAGCAATGCAATGCGAGATAATCTTACACAAATTTTACCCTATTCCACGTTTCTAACTCAATCTGACCCATGAATAAATGAGATATCATAAGACCAGCAATTTAGGGCGCTAAATCCGGCGTCTTATGGTACAATCCTTTCTCGAAATGATGTACCGTTTAGCAGCAGTTAATCTGTAAATGAAGGTCTGCAATATTGTAAACAAGCACATACTTTCGTATGTCGAACTATATATATTCACTGATGTCGATTTTGTAGCGATCGAGAAAGGGTGTATCTGCTATTGTAATCAGTACTCCCCACACCGGCTTTGACTGGCAGTAGGAATGGGGTCCGTCTCCAATTTCTGTATAACTGGCATTAATAAGGCAGGCCTACCATTGTAATGAATAATTCACTTCTCGATTTGACTTGCAGAAGGCAAGGGAGCATGCAGTTTTGTTCAAAACTCCCCTTACCCTATTGTATTTGGCTGTAGGCAAGCGTTCCCGCAGTTATAAACAGATGTACCCATCTAAAATGTGACTGGCATTGGGCATACTGGCCTGCTATTTTGACGGAAACTCACCAACTTGGTGTGACTGGCAGTAAGCTGGCTGGCAGTTGGAAAAGGGGCCTGTCATTAAAATGATAACTGCACAACTCAATTTTGACTGGTTGTAGGGAAGATTCCTGCCATTATAATAAAAACCCCTCAATTTGTAATATGTCTGGAAGTAGGAAAGGGGGGCTGCCATTGTAACGGAAACTCCCCAAATAGATTGTGACCGCGCAGTAGGCAATGGGGCCTGCAGTTATAATGTAAACTTCCCAACTCGATTGTGAATGGCAGTAGGCAAGTGAGCCTGTCGTTATCATCACAAATCCGTAACAAACACTTTACATTGGAAACAACGTATGGGGACCTCTCCATGCTGTTTCTCGGATAACGCTAAGAGACATGCTATTTTAAAACAATCTTATTTACTGCATGTACAGTATTTACTTCAATATTCGTATACAATGCAGAATACCGTAGCGAAGCACGGGTAAATTTGCTAGTTTAAGTATATAGGCCTACATTGAATTAGTTGTCGGGAAATACAGCCTATATAAGCCTTTGCGGAGAATAATCCCAACGATTCCGTGAAAGGTTTATAAATAACTAGCTGATATACCCGTGCTTCGCTACGGAATCCTACATTATATACAGAATTCTAGGTTAAGAAGTGTACACTTTGTGAGTATAATGGTATTATATTGCATTTTTTCTTGCTATTTGCTTTACGTCGCACTTCTTTGAGATAATTAGGTTTTCTGAAGACAGAAATGACAAAACAGTATCTTCCTAAGTTGCTTTTGAAGAATTTACTGCGAAGTATCAGCACTAAGCACAATGTCACTTGAACAAATCCTATAAGCAGCTACTGTCCCTACTTTGCGTAACACAATCACAACACCAAAATATTTAATGGTAATCAATGCAATCCTGGGCGAAACTGGTAGTTTTTACAAGACGAAATATGGTGATGCGTTTACGTTTTATCCCACAATATGCCCATGTTTCCATGTCTGGGAGAAGGTACCAAACTCGTTATCTCAGTGCGTTATGGCTGCTGCGGGAGACGGCTGGGATCGAATCGCCCGTTGGCCATTCTCGAAAAAGGTTTCCAGTGGTTTCCCATTTTCATCTCCAGTCAAATACCGGGATGGTACCTTTCTCATGGCCATGACCACTTCCTTCTCTTTCCTAGCCCGTATAGTTACTCCTACGCCCACAGACACCCTCTCCTACACCATACGGACACCTACACCATACAGATACCCTCACGTACACCATACAGACACCTACACCCGCAGACACCCTCACCTACACAATACAGACACTCTCACCTACACCCTCCCTCGCACAGTAGTACATACAGATCACTCGCATGGGGTGTACCGGAAAAAGCAGCTACAGATCTGGAGAGCCGAACATGTCCTCGGACACTCCCGGCACTAAAAGTCATGCGCTAAAAAATAAAATTTGGAAATGTTCAAGGTAAACATAAGAAGTGGTAGCATTTATTCAGATACTTTGATGTTTCATGAGATCATGTTACATAATCAGCCCACATTCCAGCATATACAGGATGGAAGGTAACTGATTCACCACATTAACAAAAGAGAGAGAGAGGATGACAATATCGTAATTTGCAGGTCTGCAGCTTGCACCGTTTACGCTAAGACGTGAGAGAAAGAATACAAGCTGCTCGAATAAGCGGTATGTTCCGAGCTGTCAGTGGAGAGATTGCGTGGAATAACATTAGCAGACGAATAAGTTTAATAATAATGTTATTTGCTTTACGTCCCACTAATTGCTTTTACAGTTTTCGGAGACGCCCAGATGCCGGAACTTAGTCCTGCAGGAGTTCTCTCTTATGTGCCAGTAAATCTACCGACACGTGGCTAATGTATGTGAGCACCTTTAAATTCCACCGGGGGATCGAACCGACCAAGTTGGGGTCACAAGGCCACCGCCTCCACAGTCCGAGCAACTCAGCCCGGAACGAATAAGTTTGAGTGGTGCTTTTAAAAGTAGGAACGATCACAATATGAAGCTGAATTCACGAGAACAAATTGGGGCAAATGTTCGTTTATGGAGAAAGGAGTTAGGGATTGGAATAATTTACCAACGAAAATGTTCGATACATTTCCAAATGATGATGATGATGACGAAGCTTGTTGTTTAAAAGAGGTCTAACCTCTAGGTCATCGGCCCCTTATGGTACGAAATGTAATGACAATTTAAAAGTCCAAAAATTTATCCACTGACCAGAATTCAAACGTGATGATGAATTAATTACTTTAAAATAATCAGCGGATCAAGCTCACAATACTGAAAGTTAAACATACTTCCGAAATCGATCCACTGAACTGATTAGAATTCAAAAAGACGACGACGAACACTGATTATGAACTTAAAACACTCAGTGGATCCGACCCGGAAAATTCCACCTTCCCGGAAACTATCTTAAAACAATAGTAATACCGACCAAGGGACTGCTTCCAAAGCACAATCCTGAATCGATGATGCTTGTTGTCAAAATGGGTCCAAAACCCATATCAACAGCTCCTCATAATGGTACTTATCGGCAATATAGTCGATCCATGGTATTTCTCATGTAGCGTTACTAATCAGAAGTAAAGTAGACTCACGGTGTTCCACACATTATGTACTACTCACAAGTAAGATAATGTACGTCGCACAGGTAACGCAGACCTACTGTATGGTGTTTCTCATATAATGGCGCCAGTCATAGGCAGCGCAGTGCATTATGGCTGCTGCGGGAGACGGCTGGGATCGAATCCCCCGTTGGCCATTCTCTAGTGTTCCTCACATAGGTGTACTAATCACAGGGACCCGAACTATCCCGTGGTGTTTCTCACATAGTGGGTACTGATCACAGGGAACTCCCAGACCCGTGGTGTTTCTCACATAACGTTACTGATCACAGGGAACTCCCAGACCCGTGGTGTTTCTCACATAACGTTACTAATCACAGGCAACGTAAGCCCGTGATTTCAGGATACTGTGCTACTAATCACAGGTACTGTAAACCCACAGTGAACCGCTCTCTGCTGCTACTAATCACAAACCTACTGTGTACCTAACATAGTGGTACTACGCGCAAGTTAAGGGGACCCATGGTGTTCACCGCGTGATTATACTAATCACAAGTAGTTTCATGGTTCTAATTCAACCATCCCTCATCCCTTCGTCGCCCCTTTTAGTCGCCTCTTACGACTGGCAGAGGATACCGTGGGTGTATTCTTCGTCTGCGTCCCCTATACACAGCGGGTTGTGTGTTTGGTCCGCGAGAGCTATTTTATTTCGTTCAAGTCCGCCGGCAAGCCGGTTAGGACCCCATATCCGCCACCTGGGACGAGCCACGGGGGAGTATCACCTCCCCCCCCCCCCTTGCTAAGCCATCGTAGTAGGTTCGTGGTTTAAGAAAAGACTTGGTAAACAACCGATAGGCAATCTGCCACTTCGACGACGGCCCTAAATACAGAACAATGTTGACTGACTGATTGATTGTCTGATTAGTCGCATCGGCACAATTCTTAATCCACTCGATCGCTAGAGGCACGATTTTGGAGGATCCAGGAAATACGAGTGATCTGGCAACCCTAATTTGACGCGCCGTAGAAACTTCAGTATCATTTAACATCCGCTGTATGGAAATGGACGTATACTACTAGTACTAAGCAGGTTCGATCCTTTCTCAGTCCAGTGGTATTTGACGGTGCTCAAATAGCCTACATCAGCCTCAGATTTACTGGCACGTAAAATAACTCCTGTTGGTCTAAATTCCGAAAACCGTAAAAATAATTAGTGGGGCGTAAAGCCAATAACATTATTATTATTATTATTATTATTATTATTATTATTATTATTATTATTATTATTATTAAGCTGAAGCTTCTTTGGGACACAGCCATTTTAGCCGATGTTGCCATCAGTAATAACATAACAGATGCCATCTTCAATAATAAAGATAGGAAGACTGCAAATCTCACTAAACACCTCCAAACTACAGTACACGCAACTGGTAACATAAACACAACGCTCGTGTAAACTCACCCTGTGACCAGCGTTCCAATAGTTCTCTGATGTCATTCTCGAACTTCTGCACAGTTCACCATCCTCTCTCAATCTACTCTCCTCTGTATATCACATGATTCTCTCTCAGCAGTACCCCGTCGGAATACTGCTATGTTCATGTGTGACAACTGACAACGTGACAAGCGACAGGAGATAAAACCGGGATTTGAAGGAAGCCTGTTTTAAATGCATAGTGCTTTAAAGTGATAATGATTATTGTGATGTTGGAAAATTTAATTGCATCTGCAAGCTAAGTGTAAATCCTTTCATATTGTTGATGTGAAATATTTTGATCAGTTCTGCAATTTCAAACAATTCCTGAATGAGACTAGTTCTGAGCCTGAATGTAACAGGTTACCTTGTAGTCAGAAATGGGTAAAGTATTTCAAATCACGTAAGACAGTTGATTAGTTATTAAAACTTGGAGAATACCTTTTCTATACCGGGGTACAATGCGAATATATACAAACTATTTTGATTGATCTCAGCGCAATGAACTGATAATAGGAACCTGTTTCGAAGTAGAATCTGTGAAAATATAAATCAAAATAAATCAATATACTCTAAGGGAATTTACATGTGTATCTTTTTATAAATGTATTTTAGACACGCCAACACACTCCTGAAGGTAACTGAATCACCAGAAAAAAAAAACAGAAAGGCGTGTAAATTAGTTTCATTGCTTAAATTTTGTAAGCATTCATTGTAAATGTAAATGGATAAATATTGTTCATGTATGTGAAAATTAGAATATATTTCTAAGTTCAGACTCTCAGTGGATGATTTTTTGTGTTCTCCTTTTTTCGACATTGTCCTCCTTTTTAAATAGTGTTGTCCTCTTTAAAAAAATATATTTGCATCGGATCACCCTTGTCGTTACACCATCTCTTGTAGACTTTGGCGAGGTTCACAGGCGACCATTACAGTTATAAACAGCAGATTTCAGTGTGCATAGGTGCGAAGTTTTTAACTCTGCGGCTATTGTGTCGAAGTAGAGAATAAACATTTGTGGAGGCAAGACTGGACTCTGATGAACACCAACATGCCAATAGTCGACGTACTGATAAGCCGTTTAGAATAGTGTTGGCTAATGAATGCATGATTCGAAGCAGTGTGTCGATTCATTCAAGTGTCCGAGTGAATCGATTCACAGGAACGGCGAGCTCACGGCACAGGATTCAGCTTACTCCCAGCGGACAGTGCTGAGTGGAGCACTCACTGGACACTGGCGGAGAGCCGAGCTTCCGCTGCAGCGAGACTCAGTGAGCCATGCTACACTGAAAGAATCGTATGCTATAATGGACTCTCGAGCTTAGCTCATTTGAAAATAATACCTATTTTCATTCACTGTCCTCTTCTTACAGAGAAGTTTAAATAATAGATGGATTTATTTGCAGTGTTAAAAAGGTAGTCAAAACATAATTCTGAAGTAGCTAGACCTAGTAAGTAGGCTATTAGGTTATACTCTTTATTAGTTTGATGAATCTTAGTATTATAACTTAGTTGACATTTGACAATTAAACTCGACTCTAGCCTGCCCTATGACGATGAGTCTTGCTCATGGCCACTCAAAAGTACCTGTTTTATATTGGGAAGAACGGCTTAGTATTCTCTCAGTTCATATGTCACATCGCTGCACAAGACTTCAATCGTATGTGGACAGACGCAATAACTTAACCAACAGTATGTTGAATCAGAAAACCAGCGGGCAACTGTACATCTCGGGTAGCCTATACAAAAATATGACGATGTAAAAAAAATCCTCAGCTGATAGAAAAATGCATATTTTCAAAAATGACTGAGCGAGTTGTCGTGCGGTTAGTATCGCGTAACTATGCGCTTGCATTCGGGAGATGGTGGGTTCGAATCCCACCGTCAGCAGCCGTTAAGATGGTTTTCCGTAGTTCTCCATTTTCACACCAAGAAATGCTGGGACTGTACCTTAATTCAGGTCATGGCTCCTACCTTCCTAATCCTAACCTTTCCCACCCTGCGTCGCCGGAAACCTTCGATGTATTAGAGTGACTAGCATTTTTTTCTAAGAAAGGAGTTCATAGTATGAAGACTAGATAGCAGCTGCGAGCACTGAATGCTGTTGCTGCTGTCTTACCAGCACATACTACACAGATGCAGTAGGAGTGGTGACTGCTGTGCCGTGTGCCGTGAATTGGATCACTGTATCGATTCAGTAACGTGAACGGAATCAAATGAATCGATTCAGTAAAATGAATCGAATGTCCCATCACTAGTTTAGAGGTTTCCTACACGGCAATAATTTAGCAGAAGTAAAAGGCCGAAGTCGAAAATGTAAGCGAGGATAAATTAAAGCACGTCCCACCTTTCAGTATATCCACGCTATAGAATATCTACCACCCCAAATCACTAACTCGACTAACTCGAAGTCACCCACGTCACGATGTTACAGTATAAACACTTACATTCCGCGCGTTTGCTGTGTTCGCCGATAGAAACTCGCTGAATAGTAACAACCGGGGTTGCCTACAGTGGGTTAGGATTACACAAAGACGGCCGCTTGAAAACTACCAGAAATCACTAGCTCCCTTCCCTTCCCTTCACCTTCACCTTCCCCCCCCCCCCCTCAAGCTTTTTGTGTAACGAAAATGCTACATCAAAAGGAAAATTGAGCTTATTTTTGTACTTAAAACGTTTAAAGTATTCGAAATGTAATACAAGATGAATTCACTTTAGACTATAGTCCAGGATCATTGATGTCTTTTTCCAACACTTCGATAGAAGCAGAAGTGGAAACAAATGTTTGATATGTTTCACAGTCCTGACTTCTTGTTACTTCGTTTGGTTGCTCATATGATACCACTACTCGTTTCTTCTCAGCCCTACCCGAATCGATAAACGCAAATTTATCATTTCTGGTTTCACTCAATTATTGGCTTAATTATTAATTACTAGAACATTATTAAATCTAATCTCCAATTCCGCGTTTGACATCTACACTACTAAGAGCAGCAGTGCAAATGTTGCTAGCTCCTGAAATTGATTGGTCTTATTTGCATTGCAATATTTCATCCATAGTTTGAGACCATTTTACAAAGGAGACCTTTTTTCCATCGGATATACAATAGTGTCCAAAAGTTAAGCATAAGTTACGAGTAAGCAGGGCAACAGGAAGCAGACCGCGAATCCCACGACATATGCACCTACCAACCTTACGTGTTCGCTCTGTAAGGGAAAGGGGTGTTCCCTGCTTTGACTACCGGCGTAACCGCACGTAAACACAGCCAGTGCCTGCGCCCCATATTCCCTCAGTCGTGTTTGCCCTGTTACAGTGTGTATAGTGTAGCCTCGTGGCGAACGTGACAACCTAATGGCACAACGACGCCATTTGGTCCCCGTTTTGTAGGATAGAATACTCGGCCGTCTAGAAGCAGGCCAGACACAGACCGAAGTCGCCGTATCCTTGGATGTGCCACAAAGTGTTATTTCCAGGCTTTGGAGACGATTTCGAGACACAGGAGATGTTAGTCGTAGGCCAGTACCAGGTCGACCAAGGGTAACCACCCCACAGCAGGACCGATATCTGGCCTTAATCGCCCGACGAAATCGGAGTGCATCTGCAAGACAATTGTCGGCGGAGCTTGCAGCCGTCTCAGGGGTTGCCGTTTCCCAGCAAACTGTGTACCGGTGGCTCAGAATAGCAAAGCTATTTGCCCGACGTCCAGCGGTGTGCGTCGCTGTCACTCCAGCACAGAGACGGGCTCGTTTACTGTGGAGCCGTCAACATCGAAACTGGCACCATTAATGAATGGAGGTATGTGCTCTTCACAGATGAATCCCGCTTCAGTTTGCAGAACGATTCCCGTCGCACATTAATCTGGAGAGAACTGGGTAGCCGATACAACCACAGGAACATCGTGGAACGGGACCAGTATGGTGGTGATGGCGTCATGTTGTGGGGCGGCATGTGGTTGAATGGCCGTACGGACCTGCACATCTTCATGTGTGATCCGAGGAACACTGTTAACGCTCGGAGATACAGGGATGAGATACTGAGACCACATGTTCGACTCTTCAGATGTGCGGTTGGTTCAGATTTCCTCTTAATGGACGATAATGCCCGACCACACCGCGCTGCTCTGGTGGATGAATTTCTGGCTGGGGAAGACATTAATCGCATGGACTGGCCAGCGAGGTCTGCGGATCTTAATCCTATAGAACATGCCTGGGATGCACTGGGTAGGCGAATTGCATCCCGTCAGCCTCCACCAAGAACCCTCCAAGATCTTCGCATTGCCCTTTCGGAGGATTGGGATCGACTGTCACAAGAGCTCTTGGACTATCTGATAGAAAGCATGCCACGTTGCTGTGAAGCATGTGTGGCAGTTGGGGATAACCATACACCCTATTAATAGCATATTTTGTAGTGGAAGGCATTGCAAAGTTTTGTTAGTTGTTGTCAAAGGTGTACCTTAGCTATCAGAACATTTCTGACACGGTTTTTGTTTACAAGTTGTGTGACATATGGTGTGTGAGTCAGCTTCCGTTTGTTCAGCAATCTGTCTGACATTCCTATCAGGCGGTATGACCTCGCTTTGTGATTATGCCTAACTTTTGGACACTGGTGTATTTATCTTGGCGCTGGCGTCTACATGATTCAAGAAGGGAAATCAACTATTCTATACAACATTAAGTCCATTTGACACTGAAAGAAGTGACTCTTCACTATGAAAGAAAGACGTAGTGAAGCGTTCTTTGCTTCCTCATTTTTAAGGAAATCCTCTGCATTTCAGCTCCGCTACAATTCAGGTCTTTCCCGGCTCGCCTTTTGATGCTGACCGTCAATGTCAAGAACTTGAATTTCAATTATTGGATTATTGTATGGGCCGTAATATGGTGGTTATTGGGAGTACATAAATATAAAGCATACAGGCAAAATGGAGATCAAAATGAATATTATGTTCCGAAGGAATGGGATGGGCACACCTTATAAAAGACTGTTCATATACAAGAAAAATAACAGAGAAATTTATAGAAGAGAAAGATGTGAGAAAAAATGGTAATAAAAATCAGCTGTGTACTAGGTTATGTAAAGTGTAATGGGCACAGTCGTAAGGAAAACATTTCATATCCTTAAATTATATATATATATTCCTTCCTTCCCCATGGCACTACAGCCCTTCAAGGGCCTTGGCCTACCAAGCGACCGATGCTCAGTACGAAGGCCTGCAGATTGGGAGGTGTCGTGTAGTCAGCACGACGAATCCTCTCGGCCGTTATTCTTGGTTTTCTAGACCGATTATATATATATATATAGGGAACAAAAAACAGTGTGAAGAAAGGAAATTAATTATGTAAATTTTTTTGAACTCGTTCGGGATATTCCACACAGTTCTTCATTAAACACAAAAATCCACAGTCGAAATTTTCGGTCGGAATTCCATACGTTTTTCAGATTTACTGATAATTCGGGATCTCTCACAAGCAGTTTACAAAGCCATAGTGACAACACCACTTCTTTAAGGATGCAAGACTTGGAATCCATACAGAAGACACTATGTTACGAAAAATACCACCAGCGCTCTCTTAGAAGAATACGTAATAATTACAGGATCATCAGTATGTTTGAAAACCTATAGTATTAATCAACCTCGATGGGTCGACCACGTCGCCTTACAACAAGGAGCTTTGGTAGATTTGATAGGTCTGCATTGCGGAAGAGCTTGTGGTTCCAGTTTTGGTCTCCTCGTCCTTCTAAGAATTCATAATAAGCAACACTAATGCACTTCAAAGTTACTACACAGCGAGTGAATGTCACTGACGATGGTGATGGTACACGGGAGAAAATGATTGAATATACTACATTTTTTAAAAAAATTTTTTTTGCTAGTTGCTTTACGTCGCACCGACACAGATAGGTCTTATGGCGACGATGGGACAGGAAAGGTCTAGGAATGGGAAGGAAACGGCCGTGGCCTTAAATAAGGTACAGCCCCAGCATTTGCCTGGTGTGAAAATGGGAAACCACGGAAAACCATCTTCAGGGCTGCCGACAGTGGGGTTCGAACCCACTATCTCCCGGATGCGAGCTCAGAATATACTACATTAGGAGCTGCACGAAATGAACCAATATCCCTCAGTAGCCTATCCATTTTCTCGCCTGAGACTGTACCACTTCTGCTTCATTCGAGGAAAAAGATAGACCGATATTTATGATGTATTAAAGTATGTTGTCATTCTGTTGAGAGTTAGTAAGTAATTGCTAATATTGCTGTAGGCGTTCCTCTTACTAAGAGTTCTGCGAACCCTCATAGCAGTCGTTCCAAGATTAATGGGATTATATCTGCTTTCATGAAAGCTTCTCCGGCACAAAGCTAGCGTAATACTGGACGGATTAGGAGTGTATAACATACTTCGGGAGAACAGAGAACAAATTTGTAGCTAACATTCATTATTATTATTATTATTATTATTATTATTATTATTATTATTATTATTATTATTATTATTATTATTATTATTTAATTAATTAATTATACATTATTCGTCTAACGTACAGTATGACTTTCAAGTCCACCTCCGTAGCACAACGGTTAGCCCTGTTAGCTGCCGTCCTCGGAGGTCAGGGTTCGATTCCCGGTATCAGTCGGAGGCCCAGTGTTCGATTACCGACCAGGTCAGGGACATTTACCTGGATATGAGGGCTGGTTCGAGGTCCACTCAGCCTACATGGTTACAATTCAGGAGCTATCTGATGGTGAGACGGCGACCCTGGTCTGGAAAATCAAGAATAACAGTTGAGAGGTTTGTGGTTAAAATGGTACATGCAGCTCACTTCCATTGGGGGTGTGCGTGATAAAAGCTGCACCATCTCGGGATGAGAACACGGGTTTTCTAGCTGGTCCCGCGGTCAAAGGGTAACATGGCTTCTTCTCAGTCGGAGGCCCAGTGTTCGATTACCGACCAGGTCAGGGACATTTACCTGGATATGAGGGCTGGTTCGAGGTCCACTCAGCCTACATGGTTACAATTCAGGAGCTATCTGACGGTGAGACGGCGACCCTGGTCTGGAAAATCAAGAATAACAGTTGAGAGGATTCGTCGCACGGGTCGTGCCTCACCTCGCAATCTATAAGCCTTCAGGCTCAGCAGAAGTCGCTTGGTACGGCAAGGCTCATCAGCACCATAGTGCCATAGGGTTTGTTTTCTTTGCTATGACTTTAAACCCTTACATACAACCATACATTATACCAGTAATGTACAATACAATCCTTAATATAATGCCCTTTTTTTTAGATATGCAAATTAAATCCAGGTGCAGCAAGCTAATGCAGTGACTTCGCAGTTGAGATCGACAGTATTCTTTAAGAAAGAAGTGAGTTGTCGGACGAAACTAACTTTATCTGTACGGGAGTGAAAGGTGGATGGATTCTGATATCTTATGTAAGTCCGAAGTAACACACATGAAAGAAGCTAGAATGATCGCTGGCACAAACAGGTGGAAACAATGACAAGAGGATATGTGGAATGAGGAGATAAAGGCTGTTAGGAATAAACTCGATGGATGACGGCTTCATTAGTGGAGGACATTTGAGACGAATGAAGGAGGATAGGTTAGCACGGAGAGTAATAGATTGCGGCCATGAAGGGTAGGAGCAGTAGAGGAAGAGAAACTCGACGACGTCTGGACTCAGTTTTTAATGGTCTAATGATAAGAGGTGTGGAACTAAACGAGGATACAGAGATAGTTCCAAAAAGAGAATTGTGGTGACGGTTAGTTAATTCACAGAGGCTTGTGAACTGAACGCTGAAAAGCATAACACTCTATAATGAAGATACAGGTATGTACTTATGTTTAATTTGTTATCTCTGGTGTCACATTGGAAAAATCTAAATTATAATTCCTCTTTGAACATTCAAGCTGCCTCTGTAGATTAGTGGTAGTGTCGGCCTCCGGATCCCAAAATAGCAGGTTCAAACCCGGCAGAGGAAGTGGGATTTTTGAAGGGCGAAGAAAAGTCCATTCGACACTCCATCTCCTACGATGACGGCGTGAAAAAGATCTCTGGTGACAAATTTTATGTTTACCTGACTACATTTATTCAACTCAACCATAGACGCCCACGAGAGATTCGGTGTACTCTGCCGTCTAGTGGGCCTAGAGTAAAACGGAACGTCGAAATTGACGAACAGAAAGCCAGATGGCGTCAAATTAAAATGTCTGTACACGGTGGCTGAGGCCATACGATTATTATCATTATTATTATTATTATTATTATTATTATTACTTTGTACCAGGAGGTACACCTCAATCCCGTGCATATAAATGAAGCCCCTTGAAGAACGCTATCTAACACACAAAGTTTGCACCAACTATTTCAAGAAGTTTGGACTGACTTTTCTAGATGTCTCTATTAAAAAACTTGTGTCATTCACTCTGGTGTAAAGTGGAACGACTAAATATTTAAAGAAATTTTGTATTTATAGGTTTTCTAAACTGAAATTATTTCTCTTTGTTTTTGATACTTCAAAGTTTGCAACACTTCTAACTCATCCCGCCAGCTTTGGAGACTGGCCAATCAGAAATTTTGTGTATTTATTTTTCCAGCCAATTATATTTATCTTTTACCTATTTTATCTACCAATAAAGAGAGGGTGTGTGTCTGTATTTAGCCCAGAACCATCTCGAAACTTTCTCTCGGGTATAAAAGCCGACGCTTTTTCGAGCTAACTTGTCTTATTGATCCCCAAGCTTTCTGAGTGTGTGTGTGTGTGTGTGTGTGTGTGTGTGTTTATTGAGGAGGCGCGGGCCTCACTCGTTGGCAAGCACTATATCAGCTTAAGGTATGGCCACCATTTTTCTATAACCTAGTTACAGTCCTTGCAAGCTAACTCGAGGGCAAGGTTTCCAATCTTCAATAATGTAACTGTAAAATTCCGAAAATGTAAATTTTTCTTTCAGCAAATATATAGCACTTAACTAAAAACTGGGGATAGAGAGTGCGTTGCCCTCTCGAATTCTCCTTCAGTTTAATCTTGAGTTGACTACGATTTTGTAACTGTTTTCACTATTGTAATGTGTAACTTAACTTGTCCATCTAGCCACCTCAGTAGTTTGGGATTAGCCTCTGTATCGTCGGGCCACAAGCCAAGTAGGGTTTTAATCTTTGATTTCCAGGAGCGCAAGTTTCCGCCTCCAAAATTTTTTAATTTTTGGGCCAGTAATTGAACCTGTTGTTTTCCACAAAGGCCCGGTAGAATAGGTACTCGATATCCCTGTGTTATTTCTTCCATGTAAACTTAAAAGACAACTAATACGGTCTTGTAAATTGTAGGTTGTGCCTAGAGAGGCCTGAAGGTGTAAATCTTATTGAGCAAAGATGCTCTGGTCACAAATGTAAAAGTTAAAGGTTATAAAGGTTTGGAACGCAGTTTCCTAGGTAAAATTCTAGAGCAAAGATGCTCTCCTTATTAATATAGTAGATGTGTATGTAAACATGGAATGGTGCCTCTGGAAGGCCGTAACTTGTAACATTTGGAGCAAACGGTGCTCTTGAAAATGGTGTATTTTGAATATCGGGTAACAGAAATTGGGAGGTTTGTCTCCTTAACTATCGGCTGAATGAAACCCTAGCGCTCGAGTATCATAGTTAAGTTGAGAGCTTTAAGCTCTGCTTGTTAAGAGACTATTTGCTGTTTTTTTTTTTTTTTTTTTTTTGGTTTTGTTTTCCTACCTTGTATCTAAGCTAACAAGCTAGATTTGTGCCTGATATCTTGTTCTGTCGCCAAGCTAGTTGTTGTGTAAAAAGAAATATAACCTTAATATTTAAAGTTTTAAATTAATCTTTTGACTGTTGTAGATAGACCCATTCAATGCCCCCACCTCCTTTCAGCTCTCTGTTCCACGTAAATACGGTAACAATTATTATTATTATTACCGGGCGAGTTGGCCGTGCGCGTAGAGGCGCGTGGCTGTGAGCTTGCATCCGGGAGATAGTAGGTTCGAATCCCACTATCGGCAGCCCTGCAGATGGTTTTCCGTGGTTTCCCATTTTCACACCAGGCAAATGCTGGGGCTGTACCTTAATTAAGGCCACGGCCGCTTCCTTCCAATTCCTAGGCCTTTCCTATCCCATCGTCGCCATAAGACCTATCTGTGTCGGTGCGACGTAAAGCCCCTAGCAAAAAAAAAATTTATTATTATTGTTACCGTATTTTTGTGGTAGGTAGAGGTGAAAGAAGGTGCGGGTGTGAACGGGTCTCAAACTACGAAATTAAAGTTAATGTAAAATTTAACAAGGTTATATTCTCTTTCCAAAATTCAGAATTAACACGAAAGACAGGTACAGAGTGGCAAGGCAATAAAAATACAATTACAATATTTACAGGATTTGGGCTTCGAGCCCCAACCTCACAATTCTTGAGCAATTAGCCCAGTTTTACCCCAAACACAAGTTTCAACAGAGGGGCAGAAAACCCCATTCATGCCTAGGAGCACTTGCTCCAAATTACACAGTAAGGCCTCCTTGAGGCGCGCAGAAAACAAAATTTTCGAGAAAGAGCAACTTGCTCTCAAAATTCAGGCCTGTCAAAGGCCACACCTAATTCCACCTTCAAGCTGTCCTCTAAGGACATATACACAGGGGTAAAATACCCAACCTACTGAGGTCTATTAAATGAGAAGAAGGTTAATTACATGACCTCTAAAATAACAATATGAGAGGAGGCGATCTGCACTCCTAATGCATTTGTTTAAAAACCGAATCTGGCTCTAGGCCACTAATGCAAGGGCTAATCCCATACTACAGAGGTGACTTTAGAAAAGAACAATTTACTTTACATTAATGAAGAATCGGTTGTGAGAAATAAGTTCACCTCAAAACAAAATGAGTGGGAGCTCGAGAGGGTTAAGCACTCTCTATCCCAATATGTAGCCTTAAAAGATAATAGATGCTAAGAGTAGTTACATTTTAGGAAAAGGTTACATGGTAGAAACGCTTCGGACCCGCCCCGAGAGTTAAACTGCTGAGCTAGCAAGAAAGGAAGATATTAAAAGGCCATTACCTTGGTGTAGAACTGCTCCCCGAAGAAAGAGGCGCTTCCCGCCCCCTGCTATGTACTTTACACACTGAACGATGGTACTGAAGTGGCGCAGAGGCCCTAAAATCAGCAGTTTATATACTCTCGCGGAAAGTTCGAGCCGTTTCAGGAAGGAAAACACCCGCCCACAATCATTTTATTGGTGGATAAAGAAAACCCCTACACAATATGAAGAAGAAACACATTATTGGTGGAAAATTAATTAAAGAAATTCGGGATTGGCTAGATTCAAAACAAGGGGAAAGAAAGGGTTAATATTGCCAACTTAAACAATGACTGAAAGAAATTTAGCAAAGAACAAACTTTTGAAATTAAATTTTCTCCAAAAGAACAGTTCTTTCACTTCGCACTAGGGTGCACCGTTGTAGTTCTTCAATAGTGTCCTCTAGAAGAGAAAGTTCAAACTTCTTACTACAAGCAAAACAAAATACATCGAAAACAACACAGTTCAGAAACTTCAAAATTTCCAAGTAGTGGCATCTTCAGGGTAACTTGAAAATTAACACATAAGACAAAGTTCAGACTTCTCCCTGTAGGGGAGTTTCAACTGGCGCAAAGTTTAAATAAGCGGCGTGGAGGTGTACCGCCCGGTACAGACCTCCCCCCCCCAAAAGTTCCTCCACGGGGGTAACCACGGAAGAACATACACTTTTGTTTGAAAACAAGGTCCAAGTTATGATGTTGCTATAGAGATTAATTGCAGAAGCATTTATCAAAATAGTGAAAATTTGATTTGATCCAGTTTCAAAAATTCTAGTAGTAACTGCTGAAGTAATGTCTTTATGTTTGTAGAAGTTGAATTCAGAAGATAAACTTTTAATACTTGAAAGTGAAGAAAAATTTTGCAAAGTCCACCAAATATTGCTGTTGAATTCCCAAGTGTAGTAATTGCTGATAGTAAATGTCCATGTAGTTGATGTTGATTAAGTTGGATGGCCAGACCGGCCGTTGCAGCTTGCGTCCAAAGGCGGCCGCTCGGACCCCTCAAGTACCCTGAGATACCGCTCGCCCGCACTATGAGGGGAGCAGTGGTGTTGAAGCACGCCGCGCCCGCGGTGAACATATACAGGCTGCGGGCAAGTAGCAGGTCGTGCGCCGCACATCAGCCTTGGCCGTGAGGAGGGCTCCGGCTCGCCGTACACTGGTCGACCTCGCTGGAAGAGAGGGGGCCCTTCCTCTATTCCAGTAGCGGTACAGCGCCGCGCGGCTGCGGGGGCACTGAAACATTAAAGCTAGGCGGCAGAATTTTGTTGGACCATCACCTTTTTTGAGGGCACAGGCTTTGTGGAGAGGTTCAGGGGCCAGCGGCGTGCAGATATCCATTGTATTTTATATAAGCAAGCCACTGTGTGTAGTGGGGCAGGGGACGGGAGCGTGGTAATGGCCGTGGCAAGGACAGGATGGCAGTTTAACTAATCGGGGGAGGTTTACACAAAATAATTACACATGAAGGGAAACAGATTGCAAGGGCAGAAGGCCTAAAGGTGAAACCTCTCAGAGAAAGAGAGGGAAAAAAATATAACCTTCCGATTTCTTTCAAAATAATATGAAGAAAATTAACACAGAAATTACACCGGTTTCACCTGTGACAGGTGAACCCTAAATATCCTCTCGGTGGCTGGATTACTTAATAACAACGTAACCGGCGTAAGGAAATCGAGAATGATACACGGCCCATGAAATCTGGGGGCAAGCTTGCCCTCGGGAACAAAATTCTTGACCATCACTTGGTCGCCTACCTTCAAATTGGTGGGTCTCCGTCCACGATCATATCTTTCCCTAACCTTTTCATGAGAGACTTTAAGATTGGCTTTAGCCTTCTTCCAAAGATCTTTAATGTTGTCTGGGTCTATTGTCTCAGGTAGAATGTCACTCAGAGACCAGAGGTTGGAGAGCGGCGTGTTGGGAACGAACTTAAACATCAAAGAAGCTGGAGTAAACTTGTGAGATTCATGAACCGCCGAATTCAAAGAAAAAGCTAACCAATGCAGGGACGTGTCCCACCTAGAATGATCTTCATGATGATAGGCAATAAGCGCAGACCCGTTCAGCCAGAGATGGTTGAGGGTAATAAGCAGAAGTCGTCACATGAGAGATGGACAAGTCAAAACAGAATTTACGAAAAAGATTTGATGTAAACGCCTTAGCATTATTAGACACAATATATTGGCACGGACCAAAAGAAGCAAAAATAGAATTTAGGCAAGTAATGGTGGACTGAGCGATAGCCAGCTTAGTCGGAAATAACCAAGAAAATCTTGTAAAACCATCTACGCATACAAAGATGAATTTGTTGGCATTTCCCTTTGACTGGGGGAAGGGTCCTACATAATCAATATACAGGCGTTCCATGGGGCGCGACGCTTGATGCGAAGACAGAAGGCCTACCTTAGTGGACATGGTTGGTTTACTAAGCAAACAAGATTTACAAGCTTTTACTAGTTCACGGATTTCACCGTCCATACCCTTCCAGATGAACCTTTCACGAATCTTTTCACGGGTTTTAAAGATTCCAAGATGCCCCCTAGTGGGGTCTCATGATAGTACTTGAAGATCATAGGTACAAGAACAGCTGGAACGACAACCTTCATCATCTTATCATGCCTTGATGGGCAACATAAAACACCATTCCTCAGAACATAAGGGACAACATGTTCCCCAGAAAATAGGGTTTCCATTATCGGAGCCAGCGTCGGATCTTCACGTTGGTATTTCTCGATATCCCTAAAGAGCATGGGAGCATCTGTTAAGATGGCATTAACATCAGATAGCATGGACTCGGGAGGTGAAGAACTATCGACCGGATTATGGGTGTCGACCTCGTTGGAAAACATACGGCTGAGTCCATCAGCAACAACATTTTCGGTACCTCGGATATGCCTGACATCGAATTGGAAGGCAGAAATACGGATGGCCCAACGGGCTATACGATCAGTACGACGCGGCCTACCTAAGACCCAGCTTAAGGCTTGATTATCTGTCTCCAGGTCGAATTTGACATGTTCCAGATAGAGGCGGAAATTTTCTAAGGCAAATAAGACTGCCAAACCTTCGAGCTCATATATGGAATACTTTGCTTCTTGAGCCGATAGCGTCCTAGATGCATAGGCGATGGGTCGCCTCCCTAGTTCAGTCTCTTGAAGAAGGACTGCAGCTACCGCCGACGACGACGCGTCGGTTTGGACGATGAATTTCTTCGAGGAATCAGGCATAGCAAGGACAGGGGCATTACAGAGAGCTAATTTAAGATCTTCGAAAGCGGCTTGTTGAGAAGGTCCCCACTCGAATTTGATGCCTTTCCTACGAAGAAGGTTTAAGTGCGCCGCTCTATTAGCGAAGTTAGGAATAAACTTCATGAAGTAATTCACCATACCAATGAACCTGGCGATACCTTTAATGTCCTTGGGAGGTTTAAAATCACGGATGGCCTGTGTTCTAGAATGATCGACGGCAACACCATCAGGAGACACAATATGCCCTAGGAATGACATAGAGGGCTTAGCAAAGGCAACCTTGGACAACTTAACAGTTAACCCAGCCTTACGAAGGCGACTAAGAACTTCTCGCAGATGATCAAGATGTTCTTCAAAAGTCTCCGAAAATACGACGACATCATCCAAGTAGTGATACAAGTACTCAAATTTGATGTCGGAGAAGACCCTATCTAGCAGCCTAGTGAGTACAGCTGCTCCCGTGGGGAGCCCGAAAGGCACGCGGTTGTATTCATACAAATTCCAATCCGTGGCAAACGCTGTAAGATGTTTAGACTCTTCCGCTAGGGGAATTTGATTGTAGGCCTGATTCAGGTCCAGGATAGCAAAGAACTTGGCCTTACGAAACCATGAAAAACAAGAATGAAGGTCAGGAAGGGGCACAGATTGTAACACCACCTTCCGATTGAGAGCCCTATAATCAATGACAGGCCTGAAGCCCCCTTGGGGTTTCGGGACTAGAAAGATAGGCGAAGAATACGCCGACTTAGAGGGCCTAATGATGCCATCCTTCAACATCTGATCGATGATTTCTTTCAGAGCCTTCATTTTTGGTGGAGATAGCCTATAAGGTGGAAAACGGACAGGAATCGAATCCGTGACTCCAAATTTTGTATTCGATAAGGTCAGTAACCCCAAGAGTATCAGAGAACACCTCTGGAAACGACTGACACAACTTACGAATACTATCAGCCTGCTCCTCAGGTAGATGTCTAAGGTCTAACAACATCTCATCCTGGGTAGGCGAAATAGATGAACATGACGCAGAATTACTTTTTAATAAGGGGATTTTACAATTGGAAGCAAATTTGAAAGTGCACGACCTACTCTGAAGATCGAGCACAAGACCAGTGTGAGAAATAAAGTCGGCTCCCAATATGATGGGGCAAGACAAGTGCTTAGCCACAAACAATTTGATTTTCCATGTAAATTTAAAAATACGAATTTTGACATTTACAGAACCGAGAATTTCTAATGGAGATGAATTAGCCGAAACATATTGAACAGTAGATGAACCATAGTCAGGTAGTATACAAACAGATTTCAATTTTGAATACCATTGATCCGAAATAATTGAACAAACACTGCCTGAATCTAATAAAGCTGTTATTGGTTCATTATTTAACTCAATTTTAAGAAAAGGAACCGGTACGGGGGTATCCGCCGCAATCCTAAGACATTCTTTGGGGCATTCGAAAGTTGAATTTGAAGATAGAACATTCCCTGAATTTTCGACCTGTTTACCAGGGGCTGAGCCTCGGGAAGAGGGAATAGACGACTCAGCCGAAGCCACTAGTCATTTTTTATTGTTGGCATTGGTGGAATTTGCACCAGAAGTTGAGCAGGAGGGGGTGCTATTTGAGTTTGGGCAATTCTAGGCGATATGTGAGAAAGCCCCACATTTAAAACAGCCTTGTGATGAACCAGCTCCATTATTTGCCCTACTAGACTTGATCAGTGGGCACTTATTGCGAAGATGGTCAGGCGACCCGCAAGCATAAGATTTATGGGGTGTGACTGGTCGGCGAGGTGGAGGCCGAAGATTACTAAAAGAGGGAGGGGGTTCTTTCGCGACACGCAAGGAATCGGCGTATCTAACTCCTTCCGCTGAGACGGCCAATGCTTCAAGTTCAGAGAAATTTTGCGGGCACGCCGCGAAACACAAATATGACCTATAGGATGGTGAAATGCCTTCCACAATAGCTTGTACAATCTGATCCTCAGGGAAGTGAAGAGCAAACACGCTAGTATAGAACTTAATATCTTGGATGAAATCTGCCAAGTTTTCATCCAAGCGCTGTACCCGATAATAGTACTTCAGAATAAGGGAGGACCTTGCCCTAGCCGAGATGAAGTTAGCTAGCAAGTGGGCGTGGAAGTCTTCAATCGATGATTGCTCGGCAATGGCTCTAACTATTTTGTCTGAGAGAATACCTATTGCATAGGGATAGATGATTTGCAAAATCTGACATGGGGAAAGAGAAAAAACAAGGGCATGATCCTGAAATTCAACTAAAAACCGTAAGAAAGAAATAACTTCACTGGTGGTGTTAACAGAAAACTTCGAGATACCTCTGAGCAACATTGCCAATGGATGAGGCAAGCTGCTGAACCCAGGTGACATAGTAGGTAGAGGTTTCAGTGGCGAAGAAGTTAATTCAGAACGTACTTTACTCAACGATGCACGGCGTTCAGACTCGTTGTCCAATGGGGCAGAGATCGTTTGAGCTCCAACGGTTATCCTATTGACTTCTCCCTTAGGAGGCTCTTCCTCGCTACCTACATTCACCGTGGTGGGTTGATCGATTTTGCGAGGAACTTCCCCAGTTAACAATTGGATAACCTTACTGGATAATTCCGAAATTCTTTCAAGCAAGGTACTAGCTTCCTTCCTCTGAACGTCATTCAACTTTAGAGACAACAGATCGTTAACTCTATTTGAAAAATGAAATAGCCTGGCTTGCACACGCTTAATTTGATTCGGAGAAGGATCATTTTCGTCAAAAAACTAACTACAGATGCTAGCCCAGTAGTATTCTCGGTGATCGTGGAAAGAGAGTCGTCAATTTCTTTCTCTCCCAAAGGGGGGATGGAAATGGGCAAATCAAGGGACTCTCTAAGCTTGTTTGTGTCTACTGCAACCGTGCCTCCAGATTGCACATTTCTAATAGTCAATTCATAGATCAACTCCTCCTTGCGCAAATAATTAAGATGCAGAACATCGCGAGGGCCGGGCATGATGACAGAACAATTTTGAAAAAGGAAAAAAATCAAAACTTCCAGCAACAGAGAAAATTGTTAGAGTTCGAATCAAAACAATGTTTAGCCATCAAAAGGGGCTAAATTGAGACCCATTCAACCACGCTCTGCTACCACTTGTTACCGTATTTTTGTGGTAGGTAGAGGTGAAAGAAGGTGCGGGTGTGAACGGGTCTCAAACTACGAAATTAAAGTTAATGTAAAATTTAACAAGATTATATTCTCTTTCCAAAATTCAGAATTAACACGAAAGGCAGGTACAGAGTGGCAAGGCAATAAAAATACAATTACAATATTTACAGGATGTGGGCTTCGAGCCCCAACCTCACAATTCTTGAGCAATTAGCCCAGTTTTACCCCAAACACAAGTTTCAACAGAGGGGCAGAAAACCCCATTCATGCCTAGGAGCACTTGCTCCAAATTACACAGTAAGGCCTCCTTGAGGCGCGCAGAAAACAAAATTTTCGAGAAAGAGCAACTTGCTCTCAAAATTCAGGCCTGTCAAAGGCCACACCTAATTCCACCTTCAAGCTGTCCTCTAAGGACATATACACAGGGGTATAATACCCAACCTACTGAGGTCTATTAAATGAGAAGAAGGTTAATTACATGACCTCTAAAATAACAATATGAGAGGAGGCGATCTGCACTCCTAATGCATTTGTTTAAAAACCGAATCTGGCTCTAGGCCACTAATGCAAGGGCTAATCCCATACTACAGAGGTGACTTTAGAAAAGAACAATTTACTTTACATTAATGAAGAATCGGTTGTGAGAAATAAGTTCACCTCAAAACAAAATGAGTGGGAGCTCGAGAGGGTTAAGCACTCTCTATCCCAATATGTAGCCTTAAAAGATAATAGATGCTAAGAGTAGTTACATTTTAGGAAAAGGTTACATGGTAGAAACGCTTCGGACCCGCTCCGAGAGTTAAACTGCTGAGCTAGCAAGAAAAGAAGATATTAAAAGGCCATTACCTTGGTGTAGAACTGCTCCCCGAAGAAAGAGGCGCTTCCCGCCCCCTGCTATGTACTTTACACACTGAACGATGGTACTGAAGTGGCGCAGAGACCCTAAAATCAGCCGTTTATATACTCTCGCGGAAAGTTCGAGCCGTTTCAGGAAGGAAAACACCCGCCCACAATCATTTTATTGGTGGATAAAGAAAACCCCTACACAATATGAAGAAGAAACACATTATTGGTGGAAAATTAATTAAAGAAATTCGGGATTGGCTAGATTCAAAACAAGGGGAAAGAAAGGGTTAATATTGCCAACTTAAACAATGACTGAAAGAAATTTAGCAAAGAACAAACTTTTGAAATTAAATTTTCTCCAAAAGAACAGTTCTTTCACTTCGCACTAGGGTGCACCGTTGTAGTTCTTCAATAGTGTCCTCTAGAAGAGAAAGTTCAAACTTCTTACTACAAGCAAAACAAAATACATCGAAAACAACACAGTTCAGAAACTTCAAAATTTCCAAGTAGTGGCATCTTCAGGGTAACTTGAAAATTAACACATAAGACAAAGTTCAGACTTCTCCCTGTAGGGGAGTTTCAACTGGCGCAAAGTTTAAATAAGCGGCGTGGAGGTGTACCGCCCGGTACAATTATTCTTCTTCTTCTTCTTCTTCTTCTTCTTATTATTATTATTATTATTATTATTATTATTATTATTATTATTATTATTATTATTATAGCCTCCGTGGCTCAGGCGGCAGCGCGCCGGCCTCTCACCGCTGGGTTCCGTGGTTCAAATCCCGGTCACTCGATGTGAGAATTGTGCAGGACAAAGCGTAGGCAGGGCAGGTTTTTCTCTGGGTACTCCGGTTTATCCCTGTCATAATTCATTCCAGCAACACTCTCCAATATCATTTCATTTCATCTGTCATTTGCTGATCATTGCCCCAGAGGAGTGCGACAGGCTTCGGCAGCCGGCACAATTCCTATCCTCGCCGCTAGCTGGGGGTTTCATTCATTCCATTCCTGACCCGGTCGAATGACTGGAAACAGGCTGTGGATTTCCATTTCCATTATTATTATTATTATTATTATTATTATTATTATTATTATTATTATTATTATTATTATTATTTGCTTTACGTCAATGTATTTTTATTTTAGTATTTCGTCCATATACACTGCAGTAGTTGAATACTATCGAATGGCATGAGTAATTCGGACCGGAAAGATGCAGTTCCTTAAAGTAGTACCACATTGGATTATGGGTACGTTCCATGTACCTTTTATTACACGTTTCCACAACTTTTCTTAGGCCCGGGCTGAATGCCTCAGACGGCTGAGGCGCTGGTCTTCTGACCTCAACTGGGCAGGTTCGGTCCTAGCTCAGTCCGGTGCTATTTGAATGTGCTAAAATACGTGAGCCTCGTGTCGGTAGATTTACTGTCACGTAAATTAACTCCTGCAGGACTAAATTTCGGCACCTCGGCGTCTCCGAAAACCGTCATAGTAGTTAGTGGAACGTAAAGCAAATAACATTATTAACTTTCTTAGTTTAGAAATAGACCATTTTGAGCAGACACTCTTCACTTGCAGTGCACTCACTATGTACAGTATATTCTGGTATGATAATCCCGTAGTGAAGAGGTAGCGAGCGCACCTCCATTTCCGGCCAGTCCAGGGATTTTAATTGTAGACCGAATGCCTGAAACTGGGTCCTGGTGAGATCAACTGACGAGCTCTCTAATATTGTACATGCGAGCACAGAAATGGTGTCCCGGTATAAACAAAGCATGGTATATCCCCACCTCCACGCTTAACGCATTGCTGCAGGTAGACAGCCCGCTACAAGACTGTTGTGACTGAAATGGGCACGGTGGTCGATGTATAGCAATACACACACTGTGCCTTCAGCACTACCCGTTCACTCTCTCCCCTCTTTTTCGGTACAGCAGTGGCCTTCGACACTACCCCTTCACTCCCTCACCTGCATGCAATACTGGAGTGGGGCAGTGTTGATTGTTTACGTCGGGACACCATTTCTGTGCTTGCATGTACTAAGTACTGTACAGTACTCTGCGGTTTGGGCCCGCGCAGCTGTGAGCTCGCATCCGGGAGATAGTGGGTTCGACCCCACTGTCGGCAGCCCTGAAGATGGTTCTCCGTGATTTCCCATTTTCACACCAGTCAAATGCTGGGGCTGTACCTTAATTAAGGACACGGCCGCTTCCTTCCCATTCCTAGGCCTCTCCTGTCCCATCGTCGCCACAAGACATATCTGTGTCGGTGCGACGTAAAGCAAATAGCAAAAAAAAAAAAAAAAAAAGAGTACAAAACTCGTTAATGTGCATCAATCTCTGCACTTGTAACGAACTAAGAGGTCGACAATTCGAACCCCTTTGAAAATTTATGCATAACGGGTTTCTCTTGTTGGGTTGGTGGAAGTTTCTTGACAAAATGTCGAATGCACACCCTTGTCCATTCCCTAGCTGTTGCCAAACTTGACGCCCAACGTCGCCGAAACCATGCATTTACGGATATAGGATTCCTCTTGAGAAAACGGTTGGTCTACCATCCCACCAAACACACTAAGCGTTGTTTTGTCTTGAATCATTCTGTATAATCTCGCCACAACTTCTGTAGCTGGAAGAGGAGACATTTCAGCCGGATTTCCCTATAGCAAGAGAAGAGAACAGACGCAAGCTATTAAAATTAACAGCTCTCTCTCTCCTTCTTCAAGATCCGGCTAACTGGACTTTCATCTTCATTCTGGTTCCTGTTTCACAATGAACTGTGCCGTGTTTTCCCACTCATTGACTACCGTGCTGTGTTCTCCGGAGTGATTTCACAATCGTAGAAAGTGTTACTTTATGTCAAGGAGATAAAATTTACGAGAGGATATTTATTTATTTATTTATTTATTTATTTATTTATTTATTTATTTATTTATTTATTTATTTATTTATTTATTTATTTATTTATTTATTTATTTATTTGCACACTGCAGGATTTTACATCCCAACTACAGTTGCATCAAATTTACATAGGACGATATTTGTACAACTAATCCTAAATTGTATGTTGTATGTTGGGTATTCAGCCCGAAGGCTGGTTTGATCCTCTGCAGCTCCGCCAACAGCTGTCATAAATAGCCTAGGCGTCACTGAAGAGGCGTACTAGGGAAATGAGGAGTGAAGTAGTTTCCCGTTGCTTTCCTTACCGAGCTAGCCGCTGCTATTACATATCATTCTGCCAAAATTAAGGACTAGATAACTACAGTCCGCCTCAATGGTGTAGTGGTTCGTGTGATTAGCTGCCACCCCCTGAGGCCCGGGTTCGATTCTCGGCTCTGCCACGAAATTTGAAAAGTTGTACGAGGGATGGAACGGGGTCCACTCAGCCTCGGGAGGTCAACTGAGAAGAGGTGGGTTCGATTCTCACCTGAACCATCCTGGAAGTGGTTTTCCATAGTTTTCCACTTCTCCTCCAGGCAAATGCCGGGATGGTACCTAACTTGAGGCCACGGCCGCTTCCTTCCCTCTTCCTCGTCTATCCCTTCCAATCTTCCCATCCCCCCGCAGGGCCCTTGTTCAGCATAGCAGGTGAGGCCGCCTGGGCGAGGTACTGGTCATCCTCCCCAGTTGTATCCCCGACCCAGAGTCTGAAGCTCCAGGATACTGCCCTTGAAGCGGTAGAGGTGGGATCCCTCGCTGAGTCCGAGGGGAAAAACCGGCCCTGGAGGGTAAACAGATGAAGAAGAATAAGGTAACTACGACTGTATCTTTATTAAAAATGAATGTGATTATTAACACAAGAAAATGAAAATAATATAATTATAATGAAATGTATGGTAAGCAAATTGAAGTAACGGTACAAGCAGACCTGCTCAAAATCAACAATTTTTCAAGATAGAGAACACTTTCCACAGTCCCTGTTGATTAGCTTATCAAGTTGTTATACCGTATATTCCGTAATGTTTCTCTTCGATGTGTATTACATGTAGGGTCTATCTTTTAATAATTCATTGTTTTACGTTTAGATTGAATGAAAAGATGTGTGTATAACAGGCGGTTTTGTTTAAAATATATTATGAAATAGTTCTTCTAATAGACTATTCATTTTTAGTTATAATTTTATAATTTTATTGTATTTTCGTCACACTAACACTTTTTAGGTTTTTCGAGACGCCGAGATGCCGGAATTTAGTCCCGCAGGACTGCTTTTACGTGGCAGTAAATCTACCGTCACAAAGCTGACTTATTTGAGCACCTTCAGATATCATCTACCTGAGCCAGGATCGAACCTGCCAAACTATTCATTTATATGCGTAAATGATGATGCTTGCCTCTTACACAAGTTATCTTTTCACACAGTTTACCAACCAGTCCCAACTGAGACAATACAATATGTATTTTAAGAAAATTGCAGTTATACTCTCCTGTAGACGTGCTGATGCGTAATACCAATTGAGTCTGCAATAATGTTCTCTGCTGAATCGGTGCGACGTGAAGCAAATTATAATGCAAGCTCAGAGTTCGCATGACCCTAACCGCACCGCCAACTCGCTCGGTCTCTGCAATTATACCAATGTTCTTTTTCTCAACACGGAAATACTTCAGAATATCTGCAGTAGGCCTATGTTGGTCTGCAATGCTGTCCTGTGTGGTATAAAATTGTGACCGAGACTCGGGATATTATGGGTTCGAACCACACTGTCGCTAACCTTGAAGATGGTTTTCCGCGGTTTCCCATCTTCATGCCAGGCAATGAATTAAGGTACAGCCGCTTCCTTCCCACTCCTAGCCCTTACCTATCCCATCGTCGCTATAAGACCTAATTTGTTGGTGCGACATAAAGCCAACTGAAATAAAATGTGATGTATATAATATCTAAACATTTATTAATACATATGTGAATTACTATTTTTATAACACAATAGCACAATGGCTGAATAGCTGAATGGCCAGTGTCAATATAGTCTTCGATTCAGAGGACCTCGTCTTTGATTCCCGGCCGGGCTGGGGATTTTGTCGCGTCTGGTCAATTCCTCTTACTCGAGGGCAACACATTACGCTACACGCTACTAACAGTTGTGGAATCTGCACATGTCACTAATTCATAGTCTTCTAAAAAGATATCTGAAGTCCAACTATTCATATTATTTCCTTCAATCAGTCACTACTGATCTGCATTTAGGGCAGTCGTTCACATGGCAGATTCCCTATCTGTTGGTTTCCTACACTTTTCCTTGAATGATTTCAAAGAAATTGGAAATTTATTGAACATCTCGCTTGGCACGTTATTCCAGTCCCTAACTCCCCTTTCTATAAACGAATATTTGTCCCAATTTGTCCTCTTGAATTCCAAATTTATCTTGAAATTGTGATCTTTCCTACTTTTAAAGACACCACTCACCATTCGTCTACTAATGTCATTCCACGCCATCTCTCCAATGACAGCTCGGAACATACCACTTAGTCGAGCAGCTCGTCTTCTTTCTCCCAAGCCTTCCCAGCCCAAACTTTGCAATATTTTTGTAAAGCTACTCCTTTGTTGGAAATCACCCAGAATAAATTGAGCTGCATTTATTTCGATTTTTTCCAGTTCTTGAATCAAGTAATCCTGGTGAGGGTCTCATGCAGTGGAATACTCTAGTTGAGATCTTACCAGAGACTTGTATGCCCTCTCGTTTACATCCTTACTACAACCCATAAACACCCTCATAACCATGTGCAGAGATCTGTACCCTTTATTTACAATCGCATTTATGTGATTACCCCAATGAAGATCTTTCCTTACATTAACACCTAGGTACGGTACTTAAAAATGATCCCCGAAAGGAACTTTCACCCCCATCAACGCAGTTTTTTAATTTCGTGTGGCTATTTATAGCCGAGTGCAGCCCTCCGATGAGGGTGGGCGACATCTGTCATGTGTAGGTAACTGTGTGTTATTGTGGGGGGAAGATAGTGTTATGTGCGGTATGTGAGTTGCAGGGATGTTGGGGACAGCACAAACACCCAGCCCCCGAGCCATTGGAATTAACCAATGAAGGTTAAAATCCCCGACCCGGCCCGGAATCGAACCCAGGACCCTCTGAATCGAAGGCCAGTACGCTGACCATTCAGCCAACGAGTCGGACAAAATGCGTACTCGTGTCCTCATGCCGAGGTGGTGCAGCGCTTTTCAGGCACACCCCCAATGGAGGTGAGCTGCATGTACCATTTCAACCACGTACCAGCCCTCCTGCCATTCTTATATTTCTGGCAGTGCCGGGAATCTATTTAAAAATATGAAGTTAGTGCCAATATCTCGGTTATTAATCACCCCATGAGAATATGTAGCACATTCTTTTACAAGCTCCTGGGTACAATTTACGAATACGACAACAGAATGCCGATATCTTTAATGGTTTAGAAGTCATATACGTGTAACATCTTAGGTGAATAACCCTGTATATGCTGACGACGCGGCTCTCTCTTCGGTCTCATGGCAAGCACCTAGAGTCAAACAGTACCTCGTACCTCCAGGAAAGCCTCTCCACTTTCGAGCCCTGGCTCGAAAAGTGGAGAATCGAAATTAATGTAAATAAGTGCCATGCCACCTTATTCACTAAACGCATGGGCTGGCTCGTGGGTGGTCTGAACTTCTTTGGAGAAGTAATCAGATGGTCTTCGAGTGCGAAGTACATACGTGTCACCCTAGACCGAGGATTGACCTTTCGGCAGCATATACTTGCGGCCATAGCCCACAGTAGGGTCTCTAAATTATTTCCTTTATTGAAGGCTGAAAACAGCCTATCCCCAGAAAACAAGTACGACCGCTACTGGAGTATGCCTGCCCTATATGGGGCATTACCGCCGATTGGCATATGAATAAGGTTAAGCCGTACAGAACCGCGCACATCGTCTTATTACGGGCGCCGATTGGTGCGTGCGCAATGTCGACATTCACGATAAGTGTCACATAACAACCCTTAGGGATAGAAGACAGAAATTTGACAGAAAGGTACCCAAGCGGGTAATCCCCTCCGCCACAGTGCCGATGAAAGAAAGGGTGTGCTGCTGCTGCTGCTGCTGCTGCTGCTGCTGCGAATCATTGCCGTACGCCCACCTGTCTACACCGTACTCCAGCTACGTAGGGTACACGCACGCACATTAATGGTGTCCCGACATAAACAATCAACACTGCCCCACTCCAGTACTGAAAAGGAGGGGAGAGAGTAAAGGGATAGTGTTGAAGGCCACTCCGGTACTGAAAAGGAGGGGAAGGGAGTGAACAGGTAGTGCTGAATACATAGTGTGTGTATTCCGGCGTTATACTGTAACATTGTAATAAGGTGGCTCATATCCTATCACAGGTGATTCGAGGCCGTATTATTGGCATGTGGGAGGCTCACATGGTCCCCCAAGCAATAGCACAAGCAATACCATGCAGTCTTAAGACAGTTTGGAGATGGATAGAAATATGGCAAGAACGAGGTGAAGAAGAATTGGTAGACCCGATATAATGCAGCTACAAAATATTCCTAACTAGTATAAAATACTTTTCGGTTAAAAACCTCCTTTACCTCTTAATACTGTATTTAACATAGTAGGCTACTTTTTAATTTTTTTTATGTTAAAATGCTATTTGTTCGGGGCGTCGACCTACAGAGTTCTTTGCCCCTACTTGCACAATATATGAACCTGTATGTAATTGGAATTGCGGAAGTGTTGAGTGTTGAATGTGAGAAACGTTAAGGACGACACTAACACGCAGTCCCCAGGCCAGGGATATAATCATTTACAATTAAAACCCCCTGATCCGGCCGGGAATCGAACCCGGGGCCGCCGGACGCGTTGCCCCGTACACCGCGGGGCCGGACGAGTAGGTAACCTAATGCTGTACTTCAATTATTCCGCCATTGTGCCCATTTCGATCACAACGAAGTCTTGTAGGCAGGCTGTCTGCATGCAGTCCATGCAGCAAAGCGTTAAGCGAGAAGGTGAGTCATTGTGCCTTCGACACTACCCCTTCACTCCCTTTCCCCATGTTTTGTACTGGATTGGCCTTCAACACCACCCCTTCACTCTCTCCCCTTCTTTTCAGTACTGGAGTGGGGCAATGTTGACTGTTTATGTCGGGACACCATTAATGTGCACGTCTGTACCCCTATTGAAAATGTGGTCTGGACAGGTGGACTGACACAGGTCGTGAGGTTTCACGTCTGCACGCGCAATCTGCCATTCCCTTTCTCCCTCTCACTGTAATCGTCTTTGCCTCCAGCATACTCGTGACATGTTCTATTGCACAGAGAGACTTTATTCCTTACTTTTGATTTCATGTGCTTTAAGATAGGGCTTCCCTTTAATAACTGTGTTCTGATAACGAGAATATTATTGTGACTTATATCACACTCACGAACTGACAACAGTCATTCCCACTAACAAGCATCATTGTAAATTATGTACATAGTTAATTTTTATGGTCACCAACATGAACAACCTTTAGTTTCAGTGCTATTTAAAGTGAATAAATACTCGTAAACTGGTGAATCAATAAAATTAAGTTCGTGTTTGTACAAGTGTTTCCTTTTGTACACAACACGAAACGATCCGGTGGATGTTCGAGAACAGCTCCGCACACAGATCGCAGTGTATGGACGGGGGTTGTCGTGGAGGAGACTCTGCCCTCTAGTCCTGGTAGAAGATGCCGGATGCTTAGCAGCAGCCGTTTCAAAACGTTCTCGTAGAATGCAGCGTTGACAGTATGACCCTCCGATACGAATGCTGTTGAAAAAAGGCGATCAATAGTGTTTTGACCCTGAAATTTTGGAAGTGACGTTTTTCGGGATGTGGGGAACCCGGTGAACACCATGTCATTTATTGTCGCTTGGTGTCCGGATCGAACTGGCAGCACCAGCTCTTAGCGCCTGGGATGATGGTTTTCAGAAAAGATGGATGTCAGGCACATGTGCCAATGAAATCTCCAGCAATTTCCATCCGTGTTGCCTTCTGTTTGTTAGTGTGCGTGGCCCAAATGCAGAACAGATCTTCCGTCTACTCAGATTGTTGTGAATGACGGTATTCACGCTGTCCTTGCTAATCCCTATTTTCTCTGATATTCTTCTCAGATACTATCGCCGATTTTGTGCCAGCGTCTGTCGCACTTGCTCATTGTTGTCTGTACTATTGCGTGTTGCCGCTGGAACCGGACGTGGCACATCATCAAGAGTTTCCTGTCCACCCCGAAAGTGTTTGATCCAGTTGAAAACACATTTTCTTCTAACGACTTCTGTTCCGTACACTTGCTCCCAACATCGCTTGCGTCTCCGTCGCCAAATTTGTAGCAAAACTTCGTGTCTATGCGTTGCTCCATAGCACTATGACACGAGTCTTCACACGCACTACGTTCGACTGGCCGCAGCAGACAAACCTGCTTCAGCACCGTGTGTTCAACGCTACGTGACGCTTCTCGAGATGTCTCTCTGTTCACATGCGCATGCACGCAGTGTTATCATACGTTGTCATTGCGATATTAATCCATTACGTACTAATTATTATTATTAAAACTCATATTAGCGGAGATGGCTCATGTGACCCTAGAAATGTCTGGAATAATCTGTCAGAGTGATTCAGATCCGAACATATTTATTTACTCAGTGAATTTTTAAATTTGTGGATTTTATTTCCACTTTGAGTAAACTATGTTGAAGAAGGCTTCAAAATCTCTATCTCAAAGGCAATTCTGTTGGGAAAATAAAACATATTTTTAGCTGTGACCCCCCCTTTCGTTGGACACAACACAGAAACTCTCCTAGTGTGCTCTGTATGTGCTGTACTGAGAACTAATTCTATTTCAACCCCAACCTCGCCTACTATCTTGTTACAGCCCTATTTTACTTTTCCCTACAGACCCGAAGCGAGAGTTACGACCAGGCACACAATTGTAATATTTATATTCCAATACAAGTTGTTAACACACTTCGGGTTTCGTAATGAATTGACAACTTTATGACCGAGAACAGCGGTGCTAAAGTGAGGGTAGATGACGGGCCTTGCTGAATCATGGATATAATACTTTACTAGGATTATCTGCCTTACTAACACTACTCTGTCCGACTCCTTGGCTGAATGGTCAGCGTTGTGGCCTTCGGTTCAGTGGTTCCCAGGTCCAGTTTTCGGCTGGGTAGAAGATTTTAGTCGCGTCTGATTAATTATTCTGGCTTGGAGACTGGGTGTTTGTGTTTATCCCAATACTCTCCTCATCATATTCACACTACACACCACACCACCAGGTACCACAGAAACACGCAATATTCATTACATCCCTCCACGAAGGGTTAGCGTCAGGAAGGGCATCCGGCCGGTAACACAGGCCCAAATCCACATGTGCAACAAAGTTATACCCGTGGCCCCACGGATGTGGAGAAAACGACAGCAGCAGTAGAATAACAAGAAGAAGACGACTAGCAGTACCCGGGGCTCCGTCCACATTCTAGGAAGGATTACTGTCGGATTCAAAAGCATGGTTATTCGAGTCTAAATGTCAATAAAATACGAATGGGTAAATCAATCTTAAAACTAATCGCACCAAATTATAGCTGCATTTAAATCAGGAACATTGTTTTTGCATCAATCAATCAATCAATCAATCAATCAATCAATCAATCAATCAATCAATCAATGTTCAGCATGTAGGGCTGGGTAGTACTTTACTAATGGGGGTACGAAATGGAGATTATGAGTCCCAAAAGGCACGGCTCGCACGACCTCACACTTCGCCAAGGAGGTAGACTTCTTTTCAGTTATTTACTTAGTCTTTTCTTACATCTATCTATCTATCTAACCATCTATCCATCTATCTATCTATCTATCTATCTATCAATCAATCAATGTTTTCATTCCCCACTCTGAAGGGGTGGGGTGGGCCACCTAGAGCGTTACGCCCTCTCTGGCCAAGAAATGTGGGCGGGTTGGGGAGATGTGATGGAGGAAGGAGGTGGGTAAAGGATGTGAAGAAGGAGGAGACGAGGATATTTTCTTTTTTACCTCTTGGCTAAGGGTATTGCAATTTTTGTGGCATAAAAGAAGGTTTTTTTTAAAAGGTAAGGTACATACGACTACAGTTTTAACAAATTATATACTAAGAACTTCCTATTCCATCCTACGCCTAGAAGTATACATATGGAAATAGAACATTAGATTTAAATACATAAAATAAACGAGTTTTCCTAGCACACTGTCAAAGCAACTAGTATCATAATTTGAGTGGTTACATTGATGAGTGTAGAAATGTATGAAAGATGGAATCTAATTGCTGGAGTGAAAGAATGGTGAGTGAGTTTAGACGAGGTTTTCAAGGGGGTGGGAAACTGAAATGTGAGTTTAAGCCCGAGTAGGTTGTTGAAAAAAGGAGGTTGAAGGGTTTGGTTTGCCGCGGCTTGTAGGTGACTGAGGACTAACGATCTGTGGTAGGGTTGAATATTCAGTAAGGAAATGGTTAAGAAGCGGAAGAGTTCTTCAACTGTAGATAGTGGAAAAAGGGAACGGTCGGGTGGTGTGGGCATGTCGATTGTTCGAACAGGGGCTATGAGATCAGGTCGGTTCTGGGGAGGTGCAGCGCGGCTTCTGCACCGGCGTGAATGTGCTGAATGATTGCCTCCACAGGTGTGACATATGGGTGGTGGACAGGTGTTGGGGCAACTGGATGTAGAGTGCTGTTGGCTGCAATGACCGCATAAAAGAGGTGTTGCTGTGCATTGAGTGGTAATGTGATTATTATATGTGAGGTGTCGTTCACATCTTATGGATTGTAGTGGCGGAGCTCGGTATGGCTCCACTTTGTGATGGTGTCTGTAGATGGAGACTCCGCTGTACAACACTCGGTCCACGTCTTCAGGTGTCTGCATTAGAATCCGAACCATGTAGGTGGGTCCTGTTGAGTTATTTATCCTGAATGCCTTTTTTTTTTTTTTTTTTGCTGGGATGCCTCCTGCGTTGAGTTCGGCGAGAATGTTGTCTTCAGAAATAGGGGGTCTACACCTCGTATTATGCAGCTGAGGAGTCGATAGCGTGTAGGAGGTGTTGGAGCTTTAACAGATGGGGTGGGAGGAGTTGAAGGATGGTGCTTGAACCGAGATTATGAGATCCTATTGTAGTTGCAAGCAGGTTGGCAGCAGTGTCTCCGTTGACCTGGATGATTACTCTGGCAGCGGTTTTTCCGACGTTTACGATATGGCGTGAGGTGTGGAAAGCAGGGGAGGGGTGGGAAAGTAAAAAGTAATGTGTATCTGACGGAGTTGATTGAAGAAAACCGGGAGTGACTAATAGGACGTTTTTTGACTGATACAGCGAAGAAGGAGAGCTTGGTAGGAGTAGTTGTGGTGGTGATGGTAGTGGTGGTGTGGTTGTAGTAGTAGGTGGAAGGTCCCTCTTCGTCCTGACTTCCATGAGTAACAGCGGGACACGTGACGTGGCTGGTGGATATTTTAGTTTCGAGGCCACTTCCAGGTGCTGTGTGGCTTGTTGTGGATTAGATCTTGGAGCCAAACTCGTAAAATGAAATTTCAGACTTGAATTATCCAAAGGTAGAGCTGTTGTCACAGGAGTATAACTTTCTTGATAATTAGTAGCAGCGTAGATGGACACTACAGCCGAGTGGTAGGCAACTGCGGCTGCTTGGTTGACGTCGGTGATGGTGCTGGTGGTGGTAATGGTCATCGTTGTAGTGGTGTTGACCGGGCTATAAAATGGGTGTGGAACATGGTGATCAATGTTCCAAAGATCAGAAATGTGGAAGTCGTCGGTGATGGACTCGTCACGAGGTTTTCTTCATTCCACATGATCAGTACACTTTATTTAATAGGGAATGCCCTACGTGATTGATACAACTGTGTAGAAAACCGTTGGACGGCGAGGGATGTCTCTTTTCTTAAACTACTGCTAATAAAATGGATTGCCTGGCGGAGGCGGTAAAGGCGTGCTCGGTTCACCCGAAAGGACGTGGGTTCGATTTTCCCGTCAGGAAGTAAGAGATTTCCACTTCCGGAGGTGCATATGGTCCTGAGGTTCACTCAGCCTATACCAAAAATGAGTACTAGGTTAATACCTGGTGCCAAAGGTGGCCGGGCGTAAAGCTAACCACTCTACCTCATCAAGTGCCGAGGTTACGGATAGTGGAAGCCTTTACCTTCCACCCCTCCTCTACGGAAATGACTGTGCTTTTTGTGCTTTTGCTTTCACTAGTCATAAAAGGTTTTCATTCTTCCCCTGTAGGGGGAAGCGGGCCTCTTGGATGGTAACATCATCTCCCAGGTCGGGAGATTTGTTACGGTGAAGGAGATGCACGGAGAAGGTGGGGGATTGGCGGACATGGCCTATACTATGAACTGTCTCGGCATTCACCTTAATGCAGCGGAATGGAAAACTATGGAAAAAGCATTCTCAGAACAGCTGACGGTTGGGGCCAGTCGTCAGGTCCAGCCCTATACCGTCTCTCGATTGCAGAGGCGTAGAGCCACGGTAGAGCCGATTGCTCGATTGACCGCTCGAAGTGCAGAGTTGTGGGACCACGGACCATCCGTGGCCACTTATGGGCCGAGATCCACTCTGCATCCATCGACGTTTCCTTAAATGTTCGGTGTAAATATTTAATAAGAGTAATTGCGATGTTAATAATGGTGTTACGCACAACAGGGTTTTGTAGGGAATGAAATTCTAAGTAGACTTGGTGGACTCCATTTATAATGCAGCTACCTGCTCCCCTGTTAAGCTCTCATAATTGCGGTACCGGGCGAGTTGGCCGTGCGGTTAGGGGCGCGCAGCTGTGAGCTTGCATGCGGGAGATAGTTGGTTCGAAATCCACTGTCGGCAACCCTGAAGATCGTTTTCCCGTGGTTTCCAGTTTTCACAGGAGACAAATGCTGGAGCTGTAGCTTAAGGTCACGGCCACTTCCTTCCCACTTCTAACCATTTCCTATCCCATCGTCGCCGTAAGACTTATATATGTCTGTGTGACGTAAAGAAAAGTGTAAAATAAATAACTATAAGGAATGTCGCAAATAAATAAATATTTACCCCATTGACGTATTTCAGCTAATTCATTGTTAAATCGCATGTGAATTTGTTTATATTCCAATAAATGTAACGCTCCTTCCTCAGCTGCTCGAATGCCTAGTGCCTCACGTTTCATGTCCATGCTCTTTCTACGGTATAGTGAAGTCAATGAAGTTGGTCATCATCATCATCATCATCGACTCTGAAGCCAATAAATAAATAAATAAATAAATAAATAAATAAATAAATAAATAAATAAATAAATAAATAAATAAATAAATAAATAAATAACGTTCAGTAATTGTATTATAATAGTTTATTTAATTAATTAATTTATATATTTATTAATTTATCTGTCTATCTACCTACCCAACCTGACCCAAAATTGATTTGCCAGAGCGATACACAATAACAAATAATTTATACTGCATTTGTTTTACGAAATAATACATGAGCTCGTAATAATAATAATAATAATAATAATAATAATAATAATAATAATCGTCCGCCTCTGTGGTGTAGTGGTTAGTGTGATTAGCTGCCACCCCCGGAGGCCCGGGTTCGATTCCCGGCTCTGCCACGAAATTCGAAAAGTGGTACGATGGCTGGAACGGGGTCCACTCAGCCTCGGGAGGTCAACTGAGTAGAGGGGGTTCGATTCCCTCCTCAGCCATGCTGGAAGTGGTTTCCCGTGGTTTCCCGCTTCTCCAGGCAAATGCCGGGATGGTACCTAACTTAAGGCCACGGCCGCTTCCTTCCCTCTTCCTTGTCTATCTCTTCCAATCTTCCTTTCCCCCCACAAGGCCCCTGTTCGTCATAGCAGGTGAGGCCCCCTGGGCGAGGTACTGGTCATCCTCCCCAGTTGTATCCCCCGACCCAGAGTCTGAAGCTCAGGGACACTGCCCTTGAGGTGGTAGAGGTGGGATCCCTCGCTGAGTCCGGGGGAAAAACCGACCCTGGAGGGTAAACAGATTAAGGAGAAGAAAATAATCCCTAAATCAAGGTTACTGGAGATCTAATCATTTTCTTTCACCTATTTTAGGGAGTATCTCTTGAAATGAGGATGACATATTTTTTCTGCGTTCAGTAATAGTTTACTTGGACTGTAAAAATACTTCCTCCGGGCCGGATTTGAACCAGCGACCTATGGATGTCTGATATAGCAAGCCAACTACAGTCCACCGCTCTACCAACTGAGCTACCAGAGGAGAACAAACTGAAAGTATTAAGAGCATGCTGTTGTAGCACTGTGAAACAGCAGGTACCTTTAAAACGCTTGCGTGACTTTCACTAAGCTTTGTTTCTTGGCAAGGTTGAGGGACGTATTCTGTTGGCATTCATTGTATGCAGTAAATGTGTTACAGTAATACACAGTCAAGTAGATAATTTCCAAGTGCCTCTCTTTCCGTAACTCGTTCATCTGTAATCGGTATTTAGATGTTCCCATTGATGCTTTCACGGCCCGTATTTACAGACATGATATAGGCTTTTTGGGCTTATGCCGTGTCAAGAAAATAAGGTGAAATTCTTTACGTTTCGCAGAGAACTTTGCTCCGCGTCGTCAGAAGAAAATCTCGACTGTCCACGAGAAAGGCTTTCTTGCCACGGTATAAGCCCAAAAGCCTATATCAGGTATTTAGATGGTTTGTCGGAAGCTGAAATCCGATCTAAAGAAGTACGGTAGATATACATGGGAAGTCGTATCGTGATTGGCTGCTGGCTCAGCAGCGTTGCTCCACTATTTCCTCATATATTAAAGTTGCAGCATCGTTTATAACTTACCTGAATGTACCCCAGAATACTAGACTATTTCTGCATTGAAACCTATTGAAACCTTAATTCGTAAATTTTGTGGGGAGAGGTAAACCGAATAAGTGAAGGTGAGAATCTTTGGTTACAACAAATACAGTAGAGACAATACGCGACACTCAGCGAGTTATCGAGGGACAGCTATTAGAACTCTCTCTAGCGGATTGACCTTAGAACTACTGATTCTGTCATAAGAGCACGTGTATTTGTGTGTGAAGTTCTTGGTGTTATTTATGCGATTTCAGTGAGTTGACATAATTAAATAGTAGCGTGTGTCATTCCTTTATATCTCCTCTCAACATGAGGGGAAAGGCATGTGCTGTGTTTGGCTGCAGTAACTATGAAATAGAGAAGATTGCGCGGTCTTTCTTCCGTTTCCTCCGTGACAAGAAAATGTAAGTAATATTGTGTTTGCATATATATTATTCCAGTGACAAAGAGATGTTTATACTACTTCATAGTCTTCTAAACTGCTCGACCCATATTTTAACTGGCTTAAAATATAATACGCATATTTTATTGTATAGTGCAGCAGTTAACCTTCAATACCGATGAGTTGTTGTAGGTGTGATCTGTGGGTTTAAGTGTGGCTGGTTGAGTTCCAATTTACCCATTTGGAATGACGTAATGCGTTGTCAAGCACTGAAGAAAATATGGGTGATTTAAGAAATGTACATATTTTGCTGAAACAATATCATCATCATCATCATCTGTTTACCCTCCAGGGTCGACTTCTTCCCTCGGACACAGCGAGGGATCCCACCTCTACCGCCTCAAGGGCAGTGTCCTGGAGCTTCAGACACTTGGTCGGGGATACAACTGGGGAGAATGACCAGTACCTCGCCCAGGCGGCCTCACCTGCTATGCTGAACAGGGGCCTTGTAGGGAGATGGGAAGATTGGAAGGGATAGGCAAGGAATAGGGAAGTTAGGTGCCATCCCGGCATTCGCCTGGAGGAGAAGTGGGAAACCACGGACAACCACTTCCAGGATGGCTGAGGTGGGAATCGAACCCACCTCTACTCAGTTGACCTCCCGAGGCTGAGTGGACCCCGTTCCAGCCCTCATACCACTTTTCAAATTTCGTGGCAGAGCCGGGAATCGAACCCGGGCCTCCGGGGGTGGCAGATAATCACGCTAACCACTACACCACAGAGGCGGACTGACACAATATGATGATTCAAATTTGCTTTACCCTAATGTAATAGCATTATGGCAAGTATTGCTTATAGGGAAAGTTTGAATGTTTTTGAGGCTAAATTTATAGATTTTCTTTCTGTTAGTAGGCTTCAAGTTAAAAGGAAAATTGTCCAGCTCTTAAATGTAAATTCATAGAATCGTGTGTGTAAGGAATGTGCCGATATTTTTGTTGACAAGTGTTATGATGGTACAATGCTTTTAAATGAGAAGAAAGACAAATCTAGTCGTGAACGTTCAGGCAGGAATTATAAAGCTAAAAAAGTAATGCATAAATGAAAGATCAAGCCCTTTCACAGCAGTCCATTTCACATCTTGATTATATGTTTAATTTCAGTCTTTCAATAATAACCTATTAAATAATTCCTCATTCATTTATCCAGAATTGGTTTAGCAACTTTGATGTTAATGTCTTAGTAACACTTTCTTTCTAGACGTAATTTATTTATCCATTTCCGTATATACATTTCCATTGATATTTAGCGCGATTTTTCAGGTCAGGCCACTAGGAGCGCCACTTGCGACGTGTCTCCCATTTTAACAAGGCTAAATCCAGAAGTGTCGCGTATTGTCTTTACTGTATTTGGTTACAAACAGCTTTGTTTTGTAACCATGGCGGAAGTTGTGAAGTATCGGCCTGATAAACTAAAAAGCACGACGAATACCCTCGGCCGTTATTCTTGGTTTTCTAGACCGTATTCATTTATATTGTATTAAATAATTCCCTCTTTGAACCTTTATCAAAATACACCACTTAACTTACGTAAAAATATGCGGGCAAACCCACAAAAGAAATAGAATTCGCTGGTTTGTTTTGCAAAAAATTGGTAACGGTGACTGCCCGTCTGTAGATGGTGACAGACATAGCCGACCACAGTTACAGCCGGAGTCATGTAAGTATGGCAACGTCCACCAGACGCCAAGGTCAAAGCGCGGGATCTATACGTGTATGTTGGTGTGTAGTGAACACCAGAGGATCGAGACGGCGGTGGAAGTGAACTTCGTCTTGTGTTTAGTTTTATTTTTCACGGATATGTTCCAGTATATATAACAAGATAACTTATTAAATAAGTGTACGTACAGCCTATTATCGAAATCATGTGAAGGTGCAGTAGGACTGAGTAGCTTGGACGATAAAGCCGGCTTTCTGAGCCCAGCTTGGCAGGTTTAATCCTGGCTCGGTCCGATCGTATTTGAAAGTGCTCAAATACGTCAGCCTCGTATCGATAGATTTACTGGCACGTCGAAGAACTCCTACGAGGCAAAATTCCGGCATCTCCAAAAAAATCAATAAATTAATAACATCATTATTTGTGAATGCGCAGATTGAATTTGGGTTATTAATAAAACGTTTCGTGTATTTGCAGATGCCCAGAAAATGCGGTGTTCACATGCATCGTTGCAACTAAAATAAAAAAAGAAGGTTTTGTCACCTAGTTTAGGTTTCCTTCAGACGAGGAATTAAAACCAAAATGGATTTGCTACTTTCAACAGGATAATTGGGAATCTGGGATGGATTCAGTCGTGTGCCAGCAGATAACATTTTTGATAGTGAAGACAGCGTAACTTTATTACCACCTAAACTAAAATAAGCTGCTTCCTGATGCATGTTCAATTATTTTCCCAAATTTGCCAAATATTTGTCATCGAAAAGTTTAAAAGAAAAGATCTTGAAGGTAGGTGACTGGAAATGGAGAGTAGTGAAAACAAGATGGATGATTTGCCTAATGTAAGCCATTTATTCAAAATTCACCAAGATATGAATGTCACTGTGTATGTTGATAGTTAAAAGAAAAGATATGTTTAGCTGACATGATGATATCTGAACCGTACTTGGCAGGTCTTGGCAGGTTTAATCGTGGCTCAGTCCGGTCGTATTTGAAGGTACTCAAATACAGTACCGGTCAAATGTTTAGGATCGTCGCCATAAGACCTATCTGTGTCGGTGCGACGTAAAGCCCCTAGCAAAAAAAAAAAAAAAAAAAAGTTTAGGACCACATAAAGAAATCACGATATGTCATATAGAACCTAAAATTGTGCCACTAGACCTCTGTAATTTTCTTTCTGAGCTCTCACATCTAATAGAATATATGTGGCCTGATTTCATTGAGTTGGTCCAAACACTGTAGAAGTTATGAATTTTTAACTCTTGGAAGGTTGCATCAAAAATCAAAAATTTTGGTAATATAATGTACTGAATACTCTAATTGGTTGCAAGTATCACCAACAAGACTTTTCTGTAGACTTAGAAAAATGTCGGGGCCGTTTTAGTATAAATATAAAAATTCCAAAAATATGCGCCACCGGTTTTTTGCGTGTTTTATTTTTTTGATCCAGGGCCAAAATTGTTGATTTTTCTTTGCCTTTTTCATGTATGCCCCAAGGTCTCATTGTGAGCTATCGGCGTCAAACTTATCTGCGCTGATAGTTTCATTTGCACTGTGCGGATGGCATCCAAGAATACGTTTCTGATGCCGATAGTTCACACTTATGACAACAAGGAAAAATTGACTATTTTAGCACTGGTTTGAAAAAAACCGCACAAAAATGGGTGCCGCATTTTTTCGGAATCTTCATATTTATACTAAAATGACTCCTAACTATTGCTAAGTCTCTACAAGAATCTTGGTGGTGATACTTGAAACCAATTAGAGGATACAGTACATAATATTTCCAAAAATGTTGACTTTCTGATGTGACCTTATAACATTTAAAATTATATTACATACAATATTTGGCGTAAATCACTGAAATCAGGCGATGTATATCACATTAGATGCAAGAGCTCAGGAAAAAAGATACAGCGGTCTAGTAGCAAAATTGTAGGTTCTAGATGGAACTTCATGATTTTTCAATGTGGTCCTAAACTTTTGACCGGTACTGTACGTCAGCCTCGTGTCGGTAGATTTACTGGCATGTTAAATAACTCATTTCTTTCTTTCTTAATCTGTTTACCCTCCAGGGTCGGTTTTTCCCTCGGACTCAGCGAGGGATCCCACCTCTATCGCCTCAAGGGCAGTGTCCTGGAGCTTCGGACCATGGGTGGAGGATACAACTGGGGAGGATGACCAGTACCTCGCCCAGGCGGCCTCACATGCTATGCTGAACAGGGGCCGTGTGGGGGGATGGGAAGATTGGAAGGGATAGACAAGGAAGCGGCCGTGGCCTTGAGTTAGGTACCATTCCGGCATTTGCCTGGAGGAGAAGTGGGAAACCACGGAAAACCACTTCTAGGATGGCTGAGGTGGGAATCAAACCCACCTCTACTCAGTTGACCTCCCGAGGCTGAGTGGGCCCCGTTCCAGCCCTCGTACCACTTTTCTAATTTCGTGGCAGAGCCGGAAATCGAACCCTGGCCTCCGGGGGTGGCAGCTAATCACGCTAACCAATTCACCGCAGAGGCGGTCTAAAGATCTCATACGGGACCTAATTCCAGCATCTCCTAAAAAATCAATAATTAAATCACATTATTATTTGTGAATGAGCAGACTGGTCTTAACTAAATGAATATTTATTACATTATACAGGAGCCACTGCTAGCAGTGTTAGTGTTGAATGTGTACAAAGAAATGTATTAAAAATGCTTCACAAGCTCATAGTGTTTCGTTAGGATAGCAGTGAAAGCAGAGACTCTTTGTCTTACCTCACATATTTAAGTGAATTTGAACTTTGCACTAAAAGAGGAAGAGTTACTCAAAAAATTTCGTTTGATTCTGAGAAAGCAAATTATTTCCTGTTAGGGAAGTTTAAAAGTGATAATTTAGAAAGAAGGTCTGGTCAGTACCGATAGTTTAGTGGTTGTAACTACATTGTTACTTCACTTACAGTCCTAGAAAGTGAGATGAAAATTAGGATTATCGGTGTTCTAGGCTTGCAGTGGTCGTGGTATGGAAAAGTGCAGTTTGGCTGTAGCCAATTACAAATATCCGATTCCATCAAGGCAGGTGATATGGAAGTATGGAAGTAATAAACAAGTTAGACTCACTTTTATCATGTGAACTTTCTGGTGGGCATTTGGAGATGTCAGGGATAATATACATTTCTGGGTGTGCAGTAAGAACAATATCCAGAAAAACAAGCTGTGACACATGTTTAGGTCTCCTGTAGAGTAATGAAACAAATAACCCCTATTTTGAAGAACTTCAGAGAGGTGCGTTAGTGGTGCCATCAGATTGTGTTGTGTGTGTCTGCGTAACAGTGACAGGAATATTTGCCTTGTTGGTATCTGAAGACTACAAGGAAGACAACCTGGAATGCGGAAAAAAAGAATTTATCTTCTCTCTATCAAGAGCTGCTTTAGGAAGAGATGAAAATCAGCAGTTCTGGTTTGAACGCCGCAGTTGTGGGCATGACAATAATGGTATGATAGATTTATTGTCTACATTTCTTAATTTTATAGCAAAACGTTTACTTCTGCGAAATATACAATTTTCTCGAAAGTTGTCATTCTTAATTAATTCTAATTATAGAAAGCCGATGAAGAACAAGAGTTATGTCAGCAGTGAGGATAAAAACATTAAGCAGAGGAAGCTATCGACGCTCCACAATAATTCAGCTTGTGACTATTGTTCTTAAAAGTGTTTTGTTCATGTTCATGTAAAATGCGTATTTCTAACTTCAGTGAATGCATTTACTGATATGTGTGTTTCCTAGTATCATTTTATGAAGAATGTGCATTTATCATAATCATGGTGTTGGTCTAAATGTAGTGAAAATGGGTGAAGCCATTCAAAGTTGGGCCCTCCCCCCTTTTTTCTCGGCCTCCGTTTGACAGATAGGTACATTGATGCCAAGCATACCTTCCGGCATTAATTGTAGATGGCTCTGGTGACAGATCAATGTTATTGAACTACCAGCTAGTATTTTAGCAGATGATGATATCGTAGTCCGCCTCTGTGGTGTAGTGGTTAGAGTGATTAGCTGCCACCCCCGGAGGTCCGGGTTCGATTCCCGGCTCTGCCACGAAATTTGAAAAGTGGTACGAGGGCTGGAACGGGGTCCACTCAGCCTCGGGAGGTCAACTGAGTAGAGGTGGGTTCGATTCCCACCTCAGCCATCCTGGAAGTGGTTTTCCGTGGTTTCCCACTTCTCCTCCAGGCAAATGCCGGGATGGCACCTAACTTCCCTATTCCTTGCCTATCCCTTCCAATCATCCCATCTCCCTACAAGGCCCCTGTTCACCATAGCAGGCGAGGCCGCCTGGGCGAGGTACTGGTCATACTCCCCAGTTGTATCCCCCGACCAAGAGTCTGAAGCTGCAGGACACTGCCCTTGAGGCGGTAGACGTGGGATCCCTCGCTGAGTCCGAGGGAAAATCCGAACCTGGAGGGTAAACAGATGATGATGATGATGATGATGATGATGATATCGTAATTGAAATTTTATAGCAAAACGTTCACTTCTGCGAAAGATACAATTTTCTCGAAAGTTGTCGTTCTTAATTAATTCTAATTAATTAGATTAATTAATTAATTTGAAAGTCATTGGGCTTATACTCGGTAATTCAAAACCATACACTAGCGTCATCAGATTGATACTGAAGATGAAAGCTAGCTACTTCAATTTCCTACATAATTCTTGAATTCCTTGGAAGTAATGGTTTGCATCCACATATTCTTATTCTAAAACTTATAGCTATAGTTATGTTCCTTAGAAACCTGAACATCCGCCTCTGTGGTGTAGTGGTTAGTGTGATTAGCTGTCATGCCCGGAGGTCCGGGTTCGATTCCAGGCTCTGCCACGAAATTTGAAAAGTGATACAAGGGCTAGAACGGGTTCCACTCAGCCGCGGAAGGTCAAATGGGTAGAGGTGGGTTCGATTCCCACTTCAGTCATTCTGGAAGTGGTTTTCCGTGGTTTCCCACTTCTCCTCCAGGCAAATGCCGTGATGGTACCTAACTTAAGGCCACGGCCGCTTCCTTGTATATCCCTTCCAATCTTCCCATCCCCCCACAAGGCCCCTGTTTAGCATAGCAGGTGAGGTCGCCTGGGCGAGGTCTTCCTCCCCAGTTGTATCTCCCGACCCAATGTCTCACACTCCGGGACACTGCCCTTGAGGCGGTAGAGGTGGAATCTCTCACTGAGTCGGAGGGAAAAACCAACCCTGGAGGGTAAACCGATAAAGAAAGAAACAAACCTGAACGTTTCTCAACGGCTCCAAAAAGGAACCAGATTAGGACCTAATTTTAAGAAGCATATACGAAAATTGTTTAGATTTGGAAATAATAAGTGAAGGTAAAGCTGGACAGAGAAGTGCATCCGTGGCTCATGCGGCAGCACGCCGGCCTTTCACCGCTGGGTTCCGTGGTTCAAATCCCCGTCACTCCATATGAGATTTGTGCTGGACAGGTTTTTCTCCGGGTACTCCGGTTTACCTTGTCATCATTCATTCTAGAAACACTCTCCAATATCATTTCATTCCATCCTTCAGTCATTTATCATTGCCCCAACGACAGGCTCCGGCAGCCGGCACAATTCCTATCCTCGCCGCTAGATGGAGCTTCATTCATTCCATCCCTGACCCGGTCGAATGACTGGAAACAGGCTGTGGATTTTCATTTTTTTCAAAGCTGGACAGAGAGCTCTGATCCCTCGAATTGACTTAACAATATCCGATAAAATACTTCAATTTTCTTTCAAAAGGCATCCGTTTCCAATTCGCTTGTCATTTTGCATCACGATCAATAAACCTCAAGGGACGTGAATGTCTTTGTTTACCTCAGCCAGTTTTCGGTCATGTTGCAGTGTCAAGAGAGCCGAAAGGTACAAGGTTTGAGGTACTGAGCAACGGGCTGCGTGGTTTGGATCACGTAGCTTCAGTTTGCATTCGGGTTCGAACCCCACAGCCGGCAGCCTGGAAGATGGTTTTCCGTGGTTTCCAATTTTCACACCAGGCAAATGCTGGGGCTGTAGCTTGAGGCCACGGCCACTTCCTTCCCACTTCTAGCCATTTCCTATCCCATCGTCGCCGTAAGACTTATATATGTCGGTTTGACGTAAAAAAAGTGTGAAATAATAAACTACAAGGAAAGTCGCATATAAATAAATATTTACCCCATTGACCGCCATGTCTTGACGGATTTCAGCTAATTAATTGTTAAATCGCATGTCAATTTGTTTATGTTCCAATAGATGTAACGCTCCATCCTCAGCTACTGGAATACCATAGCTGTAGGCTGAGAATATCCATTCATTCACAATGGAATGTTCTCTCCTCAGCTTTGGGAGTCCGTAGTTGTAGGCTGAAAGTGTTCATTCATTCATCCATTCATTCATTCATTCATTAATGCTTTCTCCCCAGTTGGTGGTTATCCATGACTGGAGGAGAAGAGATTTTAGTCATTCATGTATATATTAATTCAATAATAATGTTGTTTGCTTTACGTCCCACTAAGTACATTTTTACGGTCTTCGGAGACGCAGAGGTGCCGGAATTTAGTCACGCAGGAGTTCTTTTTACGTGCCAGTAAATCTACCGACATGAGGCTGACGTATTTGAGCACCTTCAAATACCACCGGACTGAGCCAGAATCGAAACTGTCAAGTTGTGGTCAGAAGGCCAGCGCCTCAACCGTCTGAGCCACCAGTCCGGCAATTAATTAATTAATTAATTAATTAATGAAGATTCATCTTACTTCATACTCGATCATGCAGAGGAAAGGGACGAGGTTTGGACATACATTTAATCGTTTATAATGTGTGTTGTAATTGGAGGTTAACTCTAGACAGACTTGTGACGTAAATAAAGAATACATTTCCGTATTGAAGTACATTTGAAGTGTACTTCACAATGTACAAAGCGCCTGCCAAATTATCGACAAGGGTAGACGAATTCAACATGCGTTAGCGTAACAAGTGCTCAACGTTGAATGGTATTCAGTTATTTTACCGACCAAAGCGCGGCAGCCTCACATTCCGTCCTTCAAAAATAGCACTGTACTGTCCTCCTTTCTGTAACCATCTCTTGCGATCTGTCAGTCAAGTGGAAAAACCTGCTCGATTCTCTCTGTGGATAGCATTCTTGACAAATAAAATTGAACATGGGCTTACAATCCAAAGGTAGATCACAGACTAGTAGAAGTATGTAAGTTTCAGTGTCGATTGTATAGCACACGATCTCAACTGAATGTATTTTCTCATTTGATTGCAAAATCTAGCATGCTCCTCTGTTATCGTAAGTACCGGTATTATTAAACACAAAAAATGATCTCAAAGTTACCACTTATGACTCGGTTCCATGAATTACACTTTTAAACAATTTACAATTTGGAGTCCGACGGACTAAGTGGTTCAGATAGTAGAGAAGTGGCTTTCTGGTCTCAAATTGACGGGTGCTATTCCGGCTCAATCTCTTGATATTCGAAGACGGTCAGACAAGCCCGCTTCGTGCCAGTACATTTACCGACACCGTAAAAGAACTCCTGAAAAACAATATTTTCAACACTGCAGTGACTAAAAATAATTTAAAAGCTATTCAGACGTAAAACTAATAACAATAATAATAATAATAATAATAATAATAATAATAATAATAATAATAATAATAATAATAATAATAATAATAATAATACCGAGCTCGATAGCTGCAATCGCTTAAGTGCGGCCAGTATCCAGTAATAGGGAGATAGTGGGTCCGAACCCCACTGTCGGCAGCCCTGAAGATGGTTTTCCGTGGTTTCCCATTTTAACACCAGGCAAATGCCGGGGCTGTACCTTAATTAAGGCCACGGCCGCTTCCTTCCACTTCCTAGGCCTTTCCTATCCCATCGTCGCCATAAGACATATCTGTGTCGGTGCGACGTAAAGCAAATAGCAAATAATAATAATAATAATAATAATAATAATAATAATAATAATAATAATAATAATAATAATAATAATAATAATAATAATAAACTGTTACCGTGTTTTCGTGGATCACAGAGGTGAAAGGGCTGGAATGGGTCTATCTACGAAAGTCAAAGATTAATTTAAAACTTTAAAATAAAGGTTATATTTCTTTTCAGATATTAAATATCAACAAAACTCTTCACTTGGTGAAAGATCAAGGTTTCAGGTACATAGCAATTTTGATACAAAGATAGAAAACCCAAGGATTGGTAATTTACAAATTTTGAGCTTCAAGCTCCTAATTTACAAGTTTTCAACGTCCATAATGTTGCGTTTAATTAGATAGATAAGAGGAGATATCTCCCAATACACAATATTTTCAAGAGCACTTTGCTCCAACGATTACAAAGACGGCCTTCCAAAAGCCCCACCCAATAGTACACTGAAAACTATTACATAATCACAAAGAGCTTACATACCCTACAAATTCTCCCAAGGAGACCGCACTCCCAAACACAACCTTTAAGTTTTCCCAGAGCGTCTTTGCTTGATACAATTACACCTTTAGGCCTCTCTAGGCACAACCTGCAATTTGCAATACCATATAAATTTTAGTTGACACAGGGGTATCTAGTACCCGTCCTACTGGGCCTTCGTGAAAAAGAACAGGTTAAGTTACCGGCCCAAACTAAAAAAATGTATGGAGGCGTACACTTGCACTCCTAGAAATAAAGGTTAAAACCCTACTTGGGCTTGCAGCCCGGCGATGCAGAGGCTAATCCCACACTACTGAGGTGACCAGAAGGACAAGTTAATTTATGATTTACAGGAGAAAAACAGTTACAAAATCGTAGTCACCTCAAGATAAATTGAAGGGGAATTCGAGAGGATAACGCACTCTCTATCCCCGATTTACAGTTTAAGTCTTTAGGGCTTACATGGAATTTTACACGAGAAGGAAAACAGGCGGTTACATAGTTAAAGATTAGAACCTTCCCCTCGTGTCAGCTTGTGGAGCGAACTACTTAGATGGGAAAAACTGTTGGCCATTACCTTAGCTGGTGTTCTGCCTGCCGAAGATTGGGGTCCCCGCCTCCTGTCTTAACACACACACTCAGTAAGTCCACGATCAATAAGACAAGGCAGCTAGAAAAAGCTACAGCTTTTATACCCGAGAGGAAGCTTCGAGAAAGCTCTGGACTAAATCCAGACACACCCCTCATTTTTATTGGCGGATAAAATAGGTACAAGAAACGTTTGATGGGTGAAAAATAAATACAGAAAATTTGTGATTGGCCAGACTCCAAAGCTGGCGGGATGAGAACGAAGTGTTGCAAACCTTGAAGTATCAAAAATCATGAAAATCAATTCAGTTGAGAAAACCTATAAACACAAAAATTTAAATTTCTAGTTATTCAACTTTGCACCAGAGTGCATGACATCAGTTCTTTAATAGACACATTACTCTGTCATTTAGTAGTGACATCTTCTGAGCAATGTCCCAACTTCATGCACTAGCTGTTTCAAGTTTTTCATGATAGATAACGTTCTCCAAGGCGCGTCTTTTAAATGCGCGGGGTTGAGGTCTACCTCCCGGTACAACAACAACAACAACAATAATAATAATAATTAATAATAATAATAATAATAATAATAATAATAATAATAATAATAATAATAATAATACATATCTGGCTAAGGCGTACTTCTAGATTCTTACCGGGTCAGCTTGATAATTTTCCATGTCATTCGAAAGCTTTCGCCGAGTAAATACCAAAACTGTCTTATAGTGGTGGTTTTCTCGGAAATACCCACTCGAAAAATTGAAAACTTATTTTTTAACCGTTAACGATATCGATTAAGAGCCTTATTTTTTTCGAATCCCCGTGGCCTACACACATACACACACACACCACCGGAAAAAGACTTTTGTCCAAACGTGCTTTCCGTAAACTTTAAAGGATCCTTTGTTTGAAGAATCGTGAATCGGTTTAGGCTGATTTTTAAAATCACTACGCGTTGCCTTCACTGGACTGTCAGTTAGCATGCTGGATGACGTCAGGGTGTTTATAATGTAACATGACGTAATTGTGACGTAACATAGGAGTATTTCATGGCTGACGCGCTGGCCATGGGAGCATTATTCAGTCAGTACGGTTCGAATTGTGCCCACAGGAGGTAATTTTCTGGCCTTTCAGTTTAAAGAATTTTGAAATAATAACGTCAGAAGTCATGAAAGCCGTTTAAATTACTTTCAAGTTAAAAAAAATGGATTGAAAAAGTGCTCGAGAGGGGATTTACACTTCTTCCATATTAGAAAACCTTGGTTATCCGTACGTGCCACCTAACTCTGGAGAGATAAGTAGTTTGTGATGTACTGATGCCGGTGCGCTTAATTGCGCTCCTCTGTCGGTCTGTATTGAGTGTGCTAAAGTTTTGTATTTTTATCGTTTAAGTAATTTATTTATGTTATTTAGGTCTTATGTGTGTAGATGAATTTGTGTCTTTGTATTAAACCACTTGAGCATTTTTATATTTTTAGTTAAATACATTACAAAGAACATTTTTTTCCTAGAGCCTGATGTAATACTCCAAGCAATGGTCTTTATTGCTTGTAATAATAATAATAATAATAATAATAATAATAATAATAATACGAAGCAGAAGAAGAATATCATCAGATACCGAATGGTAGACCTTCCAAATCCTAGCCCTTCCCCATCCTTGCGTTCCCCAAAAACTTTCGATGTGTTACTGTGACGTTAAACCAGTAGGAAAAAATACGCGAAGTTTAAAAGTCAACCGGATCAATGAATCCGTCGAGCAACGAATGAATTTCCAATGCAATGGTTGGTGGAGCTTATAGTAAACGGAAATTATGTCTCTCCAGTAGATGTATGATTGATGATAGTATAAAATATGAATATAAATACATTATTAAAAAATATAGATCAAATGTCATTCGACAGTGACTGGAAATGTTACACACGTTTGCTTGTACAGTTGAACGTTGCGTTAGAGACAAATTGGATACATGCTACTGTATATTATATAATCTATCCATGGTCGACTATGAAGTGCAGCTTGTGAGGTGCTCATCTCCTGTGATCAAGATTGCTGGATCGAGTCCCGGCCCAGACGGTCTAGATTTAAGAATACGAGTGGTCCGTAAAATAAGATAAAAGTATGTTGCCCCTTCCATGGCAAATTTATGAAATTTCTATGTCTTAGGAATACTTAAATGTTTGAAAGGACGTTATTATTTTTTAATGTCCGACCCGTTGGCTGAATGGTCAGCGTACTGGCCTTCGGTTCAGAGGGTCCCGGGTTCGATTCCCGGCCGGGTAGGGATTTTAACCTTAATTGGTTAATTCCAATGGCTCGGGGGCTGTGTGTGTGTGTGTGTGTGTGTGTGTGTGTGTGTGTGTGTGTGTGTGGCGTATTCAACATTAGAATTCATCCTAGGTAGGGCCCTCATCTTCACAGGTATGCATGTTGCCTAATAGGCCTTTTAATAGAAAAAGACCTGCACAAGGCCTCCCCGGAGGCCATACCCCATCAAATACATTTTTTATAATGTTATAGATATTTGCAAAAAATTAATATAATAAATGGTGGTCGAAGTGTAGCGATGTATAAAAGAGTAAGGAAAGAAATGTATAAACATGAATTGAGAGACACTTGTAGGCACTCCAGAAATCTCGGTACTAGGAATCTGATACCCCCCAGGATCCATAGAAATATCAACAATTCCCAAAACGTTTGGAGGGGGCCTAACTGGAGGAGAGTTCGAAACTGCGGCTCAAAAGTAGAACAGTACTTACGCGTAAGCATTTCTTCACCCACTGCGAAATATTTCCCCCAAAGATATGAAATGAAATGGCGTATGGCTTTTAGTGCCGGGAGTCTCCGAGGACAAGTTCCGCTCGCCAGATACAGGTCTTTGATTCCCGTAGGCGACCTGCGTGTCGTGCCAGTGAAATTAACCAATTATGGTTAAAATTCCCGACCCTGCTGGGAATCGAACCCAGGACCCCTGTGACCAAAGGCCAAAACGCTAACCATTTAGCCATGGACCCGGACTCTCCAAAGTTATAAGGTACACTAACACCATACGTTTAGGAAAAAAGCATGGGTATTGACACTATTGCGAGAATATAAACTCCAGTTCTCAAGACAAACTCATGCTAACTGCAGGTTCCTGTTGGATGGTGAGAATCTAAATTTCACTTCCACGGCTAAGGAGCTAAGCTCTGCATTCGGGAGGCGAGTGAGTTCAAACCCCATCGTCAGCTGACCCGAGAATAGTTTTCTGTGCTTTCCCCGTTTTTACTTCCAGACAAATAACGGGGCTGTTCCTATTCATAGGCCACATCCGATCCTTAACACCTCTTTATCTAACTATTCTTCACATGGACAAGTTTTGTTAATGAAATTTAGAAGGAAACAGCGATCAGTTAAAAGTTGCACCGGATATTTCAATCCGGCTCCATGGTTAAGTGGTTAGCGTGCTGATCTTTGGTCACAGGGGTCCCAGGTGCGATTCCCGGCAGGGTCGGGAATTTTAACCATCATTGATTAATTTCGCTTGCACAGTGGCTGGTTGTATATGTTGTCCTGATCATCATTTCATACTCATCACGACGCGCATGTCGCATACGGGCGTCAAATCATAAGAACTGCACTTGGTGAGCCGAACACGTCCTCGGACACTCCCGGCACTAAAAAAACATACGCTATTTCATTTCACCGAATATGTCAGATATCTCAGTCAAGTATTCGGCCTTGTACTTACAAGAATAATCAAGCGCTGTTTTAGAGTCCGCTTTGAACCTACACCAAAGGAGAGATACATGGTTTACTACACTCCCTTGTCTAAAACGTGTATTAATTAAGAAAGCCAGGAGAAAAAGCAGAGTGTCTCCTATAACAGCCATCAGATAGTGAGGGACCGCCACTTGGACAGTAAATACACATTCAACAAGGATATTTTAATGCTATTGATACTGGATTTTTTCCCTTTTTTTCAACTTTTCTTTTGTTAGTGGTTTAACGTCAAGTAACACGCAATAGTGGGACAGAGAAGGATTTACAAAATAGCAGCCATGGTCTAAAATAAGGTATAGCCTCAGCAGTTGGCTGGTTAATTAATTTCGTGTAGCACCCTTGTAAGGTAGATCCTCCGATGAAGGAGGGAGGCATATGCCGTGTATACACATCTACGTATACACGTATACGTATACAATAATAATAATAATAATAATAATAATAATAATAATAATAATAATAATAATAATAATAATTGTACCGGGCGGTACACCTCCACTCCGCTAATTTAAAAGTTGCACCTGTTGAAACTCCTCTGCTGGAGGAAGTCTGAACTTTATTGACGGTATTAATTTTCAAGTTTCTCAGAAGATGTCACTACCTGGAAATTTTGGAGTTTTTGAACTGTGTCATTTTCGACGTATTTTTGTTTTGCTTGTAGTAAGAAGTGTGAACTTTCTCTTCTAGAGGACACTACTGAAGATCAACAATAGTGCACCCTAGTGCGGAGTGAAAGAACTGTTTTTTGGAGAAATTTTTATTTCAAAAGTTTGTTTCTTGTTAAATTTCTTTCTGTTATTGTTTAAGTTGGCTGTATACCCCTCTCTTTCCCCTTGTTTTGTATTTACCCAATCCCGAATTTCTTTTATTAATTGCTGACCAATCCGAGGTATCTTCCCCCAACTTGAATATGTTGCTGTATCCTACCCAATAAAGACTTTGTGGGAGGGTGTTTTCATTCCCCTAACGCCTCGAACCTTCCGCGAGAGGATATAAACTGCTGATTTTAGGGTCTCCGGGTCACTTCTGTTCCATCTTTCAGTGTGTATAGTACATAGCAGGGGGCGGGAAGCGCCTCTTTCTCCGGCTGCGGTCAACAACCAGGTAATGGCCAATTAATAACTTCTTTCTTTGCTAGCTCAGCAGTTTAACTCTCGGGGCGGGTCCGAAGTTTTTCCGTTATGTAACCTTCCTTAAAAATGTAAAGAATCTGGTATCTATTTTATCTTTTAAACTACGTATTGGGATAGAGAGTGCTTAACCCTCTCGATCTCCCACTCAAATTTTTTGAGGTGAATTTTTTTTTCTCAACCTATTCTTCCTTAACATTATGTAAATTTGTTTCTTTTCTAAAGTCACCTCCGTTGTATGGGATTAGCCCTTGCATCAGTGGCCCAAGAGCCAAATTAGGTTTTAAAAACAAAGTGTATTAGGAGTGCAGATCGCCTCCTCTCAAATTGTTATTTTGGAGGTCATGTAATCAACCTTCTTTTCATTTAATAGACCTCAGTAGGTTGGGTATTTTACCCCTGTGTCTATGTCCAGTGAGGACAACTCGAAGGTGGAGTTTGGTGTGGCCTTTGAGAGGCCTAAAGTTGAGAGCGAGTGGCTCTTTTTGAAAATTGAGTGTTGTATGCCTCGTGGAGGCTTTTCAGTGTAATTTGGAACAAGGGCTCCTAGGCATGAATGAGGTTTTCTGCCCCTCTGTTGAAACTTGTGTTTGGGGTAAAACTGAGCTGATTGCCCAAGCATTGTGAAGTCAGGGCGCGAAGCCCAAATCCTGTAAATATTGTAACTACCCTTTTGACTTGCTACTTTGTACCTGCCATGCTTGTTATTTCCTTATTTTGAAAAGAAAATATAACCTTGTTAAATTTTAAATTAATTTTACTTTCGTAGCTTGAGACCCGTTCACACCCGCACCTTCTTTCACCTCTACCTACCGCTAAAACACGGTAACAATAATAATAATAATAATAATAATAATAATAATAATAATAATAATAATAATAATAATAATAATAATAATAAGTGTACACCTCTACGCCGCACATTTAAATCTTGCGCCAATAAAACCTCCTCTACAGGAGAAGCACTGAACTTGAAACTAGACCTACTTAAACTTTTACTCAGGAGATGTCACCATCTTAATTTTGTGATTGTGAAGTTTTGCAGTACTGTATGAAATTCTACGTGTTTTGTGTACCATTTGTCAGGAAGTTTGGACTTTCTGCAACAGATGTCACTACAAAAACTATGATCATGCACACTGGTGCGAAGTGAAGGAACTTTATTTGAAGAAATTTTGTCTTCATAAGTTTGTTCTTTAATAAATTATGTTCATTCATTTTTGGGTTGGCAATATTGATCTTTTCTTTCCCCCAGTTTTGAATTCAGCCAATCCCTAATTTCTGTAATTAATTTTCGGCCTATCACGGGCTTCTTCTTCGATTTGGTGTGTAACTTTTCGCTAGCCAATAAAAGTAAGAGGGTGTGGCTTGATTATTCATGAAAGGTCTCGAACTTTCTCTGAGGGTTTATAAACTGCGGATTTTCACGGCTCTTGGCAACTTGATCATCATCTAAGTGTGTGTATGTGAAGCAGGAGGCGGCTAATTAGTACAGTATCAAAGAGTCTATACTGCATGATATGTATGTGGTTCTTTTGTTTCAGGCAGCAGTCCTTCAGCAAGGTAATGGCCGTTTAACATCTTCTTTTTCTTGCTCGCTCCGCAGTTTAACCTGAGGGATAGGTCCAAAACTTTAATATGTAACCTACTTCTCTAAAATGTAAGTTTCTGCCGGCTAATGTGAAAATTTCCTAAAATCTGCAATTGTAACTCGGGGATAGAGAGTGATTTACCCTCTCGAGCTCCCCTTCATATTGGTTTGAGGTGACTACGTTTTGTAACTGGTTTTCTTCCTTTCCGTAATGTCTTAATTATTCTGATACGAGTCACCTCCATAGTCTGGGATTAACCCCTCTTTCATCGGCCTAGTGCCTTTTAGGTTTTAGATTGCATATCTATTCTGGTAGGACCTAGTGTTTACAGTACACTAAGTCTGCTGGTATGGGCTAGAGCAATTTTGTTACTTTCATTGATCTGTCTCTGTCTTATCCTTGGCTTTGACAAAATGAGAGTGACTGAGGTATGAGCGATGCTAGTAATGCCATTCCTTACGCAGCCAGTCCCTGCTATGAATGGTGTGAAAATATTGATCATAGGGTCGGTTGGTGCATGCATTTCAGTGGGCTTGGCAGACTGATATGTAATAGCAACTTCTGGCTCGGTGAGGAAAGCAACGGGAAACTACCTCACTCCTCATTTCCCTAGTACGCCTCTTCAGTGATGCCTAGGCCATCTGACAGCTCATGGCGGAACTGTTGAGGATCCAACCAGCCTTGGGGCTGATGACTAAACATACATACATACATCTAGGATTGCAAGTACTCGCCTCCATTCAATTTGGTGTTTCGGGCCATTTACTTAACCTGTTCTTTTTCTGCTAAGGCCCAGTAGGTTGGGGACAAGACACTCCTGTTTCATTTCTGCAAGTTATGCCTTGATGGCAAGTAATTGTAATGTTCTGATATTGCCTTGAATAAGCTTGAAAAACTGAGAGCGGGTCAGCTCTTTTCTAGTGTTGTAAAAGTGCCTCTGGGAGGCATGATATTGTAATTAGGAGCAAATGCTCCATGTTTTAGAGGATTTCTGCCCTTTGAACAAATTAGTGTGTTGTAATGTCGAGCCAGGAGCTCAAAATTGTAAAACTAGGGGTTTGTAGCTCAAGAGTGTTAAAATTCTGAAATCTTGAATCATTCTAAGTCTTGTTTCCAAATTGTTATTTCACTCAGTGAAACGTTGTTATAATATTGTTGTTTCTTCTGAAAATATAACCTTTGTTAAAAATTTTAAATTAACTTGAACCTTACAGTTAGACCCATTCATCCCGGCACCGTCTTTCACCTCTGCGTTCCACAGATAACCCCGGATCAATAATAATAATAATAATAATAATAATAATAATAATAATAATAATAATAATAATAATAATAATACGTGTCCTACTAACTACTTTTACGGTTTTCGGATACGCCGAGGTACCAGAATTTTGTCCGACAGCAGTTCTTTTACATGCCGTAAATCTACCGTCACGGTGCTGACGTATTCGAGCGCGTTCAAATACCATCAGACTGAACCAGGATGGAAACTGCCAAGTTGGGGTCAGAAAGTGAGCGTTGTAACCGTCTTAACCACTTAGCAAGGCTCTCATCAGAAGAGTTAATGAGATGATATGAATGACGTGATATAGTGTGAGATAGTAGGAATGGATGGAGTGAAACCCGGTGCTGGAACGTAGCCAGTCGAATAAGGCTTAAAGTCTCCATCCGACGGACGAATTACCATTAGCAGCGTTATATGCATTGTGAACACTTTGGAGAGGTTTGTTAATTGAATCCAGCCTTTTGGCACGCAATGTAGGCCTACTGATCAGAAATTGTGTACCACCACCTCTCCTGCCCTGCCGGCAAGCATTCTAAAGGCGCATATTTGATCAAATCAATCAATCTATCTATCTATCTATCAATCAATCAATCAATCAATCAATCCAATTCAATTCAATTCAATTCAATTCAATTCAATTCAATTCAATTCAATTCAATTCAATTCAATTCAATTCAATTCAATTCAATTCAATTCAATTCAATTCAATTCAATTCAATTCAATTCAATTCAATTCAATTCTATCTATCTATCGTCGCCCAGGTGTCGGATTCCCTATCAGTTGTTTACCTAGCATTAAAAAAAAACATTTTCAACGAACTTGGAAATTTATCATTTCCCCTTATAATTTATTTCAGTCCGCTACTCCGCGTCCTATAAATGAATAATTGTCCCAGTCAACCCACTTGAAACCCTACTTCATATTATCTTCTTTTAAAAGCTCCACTCAAGCTTATTTTTCTACTCACGTCGTTCCACGCCAAGTCTCCACCGACAACTCGCAACATACCCACATAGTCGAGCATCTCGTCACCTTAATCCCAAGTCTTTCCAGTTCAAAGTTTGCAACATTTTCGGAACACTGCTCAAACCGGCTGTAATAATGCACGCACACGCACAGCCCCGAGCCAACGGAATTGACCAGTGGAGGTTAAAATCCCCGACCCAGCCGGGAATCGAACGCACGCCCACTCAGACTAAAGGCCTGCATACTAAGCAAGTAGCCATAGAACTGGACACCGTGGTGTATTAGATAAATGGATGTTGGATACAACACAAACAACCAGTCCCTGAGCTGAGGGCATTACTCTAATCAATAATAATTTAAGATTAAAATGCCCGACCCGCCCAGGAATCGAAACCGAGGCCCTCTGAGCCGAAGGCCACAACGCTGACCATTCAGCCAAGAACTGGACATTCAACTAATGTAAAAATGGGAAAGTACAGAAAACCATCTTCAGGGCTGCCGATGGTGGAATTCGAACACACCATCTAAAGAATGTAAACTCACAGCTAATCGACCCGAACAGCGCACGCAGTTAACTCGCTCGGTAAATGTATATTTAAACAATGGATTATAACATTTTCTGCGTCAACAAACATCGTACACACTTTGAACCAATAGCACAAAACTAGAAGCAGAGTTGCTAATTGTTCCATCTGAAAGAACTGGTCTGATAGCCACAACACAGAGAAAGTCACGATGAGACAAAAGAAAATTACCGAGCAGCTTAAAAATTAACTCAGTTTGTGACCTGTCAACGTTTCCAAGGGACAAAAAAAATTAACTATCATAGCAGACCGTGATCAATCGACGCTTCCAAGCAACTTAAAATGAACTATTAAAGCAGCCCCTAACCTATAAATGCTTCCAAGCGACATAAAATGAATGATCATAGCAGACCGTGACCTGTCAACGCTTCCAAGCGACATAAAAGTGAGCTATCATAGCAGACCGTGATCTATCGACGCTTCCAAGCAACATAAAATGAATTATTATAGCATTCCCTGACTTATCAACGCTTCCAAGCGACATAAAATGAATGATCATAGCAGACCGTGACCTGTCAACGCTCCCAAGTGACATAAACATTAACTATCATATCAGACCGTGACCTATCAACGTTTCCAAGCGACATAAAAATGAACTATCATAGCATATCGTGGTCTATCAACACTTCCAAGCGGCATAAACATTAACTATAATATAAGACTGTGACATAGCAACGTTTCTAAGCGACATAAAAATGAACTATCATAACAGACCGTGAGGCGGACGGAAAGCATAAATCCCGACACGACTGCCCGAGTTGTTCTAATTGGCAAAGTCACAGGGCCTGAACGGCGCATCCCACTGACGAGACGCGCCTAGTAAAGTCACACTGTTTGGAGCCTTTTGACTCACGGGACTCCCGAGAGATATCGTTGCCACCATTGGCTAGAAGGGATTCGGCCTTAGAGGCGTTCAGGATGGAAGCTTCATACCATCGGCCGCTCGACAGATTGCGTGAACCAAATGCCCGAACCTGTGGTTCCTGTCGTACTGAGCAGGATTACTATCGCAACGACCAGTCTCACGGTGGTCTAATCCCAGCTCACGTTTCCTATTAGTTGGTGATCAATCCAACGCTTGGCGAATTCTGCTTCGCAATGATAGGAAGAACCGACATCAAAGATCAAAAAGTGACGTCGCTATGAACGTTTGGCCGCTACAAGCCAGTTATCCCTGTGGTAACTTTTCTGACACTTCTTGCTGGAAACTCTCCAAGCCAAAAGGATCGATAGGCCGTGCCTTCGCAGTCCCCATACGTACTGAAGATCGGGATCAAGCTAGCTTTTGCCCTTTTGCTCTACGCGAGTTTTCTCTTCTCGCTGAGCTGGCCTTACAACACGTGCATTATTCTTTGACAGATGTACCGCCCTAGACAAACTTACCGCCTGGGAGTGTCCTAAAATCGGATCACGCGAGGGAGTAATTTGCGCGGCCGTGGTCACGCCGCCGCACGCTCGTGCACAGAGAAGAATCTCAGACACACGACGACGACATGAACGGGGAGGGTCTACGATCACGACGTATCCTTAAAAAGCTTGGCTCGAGAACACCGTGATGCCAGGGCTGAAAGCCAGTGACGCACGCGTTCCGTCCAACCGAGTAAGTAAAGAAACTATTAAAGTAGTGGTATTTCATCGGCGATGTTGCCATCTCCCACTTATGCTACACCTCTCATGTCTCATTACAATGCCAGAACAGAGTCAAGCTCAACAGGGTCTTCTTTCCCCGCTAATTCTCCCAAACCAATTCCCTTGGCAGTGATCTCGCCAGATAGTAGATAGGGACAGTGGGAATCTTGTTAATCCATTCATGCGCGTCACTAATTAGATGACGAGGCATTTGGCTATGATCTACCACCAAAGTGGAACTTTCCCCTATTCGCCTTACGGCAGGGATGTGCAACAGACTTGCGTCTGACCCCAGTTTCGCCAATAAGTCTTAAGCATAAGTGCAGATCAACGGAGAATTAGGAAGCGGGATCCTTTGGCGTTACCCAGGGAAAACCTCTCGGAGGTACCCACCTGACCGCTCCCAACGGTCACCCTCCGTCCACAGGGTGTATAAAGCCCTGCAGACACGCACGTCACTCCCTGTCCACGCGTTGTTGAGCGGGTGGAGTCCGACTTGACCGACTTGCTGAAAGAAGTGAGAAGCTTGCGATACATGGGGGAAAACAGTCAATAGGGCAATCAATGATCCCATTATATAGTCTACAGAAGTAGATGATACCTTCAAATCGGCTGTGAGCTCTGGGTGATGACCTTCTCAAAATCACCTGGGGTGGCGCAACCAAGGGGTGAACTTCCCCCCGCGGTAAACGACCGGCATAACTTCACGCTAGTATCACCCCAGAGGGGGAGCTTCCCGCTCAGAAGTAGTCCATATATTTTACGTCAATGCTTATCCCGAAATGAAGGGACGACAAACCATCTCCATGGCGGAGGGGATGGACCAATAGAAACTATGGCCTGGACCGCAGGGACCCCTTTCCCGATTTCCAGACTGGATCAAGTTGGCAGTCGCCCAGACCCCAGGACAAGATCCGTACTAGTCACCTGCCTGCAACAAATCCTCCTGCTTAGTTCATTCCAAGCAAAGAATGGGAGTTTGCTCGCGCCGGATGGCCTAGTTTAAGGGCCAGACACACAGGTAGGTACATGGGGCTGATACGCGCAGGATTTGGGTGGATGACAGGGCCCATTCTGTCCGCACAGTATCCTCCTTCTTTGGCCACAAGTCGGAACGCAACCACCTGGGGGGCAAACGGGAGAGACGCTCCGGCCGACCCAAATGCTTTGTCTCGAATAATAGGACATGGATGCCCGACATCGGAAACGATGAGCGATTGGACGACACTTCATCTCGGATACTAGGACTTACATGCCCGACACTTCAAAACGATGAGCGATTGGAAGACACTTCATCTCGGATACCAGGACTTACAAGTCTGACACCTCAAAACGATGAGCGATTGGAAGACACTTCATCTCGGATGCTAGGACTTGTATGCCCGACATCTCAAAACGATGAGCGATTGGAAGACACTTCATCTCGGATAGCGGGACTTACATGCCCGACACCTCAAAATGATGAGCGATTGGAAGACACTTCATCTCGGGTACTACAGTTTACATGCCCGACACCTCAAAACGATGAGCGATTGGAAGACACTTCATCTCGGATACTAGGACTTACATGCCCGACACCTCAAAACGATGAGCGATTGGAAGACACTTCATCTCGGATACTAGAACTTACATGTCCGACACCTCAAACGATGAGCATTTGGAAGACACTTTATCTCGGATACCGGGACTTACATGCCCGACATCTCAACGACGAGCTTTATGGAGCACTACAACCTATTGAAGAGAGTCAAGATTACTCCCACCGTTCATGCGCGCTTGCTTTAATTTCTTCACATTGTCATTCGGAACACTGGGCAGAAATCACATTGCGTCAACACCCGCTTGTGCCATCGCAAAGCTTTGTTTTAATTAGACAGTCGGATTGCTCTGGTCTGAGCCAGTTCTGAGCCGACCGTTGAATGGCGGGCGAAGAGAATCCGCGCGCCCACGGCTGCAACGCCACAAGACATATCGTGGCCTCGCATCAAGGAAGATTCGCGGGACGCCAAGGCACGAGACCGAGCTCGGATCCAGCGTTGAATTGATGACGGATGCCGACATCCGCGCTCTCGGTTCGCCCAGGCCCGGCACGTTAGTGCAGACCGACAGCCCGACACGCCCCGATCCTCAGAACCAATCCTTATCCTGAAGTTACGGATCCAGTTTGCCGACTTCCCTTACCTACATTAGTCTATCGACAGGTGGCTCTTCACCTTGGAGACCTGCTGCGGATATGGGTACGGGCCGGCGCAACACATCCACGTGGCCCTCTCCTGGATTTTCAAGGTCCTAGGGGAAGATCGGGACACCGCCTCAGCTGCGGTGCTCTTCGCTTTCCAAACCCTGTCTCCCTGCTAGAGGATTCTAGGGAACTCGAACGCTCGTGCAGACAAGAAAACGCTAGCCCGAACTCCCGACGACGTCCCCGGGTCAATTTGGGTTTTCCCGACGAGCTACTCATTCAATGGGCCCAACCTGTTACGGTTCCGCTGCCAGGTTCCGAAATAGGAACCGTATTTACCTTTCGTCCCATTGGGGCTTAACACTGTAGTCACGGACCCCATCGACATCGGATTTCTAATAGGGCTTAGGGTCGACGGACTCGTGTCCAAAGGCTGTTCACACGAAACCCTTCTCCACGTCAGTCCTCCCAAGGCCTCGCTGGAGTATTTGCTACTACCACCAAGATCTGCACCGATGGCGACTCCAGGCAGGCTCACACCTAGACCCGTCTGCGATCACCGCCGCGACCCTCCTACTCGTCAGTGCCTCAGTGCAAAAGTCATGGCAACTTTTTTCTTGTAGATATATGAACGGATCACAAACGTATATGTGTCGTGTGGAAGTTCTTCAGGCATAGTATGTATGCAGAACAACAGATGGCTCTGTGATAGCTGGTAGTAGCGCAGCGAAGGCTGTGAAATCAGTCAGTTGGTGATTGTCGTGCGAGATGGAAGTTACCCGTGTTGAGCAGCGCGCTTACATCAAAATAGCTGTTCTCCGAGGGAGAAATGCGATGGAATGTCACAGTGAATTAGTGGAAGCCCTTGGGAATAATGCCCTACCATACCGTTCAGTAGCACGGTTGGTAGGAAAGTTTCAGCAAGGACGTGTGTCAACCAGCGATGAACAACGTTCGGGACGACCTGTCAGTGTGCGGACCGACGTGGCACGTGCCGTCATCGAGCAGCTTCTGAATGAAGACAGACGATGGACGCTACTGGAGTTAGAGAGGGCAAGTGGCATCGAGAAACTCACCGTCCACAGGATATTGCGTAATGAGCTGCAACTGCGCAAAATCGCATCGCGGTGGGTACCGCATGCACTGACGGAAGTTCAAAGGTGGGTGCGCTAAGCAATATGCTCCGACCACTTGCACGCTGGCAACAGGACGGCGATCAATTCTTGTCACGAATAATCGCCATCGATAAATTTTGGGCCAGGGCATACGAACCAGAACTGAAACGTCAGTCCGCAGAGTGGTGACATGCTGGATCACCAAGGAGGCAGAAGGTCCGTCAGAATCCTTCCCCAGTCAAATTGATGGTGATCGTCGCGTTTGACGTCAGGGGTGTCATTGTTTGCCACTTTGTTCCACATGGCAGAATAGTGACCGCACAGTACTACAGGGACTTCCTGGTGCGACAGGTACGACGTGGCGTTCGGGAGAAACGTCTGAATCTTGTGGACAGTGCAATAATCCTGCACGACAATGCAAAACCACATAAAGCAGAGTGTGTAGGTCAGCTACTGCGACGTTGGGGATGGGAAGAATTGGAGCACCCACCGTACTCTCCCGACATTTCACCCTGTGACTTTGATCTCATTCGAAAGATTAAGGATCCACTACGTGGTAGGCGGTTTGCAACACGACAGGACATTGCTAATGCTGTGGGCCAACAGGTGACCCAATTCAAACATGGTGAGGCAAATGCCTGAGGAAGATGGTATTCAGCGCCTCCCACATCGTTGGCAGCGTGTGATGTCAGTAGCAGGGGACTACTTTGAGGGTCTTTAGGCCCAGGTTTGTCATGTCAACTTTATGTGTACTGTGTTGTCATTCTTTTGCACCGGGAAGGACATATTGCCCTGTATACTACCGTAATAAATTCGTGTGTTACGATATTTCAGTGCTATTCATTGTCCACACATGTAGTTAACACCTTGTCCTTTCGTCTGTATATGTCACATTTTCCAATCGGACTGGTATCTTCAAGAAAAAAAATAGTTGCCATGACTTTTGCCCCAACCCTAGTACATTATTTAAGAAAAAGATCTGTTGTATTAAAAAATTGTATTTCTGTTCATTATTATAAATGTCGTGGTTAAGTATAAGAGAGGGACTTGAGCTCTAACTTCGCCACGAATAAAGACGAATTACTTACTTACTTACTTACTATTATCGTAGCAGACTTTAAAAGAAGAGCATTACTCTGACAAGCACCAGTCAATGAGGGTACTTTGTGTCATGTGCGCTGGTAGTGCGCTAGTTTTTGCTTACGGCTGCTTTAAAGATAATTTAAACATTCCAGTCAGCATCTCAGTGCCTTCAAACCCTGTTATCATGATGTAGCTTGAATGATTCATACAAAATATACGGTTTTTACTATATACCGTAATGGATTTTCCCCACCTCTATAACGCTTCCAAACAATCAAACTAGCTTATTTATAGAAGCTGTAATATCTTACTTTCAACGAATGAGACAGATAACATTGGACTGATTTACAAATATAGACCCTGTCTCTAATCACTCAAACTCCCGCTGTCTTCTGTTTCCTTGCTTCTCTGGGTCCTTTCATCTTAACTGCGTGAGAACGAGGCCTGTCACGAGACATGAATCAAGACCAGCCACGTATGACATAGAGTTTCCATTACACAAGGTTCCTAATTTCACAGCACGACAACACCTATTCTATACCTCCCATACAATAGGAGTGGTTATCTATAATATGGAGGACAATAGAGTGATAGCTGCTGTAGAGTTATGGAGCAGTCTACATTGTACTGTCCCCTCTTGGAAATAGCCACTTGGGTGCGCGATAAGATTGCACTTCGAGGGAAAGAAGATGGACTGGGAAATACGGCAGCAGAGTATCTTAAGATCAAGTCACTTTTAATGACAACATCATCCTAATTATTGATGGGGAGGGGGGGGGGTGATGGCCTTGTGTGTGCCTTCTCACTACGGTGTCGACGACTCTAATCCCGGCTAAAGCATGTGTGAATTCTGAAAAATGTAACCTTCCTGTTATCTGGATTCCACGTACGGTTGGAAGTCCCATTGTGGTCACGATATCAGCAGCCACGCAATACTACAAGCTTTCTTTCGTGTTATAGGCTATAAAATTCATGTTTGATCCGTATTGACGGTTGAACTTTTTACAAATTGTCAAATTGTGTTTAATTATCCTCCTAATGTATATATGTATATATAATATACATCTAGTTAAGATGACATGTATCAACTCAAACATCCTCAGTACAATGAATTACGATCCTGGCTCAGTCCGGTGGTATTTGAAGGTGCTCAAATACGACAGCCCCGTGTTGGTAGATTTACTGGCACGTAAAAGAACTCCTGCGGGACTAAATTCCGGCACCTCGGCGTCTCCGAAGACCTTAAAAAGTAGTTAGTGGGACGTAAAACAAATAACATTATTATTAATACAATGAATTACCATAATTTAAAGACATTAAACACACGATTGTATACAGTGCTTTTTTAAAAGGGTTTTCATTAAAAATCACGATTAAATTAAAATATTCTGCAACTTAATTTACGTCGTACCGACACAGATACTGTAGGTCTTATGGGGGCGATGGGATAGGAACGGTCTAGGAGTGGAAGAAATCGGCCATGGCCTTAATTAAGGTGCAGTCACAACATTTGTCTGGTGTGAAAATGGGAAACCACGGAAAACCATCTTCAGTGCTGCCAATATGCCAATATGTGGTGATGGCCGTTATAAACGTTTTTTTGTTGGAAGTCTTTTTGTTGTAACTTCCTCGTTGCCCCTTGATGCTGTTCAAATATATCTGTACACTACTGTATTGACTCTCAACTATTGTGTTAAGTCAGAGGTTAAGATTATGTGAGCTGCTAGTGAAGTTCAACCGTCTGATCCATAATGTTACGTGGCTCTCGATCGAGAACTGGACTCCACAGTCGGCAAACACGAGATGGTCAAGTGGGCTTTTCTAAACAAGTACTGTATACAATCGTGTGTCTAATATTTTAAAATTATTATCATGTATTTTACTGAGGATGATCCTATGTTTGGGTTGAAACATGTCTAATTGAAAGCTCATCTTAACTAGATGTATATTATGTATTGATTAGGAGGATAATTAAACACAATATGACAATTTGTAAAAAGCTTTATAGTGTTCTGTTTTAATACTGCATTCCTCAGCCATAGGATCTCCAGTATCAAGTGGGATCAGAAACATACCTATGTTTAAGAAAGTTACATGTATTGCCCAGAATTAAAACCACATTCACTTTAGTGAGCAGCCTTTGACGATGTCACCAAACCACGTTGGCCCTAAAAAAGTCTTTACCACTGTAGAAAGAATATGAAAGATGAGCATCTGTAATTTTAGGCTAATAATAATAATAATAATAATAATAATATAGTCATTTCTTGTGGCTATTGATAGCCTGGTGCAGCTCTTCTAAGGCAGACCGTCCGACAAGGGTGGTGGTATCTACTATGAATGGGAAACTGCGGATTATTGTGGTGGAAGATACAGTACAGTACAAATGGCACTAGGAAAGTTTTGCAATACGCAAAAACGGTTGGCTGGACATCCCTATTATGGTGAGGGATGAAAAGAGAGGTGAAAACCGGTCTAGAAGACAGCAAGGTGCGACCTTCACACCAGTTGTTACCAAGCAGTGGGATTGAAAGCAAGTTAAGATGTCAGTGTGAATGTGAATATCGCACAATTATCCGCTAAAATTTTGCTCATGGATTAACTGTTGACCAGTGCCTGGAGGAAATGACTCCTGTGCTGGGGAAAGACTGTCCACATCGGACAAAAATTTTCCGCTGATACAAAGAGTTCCAGAGGGAAAATTTTGGGGTTAAAGACGATCCTCTTTCTGGGCGACCGTCTGAATCAGTGACTGAGGAAAACATTGAAGCTGTGAGGAAAATGTTGCAGCAAGAGAGGCGGTTGACATATCGGCAGGTAGAAGAGACCCTCCACATCCCTGCACCAGCTGTTCATTCAATTCTAGACGACCATATCCATGTTAGAAAGGTTTGTTCCCTATGATTGCCCCATTCACTTTTAGAGGAACAAAGGGCACACCGAGTGAAATGGTGCCGAAAAATGCTAAAACAGCTTAAAATGGGACTTTGCGTAACGTCAATAGCATCGTTACAGGTGACGAAACTTGGCTTTATTATTACGATGTCCCAACAAAATCCCAGAATAAGGTGTGGCTGTTTGAAGATGAGTGACTGTGCGAAAGTCAAGGTCAGTGAAGAAAAGAATGATTGCGGCATTCTTCACTAAACAGGGCATCCTGACTCGGGTTGTGCTAGAAACACAAATGACAGTTACTGCGATGTGGTACAGTGAGACTTGTCTGCCTCAGGTCATCCAGGCTCTCAAGCAGCTTCGTCCAAGGTCACGGCTCAACACTTGGCTCTTGCATCACGACATTGCTCCAGCACATCGTGCTAATGTAACAATGGATTTTCTTGCCAGATCAGGGCTGACTGTGCTTGATCACCCTCCATACAGTCCTGATCTTGCCCCATGTGACTTCGCACTCTTCCCAGAAGTGAAGATGAAGGAGAAAGGGTGGCGTTTTGCATCCAACGAGGAGCTTCTGGCAGCATGGGATCAAGAGTGTGAAAATGTAACCGAAAAAAGGTGGCAGAGTTGGTTCAGTGACTGGTTTCGACGTATGGAGAAGTGTATTGAGTGCGGTGGAAATTATTTTGAAAGAGTCTAAAGCGTTCACTCACATTGCAAAACTTTCCTAGTGCCCTTTGTAGTGTTTTATGTTGTATATGAGTTGCAGGGATGTTGGGGACAGCAGATTCACCCAGTCCTCGGACCGAATGTATTAAATAAAATCCCCGGCCAGTTTGCGAATCGAACCCGAAGCCATTACGCTGACCATTCAGCCAAGAAGCCTGGCTGTAAAGAAAGTAAACTTCTGTGCTCAAGCCGAGGCGGTACATCTCTGTTTAGGCACACCTCAAGAAAGGAAATCTGCATGTACAGAAGTTTTAAAAATATACCAGCTCCCCTGTCATTCTGAAATCTCTGGCAGTACCAGAATCGAACGGTTAAGCTATGGAGGCGTACATAATAATAATATCGCCATTGGACGATAGAAGCATGGAAAAAAGTCAGATGCATGAAGGTACCAGTTGGTTGAAGCCGATGGCCGGGTATGAGTGCGTCGTCAGCCAAATGAGGCAATGGATCCCTCTTGATAGACGGGTGAAGTTCAGGCTGCTGCAGCTGGTACTGCTGCTGCTGTTGGTGGTGGTGGTGGTGGTGGTGGTGGTGGTGGTGGTGGAGGTAGTGATGATACTCTTGTATGGGGACTGTTCACGTGGGATGAAATGGGACCCCTGGCACATCTCATAACGTCCCTAAACGGCGAAGTTACAGAAACCTGGCGGTAGATCGTGTTCGCCCCTTGTTCACCTCCAGCATCCTCCAGGCGACCTGCACCTACAACAAGACAATGCTCCCTCCAGTCCATTGCTCTCGAATTGTAGCTGCTAAGTGGTTCGATGAGCACTCCACGGATGTGAAGATGACTTCCCAGAGCCCCCAGGAGCTCAAATTAAGTCTCACTGAACAGATCTGGGATACTGTCAAGAGGGATTTTCGTACCCTGGCCATTGCTACGACGAATCTTTCTGCAGCGATCATGGATTAGTACTGCTCCCCAGCGCTTCAGGTGTCTTGTAGAGTTCATGCCACGCCTTATCACCACGAAAGGGGGTGCTACACGCTACTAGCCAAGTACCTTTTATTCAATGCACATTAGTATATCTCAACGATTTAGTCTACCACGCTCCAAAAATTGGACTTCATTTCGGCAAGAATATAATCGTCTAATTAAATTGTACACAGCGTGAATTTTATTATTTTCCTTTCTTCACTCTTCTCAGTATTTTCGGTCGACGTAACGACGTATGGCCCAAATTTAGGGCAGAATGTCCTTCCTGATGTCAACCCTATATGAAGGAATGATTTCACTATTGCGTGTTTCTGTGGTTATTGGTATTGTGGTGCGTTGTATGTAGATGAATAATTGTGCAATGAGACCAACACAAACACCTAGTCCCCAAGAGAGAAATGTGAACTCCATTCCTAGGGGTATTTTATGAGTATTATTTATTTATTTATTTATTTATTTATGTATTTATTTATTTATTTATTTATTTATTTATTTTTCTTCTTTCGTGTCACCCTCTTTGTGGTTCGTTGAATCAATCACTTTTTTGTGTGTTCTTCTTTTCTTAGTGCCCAGTATTTCTTCATTCTTTCTGATATTCGTTTCCCCTCGTCTTCCGAGATGATAGGTTTGGCCTTTAATATAGATTTGTCTTGGAACCTTATATTTTCGTCTTTAATTATTACTTCAGCTGTTCTATCGAATAGTGAATTTTCTGTAATTTTTTATTCTACTAGGTCTTTTTCAGTTTCTTTAAACCAGTTGGGTTTTGTTTTGTGGTTACGGGAAAAGTCAAAGATTTATTTATTTTATTTATATATATATATATATATATATATATATATATATATATATATATATATATATATTTATTATTCCAATTTCAGTCAGCACTGATCTGCATTTAGGACTGTCACCCGGATGGTAGATTCCCTGCTAATTGTTTACCTTGGTTTTTCGTGGTTTCACTTTTTCACACCAGGTAAATGCTGGGCTGTACCAAAATATCACGGCCGTTTCCTTTCCACTCCCAGCCCTTTCCTATCCCATCGTCGCCATGAGACCTATGTGTGTTGGTGCGACGGAAAAGCAAATTGTAATTTTTTTAAAAAAAAGTTTGCCTAACCCGTTTTTAAATGATTTCAAAGAATTTGGAAATTTATCGAACGTCTTCCTTGATAAATTATTCCAGTCCCTAATTCATCTTCCTAATTTGTGCTCTTGAATTCCAAATTGTTCTTCAAGTTATGGTCTTTCCAAATGAAGTTTATGAGTTAGTATCTTCTAACACACACAACAGTTATTATTATTATTATTATTATTATTATTATTATTATTATTATTATTATTATTATTATTATTATTATTGTACCGGGTGGTACACCCGCCCAGCTCATTGAAATCAAGCGTCTGGGAGAACGCTATCTGGCATCGTAAAGTCACAACTGCTAATAAAAGAAGTTTGAACTTTTATGAACAGATGTCTCTACCAAAACTTACGTCCTCTGGTGTGAAGAGGGACTATTACAATTGTCAAGTAAATTTTATTTTTAGTTTTACTACACTGAGTTGATTATTCTTTGTTTTTGGTATGTTAAAGTTGTCAAAAGTTCGATCTCTTCCCGCCAACATAAAATGTTGGCCAATAGAAAATTTTGCTTTTCAGCCAATTACATTTATCTTGTAACTATTTAATTACCCAACGGAACTTGGGGGTGTGTCGGGCATTGGCCCAGAGCTATCTAGAACCTTTTTCTCGGGTATAAAAGCTGGCACATTTTCGACCAGCGGGTCTTATTCATTGCTCCAGTCTAGTGTGTGTGTTTACAAAGGAGGCGGGGTGCTTTGTCCATCTTCGAGCAGTCCATCAGCTCAAGGTAATGGCAGTCCGGATTTTATTAAGTGATAGTCTTTGAAAGCTAGCTCGAGGGGAAGGTTTCCAGTCTTTATTAATATAACTTTAATTTTTTAAAATGCAACTTTCAAACAAGTCAAAAGAACTTACTCGAAATCAGGGAATAGAGAGTAGTGGGATAGGTCCATTACTCGAAATCAGGGAATAGAGAGTAGTAATACACTCTCGAGTTCCCCATCAACTTGATTTTGAGGTTCTTATGATTTTTTTTTAAAAATTACAGTTTGAAATCCTTGTAATTTAAATATTCTCTCAATCTAATCATCTCGGTAGTATAGGCTTAGCCTCTGTAACTTTGGGCCAGAAGCCCAATTAGAGTTTTAATCTTTTAATTGCAAATTTTGACTTTTGGGCCAGAAACTTTGACCTCTTGTTTTTTTTTTTTTTTTTTTTTTTTTTTCCACAAAGGCCCGGCAGATTGGGTATTCGATACCCCTGTGAAATTCTGTTTCATTCTGTGTAAATATGTTCGACTATTGAGCATCTAAGACAGTAAATACTGTTGGAATTGTAAAATGTAGGTTGTGCTTTAGATAGGCCTGGACATTTTGTTGAAAATGTAAATTTTATAGAGTGCTGGGTGTTAATGTAAATGTTGAAGGATGCCTTTGGAAGGCTGTAATGGTGTAATGTTCGGGTAATAGAGTCTCTTAGACTCCAAGATAATTTTGTGGGGCAAAAGGTGCTCTTGAAATATTGTATGTTTTGATTGCTAAGTAAACGAAATTGGAAGGGTCGTTTCCTTGACTGTTTTTTTAAGGAGCCGCAGCACTCATTGGAGAATGTATAATTAGTGAGCTTCAAGCTCAAAGTTGTTGTTAATCGATATTCTGAAATTGTTATCTTATCTTATGAACTTTTGTACCTGAATTATAAAGTTTGTCTTTGAAAAAGAAAACAAAAGATAACCGTAAAAAGAAATACTACGCTAATTTTAAAAGCACCGAGCTCTATAGCTGTAGTCGCTTAAGTGTGGCCAGTATCCAGTATTCGGGAGATAGTAGGTTCGAACCCCACTGTCGGCAGCTCTGAAAATGGTTTCCCGGGGTTTCCCATTTTCACTCCAGGCAAATGCTGGGGCTGTACCTTAATTAAGGCCACGCCCGCTTCCCTCCTACTCCTAGCCCTTCCCTGTCCCATCGTCGCCATAAGACCTATCTGTGTCGGTGCGACGTAAAGCAACTAGCAAAAAAAAAAAAAAAAAAAATTAAAAGCTTAAATTAATCTTCGCCGGGCTGAGTGGCTCAGACGGTTGAGGCGCTGGCCTTCTGACCCCAACTTGGCAGGTTCGATCCTGGCTCAGTCCGGTGGTATTTGAAGGTGCTCAAATACGACAGCCTCGTGTCGGTAGATTTACTGGCACGTAAAAGAACTCCTGCGGGACTAAATTCCGGCACCTCGGCGTCTCCGAAAACCGAAAAAGTAGTTAGTGGGACGTAAAGCAAATAGCATTAAAATTAATCTTCTGACTGTCCTATTTTGACCCATTCATGCCCGCACCTTCTTTCACGTCTGTTCACCACAATATCCCCGGATCAATAAATAATAATAATAATAATAATAATAATAATAATAATAATAATAATAATAATAATAATATAGGCTACACAAGAAACATTTGCAACAAATATATCAGTTTTTAAAGCATGATTTTATTTTTACAAGCAAACTAACTGGTTATCTTTATGCCGTCATTAGTAGGATAATTCAGAATGCATTCCGTCTGCGAAAAATAAACGAAGAAGAATTCTGCTATTAGCTAATCATACGCGTTACTGGACGAGAACATATCAAAGATAATATATATCTGTATATATTATAACATCTACCTAATTTTGTGTTGCAGCATATGATGGTGATCATACACATATTCTAGAACTAGCAAATGTACCCGTGCTTCGCTACGGTACTCTACATTGTATACGGATTCCTCCGTAAATTACTGTAAAGGCAGTGAGTAGGCCCGTAACTTGGCAGGGTGGGCTCGCGACCACGGACCCTTAGGTGAGTCTCCAAAGCGACTTCAATTTATTAATATATATATTATATTTCACCCCCCTACCGAGGGGTTCTAGGGGCGTCTTGCTCCCACAGTACTTTTTCCACATAGTAGGTTATATTTGTACGCCCCCACCGCAAAGGGGGCTGAAGTTGAACTTTAAAAAATCCGAAGTGTCAGTATTCATGTCAGCGACCCCGAAATCTATGGATTCGACACTATTTTCGATTATTTGTATATATCACTCCCCCCCTCGCCACAAAGGGCGTGAAAATGAAAGGCCTCCACACGTAATACCGTGCGAGTTGAAATAGAACGAAAGTTGACCAAGGGAGGTCGAAAAGGATAGATGAAAGTGAGAAGCCTAGCACAAGGAAACAGAAGCAATGTCAGGACTCAGCTAAGGCCCCGCGATCGCCAACCCATACTCCCTACTTAACAGCCCCTGAGGTTGCTTGTAGTCGCCTCTTATGACACGGCATCATGATAGCACTCGAATTCGACTGCGACTGACAGTAGTAAAGGGAACGTGCCATTATAATGAAAATACCTTCCCTATTTCCAGTCATAGTGTAGTTGGGGAAGTATCATGAAATCGCAGGTGGCCTTGGGTGTTAGCAATCAAAAACGTGATGGAGTTTTTCCGTTTTAATGCCAGGCCACCGTGAGTACTTCCAGTCGCTGTCGAGTTGGAGAGTTCCCATTACAATGGGATATCTTGTTTCCTTTTTCCAATGATAATCAGTTGGGGAGTTTTAACTATAATGGCAAGCGGACTTGTCTACCGACAGTATTAGTCCAATTGGGGAGTTCGAGTAGAAGTCAGAGTCGAGTTGGGAGTTTTAATTATAATGACAGTTCTGCTTACTTATTTTTTTGCTATTTGCTTTAGGTCGCACCGACACAGATATGTCTTATGGCGATGAAGGGATAGGAAAGGCCTAGGAAGTGAAAGGAAGCGGCCGTGGCCTTAATTAAGGTACAGCCCCGGCTTTTGCCTGGTGTGAAAATGGGAAACCACGGAAAACCATCTTCAGGGCTGCCGACAGTGAGGCTCGAACCCACTATCCCCCGATTACTGGATACTGGCCGCACCTAAGCGACTGCAGCTATCGAGCTCGGTTGCTTACTTAGTGCCGGTCACAGTCGAGGTGGAGGGTTTCCGTTATTACGGTAGATCATTTTTGCTATTCCCAGTCAGATGAGTTGGAAAGTTTCGGTTAGAAAAGAAGGCCCATTTGTCTACTGTTAGCGAAATGTATTTAGGGTTCTTCAATATAATGGCAGGCCCACTGGTGGGCAGGCGGTCACAATCGAATTTCAAGGTTCCCATTATCATTATAGGTCGTCTTTGCTATCCCCAGTCACTGTTGATTTGCGAAGTTTTCATTGAAATGGCATTTCCGCTTGCCTATGGCCAGTTAGTATCAAGTTGGCGACTTTTCATGACAATGTCAAGCCTTCTTGCCTATTACCAATCAAAAATGTGTTCGGGCGTGTGGGTTATAAAAGTAGGTCCCCTTGCTACTGCCAAACCCAGTCAATTTGGGGGTTCCCATGATAACGGCAGATCTTCTTTCCTATTTCCGGTTATCGTGTTTTGATTATATTGCCAGGCCCCCTTGCGTATTGGCAGTCACAACGAAGTTGGACAGTTTTCATTGTAATATTATTCCAGTTTGTCTACTGCGAAAAACATTGAGTTGAGGAGTTAAAATTATATTGGCAGGCCCCCTTACCTTCTGCCAGTCACAACCGACGTGGGGTATTTTCATTACAGTGGCAGATCCTCTTGCCTATTGCCAGTCACAGTCGAGGTGGAAGGTTCCCTACCGCTACAGACAGTAGATTTGAGCAGCTTTGGTTATGATGACAGCCAACGGCCGTAGCCGTGTTGAAGCACCGGATCCTGTGAGATCTCCGAAGTTAAGCAACACTGGACGTGGTCAAGATTTTAATGGGTTGCCACGCGCTGTTGGGTGGGGTTAAGGGAATGGAGGAGCGGAAAGGGACTGGCCACCCTACCGTACGTAAACTCCGGCTCAGGCACACCTCTACGGAGGTTCGGACCTGCCTTCGGGCAGAATACACCCTTTAGTTATGATGTCAGGCATACTTTCTCTTATTGCCTGTCACAATGGACTTGCGCAGGTTTCATTATAATGGCCGGCCCACTTGCCTATCGATAGCCACAGCCCTCTTTCCTATATTCAGTCATAGTGTAATTGGCGAGGTTTGGTTATAATGGTAGTCCCGCTTGCCTACTGCGAGTCAGAATCGAGTTGAGGAGTTTTAATTATAGTAGCAGTTCCCCTTGCCTACTACCAGTCACATTCAAAATGGGGAGTTTTCATCATCAATGCTGGTAGAGTTTACCAGTGCTAGTCACAGTCGAGTTTGAAGTTGCTATTATAACGGCCGATCTCCTTTCCTATTTCCAGTCATAGTCGAATTGGGAAGGATTTTTATAATAGCAAGCCCCTTACCTACTGCAATTCACAATCGAGTTGAGGAGTTTTAATTATAATAGTACTCCCCCTTGCCTACCACCAGTGTCAATCAAGCTCGAGAGTTTTCATTTTAAGGGCAGACCCCCTTACCTAGGGCCAATCGCAGTCAATTCGGAGAATTCCCATTTTAACGTAGGTCTTCTTCCCTATTCCCAGTCAGTGTCGATTTGGCCAGTTTTCATTATGTTGGCATGCCCCCATTTCTACTTCCAGATAATCAACAGTGTGCTTGGAAAAATTAAGTAACACTGATGATCTTCCCATAATTAGGAGTCTATTCGTTTATGGGATCAATTTCATTTAATTTGTCACCAGTACACGTACTGAAGCGAAGGAAGAACAGAGTCATTGAAGAACCTCTTGATAAACAATGTTTCGTGTTTTATTTTCTGGTGCACATATAAACAGGGACTTGCTGCTGCTGACTCGGGAACATGCGACGTACAGTTGCCCGTGGGAAAAGCAGGGTGATCTGAGGTCAAGTCCAGCAATACTCAACGTCTGGCCCTGGGATTTATTAATAGTCATCGCAAAGCAGAGGCTGACTGGAAACTGCAGACGCTTGAACTCAAACGGGTAGTTGGTAGGGATTAGTGGTATCCGCGGGATAAGAACTGACTCTCCTTCACCGCATCCAGTCATGATAGTTGCCTCTATCACATGTTTGTGGAGGGCGTTTACCTGAAGTCTTGTCCCATTGCACAAATTAGGTGGGCTGAGATTGCGCATGAGTATGATTGGTGCGCCGATCTTTAAGGTAATTTTGTGCGATGGAAGCCCCGGAGCCGTTATAGAATTCAGGAACTCAGGAGGATAGTGAACTGCGTCGTCAGAGTTGATTACTTCATTGACAGACGTATAAACTGTCTCCTCGCCGTGGAACATTGTGAGGATAGTCGAATTAATGTACGCCGCTTGTTCATTAGTTGGAGTTAAGATCGCTCTGCAGCAGAGCCATGAGATGGGTTTGCTCCTAATATTTTCTACGTCCGGGTACACCGATGAAATGAGAGCTTCAAGGTTAGAAAGCGACAAACAAAATTCATCAGAAAGAGTAATGATCCCGTTACTGTCTCCCAGTGAGCCGTTCCCAATCGACAACAATATTTCAGTGAATGTATGTATGTTTTCATCACCACCTAGATGTACCCTCATATTCTGTGTCAGAGACAGTTTTTTGATATTTGGCCAAAGTGATGATCTCCTTAATGAAGCGTTCACTTCATCTGCTCTGCTCCCTCTTGGAACAACCGGTAACGTTTGACGAAAATCACCAGAAAAGAGGATAGGGACACCTCCAAAGAAGTTATCACTGTTTCGGATGTCCCGCAGCGTTCGGTCAACTGCTTCAATCGCCTTTCTGTGAGCCATAGTGCATTCATCCCAAATTATAAGACTGCAGTCTTGCAGAACCTTGGATATGTTACTTTGTTTTGTGATGTTACATATTGGTGACTCTGTGCAGTCAAGATCTATAGGCACTTTAAACATCGAGTGAGCAGTTTTGCCACCGGGTAAAAGAGTGGCTGCGATCCCCGAAGAGGCTACTGCTACAGCAATCTTACTATCCTGTCTGATCTTAGACAACAGTAAGTTAATCAGGAATGTTTTTCCAGTTCCGCCCGGAGCGTCTAAGAAAAACATTCTACTTTCCTTATTTCTAACACAGTTTAATATTTCCCGATATACTACAGTCTGTTCATCTGTAAGTTTTGGTTCATTTAATAGAACAAAAGAGCTTAACGCTTCTTTATTGTAATTTGTTTCCCTGAGATAGTCAGCATTTAACGTTTGTAAGATCTGAGGGGAAGGAAGGCCGTAAATGTTCAAAGGCTGACCGCCAATCGATAGAACGTATTCTTCGAGGTCTTGAAGACATCTGTCTTCCACATGGGCGATCATTTCATGAGCAGTACCGTCGTTACAGGGGGAAAGTTGTCGTAAGAAATCTTCTTTGTTCCACAGATCCAACGGATCAGAGAGACTGCAAAAGACTAACAATATGCCAAAAAGCCGGCGAAGTTTTGCTGGGCTTTGTGAAACTATCGCCTCCTTCAGTGTCTCTTCCCATTGAGAGTCATCCAGGAGTAATCCATGGGCTTTGCATGCACTCCGATATGTAGGGTGAAGTATGCCATTGACGGTGCGAAGGTCAGTGAAGGATGTTGGTCCCCTGACAGTGAACAGAAGCATGCGTAAATAGAAGCACTCGGAATTATTAGGATGGACTGCATACACTCGGCTAATTACGTGCTGCTTTCTAACGCCCGAAAATGCTACCACAGGTACTCCTTTCTTTCTTCTTACAAATGTACCTTGCTGTTTGTTATACGTATAGTAAGAGGGAACGTCTTCATACAACAGTGTCTTAGCAAAATCATCTGTCTGACATAAGTTAAAGAATGCCATTAAGGTGGTGTTACGTGGATTTTCTACTATGTCATGAGCCGTTTCTGCAGTAAAGACAATTCTTTGAAAATTTTGTAGATGAACATCTAAATGCATTACTGGAGGATACCTTTCATGGATAGGAAATGAAAGAATTCGCCAAACTGCTTCTGAGCTGGATATGTACCTTCCGCTCTGATACTGGCACACTTCATCATTTTTGTCTTGCAAACCTAAGACTGCCTGATCGCTTCCTTTGTTGATGTACTTACAGATGTATTTGATGGACTTAACACTGCTACAGTATTCAACATTGATGTGTGTTTTGAATACCCTAGACAAAACAGGACAGTATGGCACTATCCATCTATTATCCACTTCCATATCCTGTCCATTTACCATAAGGCGTGCAGTGAAGCCACCCATAGAAGGAATCCTGCGCTTGTAGGATGGGTACCCATCGTTCCCTGTGACAGTTTCATTGACGAATGCTCGTGGGTATCGTTTTGAGCATCGTCCACCTTTCATACATGGTGAGCCTACGTTGAAAGATCCGCATGGTCCATGGACCATGTGACATTTAACTATGTTAAAAAGCTGTGGATCTTTATCAGGATCTGGAAATTCAGCACTAATAACCTTATCAATATCGACGGGTCGTATCTTGTCCTCAAGCCATAATAATATGTGGGCGTGAGGCAAGCCACGCTTTTGCCATTCAACAGAGTACATAAAACAAAGAGTTGGCCCAAATATTTGTTCTCTGGTTAGTAAGTCCATGAGAGATTTTAATTTCATGTGAAATACACGTGTAATAATGTCGTGACGATCATTCGCTGACTGACCATTATATACGGCATTACCAATTTCTTCCCATTTTGGATTAGTTGTAGCTGTAATAAAAAGATCTGGACATGAGTATTTTCGCACATAACAGAGTGCATCTTGAGATCGCTCGTGCATATATCGGGGTCCTCCAGTGAAAGTGGACGGTAAAATGACTAACCGTCCCAAATCTGCCATGTTACCCTCGTCCTTCCTCAGGGCGTCTTTAAGGTGAATGTAGCTCTCAGCCCTTAATTCCCTTTGGTGTGTTCTGATATAGACTAACCTTTCAGTCTCTATTTTAGCATACATGTCTACCCAGAACTGATTGGACAGTTGACGGTAACAATGTAAGTAATTTACCTCGCCTTGTCTTATCATTATACGATAAGAATAAAACTGAAGAGAAGATGTTTTCTTGAGAGGGGTCTTTAGTTCTCCGGTTCGTGGGTCTACGTGGTACAGTAGGAAGTGGTAGCCATCATCTCCACGAGGGAACATCAGGGGATATTGAAGAGCGTCGTATGATCGGTGGGTTTCAGATATTCGTCTCAGGCCCTGGTCTCTTGTCCGAAGCACGATGTCTCGCTTATCACATTCGTGTCCAACCAATATGACAGCTATCTCGTTTGTTGTCGGCTGATTATAACAGCCTCTGTGCTCACCAGCAGGAACTCGGTCGGCGTGGATCACAATCTTGTGGGTGTCACCGTCCGGCATTGTCTCTAGAGTTGTCTTCAGTTCCTTGACATATGGGTTCACATCATGTAACATGCCCTGCAAATCATTAACTAAATGGGTTTTTAAATTTGGTATTATTGCTGTTCTTTGATCTACCTGTGCTTTGTGGTCTGCAATGAAATATATTTGAAGATATTTAGAATTTTCATTGTTTGCAGGGAGAAGTGAACCTATTAAGTGGTATACTTGTCCTTGAATTTTGAATGTTGGCATAAAATTTCCTTCCACTACTTTAGTAGCTCCGAAGCTTGTCATTTGGAATGCGCTGTTGTAGGCTCGCACAAATTGAAGAAAATGGCGAGAGTCAGTATGCGTCCCATTTAACAGAGAAATAAGAAGTTCCGGTAGAGGAGTTAGATGATTTAATTTAATTTTTCCGGAAGAGCAGCACATTCCCTCTGGCTCTTGCTTCCATTTGAGAGCCCTACAGAAAGGGCACACTTTACTCAAAGACCCTATATGGGCTCTTGGATGGTAGTCGATAAGAGGGTTATAAGCAAATGCACTTCGCTGCTTTTCATGCCATGGAATCATATTAGGACACCTAGATTCAATTGACGTTGAATGTAATTCTCTAACATTGGCATGTCTCACTCTATCTTCATCTAACCGTCTGAGATATTCATCAGTGGTCTCTGATGAACGTCTTTCTGCTGCACGTTGTCTTTTCTCTTCCTGCTGGACATTTTGCATTTCGTTTAACGATGCGTAGGTACTTCGTCGTTGTGTTAACGCCTGAGAATATTCCTCCGCAGCTAGGTTTTCGCGTGTGAGGGAATGGTGCTCTCTGTCATGCTCCATTCGAGCCATCCGCTGATCCTCTGATTCTGTTTCTCTTAAACGCATCTGTCTAAATCTTTGCGATCTGAGTATTGCCTCGCGGTCTGAAGCAGTCTCAGAAGCCCTAGATGTGGACTGGCGTGCTCTCTATGAGCGAAGCCTGGCCTCGCGCTCAGAAGCAGTCTCCGAATCACGGTCAGTGCTCTTCCTCAGTCTGTCTGCATTGAGTCTGGCTTCGCGGTCTGAAGCAGTCTCAGACGCCCTAGATGTGGATTGGCGTGTTCTCTGTGAGCTAAGCCTGGCCTCGCGCTCAGAAGCACTCTCCGAATCACGGTGAGTGCTCTTCCTCAGTCTGTCTGCACTGAGTCTGGCCTCGCGGTCTGAAGCACTCTCAGACGCCCTAGATGTGGACTGGCGTGTTCTCTGTGAGCTAAGCCTGGCCTCGCGCTCAGAAGCACTCTCCGAATCACGGTGAGTGCTCTTCCTCAGTCTGTCTGCACTGAGTCTGGCCTCGCGGTCTGAAGCACTCTCAGACGCCCTAGATGTGGACTGGCGTGTTCTCTGTGAGCTAAGCCTGGCCTCGCGCTCAGAAGCAGTCTCCGAATCACGGTGAGTGATCTTCCTCAGTCTGTCTGCATTGAGTCTGGCCTCGCGCTCAGAAGCACTCTCCGAATCACGGTGAGTGCTCTTCCTCAGTCTGTCTGCACTGAGTCTGGCCTCGCGGTCTGAAGCAGTCTCAGACGCCCTAGATGTGGACTGGCGTGCTCTCTGTGAGCTAAGCCTGGCCTCGCGCTCAGAAGCACTCTCCGAATCACGGTGAGTGCTCTTCCTCAGTCTGTCTGCATTGAGTCTGGCCTCGCGGTCTGAAGCAGTCTCGGAAGCCCTCAATATCTTAACTTTTTTAGCTTTTGATATGGACCGTCCAATGTTAATTCGCTTCCTAGCAGGCATGGTCAAAGGAACAGTCACAAAAGTGTCGAAACCCAATCAGTAACTCTGTAATGGGCAGCAAAGTGCATGTGGTGGTGATTATTTTCTGTTGGTGACGGTGGTGTTGGTGATTATTGTTTTAACAGGACGTACAACGGGGCAACTATCCTCTATTAACACTAATCAGAAGAAAACTGAAAGAGATCCGATACTTCGAAGAATGAAGTTATCGGCAAAATAAAGGGAAGGGCCGCAATGAGCTCGAAAATATCAAAAACAGAAACCCCTCCCAGAGCAGAAACTGGGAAGGCAGGAAGTACTAAGGGGTAATAGTCAACAAAATAGAGGTAGTTGTGATTATTGTTTCGAGAGGTAGTACAAATGCGCAACAATCTTCTGTTAACACTAATCAGAACGAAATATGAAGAGATGCGATACTTCGAAGAATGAAGATATCGGAAAAGGAAGATAAAGTCCACAAAGGGGTTAAAAATCGCAATCAGCAACAGAATTGAAATGGCCGTATTGGTGATTGTTTCAAAAGGAAGGACAACTCCTCAACAATCCTGCCTTATCACTAATCAGAACGAAATTGAAAGAGATCCGATACTTCGAAGAATGAAGATATCGGCAAAAGAAAGGGAAAGGCCGCAAAATGCTTCCAAATAACAACCACAAACCCCGCCCAGAAAAGAATTTCAGATGCAGTGGTTCCCAATTAAATTAGAGTATCCGAAAATTTCTAAAGTGGAAATAAATTAACGTACCGTCGCAACACTTCTGAAACAGGAAACAATATTTCAGATATTTTTAAACGCAATAACTGACATGAACACTCACATAGATATGTTAACAATCTCAGTTAGAAAGTAACAATGTAATACAGAGAAGAACTAAGCGCCACCAGTGTGAATACCATTAAGCAGTCAAGTTCCTTTTGCTCAGAGCAATATTGATTTCGGTTACGCTTATCGACATGGATGATATAGACTGCTGAAGCTGACCGAAGTAGCTGTTGCCTGTGACTCACGGGTGGCCCAGATTGGTTGCGCAGTAGTGTCGTAGGACAGGTATCCTAATTAGGATAAAACCTTCAATACTGGTATTTTGAAGGTTTATGATGAGCCGAAATTATTATGTTATTATATTTATGTTTCGTGTCCATGGACGTATAACGTGCGGACGTACGGCACACAGATTTCCAATATGGCGTCAAGGAACAGCACCATTAGATCTCTGATGTAAAACATGTATAAATTCTATGTAGATTGTTTTAGAGAGCGATTGTTTTCTTTTTTGTATTCCGAGAGAGGCACTGAATGTTTTCTTCTATCTGACAGGATAAGTTCGTAGCGATAATAAAGTTGCTTTTAGAATACGTAAAAGTGTTCTCGTGTGATATTTTTATTGCGTAAAATAGAAAATCGCATATAGAGAACGACAGTAGATGTTGGTTTTCCCCACAGGAGCACCGTGACTGTGTAGCACACAACCGCACGTGTATCTTATTTCTTTGTTTATAGCTGTCTCTCTTATAAAGGAAAGATTTCCATGTAACATCTGTACGTAATTTCTTTCCTTATATTGCTGTTGGTGTATATAGTGACCTACTGTATTTTGCGTAGCGTGTGCATCGTAGTTCGTTTCTGTGAACCGCCTGTTGCGTGGTGAAGGTGGGAGGGGGGGGGGGGGGGAGGAATACATCCGGGTTATTCCCTGCCTGTCGTAACAGGTGACTGAAATCGCCCCAGGGGTCCTTAACTTGGCAGGGTGGGCTCGCGACCACGGACCCTTTTAGGTGCACTTACTTATGCCACGCTCCTCACTTTAGCTATATTATCCGAACTTCCGTGGTCTATTCTTGTTCTTTGCAGACTCCGACGGCATAAGAACATTCGAGGCCTCATTTCCACGCCCTTCGCGGATAACTTAATTTCGGAAGAGTCGGATTCCTCCATTTTTGTCACTGATTACTGTTAATATAGGATGGTTGCCCCGTTGTAGTTCCTCTTGAAACAAAAATCAGCACCATCACCACTCTCTTCTCTCATCCGACTTGTGTTCTTATGTTTGAGAGATCTCGGGAGTTGGCCCAATTTTAAGATCGTATGCCGTTCCTGAGGCCAACCGAATGTGGAGGATTGTATTGAACAATTACGCCTTTCTGCTGGGATTCAATCAATCAATCAATCAATCAATCAATCAATCAATCAATCAATCAATCAATCAATCAATCAATCAATCAACATACATACGGAGTAATTAAGGAAGAAAATAATAGTTAAGAAATCTGACATTAATGGAAAATAGATTATAATAACTGAGGAGAGCCGGATGACGACAAATATGTAAATACCAAGTGAATGTATTGCTCTTACTTATGCCCCTCAATAAATTATGCTGGTGTGAGTTATGGATATAAGAAAGCCGTAACAGAGGAGCAAATTAGGCGCAGGGATTCTTAGGTAAACATATAAGATGACTAATGGTGTTATTACTGAAGCTGTTCGAGAACGGTTATAGGCCTAACCTCCAACGATATTCCGCCATTATCCCGCAGAATGGCCGATTGACACCTCTCTTGTTATTCTACCGCCCCACCCACAGGGGGACGTTGTCGGTCTGTCGGTCACTCAATGCAGAGCATGGTACCAGCAGAAAATTGTAAATTTCTCCGTCATGTGAAGAGTAAGGTAAATTATGAACATAACGAAAGTTGTTTATAATGAAGAGACGTTTCACGTACGGTAAACGAAGTTTACAGAAAATCAATAGTATAAGAGAAAAAGGAGGAAAACCATTCTGGTTTTCCTATAAACCCCCCATCTATTGTAATATTTTAAAATGATATGCACATAGAAACCTTCCCCGGGATGAGCATACTCTAAATATGAAGTTTGGTTGAGATCTATTTAGCCGTTTCGACGTGATGGCTTTCGGATAAACACCCCGTGTATTGAAAGATTTTAAAATGATATGCATATCGAAACCTTCCCCGGGATAAGTATACTGTAAATATGAAGTTTGGTTGAACAGACAAACAGACAGACAAACAGACAAACAGACAAACAGACACGAAACGTAAAAACCACCGATTCGGTCTTGAGTTGACCTAAAACGGATAAATATCTGAAAAATTGGCAAAACAAAAGAAATTACAGACAGCGGACCCCCTACAATTTTATTTATATAGATAATTTCGCTGCTGTAGAATCCTGGAGCTGACGTTGCCATGGTACGGTATTCTACATTGTATTCGAATATCGAAGTAAATAGTGTACATGCAGTAAATAAGATAGTTTTAAAATTGCATGTCTCTTAGCGTTATCCGAGAAAGAGCATGGGGAGGTCCCCGTACGTTTCCAATGTAAAGTGTTTGTTACGGATTTGTGATATAACGGCAGGCTCACTTGCCTACTGGCATTCACAATCAGGTTGGGAAGTTTACATTATAATTGCAGGCCCCATTGCCTACTATGCGGACAGAATCGATTTGGGGAGTTTTCGTTAAAATGGCAGCCCCCCTTTCCTACCTCCAGACAGATTACAGTTTTTATTATAATGGCAGGCAATTACCCTACTATCACTCGAAATTGAGTTGTGCAGTTATCATTATAATGACAGGCCCCTTTTCCTACTGCCAGCCAGCGTACTGCCAGTCACACCAAGTTGGTGAGTTTCCATCAAAATAGCAGGCCACTATGCCTAATGCCAGTCACATTTTAGATGAGTACATTTCTTTATAATGGCGGGCACCCTTGCCTACTGCCAAACACAATCGGGTAGGGGAGTTTTAAACAAAACTGCATGCTCACTTACCTTCTGCAAGTCAAATCGAGAAGGGAACTATTCATTACAATTGTAGGCCTTCCTTACTAATGACAGTTACACAGGAGTTGGAGAAGGAACCCTTTCCTACTGCCAGTCAAAGTCGGTGTGGGGAGTACTGATTACAATAGCAGACCGACCCTTTCTCGATCGCTAAATCGACATCAGTGAATATATATAGATCGACATACGAAAGTATATGCGTGTTTACAATATTGAAGACCTTCATTTACAGATTAACTGCTACTAAACGTACGTCATATCGACAAAGGATTATACCATAAGACACGCCGGATTTAGTGGCCTAAATGGCTGGTCCAATGATATGTCATCTATTCTTGGGTCAGATTTAGAAACGTGGAACAGGGTAAAGGTTTTGTAAGATCATCTCACATTACATTACTTTTCGGATAATAATGTGACAGCTACATACGTAGCATTTGGCTCACATATGGCTACTGAGTGGGCCAATTTTCGTGAAGAGTTTGATGATTCTGTATTTCATATAAGTAATTGAAAGTATGAATAATGCATGTGAAAATTCCAAATTGACTTAACATCGATTAATAGAGAAAAATCAAACGTAAAAGGGATACAGATACGGCATAAAGTCATAAGACCAAGGTTGTAGATCATTCCAAATTGAACGGAGATTGTGCAATCCGTTACGTGATAGGAATTTCCGAAGGTCTGCACCATCATTAAAATTGCCTGCATATTTCGATATTCTTCGGGGATAAAAAATGAAAAATTTAATGATATAGGATTTTTCATTCGTTACAGGCTAAAACGTATAATTTTGTCAAATTTCAATTATCTTCTTATTCTTCTGGCAGATTATGCCACAATGTGGATTTTGGGCGAGGCGGGTAAAAATTAGGACTTTCAGGAAATCAAAAATTATGGAGATTGTTATTATTACCCCTTAAACGGAAAGCTGTACGAAAATTTCGCCAAAATAGTCAGTGTAGAGGTACACAGTCATTACGATTTGATTTATATAGATAAGGAATCTGCTCCATGTAAAACACCTTTTGGGCTATGTCCGCTGGACTTAACCTGCAAAAGTGACCATTCATGATATCTCCCTTATTAATCCTCCTGACGAAAAAATGCACATGAAAAAAAAGGTTTAGAGGTGGAATTCCATCAGGTTTGGTCGATTTCCAGTCAGGTTGGTCTTGTTCTGTATATATTGTGGAAGAGTAAAATCACCATTTCGGTTCCTTATAAACCGCCAGTCCATTCCGGAACATGAAATGTTATTTACGTTTAAAACCTACCTTTGGACAGGTGGATGCTAAATATAAATTTTGTTTCGAATGTCTTCAGTAGTTTTCAAGTTGTAAGGAATACGCTTTACACGCACCCGCTCGTGAGTTAAGTCCGATGGGACTTGTACAGAAAAACGGTCCTTTAATGATATCTCCCTTATTGATCCTCGTATCGAAATGATGCACATGAGAAAAAAAGGTTTAGACATTAATTTCTACCAAGGTAGGTAGACTTCCATAAACTTTTGTTGTGTATATTTTTTGGAAGTGCAAAATCACTGTTTCGGTTTCGTATAAACCCCCAGTTAGTTCAGGGATTTAGAAACAATATTTGCCCTGAAACCTATCAAGGACAGGTGTATTCTAAATACGAATCTTGGTGGAAATGCATCCAGTAGTTTCTAGCATTCACGTACATACGGCGTAATTAAGGAAGAAAATAATACAGTTAAGAATGTTGAAACTAATAGAAAATGGATTATAACTGAGGACAGCCGGATAACGACAAATAAATAAATGCCGTGAGTTATGGATATAATAAAGCGCTAACAGAGGAGAAATTTAGGTTCAGTGATTCTTAGGTAAACAAATATGAAGATGACTAATGGTGTTATTACTTAATCTATTCGAGGGCGGTTATAACCTCCAACGATATTCCGCCAATATCCCGCAGATGAGCCGATTGATGCCTCTCTTGCCATCTACCCAAGGAACAACCACGAATTTAAAAGCATGATGAGGAAAATGGCAATACGTTACTTCCCTACTGGCATGCAGTCAGAGACGTTGCCATGGTAACCTGTAGGTTCGTTGTCGGTCTGTCGGTCACTAAATGCAGAGCATGATACCAGCAGAAAATTGTAAATTTCTCCGTCATGTGAAGAGTAAGGTAAATTATGAACATAACGAAAGTTGTTTATAATGAAGAGACGTTTCACGTACGGTAAACGAAGTTTACAGAAAATCAATAGTATAAGAGAAAATAGAGGAAAACCACTGTGGTTTTCCTATAAACACCCCGTCTATTCAAAGATTTTAAAATTATATGCATATCGGAACCTTTCCTGGGAAGTTTGGCTGAGATCTATCCAGCCGTTTCGACGTGATGGTGGGAAAACCACTCTGGTTTTCCTATAAACCCCCCGTCTATTCAAGGATTTTAAAATGATATGCATATCTAAACCTTCCCCGGGATTAGTATCCTCTAAATATGAAGTTTGGTTGAGATCTATCCAGCCGTTTCGACGTGATGGTGGAAAAACCATTCTGGTTTTCCTATAAACCCCCTGTCTATTCAAGGATTTTAAAATGATATGCATATCAAAACCTTCTCCGGGATGAGTATACCCTAAATATGAAGTTTGGTTGAGATCTATCCAGCGGTTTCGACGTGATGGTGGAACAGACAAACAGACAGACAAACAGAAACAATTTTATTTATATAGATTTTTACACTCGTTCTTCACCCCCTTTCCATCCCCGCCCAAAGGAGTCCTATGAGTGCCTTACACAACAGTATATTTTTTTCCCAGATATTAAGTCTTATTTGTACCTATTTTGGTTGACAGCTATGCCCAAACGTACATGCATAATCTCACTGCTCTAGAATCCTGGAGCTGACGTTGCCATGGTTACGGCAGTTCATTTCTTTATCCGATTCCTAGAGCAGGGGTAGTGTGGTGCCAATATCTCCGTAACGGTTGGTTTTAGGGCCTTAAAACATGGTTTTCGGGCCCGTAGGGCTTACCGAGTTTTGTTCTTTGCGTCAAGAGGATTAAATTGAGCTTTGTCTCGTCCTTATACGACAAATTCGATATTTTGCCTATAATAGTATAAGAGAAAATGGAGGAAAACCGTTTTTCCTATAAAACCCCCGTCTTTTCAAAGATTTTAAAATGATATGCATATCGAAACCTTCCCCGGGGTCAGTATACTCTAAATATGAAGTTTGGTTGAGATCTATCCAGCCGTTTCGACGTGATGGTGGAACAGACAAACAGACAGACAAACAGAAACAATTTTATTTATATAGATAGATATAGATTCAAAAGAACGTCAGGTGTTTGTTAGCACATCGTTAATTGAAAAGCTCCTAACATTTATTTTACTATCTAAGATTCCTTAAGAGGCTACCGGATCGGCAAAGCTGACGAAATCATCATGCATCTACGAATACACAATCGAAAATAAATAATGTTTTAAAATTACTTTGCAGATTAACATATGTTCAAATCCACAAATTAAGGCATATTATATACCTGTGTGTTCACGTAATTCAAAGCTTCGACGTTGATCAGTTATGTTGATTATCGACGTAAATGCATGAAAGTGGCCACATACTAACGCAGACCAAGGGTACAATGTCTTTAAAATAATAAATTAATAAAATGAAATGCTGAAAATGACGAACTAATGACCCAACTTTTTAAAAATGAGAAAATGAATTAATAAATACACCATGATCAGGATTTTTAAAATATAAATTAATAATGTCTATGATGGACCAAGCAAAAGGTGACAATTCATCAAAATCCGGGACTTACATCGAGATTTAATTTCATGACAGAGTTGGAAGACGAACCCGGGCTGGTTGGACGGAAAGCTAGTCCTTTGCGGCAGCAGGTTAGATCATGGAATCTCAATGTTAGCACGGGAGAAAAATAATCAAGACTTGGGTATTATGGCGCTATGTCTTAGAAGGCACGGAGCTAGATATCTTGTGTTAGTTTCGCCTCGTGTAACATAGCTGAGTGTATGAGGCTATTCGGTCGCTTCTGCGGAGTGTATTACTTATGTATTACTTCATCAGAGGAAACTGCTATGCAGTAGGTGCGCGGCATCCGCAATATCCAACAACACTTTAGGTGGTGGAGATTGGCACAGCCGAGGCTTACTGCGCATGCTCAATCGTTTGCTACCAGTCTGAGAAATAGCATGCATATTATTTGTCGCTGTAATGCGCCATAACAAGGGTGTCTCCAAGAAACTTGGCTATTATAGCAGCGCATATATGACAAAGGTTGTTAACAGGCTGTGAAGCTTCACCCACGATTAAAGCCACCCCATCTCTTTGAAGATGATCATCAATGCATCCACTTGTTCCACTCAATTAAAGTTTTTCTTCACGAAACTCTTTCAAAATAGAGCTGAAAGTTTGTCTACCGCCTGTTGGTTTAAGGTGCCTCATACTGAAGGAAGAATTTCTAATTAGTAATATATATAATTACAGTTAATTTCAAGATACAGTATTTTTTAACTACCAAAGCTAAATTGCGGAGACTTAGAAGGGTCGAGGGTCCGGATGTTGATGACATGTCATCTTTCTATTCAGTGGTCAGGTGCAATGCTCCTCAATGACACATCAATACAGATATATCATTTTTATTTTGCATTATTTGCATTTTTGCATTTGTTATATTTTTACATTTCAAGAGCATTTAAATTGATTTTGAAGAATTTTTCGGTCATATTTTGGAGATTTTTGTCTCTTTAGGTCATTTTGCCCCTTTTATCATGTTACCATATTATTGTATGAAATTACAGTATAACTAGTAGTTATACAAATATTGAAATAAAACATTTCAACATAACATTAAGTAGTCATTTTCTTGTTCTTTCTAGTCTTTGTTTCTGAATCATATTTATATTTTAAATATTTGTGCAAATTAATTTCTCAAATTGTCTCTTGTAAGTTTTAAAATGTTTTTGTAGACTTTTAATTCACAAATCGTCATTTATTATTTCGAGTTATTTTCAAACTGTTTCTTTTTCAACCAATATTAATTGTATTGATCATTCTTTGTCTTCGAGCAGCCTCCATATATAAGGTCTATATTATGTACTTTGTAAGTTTGTGTCTAACCTATTATTTTCTGAAGGGCTTTCAAACATTAATTTTTTAAGTTTTTAAATTTCATAATGCATTTTTTTTCATTTTTAGCGCATTCAATAGTAATTTTTAACATTTTAAAGCGATTTTTAAAAATATTCTTTATTTCATCAACATTAGGGACTTAGTTATGACTATTGTTTTTTCTCAGCAGATCGGAACCAGACAAAAATTGTGCCCCAAAGATGAACATTTACTCAAATTTACACTTTATGGTTGAAAGTTTCCAGATGTTCTGGTATTAATAATATTTTTACGGTTGTTGGGCGTACTTCACTTGATTGATAGATGATAAGACAATCAGAATGTTGAAACTGTACACAGGAAGCTGAAAAGATATCTCTTCAGAAGGTCTGCAAACTAGTAACTGAGACCATTACGTTATTAATATTTTCTACTGTTCAATATGGAAGGTTGTACTTAAATAAAACAGTTCTCAGTGTACTTGATTTTCGCAATACTTATATAAAAAGTTGAGGGTAGTTCGAATAGAGTTGAAATTATTGTATTTCATCGGTACATTGGTTTCATTTTTCTAACAACTTCATCCATACTCATAGTAAATAAATAAATAAATAAGTAAATAAATACAGTGATATTATTATCTTCCTTTTTTGCTGTTTGCTTTTCGTCACATCGACACAGACAGGTGTTATAGTGACGATGAGCTAGGGCTATGAAGGAAGCGACCGTGGCCTTTATAAAGGTATAGCTCAGCATTTGCCTGGTGTGAAAAAGGGAAACCACGGAAAATCAGCTTCAGGGCTGCCGACAATGGGGTTTGAACCCACTATTTCCCGAATGGAAGCTCACAGCTACGTGACCCAAAATCCGTTATGAATTGTCTCTGCCATGTTAAACAGGAAGATTTTAAGGAAGATTTCCTCAGAAAGTTACAGACCTAGGAACTTGGTATTTTGTATAGTTATTCTCTAATCCTTACTGCATACCTTAACGCGGACATTTTGTGATTCTGCAATTTTATGGAAAATATCAATATTAAATGGATTTCAAAAATCTTAAGTTAAATGTAACAATTTTGCGGACATATTCACAAGTTAAATTAATAAGTACATATTAATAACCACCATTTTGAAACGGTTAGTTAACGAACAATCAGTCTTAATCTATGTTTGAACTGCATATCTGAGATATATCCGTACCAAATTTGAGTACATTTATTCCTGACGTTGTTGCGTGATTGAGCGAGAAAGAAGCTGGCACTATCTGATTTTAAACTTTTGCGCTTTTGCAGAAAATAGTTGCGTAAGTAATACATGTTCAGTGTAATATTTTGTTAGTCATATGAGTGTTCCTTTTAAGAATAGTTTTGAAATTATAAGTGGTAGTTCCAGAAGAAATTCTACTGGCTGTTGAATATGCGAATTGGTAGCAATGGAGCAAGAGCTTGCTTGAATTCAATACATTTTTTCAGAGTTTCGGTATGAACACATGTGTTATCGTAATATAAAAAAGAAACCCTTCTCACTCATCCCCTGTGGTTGGGGGACGCAGACGAAGAATAGGCCCACGGTATACCCTGCCTGTCGTAAGAGGCGACTAAGAGGGGTGACCAAGGGACGATGGATCTTGAACCATAAGCTTAACTGTGATGAGTACAATCACGCCAGCAACACCATGTGTCGACTTTACTTGCGATAAGTACTACTATGTGAGGAACACCGTGGGTCTGTGATTAATGTAATCGTGGGTGGATCGCTATGGGTCTACAGTACCCGTGATTAGTACCACTACTGTATATGCCGAACACCATGGGTATACGTTGCCCGTGATTAATAGCACTATGTGAGAATCACCACGGGGCTGAGCGTTACCTGTTATTAGCACCACTATATGAGCGACCCCGTGGGTCTACGCTGCCTAGGATTGGTACCACTGTGTGAGGAACATCACGGTTCTGGGTATTCCCTGCGATTAGTACCGCTAACTTATGTAAGGAACACCACATGTCTACGCCTGTGATTAGTACCACTAGGTGAGGAACACCATACATTTACGTTACTTTATTATTATTATTATTATTATTATTATTATTATTATTATTATTATTATTATTATTATTATTATTATTAGCAAATACATCGCAATCGGGTAATATCCCTGTGGAAATGGTCACCTAGAGTAGTGTGATAATAGGATAAAGCTAAAACATAATTACCCAACAACAACAACAACAACAAAAACAACACCAACAAAATTACAACAACTAAGGTACAACGAGCAATTCCATGGAAAGAAAATACGACAAGAAACACTACTAGTTTAACACTGTGATTAGTACCGCCACATGAGGAACACCATGGTTCTACCGATTAGTAGAATGATGAAGGACCGGAGTAAGGGAGCTGTGGGAGTTCAACAGCGGGCCAATAAGAGGCCGCAGAGCGGGTCACGTGATGCTGACGTCATCGTGGCGGGAAATTTGAATTTTGGCGGGAGATTTGAATTTTGGCGAAATATTTCAATTTTGGCGCGAAATTTGAATTTGTAAACAAAGCCACGTGCTTTTTTTGACAGACACGTGGTTTTTGAAGCTGTCTAGCGGCCGTCTTTAAACAAGAACGCATCACTAACCTCAGTGCTGCCATCTTTACGGCACTAAACCTCACGGGCGGGAAATTTGAATCTTAGCGCGAAATTTAAATTTGTAAACAAAGCCACGTGGTTTCTAGACAGCCACGTGCTTTTTGACAGCTGTTGTCCACCATCTTTAAACAACAACGCATCGCTAACCTCAGTGCTGCCATGTTTTACGGCACTAAACCTGTTAGTTGCTACCTTAGGCACGTAGTGGCGAGCAATTTGAAAAATTCCACGTGCTCTTGTTTGTAAACAAAGCCACGTGCTATTTGACAGCTGCCATCCGCCATCTTTAAACAACAACGTATCGCTAACCTCAGTGCTGCCTTCTTTATGGCACCAAACCTCATGGATGCTACCTTAGGCATGTTGTGGAGGGCAATTTAAAATTCCACGTGCTCTTGACAGCTGTCAAGGGCCATCTTTAAACGACGCCGCGTGCTCTTGTTTGTAAACGAAGCCACGTGCTTTTTGACAGCGGCCATCTTGCATTGCTAACCTCAGTGCTGCCATTTTTACGCTACTAAACTTCATCATTTGGCACGTAGTGGCGGGCAATTTGAATTTCCACGTGCTTTTTTGACAGCTGTCATCTGCCATCTTTCAACAACAACGCATCGTGTTGCTATCCTTACAGCACTAAACCTTATCGTTGTTACCTTTGGCATGTAGTGGCGGGCAATTTGGAAAAATTCCACGTGCTTTTTGACAGCTGTCAGCCACTGTCTTTAACTACACGCACATGGCTTACTGCTACCTTGACGGAAGTAAACTTTATAGCGCGGGACTTAGCCACGCCGCAAGCAAGCAAGCTGCCCTTTTCAACTTACTACGATCTTATAACAAGCTGCCCTTGTCAACATACTTACCGTGCTGCCCTTCTCAACATACTGTTATCTTAGTTTTTAAACCAAGATGCTCTTAGAGATGCCGGCTATGGGCGATTGCACAAGACGGCGGCTACACATGAGTTCTTATGAGACGGCGTAGGGGCCGATTGCGCAAGATGGCGGCTATACACAGGTTCTTATGGAGAAATCTAGCTTAGAGGCTACTGCACAAGGTGGCGGCTATACAATAGGCTGTTATGAAGAAAGCTAGCTTAGAGGGTCTGCACAAGATGCTAGCTATTATGACATCCTCTTCCTCCTCCTCTTCCTCCTCCTCTGTCAAGGCATAGCCCTATGGAACAAGTTTAAACATGCATCGCGAAGGCAAGAGTGTGCACGTGTTGCAGCGATGACGTCATCATAGTTGTGTATGTTTAAACTTGTTCGTTTTCTCAAGCCCTTAGTGTAGGTGCAAGAAATGCAATAAATACAACATTTTGAATGCAATCAAATGTTTATTTACAATGTGCTACAACAGTTTTCGTTTTGCTGCTGACAAGGTTTCTATGCTTCTTAAGAACGTTGTGCGAAGAGGTTGCATGCTTCCGAAATTGTAATGCCTCCTGCTAGCAAATGTACCCATGCTTCGCTACGGTATTCTAAATTGTATTCAGATATCGAAGTAAATACTGTACGTGCAGTAAATAACATTTTTTTCTAATTGCATGTCTCTTAGCGTTATCCGAGAAACAGCATGGGGAGGTCCCCACTCGTTGTTTCCAATGTAAAGTATTTGTTACGGATTTGTGATATAACGGCACACTCACTTGCCTGTTGCCATTCACAATCGAGTTGGGAGGTTTACATTATAATTTCAGGCCCCATTGCCAACTGCGCGGTCACAGTCAATTTGGGGAGTTTTCGTTACAATGGCAGTCCCCCTTTTCTACTCTCAGACAGAGAACAGTTGAGGAGTTTTTATTAAAATGGCAGGCAAATACCCTACTATCAGTCGAAATTGAGTTGTGCAGTTATTATAATGTCAGGCACATTTTCCTACTGCCAGCCAGCTTACTGCCAGTCACACTAAGTTGGTGAGTTTCCATCAAAATAGCAGGCCACTATGCCTAATGCAGGTCACATTTTGGATGAGTACATTTTTTTATAATGGCGGGCACCCTTGCCTACTGCCAAACACAATCGGGTATTGGAGTTTTTTAAACAAAACTGCATGCCCTCTTGCCTTCTGCAAGTCAAATCGAGAAGTGAACTATTCATTACAATGGTAGGCCTTCCTTACTAATGCCAGTTACACAGGAGTTGGAGAAGGACCTCGTTCCTACTGCCGGTCAAAGTCGGTGTGGGGAGTACTGATTACAACAGCAGACACACCCCTTCTCGATCGCTACAAATCGACAGCAGTGATTGTATATAGATCGACATACGAAAGTATATGCGTGTTTACAGTATTGCAGACTTTCATTTACAGATTAACTGCTGCTAAACGTACGACATACCGACAAAGGATTGTACCATAAGACTTCGGATTTAGTGGCCTAAATGGCTGGTCCTATGATATGTCATCTATTCTTGGGCCAGATTGAGTTAGAAACGTTGAAAAGGGTAAAGTTTTTGTAAGATTATCTCACATTGCATTACTTTTCAGATAATTATGTGACAGCTCATACATAGCATTTGGCTCACATATGGCTACTGGGTGGGCCAATTTTCGTGAAGAGCTTGATGATTCTATATTTCCTATAAGTGATTGAAAGAATGAATTATGCATGTGAAAAGTCCAAATTTACTTAACATCGATTTATAGAGAAAATCAAACGTAAAAGGGATACAAATGCGACGAAAAGTCATAAGACCAAGATTGTAGATCATTCCAAATTGAACGGAGATTGTGCAATCCGTTATGTGATAGTGCTTCCCGAATGTCTGCACCATCATTAAAATTGCCTCCATATTTCGATTTTCTTCTGGGATAAAAAGTGGAAAATTTAAAGATCTTGGAAGTTTTCTGTCCGTTACAGGCTAAAACGTATAATGTTGTCAAATTTCAATGTTTTTTTCGTCTGGCAGATTTTCCCGCAATCTGGATTTTGGGTGAGGAGGGTAAAATTTAAGACTTTCAGGAAACTAAACCAAAAAAATTATTATTCCTTAAACGGGTAGCTGTGCGAAAACTTCGCCAAAATAGTCAATGTACAGGCACACAATAGTTACGATTTTATTTATATAGATAGATAAGGAATCTGCTCCACGTACAACACCTTTTGGGCTATGTCCGCTGGACTTAACCTGCAAAAGTGACCATTCATTATATCTCCCTTGTTATTCCTACTGACGAACAAATGCACATGAAAATAAAGATTTAGAGATTGAATTCCATCATATTTGGTCGATTTCCAGTCAGGTTGATCTGGTACTGTATATAGATATTGTGGAAGAGTAAAATCACCATTTCGGTTCCCTATAAACCGCCAGTCCATTCCGGGAACATGATATGTTATTGACCTTTAAAACCTACCTTTGGACAGGAGGATGCTAAATATAAAGTTTGGTTCGAATATCTTCAGTAGTTTTCAAGTTGTAAGGAATACGCTTTACACGCACACGCTCGTAAGTCCGATGGGACTTGTACCGAAAATCGGTCCGTCAATGATATCTCCCTTATTAATCCTCGTATCGAAATGATGTACATGAGAAAAAAGGTTTAGAAATTAATTTCCATTAGGGCAGGTAGATTTCCATTCAGTTTGGTGCGAAATCACGGTTTCGGTTCGCATAAACCCGCAGTGCTGGCCTTTGGTCACAGGGGTCGCGGGTTCGATTCCCGGGAGGGTCAGGAATTTTAACCATAATAATTGGTTAATTCCGCTGAACGGGGGCTGGGTGTATGTGTCGTCTTTATCATCATTTCACTTTCCTCTTCGTATTCAGACAACACACTACACTACCGACCACCATAGAAATACGCAATAGTGGTTACATTCCTCCATATAGGGTTGGCGCCAGGAAGGGCATCCGGCCGTAGAACAGGGCCAAATCCACATGTGCGACACAGTTCTCACCCGCGACCCCACAGGTGTGGGAAAAGTGGTAGAAAAAGAGGAAGAAGATTTGAACTGAATAACTGACTGATTCTCAATAATTAAACCGAACACGTGCTTGGTTCTCAGTACCTATCCTTGTGCAGAACACCTGAAAATTTACCAGTAACTAAATCAAAAGCCCTACTGGTTTGCAATATTTGAACTGATCAGTTAATTGCTTTCCGATAATATCGAGTGCCTGATTTGTTCTGAACGGAGCGCTACATCAGACCAGCAGCAGCATAGTGTTGAATAACAACGGATATTTCTAGTTGAAACATTTCTCCTATAAAAGAAATCGTATGGCAGAACTGTTTGCAAATTTCTACGTCATTTGCCGGGATGAGTAGCTCAGGCGGTAGAGGTCTGGTCTCCTGAGCCCAACTTGACAGGATCGATCCTGGTTCAGTCCGGTGTTATTTGAAGGAGCTCAAATACGTTAGCCTCGTGTCGCACACTGGGGCCATTGAAAGGAAAAGCTGGCAAAAAGTCCAAAAATGAATCCCGGAATTCTGTGTAAAACTTTCCTTTTTAATAAATGGAAGACAACGTGTAAAATATTATCTCGAACACGAAGTGATGCAACAAGTACTGTACTCCTCGCTACGCAGGTCTCGAGTAGCATGTCCTACGCACACACACGATTCATTGAGTAATTGATAAGCGGAGAGTGTGCTGTTATTTCAAGTTGTTAATATCCGTTCTGTGATTACCTACGAAATAGTAACCACAATGGAATCGTCACCTGGAGGTATGCAGTTTAATATTACGCCATGTTTAAGTTGTTTATTTAAAGAATAGACATCGAAAGTATTAAATAGAAAACTACGTATTTCGTTAGGAATAATACCTAGTTTATAGTTACATTTCTATGATTTCGGTTAGCACGCCAGGGCTGGAATTTTAACATTTTCTGATACTCAAATTAGTCATGTTGTAAGAACATTATGGAAAGTATGCTAATATTTGCGTAATTCTGATGTATAATTCTTTATGGCCTGTCGCGGCTAATTTGTTTAAATATTTAGGTAAATGTATTATGTTCTTTATTTTTTCTTCAGGATCTAGCTGTTCTGACATTCTCTTAACATCGCGGACCCTGTAAGATGTAATAAGATATTCAGGGAAGAAAAAAATAGAAGATAAATTGTGGGTCTTGAAGACATTTGTAAAAAAAAAAAACGCACTAAATGCACGGAAAATCTAACTTCGGATTTAGATAAGATATTTAAAGTTATACTGCAAACTATATCCAGTGGGCACATCATAGCAACTGGCAAATTTAGATTATATTCTTCGGATACGGCTAAATTATTTATCGAGGTGTACCCTTGATACCCAGTGCCACCAACCGTTCACAAAATCTTGATTTACATTCCTGAAGTAAGTTAATTTCCAGTGCTTTGCTTCCTATCGAACAGTTAAATGGAGAAACACAAGATGCCAGCAAAAAAGTGTTCAAAAGGTACAGAGAACACTTCACAAGAAAATGTTCCGAGAGAAGACTAATTAAGATGTGCTTAATAAGCTCTTGATTGCATCTGACCCTTACATTTCAAGCATGGAAGAATTACAATCTACAAGAAAGACGTCTCGTGATAAAGAAGTTTTAGATTTGTTGCTGCCACCGAACATTAACTCTGGTTACGAAAATGAGTCATGTAGTAAAGTTCAGATTCTTAATAAAAACATCTATATACAGTGTTAATTAGGTATGTACAGTTAAATAATCAATGGTTTTGTTATAAACATGTGTTTCTGTCAATTAAGTTACTAAAATACCATCCACATCATTTTTGCCTACTTTTCCTCCATTTCGGCCCCAACTGTGTGTCAGTAGATTTACTGACACGTAAAAGAACTCTTGAGAAACAAAATTCCGGCACCTTGATGTTTCCGGAAACCAAAAAGTGTAGTTAAAAGGACGTTAAACCAGGCCACGAAGAATGTTTTAAAACCTAGGCGCCAGCACTCAAATCTAAAAGCCAGGTAATTTTTCTAGCACTCGCATCGTTAACAAAGTGGCGTTTAGATTTCTTAAAATAAAACCTGGTTGTATTGGCAATAGGTATTATGATTATATAGCTTTATACACTACAACAGATTACAACAAAATGTAAAGACAGCAGGACACTGAACTAAATAAGACAAATTTATGAAACTAGCTCACCGTTGCCTACTTATATTCTGATTATGTTCTAAGAAACTTGTAAAATCTAAATAGCAAAGAGAATATTGTCGTGAACAACACCAAACTGAAGAATTCCTTTGCATATATTAGTCTTACATGTTAAAGTATTAATAACTTAAAGATAACTTTATCTATCTGCCAAAAAAAGATGATACAAGGAACAACCCATACTTTACAAGACATCTTATTGAGCCCTTTGTGTCCATGCATATGCCGAGGGGCTTCGTTTGCTGTCAACATACGTAAATAAATTCCGCGAGAGTACGTTATATTTCACTTTACAATAACAGCTCTGTTAAAATAATCAATTTAATAGAAAAATATATTCTATTTTGATAGTAAAGGAACACCACAGGATATTATTCATGTTATTTACATAAGAAATATTTGAGTTATTTTTATGTCAGTACTACTTTCTTTACGAGATGTTTCCTAGGCACCCAAACGTTCGTACTTAACATTAATGTTTCTTATATTGCTTATTTAATGCGGCCTTGATTATTGTTTAAAGCTAGCAAATGTACCCGTGCTTCGCTACGGTATTCCATATCGTATATGAATTTATCTGCAAATCGCTGTAAAGGCAGTAAGATTATATTAAATTGTATGTCTCTTAGCGCTATCCCAGAAACAAAACAGGGAGGACGACATGCCTTGTTTCCGATGCAAGGTAGGCGTTGGGGAACTTTTGTTGACAATGACAAGCCATATTTCCTACTGCCAATCACAATCGAGTTCGGGTGTTTCTACTATAACAGCAGGCTCGCTTGGCAACCGCCATTCACAGTAGAGATCAAGAGGTTTCGTTATAAATACAGGCCCCTGTTCCTAATGCCAGTCAGAATCGAGTAGGATAGACTATATTTGAATATAATCGAGAAATGCAGCGCTATCTAACGTATCAACAATGGAGACACGGCACTAAGACATAGGACCAAAGTTGTAGATCTCTCCAAATTGAACGGCGATTGTGTTATCTGTTTTGTAATACGACTTACCGTTTAGCCGCCAACTACCCCAAAAAAGGCCTGCACCGTCATTAAAATACATCAATATTTCGATATTTTCCGGGGCCAAAAGTTATACATTTGAACAATTTGGAATTTTCCCTCAAAGAAAAGAGTGACCAGTTATCGGGATTAGCACTCGCATACAAACGGAGTAATTAAGGAAAAAAGTAATACAGTTAAGAAAGTTGAAATTAATAGAAAATAAGATTATAACTGAGGACAGTCTGATAGGACATGTATGTGAATACCAAGTGGATGCCTACAATCAATCGTGATAACGAGTTACGGATATAAGAAGGCGATAACAGAAGATAAATTTAGGCGCAGGGATCCTTAGGTAAACAAATAAGGACATGACTTATGGTGTTATTACTTAAGCCTAAAGAGGCAAAACAGAGGCAAGGAATTAAAGCGGAAAACAGAAGAAGAACAGGAATTCAGAAAAAATAAATTATAACAAATGTCAGAAAATACCTTACGGTGTGAAATGATGGACTACACTCCGCGGTACTGTTTAACTATTAACAGCGCCCCTTAGTGCTATTCGAGGACGATTGTAACCTCCAACGGTGTTCTGCCAATTTCCCGCAGAATGGCCGATTGACGTCTCTCTTGCTTACAACCCAAGGAACAACCACGAGTTTACAGGAATGATGAAGAAAATATTAATACGTTACTTCCCAGATGGCAAGCAGAGACTGTGCCATGGTAACCTGTAGGTTCGTTATCGGTCTGTCGAGCACTGAATGCAGAGCTTGCGACACGCAGAAACTAGTAATTTTTTCCGTCATTTGAAGGGTAAGCGAAATTATATACATGACAAAAGTTGTTTATAATGAAGGGACATTTCACATATAGTCCACGGGTAGTCCAGTCTATTCAGGGATTTTTGAGAAGGGTGCGTATCAAAAGCTTCTCAGGGATGAGTATACTTTAAATATGAAGTTTCGCCGTTTCGCCGTGATGGTAGAACAAAGAGGCACAAAAAATTTCAACCACTGATACGGTCTTGAGTTGACCTAAAACGTATAAATATCTGAAAAATTGACAAACGAAACGAAATTACAGACAGCGGACCCCCTACAACTTTATTTATGTAGATAAGTATAGATACGTTTATAAGTGCAGACCTTTATTTCGAGAGTTACTGCTTTGAAACTCTACGACATATCGACAAACGGATTTCACCATCAGACGCTTCTTTTAGTTTCCTACTTGGTTGGTCCTATGACATTTCTTTTATCTCTCATAGTTATGGGTCATATTGAGTTAGAATTATTGAATACGTGAAATTTGGGTTCAGTTTTCACACAATACTTTATTTTTTGATATTCATGAGACAGCTGGAATCATAACATTTGGCCAACATATGGCCACTGGTCGTGTCTATGTGCATGCTGAATGTGATGATTCTATTTTTCCTATAAGTGTGTCAAACGATACCATATATGTGTAAGAAGTACAAAATTAACTTGGAATCAAGAAATACAGACCTATTTAACGTATAAGGGATAGAGATACGAAAACAGTCATAGAACCAAAGTTGTAGATCTCTCCAAATTTAATGGCGATTGTGCTATCTGTTTTGTGATATGACGTACCGTTTAGCCACCAATTACCCCGAAAAGAAGGTCTGCACCGTTATCAAAATTGCAATCATATTTCTGTATTTTCCGGAGCCAAAATTTATACAATTGAACAGCTTGTAAATTTTCCTCAAAGAAAAGTGCTCATGTTTCGGGATTACCACTCACATATATACGGAGTAATTAAGGAAGAAAATAATACTGTACAATTAAGAAAGTTGAAATGAATAGACTATAAAATAGGATTATAACTGAGGACAGCCGGATAGGACATGTATGTAAATACCAAGTGGATGCCATCAATAAACTGTGATGGTATAAGTTACGGATATAAGAAGGTGGTAACAGATGAGAAATTTAGGCGGAGGGATTCTTAGGTAAACAGATGAGAAGATGATTTATGGTGTTATTACTTAAGCCTAAAGAGGCAAGGCAGAGGCAAGAAATTAAAGCGGAAAACAGAACTAGAATAGAAATACAGTTAAAATTATAGCAAATGTCAGAAAACACCTTACATCGTGAAATAATCGGCTACACTCCGTTGTACTGATCAAATATTAACAACGCCTCTTAGTATTATTCGAGGACAATTGTAATCTCCAACGGTATCCCTTAAATATCCTGCAGAATGGCCGACTGACGTCTCTCTTGCTTTCTACCCATGGAACAACCACGAGTTTACAGGAATGATGACGAAAATGGCAATAAGTTACTTTCCTGCTTGCAAACAATCAAAGACGTTGCCTTGGTAACCTGTAGGTTCGTTGTCGGTCTGTCGAGTACTCAATGCAGAGCATGAGACCCGCAAAAAATAGTAATTTTTCCGTCCTTCGAAGGGTAAGCGAAATCATGTTTGTGATGAAGAGACGTTTCACGTATAGTCCACGGATTTTACAGAAATTCAATACTATAAAAGAAAAGGGAAGACAACTGTTCTGGTTTTCCTAAAACCCTCCCGTCTTTTAAGAGATTTTAAGAAATATGCCTATCAAAACATTCCCCGGGATGAGTATACTGTAAGTATGAAGTTTGGTCGAGATATATCCAGGAGTTTAGCCGTGTTGGTGGAAAAAACAGACATACAGACACGAAAAATAAAAACCGCTGATACAGTCTTGAGTTTACCTAAAACGGATAGATATCTGAAAAATTGGCAAAACAAACGAAATTACAGATAGCGGACCCCTTACAACTTTATTTATATAGATGGTAATATCAAAGCATAAATCGTACATACTTAGCGAGATCCTTGCCGTTACCTAACCTGTTGTTCAGCCGAGTAAGATAAATCGTACGGAGTGTCAAAGGGACATGCGCTTTGCAATAGTTCAGTGACAGCGAACAGGGAAGTATATGTATCAAGGAGGAGATTATACTCAGCTGGAAAAAGAATGTTCCAAAGAAAGAATTTTTGGGAGCCAAGGTGACATAGCGCCCGCGATTTGTCGTGCTCCGCATTAAACCATAAACATTAGTATTCTACGTCATTTCTATGGCGTTGAAATTTTAGAGGCGGAAATACGAGTGTTTTGGATTTTTTTACGCCGATGTTACCTTTCAACCGATGCTTTGATGGAAGGTAAGATCTAATAATAATGATATTTGCTTTACGCCCCACAAACTACTTTTACGGTTTTCGGAGGCGCCGAGGTGCCGGAATTTAGTCCCGCATGAGTTATTTTTCGTGTCAGTAAATGTACCGACACGAGGCTGACGTATTTGAGCTCCTTCGAATACACCGGACTGAGCCAGAATTGAACCTGCCAATCTGGGTTCGGAAGGCCAACGCCTCCACCGTCTGAGCCACTCAACGCTACATTAGTTTTCTATTTCATTGGTTATTAACTCTTAACTTATAATTTACGTCTACCGTAATGTAACAGTACGCCCGCCTGTGCTGCTACACCTTACCGGTGAGTCTACCAGCGGATTGCGAACAGTCTGTTCCCGCGACGTCCCCTGCATAGTGGGGTAACTTTTCGTTGCCTCTCCCTGTGTAACTGTCACAATCCAGAGAAGGCTTCTGAGATTGTTCGGACGTACTCTATGAAATGATGACCTACAACACCAAGCCTCCATTGGAGAGCCAAGTGAGAATAGATAGGCTATCTTGGTAGATCGTGACTTCGCTGGAGAGATCATGCCGTACAAGATTTTCAGAATATCAGTCTAGAAGAACAACATGTTCAGAACGAGAGAAAATGGCAAACACTTGTGAACGAAGCTAAAAAAAATGACGTTTTTTTTTTTTTGCTAGGGGCTTTACGTCGCACTGACACAGATAGGTCTTATGGCGACGATGGGATAGGATAGGCCTAGGATTTGGAAGGAATCGGCCGTGGCCTTAATTAAGGTACAGCCCCAGCATTTGCCTGGTGTGAAAATGGGAAACCACGGAAAACCATCTTCAGACGTTTTAAATTGCCATGGTTGTAATTTGAATTGTACTACAGTAAATGATAAGCAGTGTTCTTGGCAATTTGTTGCGAATGCTGTAATTTAAAGTCGTTAAAAAATTTGTGGAAGGGCAGTGCAGATAATCCCCCGCGTATTAACTAGCCTAAAAATCGATAGGGTAATGATCTTATTTTAGATTGCACTTGTACTCGGGGATCTATAGTACTGTATATGCAGTATCGAATAAAAGCAGTCTGGCGCCATTGTGGTGCGAACTGGGACTGGGAGAGTTCCATGGCGGAAGTACTGTAACAGACACGGATAACTGTAACAAATGAAGGTGGTGGTCCGCTCAGTATCAATTAGATGAGCCTGCCAGAGAGCACTTCCGGTATCCAGTCGTGACTTCGCGCTGCGCCAGCTCTGGAATTATAAGAGCACGTACACTGTTATTTATTTTCTAGCACCCATCCTGTCAGCAGTCAGGTGGATTACTCTATTAGGAGACGGGGCTAGTTCTGAATTAGGTGTTGACCTCTTTTACGATGTATACAATAATAATAATAATAATAATAATAATAATAATAATAATAATAATAATAATAATAATAATAATAATAATAATAATTGTTACGGAGTTTCCGTGGTTCAGATAGAGGTGAAAGAAGGTGTGGGCTTGAATGGATCTAACTACAATATCAAAAATCAATTTAAAACTTTAAATAAACGTTGTATTCCTTTTCAGAAAATCAAACTTAACAGCAGTGTATCAGGTACAATGACAATTTTGGTACAAGAACAGAAAATCCCAAAATAGGGAATTTAACACTTTTGGGCTTCAAGTCCCGAATTTACAACTTTACAATGTCGCCAATCTAGCGTTTACTTCGACACCAGATTCCAGAGCACTTTGATCCAACCGTTACAGTTACGGCATTCCAAAGGCCCCACACAATATTACATAAATACCAGAAAAGAGCTCGCATGCTCTCCAAATTTAACCAAGGAGACTGCGCTCCCAATTTCTTACAACCTACTGAAGGCAACATTACAAAAAAAATCTTACAATTTCTGGCCTCTCTAGGCCCAACATACAATTTACATCTTTTTGTACACAGGGGTATCTATTACCCAAACTACTGGTCCTTCGTGGAAAAGAAGAACAGGTTAAATTACTGGCCCGGACACAAAATGTATGGAGGCGTACATAAGCGCTCCTTGAAAACTCGGTTTTAAAACCCTACTTGGGGTTGTGGCCCGATGATGCAGAGGCTAATCCCACACTACTGAGGTGACTAGAAGAACAAGTTACTTAGTAATTTACAGGAGAAAAGCAGCTACAAAATCGTAGTCACCTCAAGATAAATTGAAGGGGAACTCGAGAGGTTAACGCACTCTCTATCCCCGATTTACAATTTAAGTCTTTATGAAATTTTACATTAGCCGAAATAAAGTTTACATTTTAGAAAACAGGAGGTTACATAGTTGTAAATTAGAACCTTCTCCTCGTGTAACACTGCGGAGATAGCTACAGAGATATAAAACTGGTAGCCATTTACCTGGGCTGGTGTACTGCCTGTCGAAGAATGAGGCTCCCCGCCTCCTGTCTTAACACACACACTCTCAGAAATTCGGCGATCAAAAGACAAGGTAGCTTGGAAAGCCGCAGCTTATATACCCGAGGGGATGGTTCGAGAGAGTTCTGGACTAAATCCGGACACACCCTCTCATTTTTATTGCCGAATAATAATCTACAAGAAGCCTGTGATAGGCTGAAAAATAAATACAAAAATTTCTAATTGCTCAGATTCAAAAGCTGTCGGGATGAGAAGGAAGTGTTGCAAACCTATTTATTAGTCTGCGATATAAATTTGTTATCGAAAGTGAGAACGGAAATTTCATACTTGAAACCAAAAATATGTAATGTGAAGAACATGAATGCTTATATGTCTACCAATCCTCTGATCATCAGTGAAGGTGATAGTTGTGATGTGATAGTAAATAAACTTAACAATTATCTGCAGGAAGCCAATAGAAGCAGTAGGCCTATAAATCAGAATTTTAAGCAAATAATAAGACATTCAAAGGTAGGCAATATTGCCCATAGATGAATGATACACTTTCCTGCCTCATTGATCAAAAGAATAAACTTTACGGTAAAACAAAAAGACAACAGCTTAGAGTAAAAATGGGCTGTGATTATGCATCACAGCAAATTGATTAATGACTATAAACTATTATGTAATCAGCTAACTAAGCTTAAAAGACAGTTGGAAAATGCATATTTCATAAATAGATTAAGTAATGCCAAAAACAATCCTTGGAAAATTGTCAATGAAATCTTAACAACAAATTTTAACAAAAACAGGAATTTCCAACTCAAAGTTCAAGATAATATTGTGACTTGTCCAGTAGAAATATCAAAATTATTTAATGACCATTTTATTAATATAGGAAAAAAGTTACCTACCAATACTCCTACCCATAAATCACCTAATATTGGAAATGGGCCAAGTAATTCATTGTTTTTGAAACCTACTAATGACCTTGAAGATGCGGAAATAATAAGAAAATTAAAAAAATAGCATCTGTAGTGATGTGTACGGTATTAGTAATAACCTACTTAAGAGTCTAGCTGTGCATTTAATTCCGTGCATTACAAAGTTAATCAACAAATCGTTAAGTGAAGGTATTGTTCCACGTGAGTTAAAAATTGCCAAAGTCATTCCTTTGTATAAAGGGTCTGATAAATTCGATCTTAATAACTACAGACCTATATCAGTCCTTCCCACTGTGTCAAAAATCCTAGAGATAGTGGTCAAAGATAGGCTATTAAAATACCTACAATGTAATGACTATTTTTATCCATACCAGTACGGATTTTTTCCTAACTCTAGTACCTACAATGCTGTGGAAGATATTATTATTAAGTTACAGGAGTCCTTAGACTCATGTATGGTAGCATCAGGCCTTTTTATAGATCTTCAGAAAGCATTTGACACAGTTGACCATAACATTTTGTTACTGAAGTTGGAAGCAGCAGGAGTTAGAGGTTTAGCACTTACCTGGTTTACAGATTATCTCAGAGACAGGGTACAGTTCGTTAGTTGTATGGAAGCAGAAAGCACGTTGCAGACTATAACAACTGGTATGCCTCAAGGTTCTGTTCCAGCACCAATATTATTTCTTGTATTTGTCAATGATATTGGTAACTTGCCGCTGTTCGGAAAATTGTCATTATTTGCTGATGACACAAATATTTTCTACACAGGGAATTGTATATATAATCTTGAAGAAAAGATGCAACATGACATATCTTTAATTCAGACCTGTCTTACTACCAACCGACTAAGAATTAATCATAATAAAACTAACTATATCATATTTCACAAACCATTATGTGCATTTCCTCTGGACGTCAACTTAAGTTTCTATGACCAAGTGGTACCTCGTGTTCAATCAACCAAATTTCTAGGACTTAGCATAGATGAGTCGCTCACTTGGGAGAATCACATCACAATGCTGTGTGATAGAATAACTCCTGCTATTGGTGTACTCAGCCGATTAAAATACAAAGTTTCTCGTGGACTGTTGAAAAGTATTTATCATGCACTAATTGAAAGTCACCTGAATTATATGATTCATATCTGGGCATGTTGCAGTAAAGAACAATTTGAAAAGATCAGTATCTTACAGAAAAGAGCACTGAAAATACTCTTCAACTCACCCACCTTAACACCAACCATACAGGTCTACCAGTATTGTAATGTGCTGTCACTAGATGGTCTTCGTAAAAAAGCCTCAGCTATTATGTTGTATAAATTGAAAAATGGACAAACTCATTCTAACACACTTTGCAACTCGAATTCTGATATACATTCATACAGTACAAGAGGATCTACTAAAATTCACTGTAAATCATCAACGTCTACTAAGTATGGCACTAATTCTTTATGGCATTTCTCTGTAAAGTTTTTCAATAGCCTTCCTGAGCATATTCGAGAAGCTGCTAACTTACCCATCTTTAAAACCAAGCTTGTAAATTTTCTAAAGTAAAAATGCCAAGCCTATAGAGTACTGATTTAGTATACTATATCACTGCTGTTCATATTTGTTTTCTATCACTAGGACACCTTAATATTATTATTATAATTATTCATTGTACAGTATATTATACTTTTGTCCTAGAAGCTGATGTTCTAAAATCTCATCTTTGTTGCCAAATGTAATTAATATTATAATTATTCATTGTACAGTATATTATATTTTTGTCCTAGAAGCTGATGTTCTCAAATCTCATCTTTGTTGCCAAATGTAATTATTTGTACTGCCCCATTATGAGCCTTGGCTCAGGTGCCTCTTTTGAAATAAATAAATAAATAAATAAATAAATAAATAAATAAATAAATAAATAAATAAATAAACCTTGAAATAACAAAATAAATGAACATTGATTTGGTTATTAAAACCTAGAAACACAAAACTTCTTTAAATAAAAATCTCTTCCACCTTGCACCAGAGTGCATGACCACAGTTTTTTGTAATGACATACTGTATATGGAGAAAAATTCAAACTTCTTGACGTAAACCAAAACGAAACAAATAAATCCAGTCAGTTTAGGCAACTTCAAAATAACACATTACTCAATTATTCAGTGGTGACATCTTCTGGTCAATGTCCCAACTTCATGCATTAGTGGTTTCAAGTTTAGTTTGGTAGATAGAGTTCCTTGAGGCGCTTCTTTTAAATGTGCGTGGTCGAAGTGTACCTCCCGGTACAACAACAACAACAATAATAATAATAATAATAATAATAATAATAATAATAATAACAATAATAACTGTTACCGTGTTTCCGTGGCTCGCAGAGGAATAGGAAGCTCCTAGGTTGAATGGGCAAACAAGCAGCTACCTGAAGATCAAATCAGCGGAATAAATCTTGGAAAAAGGTTATATTTTCTTTCTCTTTTTATCATTTGGTAATATGACATGTTATTTACAAATACGACAGTCTACAAGAGGTGAGCCTCGGCTCAGTTAACAATGCAGAATAAATGGAGTGGACACTACAGAATTACAGATTACACCCACCTGTTAATTTACAATCCAGAAAAACCCTAGGTTAGAACCTCAGGTGGAACAAGTAACAAATGGGTACCCGGCCACGGGTAACCAACACCTTGGGTTGAAGCCTCAAGCAATTACTATTACTTGAATTTACTGCCAAATTTTACACAACAATATTTAAGTCGTAGACATAACTGAGTATCATTCGGCTGGCCAGTACAGGGAAAACAATAATAGATGGAGCCGTAGCTCCTAGTCGCCATTCAACCAGCCGTAACTTCACCCTTAATGATATTAGACCTAGCAGGTCCGTTTACAAACCGGGGTAGTACCCCATTGGTTAAAGCTAGAGTACAGTCGTTATTTAGGAAACATGAAAGCAGGGATCAACAGATCCGACACCGTAAGAGCAGAAGGCCTATACTACCTTGCTTTTTTTTTTTTTTTTTTGCTAGGGGCTCTACGTCGCGCCGACACAGATAGGTCTTATGGCGACGATGGGATAGGGAAGGCCTAGGAGTTGGAAGGAAGCGGCCGTGGCCTTAATTAAGGTACAGCCCCAGCATTTGCCTGGTGTGAAAATGGGAAACCACGGAAAACCATTTTCAGGGCTGCCGATAGTGGGATTCGAACCTACTATCTCCCGATGCAAGCTCACAGCCGCGCGCCTCTACGCGCACGGCGAACTCGCCCGGTCATACTACCTTGACCAGAAAAGTAAGGAGAGAAACAGTATTAAGGTAAGTCGAGAGCAAAATATAAAGTGCTAGAATGCCCTATCATGCGAAGGCAACTCCATTCAACCAGGTGACTAAGTGAAGAGGTTAAATGCCAAAGAGAGGAAACAATAAATGTTTGAAGTTAAAACAAAACTACTACCGGGCGAGTTGGCCGTGCGCGTAGAGGCGCGCGGCTGTGAGCTTGCATCCGGGAGATAGTAGGTTCGAATCCCACTATCGGCAGCCCTGAAGATGGTTTTCCGTGGTTTCCCATTTTCACACCAGGCAAATGCTGGGGCTGTACCTTAATTAAGGCCACGGCCGCTTCCTTCCAACTCCTAGGCCTTTCCCATCCCATCGTCGCCATAAGACCTACCTGTGTCGGTGCGACGTAAAGCCCCTAGCAAAAAAAACAACAAAAAACAAAACTAATCGCCTCATTCAAATGTGAGCGGGTTAACAGCTGTACGTCCCTCGAGCTTCCTTGTATTTCAAAAAAGCTCATCAGGGCAGAATACTTACATTAGGCTCGATAAGGCAAGGCTACATTAATTTTTTTTTTTTTTTTTTTTTTACGTCGCACTGACACAGATAGGTCTTACGGCGACGATAATTAAAGTATTAGCAGTGTTCCTACCTCCAAAGTTTAAGTATCAGGACGCATACCTAGATGTTACATTCTACCAGAATTCGTAGAAATCTTTCCAACACAGAAGTATACAAATAAAGTTTTCTGCTGTAGCTTAGTTCCTGCCGCAGTGTTCCATTAATCGCCAGTCTCCGCCACACTTCTCCCGGACGGAAGAGCTCCCAGCAACACCACTCCACAATGATCCATGTTAGAAACTGGGCTCAAGGTACGCTGAGTTTATATAGAGGTGCTGGTGGATGTTTCCAGAATAATAACGTAATGTCGACAGCAATTGGCTTAAAGTTATTGAGAAGACGAACACTGATTGGTTGTGAAAGGTAAACAAGAGTAGTTAACACCCAGAAACAATTGACAGTGAAACTAGATTATCAAACTTTGACACATCCACCCTCTCTCGGAAGGTAAAATTAAAAAATGTGAGAGTAGATACCGGTATATCTAGTTGCAAATTCATAAATCATTTCAATATCAAATCTTTTATGGATACGATACAGCATAGTTACACTTCACAGTAGTTGTAACCAGCCGGAGAGGCCCTACTTCCAGCACAATAATAATAATAATAATAATAATAATAATAATAATAATAATAATAATAATAATAATAATAATAATAACTAGCAGTTTACCACTGGCTCCGCCGCAGTGTACAAAGTATGGTGTTGTTCGTTAGTATCCTCACGGATGTATTTGCAAAGTTTCGAGTTAATGAAATAAAGCACATGATCTGCTGTGGTAATAGAATGCAATATTATGTCAACAAAACACTTGAAAATACATCACACAAAGAAATTGAATTAAACCTTCCTTGGAACAACACTACGCGCCGAACTGTTAAAAAGTCCTTCGAGATCTTCGTCGTGGAGACAAATGTACTCATAACTTTTCTCAGAATCTACCAATTTAAGTAGTTATTGCCTCGAAAGAAAGAGCTTCATCCACTGAGTGTTTTTAGACCAAAACGAACTGCGTACCTCAATTAGAACGAATGATATGATAACTTCAATGAGAAAAGATGTTGAAGAAATGGGACGTCACATTGAATGTGCACTCATAACTTTCGTCAGAATCAACCAGTTTGAATAGTTCAGAGCTAAAATGAAAGAGCTTGATCCACTGAGTGTTCTTAGGCCAAAACGAACTCCGTACCTAGGTTAGAACCAAAGATATGATTGCTTCAAAGAGACAAAATTGAAAAAATCAAATAATTTGAGGAAGGCGGAAGTTAATGCCTTTCAGTTAAAAAAAAAAGAAGGAAATCGACCGGATATAATGGTCAGACTGACTGACTTTAGTTTTCATAATAATAATAATAATAATAATAATAATAATAATAATAATAATAATAATAATAATAATAATAATAACCACCCATCGATGTACCGTATATAATGCTACAGATGTCTGTCTCCTGAGTTCCTGCCATAATGTGAGGAAGTTCCTCGGCACGAGTTCTCTTCTTCATCAGACGAAGTTATCGTTTTTAATTTTGCTCTTTGTTTTTCTTCACACCAACACAGATAAGTCTTATGGCGACGATGGGATAGGACCTAGGAATGGGAACGAAGCGGCCGTGGCCTTAATTAAGGTACAGCCCCGGCATTCGCCTTGTGAGAAATTGCGAAACCACGGAAAACCATCTTCAGGATTGCCGACAGTGGGGTTCAAGCCACATAGTTTTCACGTCGAATTACGTTTATAAAACTCGTAAATAGGGTCAGTTCAATTTTTTTGACTGTCTATTTGTTACATCGTAAAGTAATTAGAAAATAAGTTTACTTAAGCAGATGTAAATACGAACTGGAAAAAATTGAAAAGGGCTGTATCGGGGTCACGGCCGCCAAGTTTCTGACGTAAAATACATAGGCTACCATGTGGTAGATGTTGTCGAAAGAAGGTATCTACAGTAGTTAGTGTCGGTTTGAAATTTTAGAAGCACCCCATGAGCTATTTGACGCTCAAGATTGGTAATTTTGGACATTTTTGAATTCTGATAGCCCATTCTATTCTCTTGAACGAGTTTTCAATAAGTTACAAGTCGTTTATTGTCCATACTAGCTGTAGTACCCGTCGTTGGCAGGACGGACGTATAGCAAGACCGACTCCAATCTTCAGACCGTAATATATATATAAACAAACGGGCAAGTTGGCCGTGCGGTTAGCGGTGCGCGGCCGTGAGCTTGCATCGGGGAGATAGTGGGTTCGAATACCATTGTCGGAAGTCCTCAAGATGGTTTTCCGTGGTTTTCCTTTTCACACCAGGCAAATGCTGGGGCTGTACCTTAATTTTGGCCACGGCTGCTTCTTTCCAACTCCGAGGCCTTTCCTATCCCATCGTCGCCATAAGACCTATCTGTGTCGGTGCGACGTAAAGCCACTAGCAAAAATAATATTAATAAAACATAACGGCCGAAGTAGCCAGACTGCTGGTATTAGCTACCCTGAAAATATCACGTACATATGATATAAACGGCGGTAATTTAACATGATAAATGTAACATCATAGGAAAAATCACTTTTTAACGTATGAAATCGCTTCGTCAACAAGTACGCACCACATATAATCAACTAGAATCGCACATATTCTACTAGAAAAGAGAACAATTGATTATATAGAAATTTGAATTAGTCAAATAGCGCTTTCTTTTAGATTTCATTCGCTGGATAGATGAAAATACATGATAAAACTGTTAAAATGATATTTACAACATCATTTTGAATGTTTCAAAATAAATGAAGGTGCGAAATTCCTCAATTTATTCGCTCTCATGAGAACCATGAAACATAATTTGTTACCTTAGTTTTGAAGTGGTGGACAGTTTCTTATATTCAGCACCCAATGAAAGGGAAGTACACCGGAAATAATAATAATAATAATAATAATAATAATAATAATAATAATAATAATAATAATAATAATAATAATAATAATAATAATTTTACATTCCACTAACTACTATTTTACGGTTTACGGAGACGTCGAAGTGCTGGAATTTAGTCCTACAGTAGTTCTGTAACGTGCCAGTAAATCTACTGACACGAGGCTGACGCACTTGAGCATCTTCAAATACCACCGGACTGAGTCAGGATTGAACCAGCCAACTTCGGGGTCAGAAGACTAGCGCCTTAACCATCTGAGCCACTCAGACTAAGTATATCCGAAATGATTATGTTAACCCAATGAACACCCCTGGTAATGCTAACATAATGTTAGCATATGGCACAGCAGCACTTCACACAATGATGGTAACCTTAGTAATGAAAAGTTCAGACACTAAAAATGTAGGCCTAATAGGTGTTTACGCATTAAAGAACATGAGTGCTAAAACTCTGTTCACCACATGGACGAGCTTCAGATCGGGGTATTCTGCCTGATAACAGATACCTAGAGCATGAATCGGAATGTGTTGGCAGTGTAAAACCCTGCATTACAAACCCAGTTAATCCTTCCAAGTCACTATTTCTTCTGTGTAACAGTATACAAATACAGATTGCTCCATCTGTCACATTTATAAGTTTTGTTATACTCCAAGATCCAGCCAAATATTTCTGCAGGTAAGCACAGATTATTATAAAATACAATTGCATCTAAATCACTCCACAATTTGAAGCACATAGACATTGACGGAATATCACAATATCATATATATTCTAAATTAATATTTTTCGAGGAACACGAATAGGTTCACCGCTTGTAATTAGATAAAAGTCTTCCCTAACCTCAGAATTATTCTCAAAATGTGCATACACACCAGTGGCGGTTTCTGGTATAGCGCAATGGAGCAATGAACCTCCAGTTTATATCAAATTGTACTCAACTACGTAATTTTCATAACTCCCTTGTCAATCTCGAAGCTCTTGCTAAGTCCCTCTATCCGTAATATACTCGTACTGGCTTTCAATTCATGTGAGCTGCGCAAGGTCTGTGGCTGGATACTTGTCTGGAATGAACCCCCTTGCAAAGACGATCTCTCCGTCCGTACATAGGCGAAGGGAGTGGCGAGGTGCGGGGGGACGAAAGCCAGCACTAATGCAAGACCAGGATATCGCAGAAACGGATCTCTGTTCTTTACACATGCGCAATAGGCCACTGTCTCAAGACTAGCTAGTCGTGTTGTTGGGGTTGGGGTATGTGCCTGCCATCTGTTGGCCTTACGGGAATTTGACTAGGCAACAGAGAATAGAACACGTAACTAGCGCTAGTGTTGAAAAGCATCGTTACTACCAAAAGTCACATTAAACTGTCAAATTCCAATTAATACCTTGTCCCAAATATATCATTACTTACTAAACACCTATTAATTTGCCTTCTTTGGAATAATTACCTTTTGGAGAGAAACTTAACTCAAAAATCATTGAGGCAAAGAATAGCGGCAAGGTAATTCCAATGAAAACTTTTAAATATAGTTGTTACTATTCCCATGACATCGGAAGCAGAAAGGTGTTTCTCTACCCTGAGGAGAATAAAAACTTTCTAGCGCAGCACAATGACCGAGGATAGACTTATTGCTCTTGCTATGTTGTCAATTGAAAGGAACTTTGTTCGAGACTCTGCGGACTTCGATGAAGCAGTTATTTCTTATTTTGCATGTGGCAAAACTCGGCATGTAGGCCTACCGTATTTTCTGCTCCTCTCGTATTTGATCACATTTCTAGAACTTATGTCATCTTAGTTTAGGAGGTTACGGCCCACGATGGAAGAGAAGCTAGCGGAGATGGGAAGAGGAGAGGTTGGGGGGGAGGCAATTTTTTCTTCTTTTGAACCCCCAGTGATGAAAGTCACGCGCCGCCACTGATACACACTACAGTTTTGTCATCGACTTCAAAATCATCGCGATGTATATTCCGAATTCGTTTCTTTCTTAATGCTTTATTCCGTAGAAAAATTTAAGAATAGTTGTATGAGAGGCATTGTCATAGTTAGACTTAAAACCTGGTTCACAACACGATCAAAACAAACACATTCTCACATTACTGCATATAATTACAGATCCTAAGTACCCACTGACCCATATTAATACACTCGCACATTATTCTACACTAACGTTTATCGTCAACTTTCATGAAATTATTTATTTGCTAGTGGTTTTACGTCGCACCGACACCGATAGGCCTTATGGCGACGATGGGACAGGAAAGGCCTAGGAGTTGGAAGGAAGCGGCCGTGGCTTTAATTAAGGTACAGAGCATTTGCCTGGTGTGAAAATAGGAAACCACGGAAAACCATCTTCAGCGCTGCCGACAATGGTATTTGAACCCACTATCTCCCGGATGCAAGCTCATACCTGCGCGTCTCTAACCGCACGGCCAACTCTCCCGGTTTCATGATATTACACCGACTGCATACGATAAGAACAAACCAAAACAAACCCACATTTCCAACATTTCCGGCTACTCGATTCGCCATCTTTGAACGATTGAGAGTAGCGTGAAGGTCTGAGGATTGGAGTCGGTCTTGCATATAGCATGTGCAGCGTTATCTAACTCTCCAGCTACTTTCCGTCAATATTCAGACAATATTCGGGAAGCAGCAGTAATGCCATGTATCGGAGATGAATGACAGCAAAAGAGACAAATCACATCACAACAGTGGTCAGTGTAATGTTATTGTTGATCAGTTTTGTGAGGGTTGGATATTGTAGGCCTTCACATTTCTCTTCCAACTCGGAGTTATTAGAGCATCTATAATGTAAAGGCAGTCCTTCCTTCTTCCGTGACGCCCTCTTGTCTTATTCTTCAGGCGATCATTCCTTAATGATTTTTTCTCACCTTTTATAATCATCTCCACAATTTTCCTTGTCAATATGGACCGATGACCACGCGGTTTTACAACTTAAGAAATTACAAAAACCATCGCCAGTTAATATGATTAAACAATATTTCCATGATACTGTATAGGCGTTTGGGCTTATGCTGTGTCAAGAAAATGAGGTGAAAATATTTTCGTTTCGCAGAGAACTGTACTCTGCGTCCTAAGATCTCGACTGTTCACGAGAAAGGCTTCTTAAACAATGACTTTTTGAAGTTTAGGCTTTATAATAAAAGTTGAAATGGTACGTTCATTCGTCACCAGATGGCTGCCCGGCCGTGCCACAGCGCTAGCGCTCGAAGCGGAAGCTGACCGAACCATGAGAATCAGTCTAAGAGGGTCACATAACATGTGTACGGGCCGTGAAAGCATCAATGGCAACAATATTTCCATGTTACCAATGCTCGGCGTTGATATGGACTAAGCAACAAAAGTCAAAATTCATGAATTCTATTATCATAGTCGGTATGGTAAAACTGTATAAAACAGAAATGATTGGAACTTGTATTCTCTTTAAACTTTGTTATATAATACTTTTCGATAGTACCCGTAACGCAGGTATTTAAAAATATTAAATTTTAGGCATCTTCCACTAAACTATCATTTTATCCAGCGTGAATAAATAGTATTTATACCTTAGACTGTAGCACCTCATTCCCAGGCTTCACATACCAATTTTCATTAAATTCTGTGCACCCATTTTCTCGTGGCTTGGCGTTGTTATTGACTTAGCAACTAAAATCGAAATTCATTAATACCTCTGATACCATAACTGGTACGGTAAAAGTGTATAAGACAAAAATGGTCGGAAATGTTATTCTATATAACTTTAGTTATGTAGTTGAGAATTACGTTTTGGGGTTTCCCCTAAAGTACCATTTCACTCAGCGTGAATGAAATTATTTACTGCCTAGATTGTAGTCCTCAAAACACGATTCTACACACCGATTTTCATTAAATTTTCTTCAGCCATTTTCTCGTGATGCCCATACATACATACATACATACATACATACATACATACATACATACATACATACATACATACTGTTATTTTCCTAACTGTCTGACTAACTTTACAACATATGTAAATCTGCATTTTACTTGAAAAATATGAAATATCTGCATTTAAAATGGAAGTTATAAAAATTAACATTCATTAAATAAAATACACACTCGTCGGACCTTGTACTCACACTTACTTGTTACCTGCTTACTTACACATACGTTATTTGAAGGGCGCCAGCTGCCACTCAGTGCAGCAATAATAGAATGAGACTCTTGATTATCTCTAGGGTGTGGGGTAATAAGCTTACTTTTGACAACATACCATATAAGTTCTGGGAAAAGGAGATTGGCGTTCGGTTTCCCCATTAATTTTGAGGTTAAGATATTTTACTTTCATTGAAATAAAACTATTAATTCGCTTGATAGAACAATATATATTCTTTAAATAATATATCAAAAAATAGTGAGTCTTGCTGCGATAAAACAGATGAGAATATGAAATTATGACATTGCAACTGAAAGAAACTAGGCATGAATTTGAATTCTTCTTGAACGGACATTTAACAATTTATACGAAATATTTCCCTCACTGATTCACTTGACTGTACCTTCAACACTTTTAGTGTAATTACGACGTATTCCTTTGATCTGGTGTTTACTGTAGATGTGTCACGCCTAGCTTGGTGATACATCCTTGTGACTGCTTCTTCTCCATATCATCTGATTTCTTTGTAAGTCCATATGGTATTACCTCTTGGCAGGTCCAGGGTTGCCCTCTCTGACTTCATGGTAAGCCCTTGCGTCCGTGTCTTCAACTAAGTGACGGACCAACCTTTTGGTCTCACTCTCTCAATGACCAATAATTAATGGCTCACTGAGTCTTCACCATCTCTCGTTCACACTCGTTGACTGACCAACTAAGGCCTCTTGATCTAGTAGACTTCTTCACTGTACTGCATCCGTATAACTAATGACTGACGCTACAATATGCACCCACCTTTTATAGACGTTGGTTGACACAGCTACGTAATCTCCAGAAATAACAATGACATACTCCCACAACGCGGCAAATATTACATACAGTTGTGAAATCCCCCGGGGCGGCCGACTCTGAGCGCATTGCTAAATAAATACGATGACGTAGCCATGAAGTGGCGATGACTTGGCAGAATCGCCAATGGTATAGCAATATATAATAACGTCACTTCCACATCTGATACATCGAAACTCTCACTGTACAGGTATTTAATGTTACTCTACATATACTTATATATGCATACACTCAATTACAAATACGCATGCGACAAGCTTTGCGTACTGGAATTGAATAATAATTATAACCAAATAATAGTAACCTCACAGATTAAATAATAATAATACGGACATAATAATAATAATAATAATAATAATAATAATAATAATAATAATAATAATAATAATAATAATACAGATAAAATAATAAAATACAGATATCATCATGTAACGGGATTTGAACCGTTACAATACATACATACATACATACATACATACATACTGAACCCTTTCTGGCCTGGTATACGAAGCCGCAGTGAAAGCAAAGTTCAAGTATTCATGACAATAAATGTGGCAACGCGCGGGGCCTGTGCAGGATTCGAACACACTTCTCCGCACCCTTGATCTTAACAATTGGATCTCCTGGGGTGGTTTGTCCGGATCTATACAATTATATCTAGCTTACAGGCTTAAGGGTGGGGAGGAAATTCAGGACGCACTATTGAACCCGACAGGGGCATGATCCAAGGACCTTTGGTTGATATCGATCTCCATAATTACGCACGCAATGCTATTAAAGGGAAAGAACGCTGAAAATGATTAATATTCATATCATTAATAGAGGTCATACCGAAACTAATTAATATTCATACCATTGAGATAGATAAATTGTGTATTTTAAAATTATTCTACGAGATTTCTTTGTCTGCGACTTATTGTGCAGTATTATCCTTTGTGTAGCGGGGGCCCCGCAGATGAAGCCAAGCCAACTTAGACCCAGAAGAGGTTACGAATGGGGATTCCCTGTGACATCACTCGAGAGAAGACATCCCTCCTCAAGACTCACTGAATGAGGGGAAACTAACTTTTTTCGAAACGGAATATAGGAGCCATCTTGGAATCGGACTGGCCAACTTAATTACCTACGAGGTAGAAAATTAATAAAACTCGAATTAGGGGCTCATCTCCCGATTTAAAAGGGATAAATGTTACTGGGACATTTATTTAGAGTGTTTAATGTCCTCTTCCGTGATAACTTTCAGCCGAAGAAAGAATACTGTGTGGTTTCTGCGTGGAAAAGTACTGGGCCATCTGTTTAGTCTCACGACAGCTCCTCGAGATCGGGAGTTTACCCCGTGTGGTAGGGGAAGCAGAACATATTTTAATTAATTTAAAGAGATTCACCGAAGGATAATTGAGTGGTTATGTCTCAATCGCACCAACTAGATATTGGTCACCGATCACCCGTACTATTTTACCTCGAGTACGCCGGGAATAGGCGCTACGCAAATTAGTGGAAGGGGTATCGCTCCCTAGTAAAAACTACTGCCGGAAGGGACAAGCTTCAGTCGGAGTTTGCGGATTATCGACGGCGAAGCTATGCTCCGTTAAGCCCTCGTTAGGTCTTTGTTCAAGTGAAATTAATTCCTATTTTAAGTGAAATAATACAATTTGCATAAACAGTGTTTAGTTTGATCTCTGTGACGCCAGTGTTAACTTTTTGGAAAACCGTGACGTGAAAAGTCATATTATTATGATTACTATAATATAATAATCTTACGTAGTCGCATAGGAGATCGTGACCGGACGTTCACATTGAACGCTGTTAACCGGAGTGTGAATTAAACAGTGACGTTGTGTCTGTACAGGATTAAGTGCTAGCGGCTCCAACATCATCAAACAATGGCTCATCAACTTCAAGATGGAATGGTAATGGAAGTCATCACCGTGGTGCCCATGGAGGAGGAGTAAACTCAGGATGGACTTCCCGAGTTGACGAAGGCATCATCATGTGATAGAGATGAGTACAAAGTTCTAATATCTGGCATGGATAGAAGGGTTGGGAATATTTATTGTAAACTGACGCTATAAGAGATTAAAAGATGTAGTCCTGTTGAAATAGAGCGCCGGAATGGGCGCGTAGTAATTAAGTCTTAGCTTAGGAAACCGACTACAGGTCTGAGTAATCGAGTGTAAATAATTAAGGGAATATAATACTTTAGCCTTGCATGGGATAGAGATTCATTCATTTGTTTATTTCTTGGGAGATTCTGTTTGTTTACGAGCGTCAGAAGACCAGTAATAATTAGTTTATGGGAGTGCAGTGAGAGTAGTTATTAGAGTATTCATTAATTTGATAAGTGTATGGTATGTAAAATGGTAAGTACTACTGTACGCAAGGCACGTCACTACGAGACTCAGTGGCCAAAGTGACAACCTCAAATTCCACCCTTTGAAATACTTAGATAGGGAGTGATGAGATTAATTGATTATGTGATAAAATTTATCAAGAAATGATCCTAAAGCGTGTGTCAAACATCCATTCGCGTGGATAGTAATCAATTAATTAATGTATTGCCGTGTGACGAAAATGTAGCCATGTGCCGACCATCGATTAATTAGCAGTCAGTGATCAGATGTTAATTGCTGCGCGAGTGCTTAAGTGTGTTGTAATTGCTGAATAGATTCCACACGATGACCATGTATATAGAATGTAGCGGGTAAGCTATGTAGGACGGCAGGAATAATAATAATAATAATAATAATAATAATACAATAATAACGATCGGGCAAAGATTACCATTATAATACGGGAGTCGCGATGTGAGATGATATGATACTGTTGGGTAAATGTGTTGAATTCAAGGTGATTTGTGCGAGTCATTTTAAGACCGCAGTTTATTGTGGAAGTACGTCCGAGTGATGTGTTACAGTTTCCTTTTTAAAGGGAATGTTACGCCTGTTAATGTGGGTGTTGACCCTTAGGGGAGGGTGAACCACCGTCTGGCCTTGGCCCAGTGTGTTTTCTTTTTTTTTTTTTTTTTGGTTTGAATGTCCCGTAAGCGGAGGAAGGAAGGACGTGGCTGTTAAAAGGGAAGTTGGTTTCTTTGAACGGCGAAATAATGTGATTTACCTAACACGGCAGAGCTGTGTAATAATTGACACGCGACCCGGCCGGTGATGGTAATGTTTGCCAATGAATCGTGGTTAATTGTGCGAGTATAATTAGATAGGGATTACAGGACCCTGCCTTCATCGCAAGAGGTTGTCAGTTCGATGCTCAACGTAGGCATTGGAGGCCTACAGTGTCAGAAGAAAGATCAAGTGCCTTTTTACGTATTTTTCTTGCATATCATGTACCATGTATGTGTTTTTATGTCATGTGTGGTTGTACATAAGGTCAGTGGTGGTTCTGTCCATCAGCTCGACGATGCTTAGAATAGCGAGGGTCGGTTCGATCCCAGGTGTTGTATCATATGTGTGTATTTTCATTTTTTTTGTCATTTCATTGGGAAATCTAGGTCTTTATTAGAATAGGGATTGCTCAGACGTGTTGTCGGACGCATGTTAGTTTTATGTGTTAGCGATAATATAGCCTCAGTGTTATGATAAAATTTCCATTCGCTATATGTCACGATACATCGCTTCGCGATAACGTACTCGTTTCTATCACGTATAACGGACAGAGGTCCACAAACAACCTACAACCAGCATTTGTAAATTTTAATGTAATTCATTAGTGTTATTTAATGCATCATTTCCCATTATCATTAAGGTTCAATAAACCGGTTTGTGAGTTAAATATTTTAATTCGAATGTGTTCTCATTTTTAGTTATATGCCCCGCTTCTCCTCCCTTGTACGCCACTAAGCTTACTTTAGTTCAGCGCCTATTTATTTCTTACTTCTTGACCTGTCAGCGACCCTGTAGATCTCATGCCGGTGCCAGTTAGGTAGGGGGCGGGTGCACTATATTACGGCAAAATGAAATTCTTCCAATGGGAACAAACTAAATTTTAATGTCCTTGGCGAAATTTAATCAAATTTTAAGATAATATAATATACAAGTCCTTGGGGACCATGCCACTGATTACATGTGATTACGAACTACATAAATTAATAAAATAATATTAATTTCCCGGGCAAGATGATTGTTAGTCATTATTCAGATAAATGCATCCCCAATATTGTATCTAACAGGTTTCTGTAATTACGAATGCGTCAGCGAAACCTACATGACATTCCCTTCGACACTGGGAACCAAATTACAATTAAACAAGAAAAACACTTGAAACTAGTTGAGTGGTTAATCCCCCTTTACCATTAATAGACAAAACAAACACACAATCAAAAAAGAAATGAAATTACATACACAATAAAATGGTCCATTACTCGCGACAAAGAAATACGAACCCAGCATCATTACACGAGTAAAGTCAGAATTTACTCATAACACATAATCAAATCACTTGTATAAACCGACAAGAAACACAAAGGAAACAATTAAAAGAAAAATACACACTCAAACACTGGATGTATGAATATATCTGTCCAGGTCAAAGGGACCCGGGCGATTCCACGTTGGATGTGCCGGGATTCGAATCATGGGTCTTCTAGTATCGTAGCGGGTTGCTGAAAGAAAAACCCTACCTATTTTATTTGCAATGGGATCATATCGGCTAAATTCGTTAAATAATTACCTGGCCCTACGGCCGAACAATTTCATTGTATACGAAACAAACAGAACGCATTTACAACTCCCTTGTGAAGAGAAATATGATTTTTGGTCAAGGGTCTGTATTTTACTATAACACTGTTCTCCTCTCAGCCATTCATTTCGAAGTGACAGCCGCAACAGATAGGTCACGCCGCCCATCGGCCTTCTCTCGCTAACAACTTCCTTCTTTAAAATCTCTGTGTAAGCCTACACACTATTCTAAACTTCTCATTCTCTTGAAAACAAATCACCTGCTTTTTAATTTCTCATATATAAACCATATCAGTAGCCTTTGGTAAAACAGCAACTCACAACTTTAAATAATTAGATCATTAACAGGGATCTTCACACTATTTAACTCACACTGACGCAGACTCAAGAAATACAGACCCGGGTTCGCGACCTGAGCACGCCGACGAATAAGATAGAACAATGCTTTTAAACTCGATAATTTGTCATATAAGAAACATTATACTTCTTTACAATGCAGGGGAATAGAAAAATTAACATAAGATGCTTCCTTACGGAAACCCCTATGTAAAATGGAGGTTGTTGATTCGAATCCCAGCGTTGTTCATCATACATCATACAGCATATCGGCATCAAAAATACCTTATGCTATAAATCTACTACTAATTTGACATTTAAAGGAAAATGTACTGAGTGCATACCTACTTCTAGAGAAAATGCATGCATTAATTATACTATATTTACATGCAGTGACTATAGGCCTACGAGATATATTCCACCATTATAATCTTTAACCTAATGCACTCATAAGGTAAATTTTAAAAGATTCTGTTAAAAAAAACTCTGCATCTAACCTGCTATCAAAATGAATTACGCGATTACTGTAACCCAATGGTGAAAGTGGATTAATTACACCGATTCCACCATGATTTCTAGCCAATCAATAATATTAACTCACTCAACAAGCTTCCTACGCTACGCCCTGAAATATAATTTTCTTTTTAAAATATATGCAAGATACGCATTCATCTATACATATAAAATAAGAGTTTTGTCTGTACATTGCTCAGAATTTGAAAATAATGGTATTTCTGTATCGGTCATGTCCACAGTAACAAGAAAATGCACTTTTTACATTTCCGTAATTTCTGTCTGTCTGTCTGTCTGTATGTATGTATGTATGTATGTATGTATGTATGTATGTATGTATGTACACGCATCACGAGAAAACGGTTGAAAGGAATTTAATGGAAATCGGTATGTGAAGTCGGGGGATGAGCCTCTACAATCTAGGCTACAAATCATTTTACTCACGGTGAGTGAAATGGTAGTTTAGGGGAAGGCCTAAAATTGAATTCTCAACTATTTATGTTATTAGTGGTCTAATGAAAATCGGTATGTGAAGTTGGGGGATGAGCCTCTACAATTTAGGCTATACATCATTTTACTCACGCTGAGTGAAATGGTAGTTTAGGGGAAGGCCTAAAATTGAATTGTCAACTATTTATATTATTAGTGTTCGTATTTTTAATAAAATGGGTATGCAAAGTTGGGGAATAAGTTGCTACAATTTCGGCTATCAATAATTGTATTCACGCTGCGAAAAATCGTAGTTTAGGGGAAGGCCTAAAATTTAATTCTCAAATATTGTTGTTATTAGTAGTCCTATCCTGATGAAAATCGGTATGCAAAGTCAGGAAATAAGTCGCTATAGTCTAGGCTGTAAATTATTTTATTCACGCTGAGTGAAATGGTAGTTTAGGGGAAGGCCTAAAATTTAAATCTCAAATATTTCTTATTAGAGGTGTAATCGATGAATGCTAGATAACTAAGGTTATATAGTATTAAATTTCCTATTATTCATGTCTTATACATTGTTACCATACTGGCTATGATCACAAAGATATTCATGAATTTGGATTTTTGTTATTAAGTCCATATCAGCGCCGAGTAACGAGAAAATGGGTAAACAGTATTTAATGAAAATCGGTATGTAAAGTCGGAGAATAAGAAACTGCAGTTTACGGTATAAAATATTTTACAAATCACAGAGTCGAAAGAAAACTAAATGTGATGAAGGCCTACAATATAGAAATCTCATAACGATGATCAACAATAACATTACATTGACCATTGTTTGTCGTGATGTGCTTTGTGGCTTCTGTTGCCCCTCATCTCCGGTAGATAGGATTACTGCTGCGTACAGAGTATTTTTTATTTGATTTACGTCGCACCGACATAGGTTTTATGGCGACGATGGGATAGGAAAGGGCTAGGAGTGCCTTAGGCCTTAATTAAGGTACAAGCCCAGCATTTGACTGGTGTGAAAGTGGCACACAACGGAATACCATCTTCAGCGCTGCCGACAATGGGGTTCGAATCCACTATCTCTCGGATGCAAGCTGACAGCTGCGCACCGTTAACCACACGGTCGACTCGCCCAGTCGTACAGAGTGTAACAGCCTGCCTGAATATTGATGGGAAGTAGCTGGGGAGTTAGATAACTTTCTTCTTTAGCATGCCATTCCCCTGCATTATAAGTTTTTTGATACTACTGGTACGTAACACATTGGATCGTCATAGCATTCGGGCTATTCAACCCCTCTTTTGAGGCACTGATTGGAATGAACAGTGTGCATATTTAGCAGAATAATGGCAGATGAGTGTTCATGGCAATCTGAGGCCTGGTCATCCCAGCTCTGGAACTTTGGACTATTAGATTGGTACCTCCATCTAACCGCAGCACTGTTCGTTAAAAGTAATAAAACGTGCGGCTTTCCATTTGATCGAGTATTTTATATGATAGCATTGCTTTTAATCGCTACATTCATACTCATGTTTTTGTAATGACCTATGTTGATTTCAGTTAGGAAAACCACAAAGTCAGTCTTTCTGAGAATCCCGTAGCGAAGCACGGGTACATCAGCTAGTAATTACTAAAAATGGAATGCACTTAGCTGAACACTTCATGATGCCTTCCGTTCAAGCCTCGGGTGGGTCCATGCTGGGAGACTTTAGCCCTCCATATCAACAACGATCATCACTGGCATACCAAGGGTCCAGAGCTGGGTAGCTGTTTCTTGGTACATGGTTGAATCTCTCGTTCTCCAGTGAAGACACTGTTACACCAACACAGAATATTATCCACTCATGAAGTTAATGTTACAATCACCCTTTATCGTGATCTCTGGGCTACCGTCACGCACAGAAGTTATGCCCTATTATCTATTAACAATAGTCACAATTCGTTTAAAATATTATAGAACTTATTCCATATTTGATCGCTCTCACAACACATACATTTGTGTACTGTTTTCCGAATACGAGCTTATATCTGAACAATTTCTTTGTATAAAGGAGCGGATTCCGGTGACGAGTGACGTGAAGTAGCCTCCAAGACTAGTTCCTGACTGACCTCCGGGTGCGCCTGCTGTCGGCCTATTTATTAACACTGGCACAACATTACTGACCCTAGACTCCTCCCGGAGAGGATATCAATCTATTCCATTGATACCGTGAATATTAGTGAGGCAGTGAGATCGAGAGGTAGCTAAACGTATTCCATGAATCTCGATTGTATGCGGAAGCTGATCCATTCTCAAAGTATCTCGCAATATCCGTAGCATCATCCCTGCCTCTCAAGCAATTGCGGGACTCCCCGCGACAGGCCACGTGTTCAGTGTATCGCGGGGGACGCTTTCTGTATGTGATAGACTCACTACTGCGTAATTTAAATTCCACGGGATATTTAGCATACCCGTTCCGGAAAATCTCTCTACATAATTCCATAGATGCATGTGGTGTCCTTTGTTCTCCTAATCATAATATAATTTGAGATGATAATTTAATCTCTCCTCGCGTTTTCGTCCCGTTAAGCTGGCTTCCCACATAAAATTTCCGTGCGGAATGTTCGCTGTCCGCGATTTTTGCCCCCCACTGTATTATCACGTGGTACGGAATCGAGACCTGCCCTCTTTTATTTTCGTCACACAGATATCTCCATCGCATTCGTTCCTTGGATGGAACTTCCCCTGGCTTTCAAACCTCACGCGTTTTCCCTGGATCCGCGCGCACCAAATACAGAACATGTTTAATAAAATTTTGAATGTATGTGCCTGGATCACTAATTCATGGCTCTGATACGGCACAATACATACATACATACATACATACTTAAAGTGCATTTCCTTTTTCTGTGGACACAACCGATACAGAAATGCCATTTTTTATTAAATTCTGAGAAATGTACAGACAAGACTCTTATTTTCTATATAGATTCAGTGGCATGTTACGAAGGAAGAAATATTCGCAATAGGGACGTACGACGCTAGGCAGCGTAATGGTAATACCCGGTATGCGCTTTCCGCTGCTCGATTGTTTTACATGAGACTTATATGGAGTATTCCTACATTTGTGATAATCTAAACGAAACTTTTGCTTTAAATGAATGAAAATGGAGTGACCATATTCTGGTAATGTTTTTAACAAGACGGGAAATGGTATAGGTGCAATGACGATTGCGAATTTGGAAGCAGAATTGAAGAAAAGGGGAGGAAAAATATCCGAAAAAAAGCAAGAGTTGATTGAAAGGTAAGGACTAAACGCAGCAACTCCTTTTATCGTTTTTGATAAGATCGAATTATTTAACTACAAATAACATTTTTTTAAACATTCGGTTCATAATACGATTTTTTTCTTTTCATGGCAGGTTAGAGGCGTACATAAGGCACGGCACTGGTGTGACAGCAGTGCCTGGGGCTACATTCAGTACGACTGAACTTCATTTCCCTGCAGCGCACGAATTTCAGGATCTTGTTTCGGACCATAAGACAAATATAAAGATATCAAATTTGGAATGAATGAATTATTTCGTGTTCAGGAAGTCTGAAATTGATGGTACTCGAGCGTCAAATTATAGGCTACTCGATTCAGGCCAACGGCCGTAGCCGTGTTGAAACACCGGATCCCGTGAGATCTTCGAAGTTAAGCAACATTGGGCGTGGTCAGGAGTTGGATGGGTTGCCATGCGCTGTTGGTGGGGGTAAGGGAATGGAAGAGCGGAAAGGAAGTGGCCACTCTACCGCACGTAAACTCCGGCTCAGGAACACTTCTGCGGAGGTTCGGACCTGCCTTCGAGCAGAATAACCCTTACCTTACCTGTGATTCAGGGTACCGCACCCGGTGTTACGGCTGTTTTTCTACTTCTATATCTTCTTGCTCTCGAAGTTATTTCCAAGGTTCCGGTGCCACATCAGGAAAATATCGACGGTACAGCGTTCTCCTCAAATCTTCGTCCTTCGCCTAAAATTATTGAAATAGGTCATAAACTCTTCAGAATGTCACTACCTTATTATAAAATTATTTCTTAATTAGTACTAATTAGCTTACTTACCAGTTTCAGTAATCGCATAATCTTCAACTGTAAAATGTTTCGAGCAGACCTTGATATTAGGAGTCGCAGTTTATTTCGTAGGTCCTGCCTACGAATCGCATGCAACCACTTTTTACGGAAAAGATCCTGCTCAGATTGATGGTATGAATACGATCGACCTTGAGTTTGGAACATTGGGACACAGCAATAGTCAGGCATCACAATTTTCTTGTTGTCTTTGTTGTCGTAACGATATATTAAATCTTTAACTTCATCATTTAACTAGGTAACTTCAATTAAAAACACATATAAACAAATGAGGATCGACAAGCGAATACCGGGTACTATTCGTGAGACGTCTGTCGGTAGTGTTTGAGTACATCCCTATTCTTCGCACTACAACGTTTTACGCATTTCATATTTGATTTGTTTGCACCGTATATTTGTCGAGTTCATTGCAGCAAACCAACGGCACCTTGGATGACGTGCTTGCATGCTACAGTTCAGAGCAGCACTTGGTTACCCGCGCGGCACGGTTATTTTAGTAAGTTACCTCAAGATAGTAGCACTATTGCTCGCCGGATAACTTCAAGGAGGGGCCGTTCCCTGGTGACAGATGCACTGGTCCTTCCTCTTCACTGAACACTAACGTCGCACATATTATCTAGATATTGTTTTGAATTGAAAACGTTCATGTTTTTTGACGCGCTCACAGGCCCAAGTACGGTTCCGAGACTATGCCTACATGTATTCTATATCAAAACTTGAATAAGAAGTGACGCTACAATCACCCAGGGCGATCATATCAAAGTTAAAAGCATACGAAGTCACACTCTGTTCATGACCTTATGAAAACCGGCCACACAATCTCAAAACAATCCAGTCACTAGCTAAATTTCTTCATGCAATAGCACATACGGCCTCAATAGGCCGACGGGCTTAAATTCTAACGAGACGGTCCCTATTGACCAAAGTTAAAAAATTTAAATTCTCATAAAATAGCTCCCGGAGACAACTTAGTTCCTAACCCATTACTTAAAAATATAAATAAAAATACGATTAATTCACCAACATTAATATTTAATAGTACTGTATGAGAGAATTAGAATACTTTCCACAAAGTCGCTAAAATAATGTTTCACCAAACCTGGCAGAAACCCAAGACTTCCTGAAAACTATAGACCCATTAGTCTTCTCAGTATGATCTCTGAGATTTTCGAGAGACTACTGTATCTCAGGATTGTCAATATAATTAATAATGAATTAATAAATGATCAACACTGCTCCAGACAAGGACAAGGATGCAAGCTCACAGCTGCGCGCCCCTAACCGCACGGCCAACTTGTCCGGTATAATATTCACTACAAACTACACAAACCACTTGTATATATATAATTCACTAAGCCCTCATAACAATGGCCGTTTTTAAATTCTCTGTTCCCCTTTTAGGCTACTAAATTTACAGCTACAACATTGGAACCTAAATTATCTTTCCACCTAATTATTTCACCCTCTTCTTCTTCAGTGCTACAACACTACTGCTGCGCCTTTCAGACACACTGCTGATGATTGATTAACATCTGCTGCAATAATTTCAACAAACAAGATGCGTAAAATCACTGGTAAATGCCCTGTTACCAACCTGAAGTTACTTCGGGCGTGGTCAGAAATTGGATGGGTCACCCTACTACCAACACTACCACAGACCTGTGTACCAAAACAATCTGTCAGTGATGCTGTCTAAATAGACGAAATGCGTGCCGTACTCCATATAGAACTCATAACCACCACTAGTATATATAAATAAGTCAAGCAATTTATATAATTAAATTCTAACATTAGATTGACTCAATCTTAATATAGCATATTAACCTAAATTCAGCACACCAAAAGTAATAAACTAATCTACTTCTTATTTAGTAAATAAACCTCAACAAACCAGACTGGGCGAGGAGCATTAAATTGCACCGGTACCAGTAATGAATTAAGACCCCTCCGGGAGGCCTACAATTATTATGGACCATATTAAAAGTCACATAAAACTGTATCTTCTGAATCCTCGAGTTTGGAGGTGTGATCAACTAATAACAAATAGGCCGACAGAAAACGATGGTGTTATTGGATTTTCTGTCGGCCTATTTGTTATGAGGTGATCACAGTTACGTTAATTCTTCCACTAGCTGTCCGGCTTCATCGCTAAATGGTTAGCGTGCTAGCCTTTGGTCACAGGGGTCCTGGGTTCGATTCCCGGCAGGGTCGGGAATTTTAACCTTAATTGGTTAATTTCGCTGACACGGGGGCTGGGTGTATGTGTCGTCTTCATCATTTCATCCTCATCACGACGCGCAGGTCGCCTACGGGAGCCACGTAAAAAGACATGCATCTGGCGAGCCGAACTTGTCCTCGGACACTCCTGGCACTAAAAGCCATACGCCAGTTCATTTTTTTCCACTAGTTAAATGATCAGTGATCACTCTCATTTTAATACAGGAATTTTGGTACATGTCCTCTGTGACCTATTATACAGTACTACTCATTATTTTTTTTCTTTCCTCCTTTTCCCGAAGATTTTCCCACAACCTTCTGAGGTCGCGGGTGCGTTAAGTGCCACACATGTGGACCTGGTACAATCTTTCGACCGAATACCCTTCCCCATGCCATACCTTTGTGGAGGGATGTACTCACTATAGCGTGTTCCTGAGTTACTGGTCAAGTGGTGAGGGTTATGTGAGTGGAGAGGTAACACAAGCCAAACAAATTAACCAGATGTTGCTTAAGTCCCCGACACGGCCGGGGATCGAGCCTGGGACCTCGGGACAGAAGGTCTCAATACTGATCATTAGGGGACGGATTCTTATAGTCTTGTATTTTCAACACGTTTCCAAGCACGATAATCAAAATTAAACAGGTTTTATTAGGCATATATATGCATATTTAGGCTTTCTTAAGTTTATGGCATATTTTGAACAAAATATAACGGCATATTTTGGTAATTTTCATTTGAATTCCGCTTTATAAAAATCAGAATAAGCTCTAGAAATTATTTTTCAGGATAGACTGGAATATACTACTGAAGAACCATTCTAAAGTAGTGTATGGAATGTTTCTAACAGGTAGGAGCTATTGTTTCCTTGTTTGCTAGCTGGGTCAATTCCTGGAAACCGGGCTACTGTTTACACGGAAGCAGAGATAATTCTGCAGTTATTTGTCATTGTTCTTACCTCTCTCCTTCGCCCTTCCCTCTTCCACCTTCAACACATCGAATGACCTTGGTCATTAGGGAGCTTCAGTCATTCAGTTCCCTTCAATATGCCTAAAACGAAAGTCTCAATTGGTGGGAAGTTGCGAAGTTTTGTTCGCGAGTTCGGTGAAAACATATTCAGTACGGATGGAGTGATATTATTCTGTAAATTGTATGAGGTAAAAGTTACTGCCAAGAAACGCTTCTCTGTACAACAACACTGTAATACTGTAAAACATAAGAATTGTGTGACTAGTTATTCTGCACTCGAAAATAGGCAACGTCTGCTATTCGAAACACCGACGTCAAGTTCACAGTGTTCACAATTTTCACAAGATCTCTGCAAGGTGATGGTTTCGTCTAATATTCCTCTAAAGAAACTTAACAGCCGAAGCTTCAGACAGTTTCTTGAAGAAATATAAAAAGCATCCTGTTCCCAACGGATCTACTCTCAGGAAGGACTATCTGACCCCTTGTTATGAAGAGATGTTGGACATAATAAGGTGTGGCGTGGGAGACATTAAGATATGGGTTTCCGGCCTCCGGATCCCAAGATAGCGGGTTCAAACCCGGCAGAGGTAGTCGGATTTTTTAAGGGCGGAAAAAAGTCCATTCGACACTCCATGTCGTACGATGTCGGCATGTAAAAGATCTCTGGTGACACATTTGGTGTTTACCCGACAAAATTAATTAAATCTCAGCCATAGACGCCCAAGAGAGTTTCGGTTTACTCGGTCTGCCATCTAGTGGGGGCCTAGAGTAAAACGGAACGTCGAAATTGACGAGCAGACAGCCAGATGGCGTCAAATTGAAATGTCTGCACACGGTAGCTGAGGCCATACGATTATTATTATTATTAATAGGCGAGACCACAGATGTGGATGGAAGATATGTAGCAAATGTGATCGTTGGCACGCTGAAGGAAGACCGGCCTGGAGATACGTTCCTCCTGACATGTGAAGTGCTAGAGAAGACAAACCATTCCACCATTGCAGTTCTCTTCGACAATTCAATGAATCTGTTGTGGCCAAACCGGGCAAAGAGAGAGCACATTTTTCTATTTGTAACTGACGCTGCTCCGTATATGGTGAAGGCAGCCAAGGAATTTAAAATGCTATACCCGAAAATGATACATGTGACATGTCTTGCACATGCCTTGCATAGGGCACCTGAAGAAGTTAGAAGTAGCTACCCTGAAGTTGATAAATTAATATCGAACTGTAAGAAAGTGTTTGTCAAAGCTCCACTTCGCGTTCAGAAATGTCAAGGAGAAGCACCTTCACTACCCCTACCTCCCAAGCCAGTTATAACGCGATGGGGGACTTGATGCCGCAATGTACTATTGCAACAACTTATATGTCGTGGAGAAGATCGTGAAGTCTTTTGATCCTGCAGAATCGTCCTCCATAAAAACCACTCAAGATTTATTTTCAAGCACTATATTAAAAGCGTACCTGGCTTACATAAATTCTTTATCTGGAGCAATCAAGCAACTGGAAGTTTCACGTGCAGAACTAAGCGATGCACTGGATGTTGTAAAGTGCATTGTACAGGAATTAAAGCATCCGAAAGGAACAATAACATCTATGGTGTGTAGAAAATTAGAAAATGTACTGGAGAAAAAATAGCGGACTTGTGTACCTGCGTGGAATAAGTGACATTCTTTGTGGAAACCCTTCATCTGCACATTTCCAGGAATTTTCTCCAAGTGATTTAACTCTATTCAAGTACGCTGCCGTTACATCATGTGATGTCGAAAGATGTTTTTCTCGCTACAAGACGATACTCAGCGACAACTGGAGGGGATTCTCATTCAACAATCTTAAGATGCATGTGGTCATAAATTGCAACAATTCTGATAATGGAGACTAGATCAGGTATGAAAGTTTCATTCAAATAACATATGTTTTGTGTATAAATTAAAACTGATTGAATATTGAACAATGAAAGTAACTGTAGTGTTTATGTCTTCCACAGAGTCCGTCCTTGCCTAGGAGTATGCAGTGTAACCTTAACGAGTTCATAAAATATTCATCATTTTAGTCGATTTTGGGTTAACGGTTTCGAAGAATTAAAACTTTTTAAACTCTAAATTAATTTCAGCCTGTAGCAATCGTAATAAAAGTGTTTCTATGTAACGTAGATGCTATTCATTAAGTCATATTTTGAATTTTATAGGTCATATTTTTATGTTTTTACATCATACATGCATACATATTTCATACATTTTTAGGTCATAGAAATCCGCCCACTACTGATCATTCAGTCAAAGAACTCGAATACCAATTCACTGAAGACTACCATCTTATCATTGCTGGATAATTTAGTTTGTGTCACACAAGATGAATATCTTACGTTGTACGATACATGTCCAAGCTAACGTACTATTATACATTATTCCTGAGTGCTGTTCTTTTTAATGTTGGAAACATTTCTCAGGGGTAGGGGTCCCCATACCAACTACAAAAAAAAAACGTAAAATTAAGTCATTTCCACAATTGTGCCGAAAGCTGAAAGGCTAAAGGGTCCGGAAGGTTTCAAATTGTGAGTCATGGATAGCTCTGTCAAACTAAAATAACACATTTCAAAAATCACTTCGGAACTAAATGCACTTCCGGAAAACAGCCTAAAATCGCTTGTTTCTTTACTTATTTCCTTTTTTTAAGATTCAAATTCTAGCCAAATTAACTTATTTACAAAATTCCTTCTGCAATGTGCTCCTTGGTCCAATACCCTTAGGCGTTATTCTATTATTTGAAAAATGTCCACACCGAATGTAGTTATAAGGGCTTAAGTGAAACTCTGCATTGACTCACATTAGTGCTCGTAGTGGTGCCTATGTGAAACAATGCATTGACTCTCATTAGCGCTCGTAGTGGTAGAAAAAGGCAAACTGCTCATATAATCACGGCCGACTGGATCGCTGGCATCACTCCTTAATACCGGCCTTGATAATCGCTTGTGAAGCCCAGCATAAAGCTGTAATTGGAAAGTTTCACCATAAAACCACTGGAGCGCTGGCCTCCTAAGTCACTGAGGGGAAGCTCTATACCACAAATTACCAAATTTCCAGTTTCATTTATATTGTTTTGCTGTTGTAAGTTCTGGTAATGTGTTCGCAATGACGTGTTGGTTGGCTTGTTATTGAGAGTTGATAGTTATGCGGTACTTAGTTTTCTTTTTTTGTGTGTGTAGTGTGGTGAATTGTTTTTTTAATTGTGTTCACTAACTAACCTAACTAACCGCATGCCACTACAGCCCTTGAAGGGCCTTGGCCTACCAAGCGACCGCTGAACAACCCGAAGGCCTGCAGATTACGAGGTGTCTTGTGGTCAGCACGACGAATCCTCTCGGCCGTTATTCTTGGCTTTCTAGACCAGAAAATTGTGTTCACAAATCTTGGAATATGTGATATTGTTGTGCGCCTTTTTTGTATTTCGAACATAAATGTTCTGCAAACAAGAAAAATGTAATGATTGGTTCAAAGGGATTTCTCGCCGTAACTAATTCTAATTTATACACTAATTCTTTTTTTTATTGTGTAGTGTAGTGATTGGTTTTTCTTTAACTGTGTTTGAAACTATTCGAACATGCATTGCTGTGTGTCTTTTTGTACTTCTAACAGGAAAAAGAGCAAAGGAACACTATCATTTCACGAATTCCCTGTAGACCAGGACAAACTATGGAGTGGCTCAAAGCAATTTCTCGAGATAACTTTGTTCCCAACACTAAATCTGCTTCTTTTGTTATCTGTTGCCTTCATTTCAGAAAATCACTTCAAAGTTTTTGCATTTTTTCAGAAATCACTTACTGCCTCCCACTGCAACTGACGCAAAGCTGAGAACACTACGTTGAAATCTATGAATATATTGAACCCTTTTGGGGCACAAAGGTCATGGGTTCAATATAATCTGATGCATTTCGATATTATTGAGATTTTCTTACAAATTCATTTTCAAATGTCTGTTTTACTGTAGATCAACTAGCATAAAGTGGAGATATGGCTGAAGCAGGGATGACATTACAAGCACAAGGATGACTGAAACACCTAAGTTTGTATGTATAATAGCTCCGTACATCCACACTTGAATTGGCACTTTCGTCTTAGTTTTCCGTTCCTATTTTCGGATATTTATTACCCCTGTCGGGCTCTATGGCTAAATGGTTAGCGTGCTGGCCTTTGTTCACAAGGGTCCCGGGTTCGATTCCCGACAAGGTCGGGAATTTTAACTATCAGTGGACTCGATTGTCAAGGCCGATAAGGAGCTAGCTAGAGGAACGCATCAAGTCGACCGTGATCTAATCGACCGGATAACGATGACTAAGAAAAAGGATTGCAATTTTTAGGAATAAAGCATATATTATCATACTTTATTATATTTTATTTACCTAAATTTCGTAGCTCCTATCCCTAGGATGTCTTCAACATTGCAGTTGCTTGCCTGAAGGGCTAGAACTGTGGATTTCTTTTTGGCGTAATTTTTCTGACAACTTCCAGGAGTATTCCTGCGAGATTACGCACTATTACAGTGAACAAGGTGAAAGCAAGTTTAGTTGGACTGTTACAACGAGGTAAACTGGACTGTGTCGTCTTGTTAGGTGATAAAAACTACCTCGTTCTAAGGTTGCGAAGTTTTACTCATAGCTGTTCCCATAGGGGCAGGTGGAGAGGGCAGTGTTAAAGCCAGCCTCCCTCTCTCCCTCTGTATCTCCAGAGAGTACAAAGTTAAAGCACAAACCATATACACGTGGATTTCAGTGAGTGAGGTTTTTTTTTTTTCTCAGAAAGTATCGTCTTGAGTTTTAAATTTCTTATGAGCTGATAATAATGCTATAAATCAACTGGCTGTGGTTTGGCTTGCGGAGACTGTAAAACCCTGAGGGCCCATGAATTCCTGACGTTACATATACGGCAGCACATACATATTGCCCTCTTTGCGTAGCCTTTTCGTTCTCACTGCCCCGCAGCGGATAAGTCTGTAGGTTCATTTCCCTCCTATATTATACTTGTTGAAAGCTCGCAATCTGGCGTCTTTGTTTCATGAGGTGCCGCACACCCGCTGGAGATTGCTCTCACAGTTATCTTGTCGCATCCTGAATGCAATTCCGCAGCGCTAGATATCGTACTACTGCGCAGCGTCGAACCTACTTGTTAAGAGGAGGCAAGCGAACAGAGAACAATCAATAATTATAATATAAATTCCGGTTAGAAATATGCTCCAACGTTGGGTAGAAATGTCCTACAAAGACCAAAAAGACTGAAATGTATTTTATTTATTTATTTATTTATTTATTTATTTATTTATTTATTTATTTATTTATTTATTTTCTTCTTTTTCGCCTTCTCCTTCTGATGCCTTCTTCTCACAGACTGTTGGCGACCTTTCGGCTGTTTCCCGAGTGAGAGTTGGTGGATGTCGAACGACTTGATAAAGAACACAGCTTTATTTTGGTACCATTCCTTTATTTCTTGACATGATCACCGAATACCCAAACACTTGTCACAGAGTAAATTGAGTCTCCATTCCACGAAAATAAAAAGTAGCGACCTGTTCGTCAAACGCCGGTAAATAATTTAGTGTTATACGTCTGTACCATTTTATGAATGGCATTAACAAATGCGTCGGATGTCGATGGATGGCCACTCCACTCTTCGTCTTTCAGTCTATCGATCTTCTGCTAATGCATGGCAGCAATTCCGTACTTGTCGAGCAGACATAATTTTCTCTCCGTTTACCGGTACGATCCCCCGGTGGATGTTGGCAGCTTCCGTGTTTTGGCCGCGAATTTTGTCCTACAGAAAACGAATCGCTACAATGACCTCCTTCCGTTACCAATCCTTCAGTAACTATTCAACTACAGGTGGTGGTGGTGGTGGTGGTTGTTATTTTTTAAGAGGAAGTAAAACTAGCAACCATTCTCCTTTAACAATAATCAGAAAGGGAAAAAGGAAGTGGTACTATCGTTTGGCGCACTGGCGTGTCACAATAGAGGAAGAGTGGATAGTCATGAAAAATGAAGTCAGTAGGGCTGCTGAAGAAATGTTAGGAAGGAAGAAAAGATCAACTAAGGATCACTAGATAACTCAGGAGATACTAGACCTGAATGATGAACGACGAAAATATAATAATGCTAGAAATGAAAAGGGCAGAAGAGAATACAGCCGACTAAAGAATGAAGTGGATAGAAAGTGAAGATAGCTAAGGAAGTATGGCTGAAGGAGAAGTGCAAGGATGTCGAAGGTTGTATGGTCCTAGGAAAAGTAGATGCTTCAAACAGGAAAATCAAGGAAACCTTTGAAGAAAGGAAATCTAGGTGTATAAATATTAAGAGCTCAGATGCAAAGCCACTTCCAGGGAAAGAAGACAAAGCAGAAAGATGGCAGGAACATATCCAACAGTTGTATCAAGGTAAAGATGTAGATGATTTGGTTCTGGAACAAGAAGAACCGAGCTCGATAGCTGCAGTCGCTTAAGTGCGGCCAGTATCCAGTATTCGGGAGATAGTAGGTTCGAACCCCACTGTCGGCAGCCCTGAAAATGGTTTTCCGTGGTTTCCCATTTTCACGCCAGCCAAATGCTGGGGCTGTACCTTAATTAAGGCCACGGCCGCTTCCTTCCCACTCCTAGCCCTTTCCTGTCCCATCGTCGCCATAAGACCTATCTGTGTCAGTGCGACGTAAAGCAACTAGCAAAAAAAAAAAAAAAGAACAAGAAGAGGCTGTTGATGCTGATGAAATGGGAGACCCAATTTTGAGATCAGGGTTTGACAGAGCTGTGAGAGACCTAAATAGGAACAAGGCAGTTGTAATTGATGACATTCCCTCTGAATTACTTACTGCCTTAGGAGAAACCAGCTTGGCAAGGTTATTCCATTTAGTGTGTAAGATATATGAGGCAAGAGAAGTGCAATCCGATTTTCAGAATATTGTTATACCTATTCCCAAGAAAGCCGGTACCGGGCGAGTTGGCCGTGCGCGTAGAGGCGCGCGGCTGTGAGCTTGCATCCGGGAGATAGTAGGTTCGAATCCCACTATCGGCAGCCCTGAAAATGGTTTTCCGTGGTTTCCCATTTTCACACCAGGCAAATGCTGGGGCTGTACCTTAATTAAGGCCACGGCCGCTTCCTTCCAACTCCTAGGCCTTTCCTATCCCATCGTCGCCATAAGACCTATCTGTGTCGGTGCGACGTAAAGCCCCTAGCAAAAAAAAAAAAAAAAAAGCCGGCGCTGACAAGTGTGAAAACTACCGCACCATTAGTTTAGTATCTCGTGCCTGCTAAATTTTAATACGTATTATTAACAGAAAAATTGAAAGACAAGTTGAAGCTGAGTTGGGAGAAGATCAATTTGGCTTCAGAGATTCTAGCTTCTGATTGAAATCACGGCTAGTTCTTTTTCCGTCTCGAGCCTATTAATACTCCTAGTTTGCCCCTTCCGTGTATATTTTGGAAAGAGATTAACTTTGATTTTAGAAAGATCAAGGTCAAAGTTAGCATTTGTCAGCACTTGTGATTCTGGATAAACTGTTGCGATTTTCGTGCGGTAGAAACGTGATCAAACTCACCAAGTTTGGGGTTCGGAGATGTCCATGGTTTTTTGTTTCCTGCGTAGATATTTTGAGTGATCGATCTTAGAACCAGGCTGAATGCCTTAGAGAGTCCCACGAGCCTTTGTCTATTGCGATTAGTTCTGCGACGGGCTGGGTAATTTCCGCCAATATTCTTAAATTATCTTCCTTTAGCACGCTGGACATTGAAGTCCCCAACCAGGATGATTGTGTAATTTTTTTTGAAAAATTTGCAGAGTATTTCTTCGATTTTTTACCAGAAGTTGCCTGTTTCTTCTGGATCCGTCTTGTTTAACTCATTAATTGCTGCATGCATGTTCACAATAAAGCAGATTTTAGTTGTACTTCGGAAGGAAAGTGTTGAGAATAGGTCATTAGAAGAACTGAAGTTCGTGACCGAATTTTGCTGATAATAAATCATGTACCGAGGTGCGGGACGAATTTCACTGCACGTTTGACAATTTAACTCTTAAAGATCCCCTAACCTTCTGACTGAAATGTATGTTCATTGGTAAACCCAGTTTCATGAATTGATTTTATTAGATATTGATTTTGGGACAGGGTGGCAGGAAAATTCTTCATTTTGCCAACCTTCTGAAGGGAGTTCCCGTTAAAGGTCGCGAAGAAGTTTAGCTTCTTTGAGTCTGCTCTTGTTTGCAGGAGTCTCCGATAACTTCAAGCATGTCGGCGGAGGTTGCCCCGTTATCAAATGCCTGCATGCATCACTCAAGGTGACGGTGGATTGGTTACCACCTGAGGTAGTAGCTTCTGCTGAATTTTCCTCCCGAAAACTGTAACTGTACTGTAGCGACAAATATCGCTGACCGAATTACTACCAAATTTGTGAGCCTTGAAGGCAGCCTTGTTGAGATTCGGCGCCACGTCTCTAGGCCATTATTATTATTATTATTATTATTATTATTATTATTATTATTATTATTATTATTATTATTATTATTATTATTATTATTATTATTATTATTATTATTCCGGGGTTTCCGTGGAACGCAGAGGTGAAAGAAGGTGCTGGGGTAAGTGGGTCTAACTACAATGTCAAGAGTTGAATTTAAATCTTAAACTGAAGGTTATATTTTTAGAACTTCAAACATAACAATTTTATCATAACAATATTACGGGTACAAGTAGCAATCATTAAACAAGATGGGGAAAAATCCAAGATTCAGAATCTTAACACTTTGGGCTTTAAGCCCCTAGCTTTACATTTCCTGAGCTACTAGCTCAAATTTACAAAAGAGCACAAATTTAAACAAGGGCAGAAATCCCCTAATTCAAAGAGCACTTGCTCCCAAAATTACAACATCTAGCCTTCAAGAGGCATTCATTAATTTTACAAAAACTTTGAAAAAGAGCTAACAGGCTCTCAGTTTTCCAGGCCTACTCAAGGCAACATCAACATACAATTTCTGTCCTCTCAAGGCACAACTTACAATTGGAAAGTGGTTATACAGGGGTATTTAATACCCAAACTACTGGGTCTTCATTGAAAAAGAATAACGGTTAAATAAATGGCCCGAACACAAAATGAATGGAGGCGAATACTTGCACTCCTACATATGAATACTTAAAACGTAAAAGGCACTAGGTTGATGAAACAGGGGCTATTCCCAAACTACTGAGGTGACTCGTATAAGGGAAAATTAATGCATAACGGAAAGGAAGTAAAACAGTTACAAAACGTAGTTACCTCAAACCAAGATGAAGGGGAGCTCGAGAGGGTACATCACTCTCTATCCCCGATTTACAGTTACAGATTTTATGAAGATTTTACATTAGCCGGCAGAAAGTTACATTTTTAGAAAAGAAGGTTACATAGTTAATGATTCGGACCTTTCTCTCGGGTTAAACTGCGGAGTTAGCAAGAAAGAAAGATGTTATGTGGCCATTACCTTGTAGATGTACTGCTGACCGATGAAAGAGGCCGCCCGCCTCCTGCTTAACACACGCACTCAGATAGATGTCGATCAATTGGCCAAGAGACGTGAAAAGCCGTAGTTTATAAACCCTCGGGGAATGTTTGAGATCATTCATGAATAAACCAACCCCACCCTCTCAATTTAATTGGTCCAATTCAAAGTTACACAATTAGTAAAAAAACTTATGAATACAAAACTTCTTTAAATCATAAGTTCTTTCACTTCGCACCAGGGTGCAGGAGCATAGTTTTTTGTAGTGTCATCTGTGGGAAAATGTCCAAACTTCTTGATGAATGGCAAACAAAACAATGAGAAATTCACTCAGGTTATGCAACTGCATAATAACAAAATTACATATTATTTTAGTGGTGACATCTTCTGATTAACGTTCCAAGTTGGTATAGTTTCAGTTTCACTGTTTTACCAATAGAGGAGTTCGTTTAGGCGCTGATTTGAGTGCGTGGCGTTGAGGTGTACCTCCCGGTACAATTATTATTATTATTATTATTATTATTATTATTATTATTATTATTAAATTGGAAGTATACAGTGCAAAATAGAAACCAAATAGATGCTAGTTTTTTGTACATGTTTGTATATGCTTGATGATTTGCGTATATTTGCAGTTGCTGTGGGAAAGCCTGATGACTCTTGTAATGCATTAACAGCAGAGGTGTGTCGGAACTACCCGTCCATTCTTTGGTTAATTGGATGTCGTTGCGCGAATGGTATTGGTATGACCTCCCGCCCATGTCCATTGAAGCGCTGCAACTTCCGGCACTGTTTTCTCTCGTTGTCCTAGGTGATATTCTAAACAGTCACCGTGTATCGCGCCGGCGTTCGGGTTTAGAGTGCGAAACTCGTCTTAATCTTGATTGTGTTTATAGTGAGCCCTGTGTGATTCAGTTACGTCAAATTCCCTTTGTCAATTCGTATGTTGCGCAGATGATCATGAAGTATTAACTCAGTGTCGTGAGGTGAATTAGTGTTCAAAATTGCTATGAGTTGTCATAGTCTTGGTCGTTGGTCAAGCGGTCGGCAAGTTAGCTTCTTGTGCAACAAAAATTAATTAAGAGCTCATATTCTGTTCTCAAGGCTGTGGAGTTGATCCCGGCGAAATCGGATAACATTTCTAAGATTTAAATGCCAGACACTCGTAGAATTAGGCTTAGAGGCATTTAAACGCAATTTCAGTTAAAATTCGCAAATTTGGGCGTCTCTGTAGCTGAAAGGAGAGAATACACTTAAATATTATTATTATTATTATTATTATTATTATTATTATTATTATTATTATTATTATTATTATTATTATTATTATTATTATCCGCCTGTTGCCATTTTTTGATGGATGCAGTATTTTTGTATCCGTCTCTTGGCACACGCCAGAGCAAAGTGTAGCTTCCACCGAAGTCCCAGTCTCATCCATGGATGTGACAATATGGAAACTGCTGGGGTATGGGTGGTGCTGAGTAATGACATTTGGGGCACAACTAGTGTCTGAGTGTTATGAAAGGTGTTGCTCATAGGATCAGTCGTTCTGCAGTGGCACCTTCTGGGCCAGTGAGGAAAGCAATGGGTCTGAGTGTTATGAAAGGTGTTGCTCATAGGATCAGTCGTTCTGCAGTGGCACCTTCTGGTCCAGTGAGGAAAGCAATGGCAAACTACCTCACTCCTCATCTTGCCTAGTACGCTTCATTTGGGCTCTGCCATTGGTTTTTGCAGTTTCGCTATAACTGCATAGCCTTTGGTGGTGCTATTTGAGGATCCAACCAGCCTCTGGGATGATGACCTAACAGACAGACAGAGTATTATTAGTATTATTAGTATTCCATTCCCACGCTGTGACGCTGTAAGGCTACGTTCTGAAATCCTATGAGGCCGTGGGTTTGATTTCCGACGCGTGTAGTGGGCTGGGGGTGGGGGCTAAGTATTAGATTGTGGTTCATTAAATCTCGTGAGAACAACTGCGGTGCTTCCTGATTTGAAGAGCAGCAGACTCGCTGAAGAACCAAGTACTGCGCCGACGATATTTTTAACTGACCACGTGACACTCGAATATTGGCGTGTAATCAGGCTGGGCAGCAGCCGTTGATGGGCCGTATGTGCAACAAGATTATTATTATTATTATTATTATTATTATTATTATTATTATTATTATTATTATTATTATTAAGTTATTTATGTGATTCATTATCAGTTACCATAGATCTTAAGAATTTTATCTCACGGAAGTTCTTTAATGGACCGAAAACCAAGGATATGGAGTTCGTCTTAGAAACACACTCATATGCCATCTACATCAGCCAGGACCGAACCTATGATTTTGGAAAACATATTTACATACTCTTCAATAGTGATGATTTCTGTCAGGACGCGATCTCACGAAAGAGGGGAAACTGAGCAAGCTGACTACGGGGTTTTGTCACGTAGTTGTTAGCTTGCATAGTGGGTTCGAAACCCACTGTCGGCAACCCTGACGATGATTTTCCACGGTTTTCTATTTTCACACCAGGCGAGTAGGGCCTACCTTAATTAAGCTCGCCCTTCATAGTCCTTTCCTATGCCATTGTCGCTGTAAGACCTGTGTGTATCGGTGTGACGTAATACAAATAGAAAAAAATAAAGGTAGATCTGACATAAAAATGGTTGCACCGGTGTTAAATATCCAGACTCTCTCCATAAAAGAGTTTAAAGAAAGTATTACTGTAAAGTGAAACAGACGTTTGTGCCATCTTCAGCATTATAATTCATCCTAGGTAGGGCCGCAGGCTCATATATACGCAGGTCGCCCATGGGTGTCGACTTGAAAGACCTTCACCCGTCCTCTCTGGGGGATGTCCGCCGTAGTTACAGGAATGTTGAGGATAACACAAACACACATTCTCCAACGACCCAGCCAGGAATAGAACTCGGAGGATCGAAGGCTGCCACTGACACTGACCCCTGAACCATAGAGCCGTAAAGCTGTACAATTACCTGTGTTTTTCTTTACATTCCATGATGTTCACCTTCCACCAGCTTTCTGGCGATCTTCTTTGATTTTCAGTATGAACATGTAAGACTTGTGGTTGAATAATAAGGTACCCAGCGCTACGCGGGAAATTTATCAATAGCAATAGTATTATTGTAGGACTTCGCCGAGGCTATCAAACGTGCCCAATGGCAATGCCTGTCACGCACTTCTCTGGCAATGAATGATCTGGACAATGGCATTAGAATTAAAATGGTAGGGAGGGGGAGTGAGATTTCGAAGGAAATCTGTTCCGCCTCCAGGAGATTTGAATCGCATGAAGCCACTTCAGTATAACCCAGAAAAATCCATGGATTCAATGAGAACAAACTAACGAATAAGAAACAGTTTAATAGAACATAGGACCCTGATGAGAAGCTGTTTGTATTCCGTATTCAACGTGTGACGCGAAAAGAAGGTGACTGGTGCGCAGTGAATTTCTGGCACCACCACTTCTAAAATATCCAAGGTAGGCCTACCGGCTTTTCAAGGGAGAGTAAAAGGAAACGCTCAGAATGCAGTTATACCTCAAACAGTCCACACAAACTGGAATGAGAGAAATCTAAAGGAGAAAAGAAAAGAGTTGTGCCAAAGTGAAGCCCATCGTAGAAATATATATATATACAATTTTTCTTACGTCGCACCGATACAAATATGTCTTATGGCGACTATAGGATAGGAAAGGCTTAGGAGTGGGAAGGAAACGGCCATTGCCTCAATTGCCTGGTGTGTAAATGGGAAATCGCGGAAAACCATCTTCAGGGCTGCCGACAGTGGGACTTGAACTCACTATATCCCGCTTGCAAGCTCACGGCTGCACGCCCCTAACCGCATGACCAACTCGCCCGGTAGAAAAATATTTCAGCGTAGACTGCACAGTCATTTGAATCCTTTTGCAAGAGCTTATTTAAGCATATTTTTTTTTACTCAGTTGATTCTCCAAATAGGATCATCATCATCGTCATCATCGTCATCATCATCATCATCTGTTTACCCTCCAGCTTCGGTTTTTCCCTCGGACTTGCTAGGGATCCCACCTCTACCGCCTCAAGGGCAGTGTCCTGGAGCTTCAGACTCTGAGTCGGGGGATACAACTGGGGAGTATGACCAGTACCTCGCCCAGGCGGCCTCACCTGCTATGCTGAACAGGGGCCTTGTGGAGGGATGGGAAGATTGGAAGGGATAGGCAAGGAAGAGGGAAGGAAGCGGCCGTGGCCTTAAGTTAGGTACCATCCCGGCATTCGCCTGGAGGAGAAGTGGGAAACCACGGAAAACCACTTCCAGGATGGCTGAGGTGGGAATCGAACCCACCTCTACTCAGTTGACCTCCCGAGGCTGAGTGCACCCCGTTCCAGCCCTCGTACCACTTTTCAAATTTCGTGGCAGAGCCGGGAATCGAACCCGGGCCTCCGGGGGTGGCAGCTAATCACGCTAACCACTACACCACAGAGGCGGACATCATCGTATGATACGTTATTGTAATACCTTTTTATAATTGTCATATATTTCAAGGAGGATTTCGATAGGAAATAGTCACTTCGTTGTCTGGAACGGGAAATGAGTAATTCCAGCCGGGCTGAGTGGCTCAGACGGTTAAGGCGCTGGCCTTCTAACCCCAACTTGGCAGGTTCGATCCTGGCTCAGTCCGGTGGTATTTGAAGGTGCTCAAATACGACAGCCCCGTGTCGGTAGATTTACTGGCACGTTAAAGAACTCCTGCGGGACTAAATTCCGGCACCTCGGCGTCTCCGAAGACCTTAAAAAGTAGTTAGTGGGACGTAAAGCAAATAACATTATTATTATTATTATTATTATTATTATTATTATTATTATTATTATTATTATTATTATGAGTAATTCCAAAAGAACAACTCGCATTCCTATGCAGTTGAAGACGCTTAACATGGGCTACAGTACGATTCATAACTTCCGTGGCCATGAAGGTAACTTGCCATACCTCTGGTCAAGTATAAGTTGACCACTGTGGGACGATACCTCGCCAGTGTCTTTTTCAACCAATGGCTACAAATACCGGCAATATTTCATGCGCATGAAATATATTCCTTAAATAGATATTCAACTCCGACACGACTGGAAGAATGACATCTATCCGTAACCAAACATCACACATCGTCGTTGCGTCTAGAAAAAATAATATTTCAGCTTAGAACTCTGACCAGAAAGGTTCAGTCATCTAAGTTTCAGTATTCCATGAAGTAAATCAACGAATGTTAACATTGACGTTTTCACAGTCCGTACTTGTAGACTTGTAGGCTTATGCCGTTTCAAGAAAACAAGGTGAAACTCTTTATATTGCACAGAGAACTTTGCTCTTCGTCTTCAGAAGAAATCTCGACTGTTCACGAGGAAGTCTTCTACAATAATGAGGGTTTGAATTAAAGATTGTTTTACCATTGGAACTGTAGTGGTACGCTCGTTCATCATCAGGTGGCTCGCTGTATGCTGGCGCAGCGCTTCAGGCGGGAGCTGACGACAACATTAAGCTCCAGTTAAGAAGTTCACTACACCGTGTGTGCATGAGAAGTAACAGAGAGGACATCTGACTGATCAAGGACGAATGTGGTAGAAGAAATAAATAGAAACCAATAAAATAAAATGGAACGAAAGACATCGGGATAGAATACAACAGAGCTGAAGAATGAAAAGAAAGTATGTGGAGAAAATCAGATGATGATGTGAGACGGTGTGAGAGGGGGAGGGGTTATAACCGGTGTATACACATGATTATGAAAGTATGAAATTAACACATAACATATAGCTTGGAATGGCCCAATTGGTGATGACGAACGTACGAGAAAACACCGACACGAAATAACAACATAGAAAGGAGAGGGAAGAGAATCAACGAATTTTCGTTCTGAGAGATACAGTATTTCTCCCCGTCACATGACGGTATTTCGAGGCGCAGTGACGACATGTTCACTGTCTGCACTTTGGCATATCACGTTTCCCTACACCAGTATAAATGAAGATTCGCGCCCAACTCTAGCCTCCTTATATTATTCTTTCTGTGTACGTGCTGGTAGTAGGCATAGGCCTATATACAGAGTGGTCAGAAATAACGTGAACCAGATATATCGCCGTTAGAGGGTTGATCATGCCGATAAATAATTTGGAAAAATTAATTCGATATCTCGCACCGTTGTCATTTTATCAGCTGTTGAAGTTAGCCAATCAGATCGTTTCGCGGGCGAATTCAAATGGGCTTTAAAAGGCGGTGTTGCTAAATCTGTACGCGCATTAAAACCGGCATCAGAGCACCAGTCGAAGAATAAAACTCCGCCAGGGGAGAGATTTGAATGCAGACCTCCTAGATCACACCAATCAATTGCGCTACGGTGACGCCGGCTGAAACCAACGGTGTGTTTGTGTTTGATGCTTTCTCGGCGTGGCTCTCAAGACAGACAGACCACGCGTCTCAACGGATATGTGGGCGGTGCCCAGATCCTTTGAGTGATTTTAACCCTTGAGTGCTGCTTTCAACAGATTGTGGGATAAACTTGATGGTTTGAATATGACCTGCACCCCGAGGGGTGAAAAGTGACCTTGGGTCGCTATGACGGGCCCAAGGGTGTCGTAATTTCCCCTTGAGGGATACATAATGTTGATTTCATGATAGCTCGAGGCAGTGGTGGGTGAAGCAAGGAGAAGACGTATGGTCATCCATCCAAGTGGTGACCAAGTCCAATGTTGCTCAACTGCCGTAGACTAGTGGAGTTTTGAACATTCAGAAGAATAAGGGAGGATAATGAAGAGGATGAGGTGGCAGGGCAAATGCCGGGAGGGTGGATTTCTTGGCGGTTTCTTTCTTGGGAGGATTAGTGGATAATGACCTGACATTAAGTCACGTGGATATTTAGCAACAGTGCCGCGCAAAGCCCACTGAATTCGCTCGCGAAGTGATCTAATTGTCTAACTATAGAAGCTGATACAGTGAAAACGGCGCGAGATATCCAATTTATTTTTTCATATTATTTATCAGTATGACCAACCCTCTAACGCTCATATACTCGGTTCACGTTGTTTCCGAATAACATTTATAGGTTACAGGTTGGATTGGTACATACACTGGCTTACATATTGTTCACCTTCCAATCCACTCGTGTTGCTTCGTGTGTTCAGAACACGTTAGAATATTATTTGAAAAAATATTCCGAAAGTTTAAAATTAGATTCTTCTATGCCTTGGTATTTTTGTCTAGGTATGTTGCTCTAAGGACCTACTGTATATAAAGGCTCACCAAGGCGTTATTCTTCCCATTTCTAACATAATTATTTTACCTACATCGAATTATAAATAGGCCTAGTTTCGTTTCTATGTTATGTACACTTGAATTCTGGTGTTCTTATTCATTCTGCTTATTTCCTTTATGCATGTAGCCGACGTATAGAGTCTTCGCCTTTCTATGAGATTTCCCGGCGCGCGCCGGTCACATAATAAGGGTTTTTTTTATAAAATAATTTCTTCATTGCGTCATAGGTCACATGACTGAACAAATATTCTAAGTCCCACAATTAGGGGTAGGTATCATATAATAACATGTAGTTTTCTTTACCAATTTCCATGCAATAGGCAATTCCAGGTATTTCAACATCCATTAGTATAGAATTATGTCAGTTACTTTAAGAGATATTGAATTTTAAATTTTAAGGTATCTTTAACAGAACAGAAAAATTTACAATCAGGCACAGTCGCCGCTGTAACGAGGCAGGCGAAAAAAAAATTCTTAAGTCCCACAATTAAGGATAGGTATCCTTTATAAATTTACATTCTTTAGACAATTGCAAGTATTTTAATATACATTAGATTGTAATTATGTCAATTAATGTAAGAGATATAGACTTTTAAATATTTTAACTTTGTAAGAACTTAAGAAATGTTTCGATTAGAAGCTATACAGATTGGTGCATCGTAATTTCATAGGCGAGTGTTTAGTGACAGACAGTGTAGTGCGCGGTGCAGTTTCTGACGATCACTCTCGGCAGTGTGTTATTGCTGACGGAAAATGGCGAGTGAACTCGTGTGGCGATCTCTTCCTCCAGAAGCTCTTACGATAACGGCAACAGCCAGTGAACCTCAAGCGACCTGCTCACACTGGGAACCATCAGATGTGATGGTTGGAGACCGTTCAAGGGGAATCGCTGCGTCTTTGGCGTCATCTGCTACTGCTATGGGGAGTGTGGCCTCACCAATCGCCGTATATCGCAGTGTGGCCATGCGGCATTCAGGCGGTGTCGGGATCACAACGGATAGCAGGTAGGCTTAAAAAATAAAAATGTAGACACCGAATGTTGGCATTTCTCCTCAGCCTTCAGCACCCATATGTTACACCTTATCTGCCAATGTTCTTTCCTGTATGTTGCCTAACTGTACAGAGTCACATATAAACCCAGACCGTCCAGCGGCGTTTTTACACTCCGAGACTTAAGCAGCTGTACGGAAGGTGCGCTCAGAGTTCTTGACCTTGCAAGGAGCGTGCACATCTTCGACCTAGCATCAGTAGCCACTCTAAATCTCAGCTGTTAACATCTTAAGACGGTTATTTTCGTATGTAAAAGTTATTTTAAGTCGACTCGACGGGTACGTGATGCATTTGTTCAGCCATTTCTTGGTGAAGTGCCACCTTCACGAACACAGGTTCACGTAATTGTAAATATTTAAACCACTGACTCAGTGCTCAATTTAAAAAAAAAACATTATTTACAACCTGCTGATCCAGCCACGAGAGTGAGATATTGTATCTTGCATCATTAAATGGTCGTTTATTTGACCCACAGCTTGTGTTCTTTTCAGATAAGGCCTGGTTTCATCGGAATTCTCGTGTGAACAGTCATAACTCTCGCTGCTGATGTGCAGAAAATTATAATGGTGTTTACGAATTCCCTCATTATGATACGAAGATTGGAAGTCCAAACTCGCACCAACTCACAACTCCCTCACTGCAGAAACTCGAACCCGGCACCCACCCCGACCCACTCTCATAATACAATGTTTTAATTGCCTGAAGCTAAGTCACTCTGCAGCCTCGTGCTCAGAGGCTACCCGATGCAACAGATGTGGGGATCCTCACCGCCACACTGATTGTACGGTTCCACGGGACCAGGCGAGTTGCGCTAACTGCCAAGGCAGCCACGCCGCCTCATTCCCTGGCTGCCCATTTGTTAAAAAGGCAATTAAAGCCCACTACAGACAGGCTCGGCACATACAAGCACAAACCTCAACTCCCCCTCCACTCCCAAACCCCGGAATCCTCAGCTATCATCACACCAACCAGCCCAGCCAAGACACAACTACCCTCTTGAACCTACTACTGATCAAGTTACTCTCGCCTACCATGCCAAGTAGACAACTAATCCTAAACTAAACCCACCATCCCTTACCAGGAAAACAAGGTCCCCGCCACGAATTACATCCCCTCTCCCGCCACGCAATGCAAAGCCCTCACTCCCGCAAAGCAACCACGCCTTCAAATTCCTCTTGCCGACTACACCAGAAATTTCTTCCTCTTAAGCAAACAACACCCTGCTCTCTTCTCCCTTAAAGCACTGGAATAAGCTGCTACAACAGTTAAGCAACATCGGGCTTGGTCATTCATTGGATGGGTGACCCCCGTCTGTACGTCTGCTTCACTTTCTCCGCACTGCTAAGAAATGCTCAAGCACTCATAGCGCCCATGACTGTACGTGCGCCCGGTCACACTCTGGCCAATGAATGAGCACTAGATATAACGTATCTCAATCCACCAACTTCGTTAATGAAATGGGATCATTTGATTGACATGGCACTCAAGACCAGTAAGGTCGATGGGCCAATAGTTCTCGCATTAATCGAACATGGGAATGGCATGGCACGATTGTATACGCGCTTAAAGCAGGGCGGCCGCGGGCGAAGTAAGTTCGGCTGAGGCAGCTGCCGTAGCGCAGAGTACAAACGCCGTGCGTTCGGTCTGGATTTATAAGAGAGACCTTGTATATACAGATTGTACCAAAACTCGACGGCAAAAATTTAGGAATGGATTCCTCACATAGGGAGAAGAAAAAAAGTTATGAAAACATGGGTCCAGAAACGTATAGGCTACTCTCATATTTATTCAAACTTTGTGAAACAAATTAATTTTAGTAATAATTTACATGTCACCATGCAATCATCCAACCGTCTCATCAACAGAGGTTCGCCATTAACGTCTGGGCAGGCATTGTTGGTGATTCCTTGTTGAGAGTGGTGGTGGCGATTTCTGTTTTAAGAGGAAGTACAACTAGGTAACCATCCTCTTCCTTGTTGAGACACTACGTTCTTCCGAATAGGCTTGCTGGACAGAACTACACGAATTTCTTGCGTACTGCATTGCCTGATTGCTTGGAAGACATGCCACTTGCATCCCGTCGACAAATTTTTTCATGCATTATGGTGCTCCAGAACATTTCAGTCTGCTGCCCGCAGGTAACTGAATACCCATTTTCCTGAGCGCTGGATAGGTAGGATAAATGGATTGTGTTTGTTAAGTCTGTATAGTATGCGAGTGCTTGCTTGTGCGTGGGATTCTTAGTTCAAAGAACAAAGGCAGAAGGGTGCACAATTGATCCTCAAATTAAGAAGAAACATTCCATAGTAATAATTGTCATTGATAATAATTACTAACCTCTCTCCATGCTCATGTCCATAGTACTGTAAGAACTTGGAAGTTCGCGGGCCGATGACCTTAGATGTTAGGCCCCTTTGAACAACAAGGATCATCATCATCACTTGAAGTTCTAGGATCTTTCATTAAGTCATTTCTGACTGTATTAATGACAATTCGAGCATACTCCTTCGTAAATCGATATTTAATTTTTAAAACTTCCGTCACCTAAGAGAAATGGGTCACTCCGACTCTTAAATTGCTTTATTTTATGAACATTTCCAGCTTCCATAACCTCAAACTGTTCTGTCTTCTACTGTATGTTAAGAATATCGTGGAGATTGTCAACGTTATTTTCCGTTCTTTCGATGCGTGCTCAATGGATAAGTTGGATATTTCACCACGATTGTATTACTGCAGACAGTAAATGCCACTAAAATAAACTGATCATTCGTTGCTTTTCCGTCACTCGCTGCTATACAACGCTTATACAAGGGTCCTGGTCTGTATAAGTAAGTCAGTGAATAACTATAACAGATGTATACACAGGAGGCTTATACACGGGTTATCAGTAACAAATTGCACAATACGGTGTATAAACCTTGTATAAAAGTTTTTTTTTGTTGCTGTTTTGCTTTACGTTGCATCGACACAGATAGGTCTTTGGCGACGATGGGATAAGAAAGGCCTAGGAGTTTGAAGGAAGCGGCCGTGGCCTTAATTAAGGTACAGCCCCATCATTTGCCTGGTGTGAAAATGGGAAACCACGGAAAACCATCTTCAGGGCTGCCGACAGTGGAATTCGAACCCACTATCAAAGTTATACGCTGTTTATTAATAAGACTCAAATTGTACATAAACGGTGTATAAACCTGGTATAAAAGTTATACGCCGCTTATTAAAGACTGTTAATATATAAACATTGTGTTCTTTTTAATTAAGTTAGTATTTCCCAAAAATATAAAATATGTGCTTTTATGGACATATTAGTAGACTGATGTTTCGGGAACCCCCTGTTGGTGTAACTATCGTTTATTGATTCCCTCGATGTTTTATGTCTTCTTCCGCGTGGATGGGTTACTTGGGAATCAACATTTATTGAGCTTTCCTCCTTGCTCAATAGTCCTTCATTTTCATCCATTGTTGTAATTTCTATTCCTCCGGCCAAGTACGTCGTGTTGATTTCTTTCTTTCTTTCTTTCTTTCTTTCCTTACTTATCTTCCCCTGTACATTCAGGAGATAATGGATTCGAACTTCACTATTGGCAACCCTGAAAATGGTTTTCCGTGGTTTCCCATTTTTTAAGCCACGGTCACGGCCGCTTCCTTCCCACTCCTAGCTCTTTACTATCCTATTGTCGCCATATGACCTATCTGTGTCAATACGACGTAAGGCCAATTGTAAAAAAAAATGCTTTTACGTCGCACCGACTGAGGATTTAGACTATAGCGACGATTGGATGTCAGGGCTAGTACTGGAAAGGAAGCGACCCGCAGCCTTAATAAACGTACAGCACCAGCATTATCCGGGTGTGAAATTCTCCAGGAAACCATCGTCTCCCGAATGCAAGCTAAACAGCTACACAATGCGAACCGCGCAGCCAACTCGCTCGGTAAGTTTAGAGAGAGACTTTATTACAGTGAATTAGAAGAATATAATTTCAATACCGTACACCATTTAGATTATCTCATATATTTATAATTTCTACGGTTATGATGAACGTTTGCAGACAATAATGGTTTCACAGAGTTGAGAGTTCAAGCGGACACAGTCTATTAGAAAGTTTAAAACTGAGCAAGTACGAGGACCGGCCTTGTCGCCCTTTATTCAGGTGAATGAGTTTCATTACCTACCCCATTCCATTTAGAGGTTATGTTCAGAGTTCTCGTCCGTCCAGGATCAAATTTCCTGATACACGCTCTAATTCGTGTGCATCACAGTGTCATGTTAAATATGCCTGATGATGGATCACGTGCATTAGCAGAGTATTATTATACCGACACGGATCTGAGTTGCAGGTAAACATGTTGCCACGATCTGATATAATCTCTTTGATTTTGCCTTGTTATTCTGTTGTCAGGGCTATTGTATATATAATCAACTTGTAGTTTTTAAGTTTATGTAACGTGATCACTTACGTATGACTTTCAATCCTCCTCATTTTGGTGCCAAAACCTGGGAATATTGGATCAAATAAGCAATCCTGACTCACTGTGGTTGGGGAATGCAGACGAAGAATACACCACGGTAAAAGGCGACTAAAAGGGGTGACCAAGGAAAGAGAGAATTAGAACCATCAGACTACTTGTGATTAGTACCATTACGTGAGGAACACCATGGGTCGACGTTAGTTGCGATTAGTACCACCATATGAGAGACATCGTGGATCATCGTTAGCTAGAAGTAGTACCCTTATGTGAGGAACAGTGCGGATCTGGGCGTTGCCTGTGGTTAGTACCGTCGTGTATATCCCACCGAGGCATGGAGTGGGCACTCGGCTGCGCAGACTGATGTACATGAGGTGCCGTACGCTGCCCTGGAATGTGTCGAATCCCCTGTGTTTAGAATGGGTCTGCGCTACCTATGAATAGTACCACTATATGAAGAACACCACGGGTCTACGTTCCCTCTGATTAGTACAACTATTTGAGGAAAACTACGGGTTTGGCTGATGCCCGTAATTAGTACCACTATGTGTGCAACACCATGGTTTGCGTTGCCTGAGAGTAGTACCATTATGCGTGATATACCATGGTTCTGCATTACGTGTGATTAGTACCACCATGCGAGGAACACCATGAGTCTACGTTACCTGTGACTAGTACCACTATGTGAGGAACACTACGGGAATACCGGCTCCCATGATTAGTCTCCCAATGTGAGGAACACCATGGGTCTGGGTTGCTTGCGAATAATGCCCTTATGTAAGGAACACCATGAGTCTACGTTACCTGTGACTAGTACCACTATAGGAGGAACACCATGGTTCTGCTTTACCAGTGATTAATACTGTTCCGAGGTTTCTGTGGAACAGCAGAGGTGAAAGAAGGTGCGGGCTGGAATAGGTCTCAACTACAGAATTAAAGTTAATTTAAAACTTTAACAAAGGTTATATTTTCTTTTCAAAATCAACAAATAACAGATAACAACATTCAACAATTTCTACTGGGTGAAATAACAACGAAAGGCAGGTACAAAATAATATTTCCCGTTCAGGGTTTTTTTTTTACCAGGTTTTGGGCTTCGAGCCCCACACTCACAATCTTTGAGCGATTAGCTCAACTTTACCAGGTTACCAAATGAACAAAGGGGCAGAAAACCCCATTATGCCAAGGAACACTAGCTCCTAATTACAATGTTAAGGAAAAGAGCAGACCCGCTCTCAATTTTACAAGCCTCTCAAAGGCCACAACAAACTTCACTTCTATCTGCCCTCAAGGCACACCAGGAAACAGGGGTAATTACTACCCAACCTACGGGGCCTTCGCATAAGGAAACAAAACATCAGGTTAAGTTACTGGCCCAAAGCAAAGGGGATGGAGGCGTAATTTGCACTCCTACACAAGGTTTTTGTCTTAAAACCTATGTGGCGCTAGGCCGATAATACAGGGGCTAATCCCAAGCTAGGGAGGTGACCCGTATGAGAAAACTTTACTACATTAAAGGAGAGAAGAGCGGTTATGAAAACGTAATCACCTCCATTTCAAAATGGAGGGGAATTCGAGAGAGTGAAGCACTCTCTATCCCCGCTTTACAGTGAAAGATATTTGTAGATTTTATATAGACAGAAAAGGAACTTACATTTTAAAAGATGGGTTAGATATTAAAGGATTCGAACCTTCTCCGAGAGTTAAACTGCTGAGCTAGCAAGAAATAAAGATGTTAACATGCCATTACCTTGTTAGAGATCTGTTGCCCGAAGAAAGAGGCGCTCCCCCCCCCCCCCCCCTGCTACATATCCACACACTAAGAAAGATGTTACTGAAGTGGCACCGAGACAAGAAAATCAGCAGTTTTTATACCCTCGTGGAAAATTTGAGACCTTTCAGGAATGAGTAGACACACCCCTTCAATTTTATTGGATAGCTAAAAGTTACACATCAACATCGAAAAAGAAAGACACTATTGTCAGAAATTAATTACAAAAATTAGAGATTGGTTAAATTCAAAACAGGCGGAAAGAAAGGATAACTGTTGCCAACCCACAAACCACAGAACAAAATTTAGTAAAAACAAAACTTAGGAATACAATATTTCTTCAGGAGAGTACATTCCTTTACACCAGAGTGCGTTATCATAGTTTTTGGTAGAGACATCTGTTAGAGAATATCCAAACCTTGATACGGAGCAAACAAACACAAATCGAAATAAACACAGTTCAGAACACTTCAAAATTACCAAATTTACAGTAGTGACATCTTCCGAGAAACCGTTGAGTTAATACCGTTTGTTAAAGTTCAGGCTTTCTCCTGTAGGGGAGTTTCAACTGGCGCAATATTTGAACTAGCGGCGTGGAGGTGTACCGCCCGGTACAAATACTATTATGCGGGGTCGGTGGCATGCAATTGGGACCCCTTTTTATAAGAAGCACCATCTCAGAAAAGAAGGCATTATGAATTGAATCCACTGATTGTTTTGAATTCATGGTGATTTCTTTCATCATCATTCGTTTATATTTTAAATCAGTGGATACATTTTGAAGTTTTAATTATCGTTTCACTTCGTTGCACCTCGCACCATTAGTGGCCGATGACCTAGCTGTTCGGCCCCGTTAAACAACAATCATCATCATTATCAACAACAAGCAATCCTGAAGGACTTCTGCTATACTTACAGTGGATCTAATGTCTAACAAACGAACACGTTACTACAACCTCACTAGACTACAGCTGATACCGGTAGACGAAACAAAAGTCTACATAAGAACACTCTTCATCATTCTAATCAGTGCAATGAATTTTCTTCAATTAAACTATGGTTCAATGTCTTCGTAAATTAAGATTGAAAGTGTTAGGCTACGTATGATTATATCCTTTAAGGTTATGCGTTCATTGTTTGATATATCAAGACCGACCCCAATCCCCACATCATGACGAATACTCTCGAATCGTTCCAAGATGGCGAGTCGAGTAGCCGGGCATGTTGGAAACATGGGTTTTGTTGTTTTCGTATGCGATCGGTATAATTTCATGAAAGTTGACGATAAGTATTTCTTTCTTGTTGGAATATAATTGTGCGGTTTATTTATATGAGTCAGTTGACACTTTGGACCTGTAATTATATGCAGTAATGTGAGAATGTGTTTGTTTTGATCGTGTCGTGAACTGGTTTAAGTCGAACTACGGCAATGCCTCTTATACAACCATTCTTAAGTTTTCTGAGGAATGAAACATTAAGAGAGAAGTGGATTAGGAATATACATCGTGACTATTTTGAAGTCTATGGCAAAAGACTAATGTGCGTACATAATTTTGATCTTCTGATTCATGCTATGATTAATTGTCATCAAGTAGACTACTCAGATTGAAGCTCGTCCATGTAGTTTAAAGACATTAATGGTTAGTCAATACAGGTTTCTGTATTCATGCCCCTCAATGAGTGAAATATCTATTATATCTTTAATGTCTGGACGTTTCATTACTAAGTTTACAATCATTACGTGATGTGCAGCTATGCCATACGTCAACATAGCCTATGTTTTAAGAGATTTCAAAAAGGAAAGCTTAGCAACACCACGGCCGTTAATTGAGTTAGCATCATTATTTAGGATGTACTTTCCTCTCATTAGGTGCTGAACATTAAAAATTTCTACCGGTTCAAACCTAAGCCAACACATTATGCATCTTATTTCTCATGAGTGTGAATAAATTGAGGAATTTTTCACCTTAATACATTTTTAACATTCAAAATGGTTTTATAGGCCTAAATATTATTCTAACTGTTTTATCATTTTTTCCATCCGTCCAGTGACGTGAAATCTAAGAGAAAATGTTATTTGAGTATTGTAAGTATGTATGTCCAAACTTCCCCTTATCCCTTATCCCTGTATCTGCTCTCCAACAGCTGCTTAAGAAGAACAACAGATGGAAATGGACCCAAGAGTGTGAACAATCGTTCATTGCTACTAAGAACATGCTTAGAGATAACGTACGACTGTCCTATCCAAATCTCAACTGGTCAGTCTATGTTGAATGTGATGCAAGCATCGTGGGAATAGGCGCATCCATATACCAGATCAAGCCGGAAGAGCCACATACCAAATTATTCATTTCCCTTATGAGTTGGAAGATGAGGCCACACGATAAGTCTTACACGATCACCGAATTGGAAGTTCTTGCGATTGTGTACTCTCTCCAATATTGGAAGAAACTTATCTACGGCTACCACATCACAATCTTCACGCATCATAAGGTTTTTACATTTATCATGTCTTCTGATCTAACGAGTGAAAGGATAACCCGATGGGCCTTATTTATCCAACAATTTGATCTGACTGTCATCCATAGGCTGGGACGTAATAATTTACTAGCTGATGCCCTTAGCAGGAACCCCACCGAAATTGTTGTGGCTAATCCCATTGAAATCCTTGGGGAAGAGCATGAGGTGTTCCTCCGGAAAATACAATATCTGCCTCAGATGCAGAGGAGAGACGGCAAGAGCCGAGAATTTATCCGGTTCTTCGAGGGATCTATTCCAGTAGATGATGATGACCTTCCTCGCTTCCAGTAAGTTGCCCAACTATTTTGCCTTTTAATGGTTTACTGTACAAGTACATCGATTCTGCCTAAACTAAACGGCTAATCTACGCACCTCCTAAGATCAGACATAATTTGGCATAGCCACGTTATATCGGACATGCAGGGACAGATAAAGTGTTTGACGTGATCAGGGAGAAGTTTACCTGGAAATATCTGCGGAGAGATGTGCGTATAATCATCAAGACCTGTGACTTATGCCAACGGGTAAAGGCTAGCAAATACTTGTTGAGGGAATCTCCAAGGCCTTTGATACCAGGGAAGCCGAGGGAGATGATGGCTCTGGAACTATATGGGCCACTCCCGAAAGCAACCTGGTGGGAATAGGTACATTGCTGTGGTCGTAGATATGTTTTCCAAGTATACGATGCTTCTAACCATACAGAAGACCAATGCTGGTAATATTCTTCGCAGTATTAGGAAGGATGTCATCCCAGAAATCAGAAAACCAGAGTTCACAGTTCACCTCGATGGAATTTCAGAAAGCTCTTAAGGAACTAGACATTCATCACATCATGAATTCCAACAGGCAGCCTCAAGCCAATTCTGCAGAAAGGGTCATGCGAGAAATCGCAAAATTCTGCAGAATCTACTGCGGTAACCAACATTGGAAATGGATCGAGTTATTGCCGATCATGCAACGCACCGCGAACTCCAATATTCACGAATCAACTCGTGACATCCCGTAAACATTGCATCAGGGAGTAATTCCTAATCGATCATGGGAACGATTACTAGAAACACTACCAGATGTGGATGTACCCCAAGAGGCTAGATTCACGAACGTCCTCAATCATCTGAGACATGCAGCGATACTCAGGGAGCGACGGCTAAGAGGCGAGAAATTCCGACGGCCACTACACGAAAACGATCTTGTCTTGATCCGCAAACCGGCAGTCTCTTCTCAAGCAAAGGATTTACGCCAAGTTTTGCCCACTCTTTGTTGGACCATACCGCATTGTGGAAATCCTTAAGAAGTTTAGTTTAGCTTAGTTCAGTAATGTTTTATTTTACCTGGCAAGATTAAGGCCTTCGGGCCTTCTCTTCCATCTAACCAGGAACTGAAATATACACTGACTGACAGAGCAAATGCAACACCAAGAAGGAGTGGTTCGAAAGGAATGAAAGTTGGGGAAAAAACAGAGACGGCACGGACGAATAATTGATGTTTATTTCAAACCGATATGCAGGTTACACAATGCGCACGGCATCGACTCAGTGGGATGTAGGACCACCGCGAGCGGCGATGCACGCAGAAACACGTCGAGGTACAGAGTCAATAAGAGTGCGGATGGTTTCCTGAGGGATGGTTCTCCATTCTCTGTCAACCATTTGCCACAGTTGGTCGTCCGTACGAGGCTGGGGCAGAGTTAGCAAACGGCGTCCAATGAGATCCCACACGTGTTCGATTGGTGAGAGATCCGGAGAGTACGCTGGCCACGGAATCATCTGTACACCTCGTAGAGCCTGTTGGGAGATGCGAGCAGTGTGTGGGCGGGCATTATCCTGCTGAAACAGAGCATTGGGCAGCCCCTGAAGGTACGGGAGTGCCACCGACCGCAGCACATGCTGCACGTAGCGGTGGGCATTTAACGTGCCTTGAATACGCACTAGAGGTGACGTGGAATCATACGCAATAGCGCCCCAAACCATGATGCCGCGTTGTCTAGCGGTAGGGCGCTCCACAGTTACTGCCGGATTTGACCTTTCTCCACGCCGACGCCACACTCGTCTGCGGTGACTATCACTGACAGAACAGAAGCGTGACTCATCGGAGAACACGACGTTCCGCCATTCCCTCATCCGAGTCGCTCTAGCCCGGCACCATGCCAGGCGTGCACGTCTATGCTGTGGAGTCAATGGTAGTCTTCTGAGCGGACGCCGGGAGTGCAGGCTTCCTTCAACTAATCGACGGGAAATTGTTCTGGTCGATATTGGAACAGCCAGGGTGTCTTGCACATGCTGAAGAATGGCGGTTGACGTGGCGTGCGGGGCTGCCACCGCTTGGCGGCGGATGCGCCGATCCTCGCGTGCTGACGTCACTCGGGCTGCGCCTGGACCCCTCGCACGTGCCACATGTCCCTGCGCCAACCATCTTCGCCACAGGCGCTGCACCGTGGACACATCCCTTATGGGTATCGGCTGCGATTTGACGAAGCGACCAACCTGCCCTTCTCAGCCCGATCACCATACCCTTCGTAAAGTCGTCTGTCTGCTGGTAATGCCTCCGTTGACGGCGGCCTGGCATTTTTAGCTATACACGTGTCCTGTGGCACACGACAACACGTTCTACAATGACTGTCGGCTGAGAAATCACGGTACGAAGTGGGCCATTCGCCAACGCCGTGTCCCGTTTATCGTTCGCTACGTGCGCAGCACAGCGGCGCATTTCACATCATGAGCATACCTCAGTGACGTCAGTCTACCCTGCAATTGGCATAAAGTTCTGACCACTCCTTCTTGGTGTTGCATTTGCTCTGTCAGTCAGTGTACATATATTGTATTACTTACAATAACTAGATGTAATACAAATTAAATTAATAATAATGCAAGAATGGTGAGATTACATTAAGATGAAATAAATTAAGATTACATTAAGATGAAATAAATCAGATATAAAAAGGGATAAATTCTTAAAACTAATATCCTACATGTAAAAAAAGGCATTACATAAAATTTGATTTTAAAGACAAATCGGATAAGAATTTTAGACTCTCTACCAGGACATCCATAACAATAGAATGGTTGTAAGTAACAGCATCAAGTTTACAGATGATCCTTACTGGTGCATAAAATGTCTCCAAAGTGCTTGCTTGAAAGTGCGAATAGCGCTTAACCCCCTGATATTTTCGGGAAGGAGGTTCCACTCACGGCAGGCAATTACTGTGAATGATTTATCATAGATGTCAGGTGAAGCAAGGATGGAATTATTAGTGGATCTGGTGTTAAGACTGTGATAAGAGGATAAGTATATGAAATATGAAGTAAGGTAAAATGGTTGTGAAGAATGAAGGATTTTATGGAGATGGCATAGGGAAGGAGCATACAAGATTGCTCGTTTAGACAATACCATCGAAGGCATATACAACGCTGCCAATTTAAAGGTGTGTTACAAGAAGGTGACATAAAAGAAAATTCTCATCGAATTTTCCTTACCCCGACGGGGAGGGAAATCATGAAACAGGAACCGCCCGTAATCGAACTGGCGACCACACGGTCTGTTTCATCCTATCAAATTGTGCGCATTGTGGGCTATGATGCAACGCTTCCGGCGAACGAGCTCGCGACAGCCTGCTAAGACACGACTACGACGTCACGAAACGCGTGGCCCACACGTCAGAGAGAAACATCTGGAAGCTTTCTTTATTACTCCACTTCCGAATGAGATATAGACTAACGGACAACGGGATCGTGCAGCCTACAATAACAGATAGCTTACGTCCAAATTTCATGTTAATAACTATTTTATTTAAGGAGATATCGCAACGTCAAGATATCAAGTAATTTCAATGACGTGTACGCTCAGGGTCAAGCCCGGGTATATAAGACGAGCGAGAGGACAGTACAGGGATAGTACAGCGTAGTAGAGATATGATGTCCGAGGTTGTGCCGGCAGTAAATTTCATCTTCATGCGTGAGTGTCGAGTCCGAACATCGAACTAAGTACCCGTGAGGTACAGTCGGAGAACTCTTACTCCGACAGCGGTATAAATACTACATTCTAAGTTTTTCCAAATACTTAAACATTTCGCGTGATTTATAATACACAAGTGTTAGACATCGGACATGTTAATACCGTGTGTGATATAACTGTTGATTAACTTATAAATTAATACGACGAGTCTACGAGTTAACTTTTAAGAGTAAATTAACCAGTCACGACTTTGTTTGTGGAAACTACTTGCCTAATACTTCATGGTTAGAAGTAAAGACAGTGCCATTAACTATTCAACATTTCATGGTGATAGAGTGATAGTAGACTGTTTCTCAACGCATCAGAAACATACACTGAATCCTACACTAAGATCACGTGAAGTTGAATGAAAAGACTTTATTTCAATTTCCTTGAACTCCATTAACTTGACAGTCAGAACTTAGTGAAGTCAGGGTACGGTGAAGGTTCAATTATCTTAGCAGAGACCTTGTTTAAAATTTATCGAATTGCATTAAACCGGCAAGGGGAACTTAGTAAATTCAGTGTCTCATGACAAGTCAATCACCTTATTAGTGGACTTGCAAATTACTGCGCATATTAGACGTGCTACTTGGAACGAACAGTGCAACATCACTCGAAGTGGTGTGTGCAAACCAACGCCCCCATGCGTACTCCGACCACCCGTATTGTCATGCGAACTCCCGCCGATGAAGACGTGGTAAATCCGAGGGATACGTGGTACTGGTGTTCCTGATCTATGGTGAACGTGGTAAATTCGAGGAACGTGGGCTGGTCTATGGTGGTCGTGGTAACTTCGAGGGATACGAGGTGATGGAGTCCCTGATACATGGTAGACATGGTACTACAGTCTATGAGGATACAGTCAGACGTAGCCAGATCTTCAATAAGGTGATATGCATCTGTGTCATTAAAGAATAGTGTGAACTGTGTCTTATCAAGTAACTTTCAATTCAACAAGTCACTTTAAAACTTTCCAGCAAATTTAATTCTCATTCAATATGATTTCGAATTCATATATTCCAATTTTTCAAATGATTTGCTATTTCTTAAGCCAGTGTAATATTAAGTCGTACCGAGGGACTTGCTAATGAATGGGAACTTTGAAACTTAGCCACTTCGTTAACATTTCTACGAGTTAGAACTTTGTTTATCTCCATATTACGTTAGTTAGTTAGCTAGCTGAAGAATGAACTTAAGGTCGAAATTTGATAGGCACATCAAGATTGAAATTTATTTGCCCGCACCCATTGATCATTTCAGAAAGGAACTCTAATTTCGTTAGTACCATGTTCAAGAATGATCTTTAGTTTTCAAAGTGAATAAATGTCGTTATTTATGAACTTCAAGAAGGAACATTATTCATTTAAAATGTCTTATTATTTGAAGGTAATCTTAATTAATGTTATAATTTATAAACTTCAAGCTGCAGTCGCTTAATTGCGGCCAGTATCCAATATTCGGGAGATAGTTGGTTCGAACCTGACTGTCGGCAGCCCTGAAAATGGTTTTCCGTGGTTTCCCATTTTCACAACAGGCAAATGCTGGGGCTGTACCTTAATTAAGGTCACGGCCGCTTCCTTCCCACTCCTAGACCTTCCCTGTCCCATCGTCGCCATAAGACCTATCTGTGTCGGTGCGACGTAAAGCAACTAGTAAAAAAAAAGACCAATTTGACAAATATTCAAGGAAATGATAGGCCATTCGTCTACTTTGACTGACTTTAATAAAGTTTATGTAGCTAGCATATGAAATCTTTTGCTCCCTCTCTGTACGATCTAACACAAGACCGTGCACGCCCTACGAAACCCTAATGCTCAATTACACGTGTCAACGAGTGCGTGTCAGTTACTGGTACAATATATATAATAAGATCTTTGTACATTGCTCAGAAAAGAAAAGAATGGTATTTCTGTATCGGTCATGTCCACAGTAACAAGGACATTCACTTTTACTTTTCCGTAATTTCCGTCTGTCTGTATGTATGCACACGCATCACGAGCAAACGACTGAAGAGAATTGAATGAAAATCGGTATGTAAAGTCGGGGGATGAGCCACTACAATCTAGGTTATAAATCATTTTATTCACGCTGAGTGAAATGATAGTTTAGAGGAAGGCCTAAATTTTAATTCTCAAACATTTGTATTATTAGTGGTCCTATCGATAAATACTACATAACTATAGTTATATAGAATTAAATTTCCGATCATTTATGTCTTATACATTTTTACCGTACCGGCTATGATAACAGAGATAGTCATGGACTTGTATTTTTGTTGCTAAGTGCATATTACCGCCGAACCACGAGAAAATGGGTTGAGAGAATTTAATTATTCGGTATACAGAGTCGCAGAATAAGAAACTACAGCTTAAGTTATAAACAATTTTATTCACCCTGGATGAAATTGTAGTTTACGGGGAGGTGCCTAAAATTTAATATTTAAATAGCTATGTCATTGGACCTATCGAAAAGTACTACATAACAAAAGTTATAGAGAATACAATTTCCGATCATTTATGTTTTACTCAGTTCTACCGTACCGACTATGATAAGAGTGGTATTTCAGAGTCGGAAGAAAACTAAATGTGAAGGCCTACAATATCGAAAGCGCATAACATTGATCAACAATAACATTACATTGACCATTGTTTGTTGTGATGTTCTTTGTCTCTTATGCTGCCACTGAACTCCGATAGATGGGATTACTGATGCGTACCGAGTATAACAGCCTGATTGAACATTGGCGGGAAATAACTGGGGAGTTAGAAAACTTTCTTCTTTAGCTTGTCATTCCTCTGGTTCATACATTTTCTGATACTTGTGCGTAACACACTGGTTCATCATAGTATTCCAGCTATTCGATACCTACTCTGACGCGCTGTTCTGAATGAGCAGTGTGCACACTTAAGGCAGAGGCTGACTTAATGGTGGTGGTAGTAGTAGTAGTAGTAGTAGTAGTAGTAGTAGTAGTAGTATGACCTGGTCTAGAATTACAATGGAGGACTACTCCAAATTATAGCACCACAATTCACTAAATAACTCAAAATTCAACCATGAAAAGAGCTGTTTCTTAAGAAAAACTTTTCCTCTTCATTTTTATCAAATTCTACATTCATTTTATTCCAAATTAGCTGTGCAGAGAGGGTCTTCCTCTGGCTTGCAGGAAATATTTGCCAGCAAGTCAGATAGATTTTCCGCCGTCAGCGTAGTGAATTGAGATTTTCCGACTCATCGGGTACTCCTAGTAAATAGATTAGTATAAGGGCATAGTTTTTTCCCTGGGACTCTCCACTATTCGAACACCCTCCCTCCCCCCCCCCCGTTCACCCGCCGGCCGAAAAAGGATGAAGAGTATTCACGGATCACGTCTCTCGGTGCCTTGGTCATTCCAGCTCTGGAACTTTGGACTGTTAGATCGGAAGCGTAGTACTGTTCGTTAAAAGTGAGAAGATGTGTGCTTTTTTTATTTGATCGAGTATTTCATATGAAAGCTTTGGTTTTAATCGCGCCATTCCTACTGACGTCATTGTAATGATCTTTCATTTCAGTTGGGAAAATCACTAACACAGTCTTTCTGATGATGTAAAAAGGCAGGTGGAGAGTGAGCATCTGCCATTATAATGAAAACTCCCCAACCTGATTGTGACTGATGATAAGTAAGCGGACCCCACCATTACAACGAAAATTCACTAACCCAGTCTTCATATGAGGAAAGGCATTTGGTAACTTCCCCATCGCGTTTCTAGGGTAACGTTAAGAGCTATGCAGTTTAATACAATCTTGCTTACAACGTGTACGCTACCTAACCTAGAATTCTGTATGCAATGTGGAATTCCGTAGCGAAGCACGAGTACATGAGCTAGTATGTATATATATATTTCAGATGTCGTTAACGAAGGAAATCTTTGGGTTGGACCTGTTTTGAAAGAAATGTGGTGTATCGAAGGCGTCAATTGCAATGAAACTTGGTGGAATAATCAACTAAGACATCAGAACCTCGCTGTATATCTGCCGTTGCTGTACACAGCATGACAAAATGAGTGGTTCTTAGCAGGAATTTGGCAGTTTTCTTCTTTGTGCTAATAAAATATTATATTAATTGCATGTACGTGTTTACAATATATAGATGTCCAAGATTCCATAAAACTTATTATTTTAGGTCCCATTATAAATGATCCAGAAGTATTAAAACCTTAATATTTTGTATATTCATATGCTGTAGGTCTCAGTAAAATGGGTTTGTACTGCACAAAATTCTGTGCGTGTTGCCAAAATCTTATTCTCCATATAAAGTGTTTTAGAGTATAATTTTAAAAGTAGAACTGTCGGTATATTTCTACAATATGTATATTCGTATGCTGTAAGTGTTAGTAAAATAGGTTTTGTAGTGCACGAAATTCTGTGCGTGTTGCTAAAGTCTCATTTTCCGTATAAAGTGTTTTAGAATATAACTTGAAAAGTAAACCTATTGATATATTTCTACAGCACATACGTAACGCCATTCTGCGTCATCATCAGCAAACCTCTTCGTTGAATTTACGGCAAAGTGATCATCATGATTTCATTTAGGATATGTGCGTTGATAATTCACCCCAGTTTCACTGAAACGCGCCTGGTTTAAACCATATACACTGCCGTTGATTTTAAGACTAAATTATTGTTATGATTTCATTAGAAAAGTGTCTGTTCAAAAGGTGCTATTTCAACTTCATATACAATTTTATTATCTCGTCCGCATGCATTTCAGTAGTTGAATTGTATGGAATATTATGAGCAATCCTCATCAGAAAGATGTATTTACTTAAAAGTAGTGCCATACCCGATCATGGTACGTTCCATGTGCCTTTTACTATACGTTTCCTTGTTTTTCTCACAACTTTCTTAATGTGGAAATGTTTAACAGAACTTGAACTTTACGAGAACCCTAGAACTGGAAGGTTATCTTCCTTGCACCTAACATTTCACTCTGTTTTGTACGGTCACATTACTATGACAAACTTAACTTAATCGAACGGAGCGTCGGAGCCACGTCCACATGATAGGTATTGTAGAAATTATCCAGTCAGTAAGTTTTTGATATTTTATTCCTTAATTGTGAAAAAAGACAGTGATTTCGAAACCATTTTCCATCACTGCAGCAGTAGCTGTTCTATCTTATGCTCCAGCAGTGTGGAGCTTGTCTCATGACGTTCGGCCGCCTTAATTTTGAGACATACGGTACCCGGTAAGTCTTTTGACTCTCAACAGTGGCGAGTGTGGACATTTTAGAATTCTTTGATTTTTTAGAATCTCTTGAATAATACCCTGTGGGTGCGGGACAGTAGAATAACACCCACGGTATCCCCTGCCTGTCGTAAGAAGTGCCTAAAAGGAGCCGAAGGTTCTCTTAACTTGGGAGCGTGGGTTGGTGACCACTCGGCCATTAGTTGAGTCCTGGCATTGTTTACACTTACGTACGCCAGACTCCTCACTTTCATCTATCCTATCCGACCTCCCTTGGTCAACTCTTGTTATTTTCCGATCCCAATGGTATTACAGTAGGTTTGCAAATCCTAGACTGTCTTTCATTTTCACACCCTTCGTTGCCTTTGTCTTTCTTTGGCCGAGACCTTCATTTTTAGAAATACCGGACCCCTCGCATTTTTCTGTCTGGTTAGGGTTAATAGAGGATGGCTGCCCAATTGTACTTCCTCTTAAAAAAATAATTACCGTCAAATACCACCACTCTCTCGAATAAGTCTTCGATAAATGTTGAGTCAGTTATTGACCATGTGACAATGTACGAAAGAAATAATTCTTCACACTTCTCTCACCCGTTTTCTCAAATCCTCACTATTTGATTTTGTTTATGCCATACATGCGTAAAACTGACCGAGAGGTATTGACCGGCACTTCACAAATGTGACTATGTACAAACCTATTATTATTATTATTATTATTATTATTATTACAGCTGTGAGCGTGCATCCTGGAGATAGTGGGTTCGAATCCCACTGTCGGCATCCCTGAAGATGGTTTTCCGTGGTTTCCCATTTTCACACCAGCCAAATGCTGGGGCTATATCTTAATTAAGGCCACGGCCGCTTCCTTCCCATTCCTAGGCCTTTCCTATCTCATCGTTGCCATAAGACCTCTCTGTACCGGGCGAGTTGGCCGTGCGGCTGTGAGGTTGCATCCGGGAGATAGTAGGTTCGAATCCCACTATCGGCAGCCCTGAAAATGGTTTTCCGTGGTTTCCCATTTTCACACCAGGCAAATGCTGGGGCTGTACCTTAATTAAGGCCACGGCCGCTTCCTTCCAACTCCTAGGCCTTTCCTATCCCATCGTCGCCATAAGACCTATCTGTGTCGGTGCGACGTAAAGCCCCTAGCAAAAAAAAAGACCTCTCTGTGTCGGTGTGACGAAAGCCACAAGCAAAAAAATTATTATTATTGTTGTTATTGTTTAAACATGGCTTTCACTCCACAACAATCACTCACGATTCCTGCTCACTTATTAAAGATGTTGTCAGTCAACATTTGACGTGTTTACTATGCTTGCAGACAGTAAAACAGAAGAACATGAAGTTCGTCTCAGATTATCATTAATTGAACTCTAGTGTTCGTGTATCCCATGTCTCGCTTTAGGAACTGTGTCTAATTATTTAGGTAGTGAGAAACTTGGTGCGATGTTGCCTAAGATCGTCGTTGTTGTTTAAAAGAACCTAAATCGTTAATACCAACCAACTTGTGAAATGAGCTTCAACTTAAACTTACCTCTGCAAACGTAATGGTATGGAACTTCGTCCCCAGAGTCGGGAATGAAATGAGGGCACGTGTCGTCTGCAAAACAAAAGAGACTGGAAGCATGTTTTAAATTGAACGCAGCTTCACACTGGCGAGGGTAACTCGGTCAGAATCTATTCCGGCAGTTTCCATACATTCATTGTAGATTGTTATGTCTTTCGGTGTTCGGAGTGAAAACATTCTTTCGAAATATTGGGTGGTATGAATAAAAATGAGAATATAGTATGCATTAAACTTTTTCTGAGAATAAGGCTCTAGAGAATGTACTTACGAGTATATTATTATTATTATTATTATTATTATTATTATTATTATTATTATTATTATTATTATTATTATTATTATTATTATTATTATTATTGCGCCCTTACTGCGTCCAGCAACGCCGTAATTAAAATTCTCCGACTGCTCGTATATCTCTCAGGGTCAATTTTCTTGCATAGTCCAGTTTATCGTGAATTCCGAATAGAAGTGCGACCGTAATAATTCGCTATTCGATGTGTCAGATGAACGTCTTCATCCTTTCGCACCTTATTCAATGCTTAAAATGTCAAAAATAGCAAAATCTCAATTTAACGCTAAACTATTCTACAGTATCAGTCTACAAATTAATTAGTCGCACATATACAATCTAAATATGTTTATAATCTTATCATAACGCCTAAGAAAGAGAAAGAAATTAATTTAAGTATTTGTTCCATATTTTAGAAAATTAAATAAATATCATCCGTCGATTTTATGTACAACAGCACTGATGAAAATGTCTGTTTTCAGTCTTGACATGAGCTAACATCGTGTTTGCAATCGTTATTTGACGTTTAAAACTTCCCTTAGGTCATCACATGTTCAAACAATAATTAATTTAAAATCATTAACATCACTGCTTAAATAACACATATTTCTCATATTTTAATTTTTAACGTTAAATCATGAACTCTAAATTATTTATCTGTCATTGCTGCATCAATATATTACCATCAAATGACGTGCTAAGCTTACTAACACCTATTCCCATACATAATATTGGCACCCACCATCCTAATCGTACTATATTTAATCACTTGAAAATCATCATGTATCTTTCTGAAATAAAAATCTAAAACTCATTTCTAACTATTCTAGTTCTTAATTAATTACAACTTATATCTTATTCCACATTTAACTCTGAATAAATGTTATATGCCTTGAAAGATTAAGTGACTCATATCACCTCAATACGACAGCTCAGTTATTATCTCAGATGTCAATAATATTCATCACAGCAACATATACATATCACCTATTAACCTGTGCAATACCTCTATAAGATATTTAATATGGGTATTTCCTAACAACGCAACCTTATTTTAGATGTAGCAAGAATTATTTGCCTTGACATATGAGGTTTGGTTAGCTATGCCTACCTTATATTACTATATTCCCTCGATGAGAACTCTATCCATGCTTTTTCTTCATGTACATGATCCTGAAATTAAATATTCGCATCCAGCATCCATCATTGCATAACCTCTGCAACTAATTCCATATCAATTCACTTCATTGCCTTCTCATTTCATCATTACATCTTCCATATCACTCAACTCATTCATTACAACTTCACAACGTCACCATCTTCCTAAATATCATAACCTCTCCTCGATAAAATATTTCCCATGCCGTATTAAACTTCATTGAATCTCAATCCGCTTCACTGGATCACATTTCATCTCTCAGAATAACATGTAACCGTCTGGTATACTCTGATACTTCTTCACGTTTAACTTCGACAAGGAATAGTTCATACTATCTACTGTACATAGCCTTTCCATATATCATTACGATGACCAACAAGCATGTTCGGATTACTAACCCATTTAAGAAATCCATCACTTACATATGCTTTAATTTTGCTGTGTTAAATCTATATTCATTCTCGCAAATAATCATAAATGCCATCGCTATCATATTACACTCAATATATCGTATATATACGGTCACTTCTTCGAGATATATGGATTCTAATATAACTTAACCTTGAAAGCTCAATTCAGAAATTGCACTTCACTGAATCACTTGACATCTTAAATACACCACAATAACTAACAATTTCATGAGATTACTACATCCTAACTTAATTAAGAATTATAATTTAGTAAACTTAGCTTGTCATTCTCTGGCTTATGACGAGTCTGTAGCCGTCTGAGCTACACCTGTTGTCCTTGGCCAGCTGGAACCCATGGATCAGTTGGTGTCCACTCCTTCATCAGGTTGGTTGGTTGGCCGGTGACATACTCATCTCCAGGTTGGTCCAGTGCGGATTTAGCAACACATATTCTTCTTTCTTGCGCTAAGTTCAACAAAATAAAATCCCAATATGTAAAAGTTCATATCAACGCCTCCAGTAATCTAAATATTTTGTCAGTGCTCTTCTTATATGCTTGCTTATTGAGCGGACTACTTTCAAAACATTTAATACTGGCATCAGTGTATTTCCAGTATTAATTCTGCCTTAATTTTTGTATGAATTTCAGATAATAATTCCGTTCTCTGATGCTCTTGAATCCCTTAATTCTGTCTTCTTGATAAGATTCTTGACTTCTTTCTATCTGCCGATCTCTAATTTCAAGATCCTTCGACGTTACGATCCTTGTCCGACCACTTGCCTCTCTAATTTAATTAAAATCTTATTTTAAGCTGCATTTTAGTTCTTTTGAGATGAACATATAATATTATGCCGTATCTTCCTCTCACAACAAGTATTTTCAGTATCCTTTACTTGAATGGCTTATTTCTTTCTGATTATACGCATCTAATTTCTTCGGTGACCGTCCAGACTCACGGCAATTTAGTTGTGTAATAATATAATAATTTTATCTTGTTTCTTTTAAATAACCCGCTTGACATTTCAATGTTCTTTTCTTACACAGCCTTCGTGATTATGCTTTCTTTCTCTGATTTCGGCCCACTGTGAACTTTTGAACCATAATTCGTTTTACATAATTCCGTCTTGCGTGGGCTATACATCTACTTTGACGCCATTTTAAAAAGTGGCAGAAAATGCAATGGGCACATTATTATTATTATTATTATTATTATTATTATTATTATTATTATTATTATTATTATTATTAACAAATATATCGCAATAGGGAAATATCTCGGCGGCAATGATCACTTATACTAGTGTGATAATAAAGTAAAGTTAAAACATATTTACCCAAACACAACAACTATAACAACAAGAGTACAACAAGCAATTCCTTGGAAAGAAAATATTACAAGAAATACTATTAGTTTAACATTATAAATTCAGCATCATCATATACAAATTCACACATACCTTAAATCAGGGTCAGCCAACTGCGTGTACATGTGACGTCAGGTAACACGTCACACACTTTGCTCCGGTAGCGAAACGAAGTACTTAGTACTGTAACTGATAAGTGAAGGCTGGAGGGGCGAGAGGAAACACAACGTCATTCGTAGGGGGAGGCCCAAGTGCTGCAGGTACAATGCGGTATGTACAGTACATATTACTCTCCGTAACTTTGTTATGAAGTAGCATAAGAGTTATAAAGCAACTTTATTTCTACATATACAAACAAAACATTTATCTGTAGCATTGTTATCATTTTCAACAAATAAATATAGATCTTCCCATAGAGATAAAAAGATCGGAGGGGTAGGTAGCTTGTCGCACCGTGATGTGCCCGGTTCATCCATACTTACTGTACCACTACCACCACCACTACGTATGGCACAGCACGTGTTTACTACAAAGCGAGGCTGTCTCTTCGTCCCACTCTACGACAGCGTCTCCCCATCTTCTGCGCTCATACGTCACACGTGCTCTCCGACGTCACACGGGCCCTCTTACACCACACGCCAGCCAGTTGGCTGACCCTGCCTTATATAATTCAGATGCCTTAACACTAGAATAAATAGTGAATCGTGTGTTCCATTAAACTGTGACAGCATCACATAAAAATGTACACACAATTTACAGAATTGCTTGTTGTACGCATGTTATTGTTGTTGTTATTGTAGTAGTAGTTGTTGTTGTTGTTGCTGTTGTTATTGTGTTGTAAGTCATAGTATAAAATTTTGAAATACTTAAAGTATGTGTGAATTCATACATGCCGGTGTCGTAATATTAAGCTAATAGTATATTCATGTTATGGAGGTGGTGTAGTACATACATTTCTAAGAGTCTGGGAGTAGGTTCTCATATATGGTGTGAATAAAAGGGAGTACTTTCTCAGACTGATCAGTATACACTCACTTTGTTTTGACTATGGCTAATAGTTGCCTCAGACTTGAATATATACTTTTTTTGAGAGAGAGAGTTAGAGATTCCAAGAACATGGCTGAGTTTACTAATAATGTGGTGCCTCATGGAAAAGTTTACAAGAAGAGAAGTGATCATGTGAATTCTAATAACTTTGAAAGTCCATATCGTTTTTCAAAAATTAATGTGCATTGGTTAAGCAAATACTTATTTGAACCAGAAAAACTGGAAACAAGAGTAGGTGCTAATAATAACATAGTTAAATTTAAAGTGTTTTTAAGATTGGTAGGTCAGTATCCAGTATTCGGGAGATAGTAGCTTCGATCCCCACTATCGGCAGCCCTTAAAATGGTTTTCCGTGGTGTCCCATTTTAACACCAGGCAAATGCTGGGGCTGTACCTTAATTAAGGCCACGGCCGCTTCCTTCCCACTCCTAGCCCTTCTTTGTCCCATCGTCGCCATAATATCTATCTGTGTCGGTGCGACGTAAAGCAACTAGCAAAAAAAACAGATTGGTAGGTAAGATTGGTAGGTGACCCTGGATTTCAGTGTGGCATAGGAGAAGATTTTGGCATTCATCAAACAACTGTGTCTAAAAATCGTGTTGAGGTTAAGGACCGCATCTTGGCCAAAGCTGCAATGTGGATAAAATTTCCTGAAACACTATGAAATTTGAAGTTGCAAAACAAGAGGGGCAGGAAAAGTCCTATTTTCGAGCACTAATGTGTGCTCTTGACTACACTCATGTTGGAATTAATAAGCCTACAAATTATGGTGATAAATATATAAAAAGGAAAGGGTATGCAAGTACTCCTGTACAACCAACATGCAATGCCAAGGAAGTTTTCACCAGTGTCGATGCGTCATGGCCTGGTTCTTTGCATGATTCACGAGTCTGGAGAAGTTCATCCGTCCAGACAAGATTAAGTCTAAATAGGACAAATGCGTTGCTCTTAGCGGATAGTGGCTATGGTATTGTACCATGGCTTTCGATGCCGTTTAGAAATCCACAAACACTTCAAGAAACTGTTTATAACAGGTGCATTACCAAAGAACGAGTTGTGACAGAACGGTGTTTTGGGCTACTAAAACAACAGAAGACAAACACAAAGTAGGCCTGTCTTCAAATAAAATGCCAAAACTTATCATTTGTTGCTGTGTGTTGCACAATATTGCTAATTACTTACAAGACAGGCTTCGGCAGCCGGCACAATTCCTATCCTCGCCGCTAGGTGCGGGCTTCATTAATTCCATTTCTGACCACGTCGAATGACTGGAAAACAGGCTGTGGATTTTCATTTCATTTTTCACTTACAAGATGAAGATCCTGAACTACTACCATTAGCCGGCAATGTGAAATTAGAAGATGGAAATGAGGATGACATGGGAGCTGCTGCAAATATCAGGTGGAATGGTGAAGCTAGGCGAAATGAATTGGCAGAAATAATACATCAAGGTGTTTGAGTTGCAGTAAGTACCAGTGTCACTCTGTTTATCGTTCACTAAAAAATAAAAATGTATGCAAAACAATGGTCTTAACATTTCCTTTGAGCTCCAACACTATTAACTGCTTTAGCAGCACCAAGCGCTGGAGTTCTGTATTGTTCCGAGTCTTTGCTTCATAATTTACGCAATAACCTAAAACATATCTTTCTCGTTTAGAGGTAGTTGTAGAGTTCACAATTTCTTTAGGACTGCCTCCTCCTCCTCCCTCTTCTAATACTACGAATTCCACTACAGTTGGAGGAATGTGGTCTGGCTGACGTTCTTCAGAAAGTCCTACTCCAACCGCAGTTGCTGCTACGAAAAAAATGAAAATACGTTTTAAGTCACTTATATCGTTTTCTACGGACAACTGAATTAAACGGGGCTAAAATACCAGGCCGAAGATTCGAACCCGGGTGCTCTGAACGAAAGGCATGGGTGCTATTTGGTTCTTATAAAGCAATGAAAAGAAATAGCTTATCCGAGAAAGTTCGAAATGTTAGCACACGAAATACTTTCTACAACATCTATTAACCTGTTCAAGAAAATAAATCGTGAATATACTTTGGGGACATACCTGGAATTCTTGGTATCCTCATTCAACAGCTCGTGGATAATACTCTCCCAGTCCTTAAGTACTATCCTTTTATTTCCTGTTTGGTTTAAGTCACACTTTTGTTTCGCCCTCATTTTCACATTATTTATCTTTCTGTTATGGTGCACGTCTCAACTTTCTTGCCGCACATAGCTTGCAGTTTTGTCTGAACTGCTACCAACGATTCGGATTTTTCTTTCCGAACCGCCGGCAGTTGGGACTTTCTAAAAAATACTTGAAAAAGGTAACGTCGAACAGTCGATACAAACAATAAGGTAAACCGGATCGAGAATCCCGTACACAGTTCAGGTTATGTTGCAATTGTGAACCAAAGATGTGAACAGTTTCAAATGACCCACATAGCGGTGCGCTTGAGTTTCTACTCTATCAAACGAGAACCTTCTTATTCTGACCAAATGGAGTACATACTACTTGGGCTGAGAATATACTCCTAATACGTACTCATACACATGAGTGTATACTTTGAGCAAGTACTCAAGTTTTATATATACCACCCATTATCATTCATATTGGCGAGGGTAATTCGGTCAGAATCTATTCCGGCAGTTTGCATACCCATTCATTGTAGATTGTTATGTCTTTCAATGGTCAGAGAGAAAGTATTCTTTCGAAATATTAAACTTCCGTTGGTCGAGGGGTGAGTGTGTCGTTCACTTTAGGCTTAGAATAGGTCTAAGGACGATGAGCATTACAAAAATATCAACTTTCAAAATCGAAATGAAATGAAATGGCGTATGGCTTTCAGTGCCGGGAGTGTCCGAGGACAAGTTCGGCTCTCCAGGTGCGGGTCTTTTGATTTGACTCCCGTAGGCGACCTGCGCGTCGTGATGAGGATGAAATGATGATGAAGACGACACATATACCCAGCCCTGTGCCAGCGAAATTAACCAATGATGGTTAAAATTCACGACCCTGCCGGGAATCAGAACCGGGACCCCTGTGACCAAAGTCCAGCACGCTAACCATTTAGCCATGGAGCCGGGCTCAAAATCGAAGTAATTTCTAGAAAACAGGTTGTACCACAGTGTTCAGTATCTCATTGTAAATAGGAAGACCCAATGCCCCTAGCAACAAAAGTCTGACCTGGCTTCACTATAGGGTGATTCAACACCACCATCTTTGAGGTACTAAAGTCGCCATGCTGCGTGGCTATCAATTAATGTAGCTCTGGATTTGGGTGTCGTAGCGCACCATGCGAGGTGTCGTTTGATTGAACTCGGCGATTTTTACAAGTATACGGCAGACACAAACAAATAGTGACCATTTTAGAAATTTATGGTGCGAAGAAGTGTCAACAATTTCTTTCTCAAATTATCGCGACAAATGATGAGCAACAAATGTCTTTTAAAATTACCCAAAACACATAGAGCGGGTTGTCAGAATTCTAAAACATCCTGAACCACTAACATCGACTGTCAAAAGGGTTATCGACAAGTTACCAACATATTGGTGGTCGAACGTTATGAGGTGACTGCTATTGGAACCCCAGCCAAGCACATCTACTTCCCCAATGGTGGAAAATGATTTACAACTCATGGATATAGATAATGGTCACTCTGGTGATGATGAAAATGCTCAGGTGCAGTATTTGTGCGGTTTAGAATTAAGAGGTGTCAAGATTAAAATTTCAAACCCATACTAACTAGATGTCTTTTTTGGAGCACGAACCTGCTACGCAGGCGTAGCAGGGGGAGAGGTGATACTCCCACGTGGCGCGTCCCAGGTGGCGGACAGGGGGGTACTAACCGGCCTGCCGGCGGACTTGAGGGAAATAAAATACCTCTCGCGGACCAAACACACTGCCTCCTGTGGGTGGGGGAGGCTGACGAATAATACACCCACGGTATCCCCTGCCTGTCGTGAGAGGCGACTAAAAGGGGCGACCAAGGGATGATTGTCTTAGAACCATGAAACTACTTGTGATTAGTACCACCACGCGGAGAACACCAAGAGTTGCTTTTACTTGCGCGTAGTACCACTATATTGGGTACGAAATAGGTTTGTGATTAGTAGCACACAGGAGCACCGTGCGGTCGGCTTTTGCAGTACCTGTGATTAGTACCACCATATGAGCAGGACCATGGGATGATAACTACCTTGCCTATGATTAGTACCCGCTATATGAGGAACACCACGGGATAGGGGAAGGTCCCTGTGGTTAGTACTCTTATGTGATGAACACCATAGGGTTGCGTTGCCTGTAAGTGGCGCCGCAATGTGAGAACCACCATAGGTCTGTATGCTATGTGGAATTTCGTAACCTGTGATTAGTACCATAATGTGTGGAATACCGCGAGTCTCTGCTACTTTTGATTAGTACCGCAACATGACAAATACCATGGTTCTACTTTCCTAGCGATAAGTACCGTTATGAAGGGCCGATAACTTGGGTTTCGGACCCCTTTTAGACTGCAAGCATCCTTGATTCAGTATTATGCTCTTGCAGCAGTCCCTTGGTCAGAAATCCTATTGTTTTTCCGTCAGTTTCTATGAATGTCAGGCATTGCGGGTGACATCCACTGATTGTTTTAAATTCATATCCATCCATTCATTCTTCGTCCTCATGTTCTGAATTCTGGTCAGTGGATAATTTTGGATTTTTTATTTGTCATGCCATTTCGTCTCATTTCGTACCATTAGGGGCCGATGTTAGGCCCCTTTAAACAACAAGCATCATCATCATCATCATCATCATCATCATCTATCACACGGTACGTATTCTGCGTCAAAACTTGTACCCGGTACCCCCGATACAACCCCTTTCGATTTTTTTATTTTTCTGTATAAGACGATATTACATAACTGAGCTAAATTGTAGTGTTTTGGTATAGCTGCTTGTTGGAATTTCAGGAGTAAGGTAGTGTTGGGGTAAACTGTTTTCTATGAACTGTGCCGTTGCTGTGAGCGCTACGTTCACCCTCGACCACTGGCTTGGTGGCCATCCCAATTTAACTATTGTTTACTACTTCTTCCAATGCTTTTCTCAGAGTAATCGTATTCCTCTCCTGTCGCTTTTCCCACATCCTAATTGGGCCACGGGTGGTATACAGGGTGTTAGGTGTATACGTGCAGATATTTATTGTAGCAATAGAGAACGATGTGACGAACCACTATATATCAAACTTTTAGTAATCCTCGGAAGTTATTTCCGAGAGCAAAGGGGTACGATGTTTTTAGAATAGGTAGTATGCCTTGTTCTTGTGAATGAATAGCTGTCCTTTGATAACAGGCAAGTCACGCGCCATCCCTGCCAAACTGGTTTCTGTTCTGTTTATGTTTAAGAGCAAATCTACTACTGTGACAGCTGAGCGCTCCCTATTCAATGCCACGAGATGTTACGTAATATACTTGCCAAACTGGTTTTATGTTTACGAGCAACTGACCTACGGTAACAGCTGAAGGCTACCAGTCTACAACATGTTACGTTACATTATCGCCAGACTGGTTTGTTGTTGTTAGTATTTAGTTTTCGTCTTAGGGGTTTCAGACAACACTAGTTATCGGTTTCGGACCCTGGAGATGTATTGAATTCTCAGCGTTAATACTGGTTCATTTGCTGTTACGTCCTTTAGGGGATAGGGATATCTGTGGTCGTCAGCCCTGTGATCTAGTGAGTATGGAAATGACCTGAAAACCTTTGTCGGTGCGCGACCTGTACGAGCGTGTGATATAATTATTGGTTGGGATACGCACGCCGGGACGTGAAATGCGGTACGATCCCCGTTGTGCATTGCGTAAAGGTAGAAGAACGAACAAATGCATGGCATAGGATATCCATATTAGTAGAATCAGAATTGAATTATCGAAGCACATCGAACGTTTTGTTTCAAACGAAAAATGGACATATTATACAACTAAGTAAATTAAACGTACCTACATTTCGTGCTTCCTGCCTGGTTGAGTGGCTAAAACGGTTGAGGTGCCAGCCTTTTGACTCCAACTTCGCATGTTCGAACCTGGCCCCGTGCAGTGGTATTTGAAGGTGCTCAAATACGTCAGCCTCGTGTCGGTATATTTACTGGTACACCGAGCTCGATAGCTGCAGTCGCTTAAGTGCTACCAGTATCCAGTATTCGGGAGATAGTGGGTTCGTACCCCACTGTCGGTAGCCCTGAGGATAGTTTTCCGTGGTTTCCCATTTTCACACGAGGCAAATGCTGGGGCTGTACCTTAATTAAGGCTATGGTTGCTTCCTTCCCACTCCTAATCCTTACCTGCCCGTCATCGCTATAATACCTATCTGTGTCGGTGCGACGTAAAGCAACTTGTCATTCGAGCCAAGACACCACTGCGGTTCAGAATATCCTCTGGTGCTTAAACATACGTTCACGGAGGTCATCCGAAGTGGTTACCTCAGTTCGGTATACTTTGTTTCTCATGTCCCCCCAGGCATAACAATCCACTGGAATAAGGGCTGGCCAATTGATAGTTCCACATCGTCCTGTCTACCGTTGAGGAAATGTCTGCACCATCGTGTAAAATCCACGTGGTTCGGCGTAGTCGAAGCGACACGTCCTCTGAAAGCTCCAGTAACGTACTGTATCTACTGTACAGGAGCAAGATAACATTAATAAAAAGATGTAACCGACCTCCAACTACACCCATCCTGATATTAATTAGAACCGGTGCTGGAAACTGCCTTGTCCTATTGAATGGGGATATTCCACAGCTCATGAGTGGAATATAGTGGGTTCCAACCCCTATGTCGGCAGCCCTAAAGGTGGTTTACCGTGGTTTTCCATGTTCACACCAGGCAAATGCTGGGGCTGTAACGTCATGAATGCCACGATCACTTCCTTTCCGATACTAGCCCTTTCCCGTCCCATCGTCACCATAAGGAAAGCTACACCGATCAAATTTATGCAAGTAAGGTGATTGGTACCGGTCTGAGTGTCTGAGACCGTTGAGGTCCTTATCTTCCGACCTCCAACTTGGCAGGTTCAATCTTGGCTCAGTCTGATGATATTTGATGGGGCACACATACGTGAGTCTCGTGTCGTAGAAATACTGGCACGTAAATGAACTCCTGCGATATGAAATTTCGTCACCTCAGCGTCTCAGAAAACGGTATAAATAGTATGTGGGACGTAAAGCAAAATAACGCTAATAAAAAGACGATTGGTCAAAGAGACAGACTTCCCACTGCATCCATCCAGATATTAATTGAGAGCCGGTGCTAGAGGTTGCCTTGGTATACTAAATATTAAACACTCCTTCTATAAAAATTGCCTCATGTGTCACTAATACACTTGACAGAAATTCTGGATTGAGTGCTTGATCAATTAACCAGCGGCAGAAATCCAATCTTAAATCATCACCGAGCTTGATAGTAGCAGTCGCTAAAGTTCGAACAGTATCCAATATTCGGGATGTACTGGCTTCGAATCCCTCTGTCGGCAGCTTTAAAGATGATTTTCCGTGGTTTTTCATGTTCACACCAGGCAAATGCTGGGCTGTACCTTAATTAAGACCACGGTTGCTTCCTTCCCGATCCTAGTCCTTAGTTATATCTGTCGCCATAAAACCTATCTGTGTCGGTGCGACGCACCGATACAGATAGGTATTATAGGACGATGGGATAGCAAAGGCCTAGGAGTTGGAAGGAGGCGGCCGTGGCCTTAATTAAGTTACAGCCCTAGCATTTGCCTGGTGTGAACATGAAAAACCACGGAAAACCATCTTCTGGGCTGCCGACAGTGGGATTCGAACCCATCATCTCCGGGATGCAAGCTCTCAGCCATGCTTCTCTAACCGCACGGCCAACTCGCACGGTAATAATAATAATAATAATAATAATAATAATAATAATAATAATAATAATAATAATAATAATAATAATAATAATAATATTTTTTGCTGCCGGGCAGAGTGGCTCAGACGGTTGAGGCGCTGGCCTTCTGACCCCAACTTGGCAGGCTCGATCTTGGCTCAGTCCGATGGTATTCGAAGATGCTCAAATAAGTCAGCCTCGTGTCGGTAGATTTACTGGCGCGTAAAAAGAACTCCTGCGATTCTAAATTACAGCACCTCAGCGCCTCCAGAAACAGTAAGAGTAGTTAGTGGGACGTAAAGCAAATAACATTACCGGTATTATTATTATCAGGTCATTAGGAGCTGAAAGGCAGGGAAGAAAATAGTAAAATATGCGTGGTGTAGGAGGAAACAAAATGAAATGTACTTCACCCGTGCCTACATCGCTCGCAGTAGTTTACTACAGGATAGTATGCGTAAGACCAGAACCAGGTCTCTTTGCGATGAGTCAGGTGTATCTTCGTTTTGTGGTTAGCACTAGAGGACAAAGTGTGACAAACAGGTTTTGTGTATAAACATCAAACATGCACAGCAACAGACACACACACACAATGTACCCAAACCAGTACAGTGTAGAATGAAGAACTGCCATGCTGTGTTCAAGGTCAATATCTAGCGTTTTAACAAGCACGTCTTCCGTGTGTTGTGTTCAGCTTGCGCCACGTACAAGGCAATCGCGAACTGAAACTCTAGATTTATAATCTTTGTTACCGGTACTTCAATTTTTCTGCTCGGATTTATGAGAATATCGAACTATCGAGACTCAAAAGACTACATCGATTGAGAACTGAATTCCCAACTCAATACGCTGCAGGAATGGTGTATCATCTGACATACCAATGTGAAACACGTAGCAATTGTTCAAGTGACCTCCCTGGACTACTCTGCAGGCTTCACTTCTCCGTACCCGGCGAGTTGGCCATGCGGTTAGGAGCGCACAGCTGTGAGCTCGCATCCGGGAGATTGGGGCTTCGAACCCCAATGTCGGCAGCCCTGAAGATGGTTTTCCGTGGTTTCCCAAGTTCACACCAGGCATTGCGGGGGTTGAACCTTCATTAAGGCCACAACCACTTTCTTACCATTCCTAGGCCTTTCTTGTCCGATTGTCGCCATAAGACCTCTCTGTGTTGGTGGGACGTAAAGCAACTAACAAAAGAAAATCACTTCTCCGAAACCAGTCTTCCGTAATATCCATTGGAGATCTGGCGGGCCATTTGATGGGTCCATGTAGTTCTATTCGCCATAGACCAAAGGACTGATCCAAATGATCACGCAGTAAGCGGCTTATATCAGGTGGTGGACCATCGTGTAAAAACCACATGTTTCTGCGTAGTCGAAACGGAGCGTCCTCTGAAAGCTCTAATAACGTACCTATGAGGAACTCCAGGTAAGATACCCCTATGAACTGTGCAGGTAAGATGATGATAATAATGTCATTGGCTTTACGTCCCACTAACTACTTTTCACGGTTTTCGGAGACGCGGATTTGCAGGAATTTAGTACCATAGGAGTTCTTCACGTACCAGTAAATCTACTGACACAAGGCTGACGTATTTGAGCACCTTGTCAAGACTGGACTCAGAAGGCCAGTGCCTCAACCGTCTGAGCCACTCAGCCCGGCAAGATGATTGGTGCAGCACTGCGTAAAGTGCTGGCCTTCTGAACCCAACTTGGGAGGCTTGGTCTTGGCTCAGTCCGGTGGTATTTGAAGGTGCTCAAATACGCCAGTCTCGTGTCTGTAGATTTATTTGCATTAAAAGATACTGCGATAAAAAAATTCTGGCATTTCAGCGTCTCCGAAAACAGTGAAAATTAGTTAGTGGAACGTAAAGATATTATTATTATTATTATTATTATTATTAGTAGTAGTAGTAGTAATATTATTTTTACGGAAGTTCTAATTAAACGGGTCCATTACAGTCATCATTTTACCTATCGGTACTTGCTGTTCAGTAATAAGCCTTCCGTCCGCCTCTGTGGTGCAGTGGTTAGTGTGATTAGCTGCCACCCCCGAAGCTCGGGTTCGATTTCCAGCTCTGACAAGAAATTTGAAAAGTGGTACGAGGGCTGGAACGGGGTCCACTTAGCCCCGGGAGGTGAAATGAGTAGAGGTGGTCCGATTCCCACCTCAGCCATCCTGAAAGTTGTTTCCCGTAGTTCCCCCCTTCTCCAGGCAAATGCCGGGATGGTACCTAACTTAAGGCCACGGCCGCTTCCTTCCCTCTTCCTTGTCTATCCTTTCCAATCTTCCCATACCCCCGCAAGGCCCCTGTTCAGCATAGCAGGTGAGGCCGCCTGGGTGAGGTACTGGTCATTCTCCCCAGTTGTATCCCCGATCCAATGTCTCACGCTTCAGGACACTACCCTTGAGGCGGTAGAGGTGGGATCCCTTGCTGAGTCCCATGAAAAACCAACCCTGGAGGGTAAACAGATTAGGAAAAAGAAGAATAAGCCTTCTATTAGAAATGCCCGGCGGCAATTCCACAGTAGGTCTTTTTCCTTCGAGCAATGTTCACGATGGATGCAACTACGGTTTTTGAAATTTGTCTCATTAATAACAATTTCACTGAATACTTATAGCCTTTTCTTTCAGTGTCCACCGTCCTTTCAATGACCTAAAAAGTTTATGAATAAGCATCGACAACCCGCATTGTCTATTGTCAGAAATTCATCGTAGACTGTCGCAATAACAGCACAGAAATGTTGCGCCCATATTTCATTTACTTATTAACCATTTCCTTTCATTTTGTCAGCTTGGATCACTGAGTAATGCCATTGACGTTTAAAAATCGCACACAAATACACAACACTTGATTCGCACGTATGTGCTTGTACGGATCTTCGACGTCACTGTAAGGATTCTGTGTACTTTTCACACAGAGTACCCTACACCGGTTTTCGAGTACAGCAAGTGACCTGGCACGTGAGTCATCCTCTTCTACTTGCCAAGCCTTTAGGGGAAGTGCACAACAACATGTGTTGGCCTGCGATAAGAAACAGGTTCAACAAGCTCTATACTCGGCTACTGTACTTCCGCTACGCGTGGACAGAATGACATCACCGGCGTATCCTGCTACGGCCGTTCAAAACACATTAGGTCCTGAAATATTTGGCTCAGTTATGGGCAAACTAATAGGACAAGGTAAAAAGTACATAGCATATATTATGAGATGTATTTTCCTTAGCCGACTAGCTTAATATCTGCACGTATACACCTAACACCCTGTATACCTCTGAGCGCAATGAGCGCTCTACTCGTCCCGCTTGCCTTTCCACTTGGGTACGACTGCACTCCGCTGACCCAGCCATTCTTAAGGCGGAATTATGCCTACCTAGTGTTCGGCCGAGACAGTACAGTCAGTACTCGGTCTAGTAGCGAGCGACTGAGTGATCCGGGCGAGACAGTGGGTAGAAACGTGTCCCAACCTCTGAGCCGAATAAGTACCCGCACTACCTGCCCAAACACCTCGTTCTTCACCGGGTCGGTGTGATAAGTCAAATCAATTAAGTGGAGTATTATTCTTATGTTGTCTGATACTCTTTTCTTTATTTTTTTCCTTAATCTGCTTACCCTCCAGGGTAGGTTTTTCCCTCAGACTCAGCGAGGGATCCCACCTCTACCGCCTCAATGGCAGTGTCCTGATGCATGGAACTTTGGGTCGGGAAAACAACTGGAGAAGAGGACCAGTTCCTCGCCCAGGTGACCTCATCTGCTATGCTGAACAGGCGCCTTGTCGGGCGATCGGAGGATCAGAAGGGATAGACAGGGAAGGGGGAAGGAAGCGGCCGGGGTCTTAAATTACGTACCATCCCGGCATTTGCCCGGAGGAGAAGTGCGAAACCACGGAAACCTCTTCGATTGAAGATCCTTATTAAACATTGAACCCACCTCTACTCATTTGACCTCCTGAGGCTGAGTGGACCCGGTTCCAGCCCTCGTAGCACTTTTCAAATTTCGTACCAAAGCCGGTGGTCGAACCCGAGCCTCCGGGGGTTGGCAGCCAATCACATTAACCACTACACTACAGAGACGATCCTTTAACCATAATACTTTTTTAAATAGTTGTTAATAAGTTTGTGTAAGGGATTTATTTATTTTACATCTTGTTGGAATGCAGGAGAGATGGGTTCATTTTCTGGTCTATGACTTTTATTTCCCTTCCCCTTCGTTATTGGTTTGATTACCTCAGCTTAGGCATGCGGGGTGAGTAGCTCAGGTGGTAGAGCGCTGGTCTGAGCTGCAGTTCGCGGACTCGATTCCGGCTTAGTCCGGTGATATTTGAAGGTGCTCAAACACGTCAGCATGTATCGACAGATTTTGTTGGCACTCTAAAGAACTCCTGCTCGACAAAATTCCGGCACTTCAGCGTACACGAAAACCATAAACGTACCTAGTTAGTGGAAAGTAAAACCAATATCATATTATTAAACCCAATCAGTAATTGTTGGTAAATATACAGTTTTGATTAATACAGTATCGCAATCTTTTGAATGTACTGGTCAATTAATTACTATTACGATGTTCGTGGAGCTGAACGTGTTGATCTACTGTTCCTGTATATTTCCATTATTCTTGGAAGGAGCACTGAAATGTCATGCTTGCTCTCCCGTCGGTCGATGAGCTGAATAATGTAAAATGTCAGAAAGTTAAAGGCGACTGCTTAAAGGAAACTGTACATTATGAGTCCCATTCTTTATTTCCTGCCCCGACTGTGTTCAAGATCTACTGGACCCAGAGTAGTCTACCACGCTCTCAAGCAGCAGACCCCATTCGTGCAATCAGGTTGATAACTACCGTCTTCAAGAATGCATTACAGACCCTATCTAGATATTATTACCTTTTTTTAACATTTTATTTTACGTCTCACCGACACAGATATGTCTTATGGCGACAATGGAATAAGAAAGGCCTAGGAGTGGGAAGGAAGGAAGTGGCCGTGGCCCTAATTAGGTACAGCCCCAGCATTTGCTTGGTGTGAAAATATGAAACCACAGAAAACAATCATTAGGGCTGCCTACAGTGGGGTTCGAACACACTATCTCCCGGATGCAAGCTCACAGCTGCGCGTCCCTGACCGCATATTTATCTCGATGAAGGGTGTCATTTTACAAAACCATATTCGTACAATTCATGAAGGCCCCCGAAGGCGTGAAAGAGGCATAGTTTCATTGTTCCCAACTCATCACACAGCGTGATAGAAGAAAACCAAGTAAGCAAGTTTGTAGCTTTGTGTGACAGTTGATATCGTGGTCGTAGCCACTTACTTTCCAGTATCGAACTATAGTGAAGAGACTTTTCATTTCATACATATTTCATGCACTTATTAGTATTTGAACCGCAGCCACCTTGGTAATAAACAATGCTGTGTTGACCGGGCGAGTTGGCCGTGCGGTTAGCAGCGTGCAGGTGTGAGCTCGCATCCGGGAGATAGTGGGTTCGGACCCCACTGTCGGCAGCCCTGAAGATGGTTTTCCGTGGTTTCCCATTTTCAGACCAGGCAATTGCTGGGGCTGTACCTTAATTAAGGCCACGGCTGCTTCCTTCCCATTCCTAGGCCTTTCCCGTCCCATCGTCGCCATAAGACCTATCTGTGCCGGTGCGACGTAAAGCAACTAGCAAAAAAAATGCTGTGTTTGGGCCGATGCATCGTAGGGGTTTAAATAAAATTTTCCGGTTGGCATACCGGTAAAGAATTATGGAATTGAAAATAATCCTTTCATCCTTATTAAACATTGAATTTATGTGTTAACTGTTTGAAACCTTTTATAATTAGGCTAGAATTATTACATACCGGCACTATTTTGCTTTATAAATACTGCATTTTATTCCCTTTGTTGAAACATTTTTGACTGCTTTTTTTCTTGAAAAGTATTTCGTGGCTTGCCTTCGAATTGACTAGTTCATACCAAAGTTATGATGTGGTGCGTCAATAATTCCGTTGATTTAAGAACCAACGAAGGCGCCGCCGTGCTGTCAGGTTGCTAGGGATGGAATGGACTCGTAACTCAAGCCAGTTCAATAATTTGCAGTTAAATCTAACAATTCTAAAGAATTGCTTAGCAGCAGAATTTATGTAGCTTTACATTGAAAATACACTCTTAATAAAAAACAGAACACTTTCGAAGACTAGACATACGAAGTTCATATTCATTAGTATGTTCTGCAAAAACGATTAACATTTTAGTCACCTAAGTTCAGCATGTGTCCTGTTGCCTAGTAGGAACTGGGTCCTCCATGGGCACAGATAACTTGTTCCATGCGTGATGGCATCGACGCGTATAAGGCGCAAATGGCGTCCTGGGGTATAGCCATCCATGGTGCAATCACCTTGTTCCACATTTCATCTTTGGTGGTTGGCATTGGGTCACAGCGCCGCACCCGCCGTTTCATCATATCCCACACATTTTCGATTGGCGACATGTCCGGTGATCGGGCGGGCCAGAGCAACACTCTGACATCCTGTGACAGCAAGAAGGCACGTGTTCGCGCAGCAACATGTGGTCGCGCATTGTCCTGCTGAAATATGGCGTCTGGAGTGTCGTGCAGAAAGGGTGTGGCTACGAGTCACAGGACGTCATTCACGTATGTCAAACTGGTCACAGTGCCCTGGACACGCACCTACTCTGATTTGTGGCTATACCCAATAACACCCCACACCATAAGGCCTTGAGTTGGTGCAGTATGTCTTGTGCAAATGCGGTCAATGTGATGCCTCTCCCCCTGTCTGCGGTGAACCAAAATGCGGCCATCGATTTCAAACAAACAGGACCAGGATTCGTCAGAAGACACTATCTGCTGCCATTCTTGCCCTCAGTGACGTCGTTCCATACACCATTGCAGTCTAGCATGTTTATGCACATTAGTCAAAGGTAGGCGGAGAAGTGGACGACATGCCGGTAACCCAGACCGTAATAAACGGCGACGGACTGTCACTCCTGATGGTGTTACACTGTTTCACTGTTGCACCAGAGACAAGGAAGACGCAGATCTGCCCAGCAATGCTATTCGGATGAGGTACGATCTTCCCGGGGGTGGTTTGGGTGGTGCGACGAGAACCATCTTGTTTTGTTCTACGGCCTTCTGTGAACCATTCTGTACACACCCGTTGCACTGCTGACACAAATCGTCCCACACGAGCAGCAATTTCCCGGATAGATGCATCACGTTCTCTCATGCCAATATTGCACCCTCTTTCAAACTCACTCATTTGACGGTACGGTTCTCGCATACATCTACGAGGCATCCTGCACGTCTGTCAAGTCACACTGATCCATTACATTGGGTTTATAGCGACAACGAGAGCCGCAGGCACATTTTCGCAGTCGGTGGTAATGCGCCGAGATGTCTATGTCGACCTTGAACCTGAGAGCCGACATGGTTCAAATGCCAATCATTTCTTCATAACATACTAGTGCACATGTCCTGTGAATATGGGCATCCTATCTCTAGTCTTTCAAGGTGTTCTGGTTTTTATTAACATGAGTATACATTGCTTAGAAATATTTAGCAACGATTTAGCAACTAAGATCATTATTATTATTATTATTATTATTATTATTATTATTATTATTATTATTACGATGTTTTGTGGATTTGCAGAGGTGAAAGAAGGTGCTGGCTGGAATAGGTCTCAACTTACGAAATTACAGTTAATTTAAAACTTTAACAAAGGTTATATTTTCTTTTCAAAATCAACAGATAACAACAACAGAGTAACAGGTACCAAGTAGCAGGAAAACAATTTAAGAAATTACTATTGTTACAAGATTTGGGCTTCGAGTCCCAAGATTAATTTCTGAGCTCTCAGCTCACCACCACAATAGCCAAAGGGCAGAAAACCCCTAAGTACGAGGAGCACTTGCTCCTAATTACAATGTTAAGATGAAAAGAGCAGACCCGCTCTCAATTTGACAAGCCTATCAAAGGCTACAACAAACTTCATTTCAATCTGCCCTTAAGGCACACCAAGAAACAGGGGTATTTGATACCCAACCTACAGGGCCTTTACATGAGGAAAATAAAACATCAGGTTAAGTTACTGGCCCATAATACAAAATAGAATGGAGGCGAAGCTTGCACTCCTAATACACTTTTGAATCCTACTTGGCACTAGGCCGCTTACGCAAGGGCTAATCCCATACTAAAGAGGTGACACGATAAGAAAACTTTATTACATTACGAAGAGAAGAAAAACGGTTATGAAAACGTAGTTACCTCAAAACAATATGAGTGGGAGCTCGAGAGGGTTAGGCACTCTCTATCCCAATTTATAGTTAAAAAGACGAAATTTTACCAAATGTCTATTACATTTTAAAGATAGGTTACATGAGAAAAGTTTCGAACCTGCCCCGAGGGTTAAACTGCTGAGCTAGCAAGAAATAAAGTTATTAAACGGCCATTACCTTGTGGATGAACTGCTGCTTGGAGAAAGAGGCGCTTCCCGCCCCTGCTATATATGTTCACACACTGCGAAAGATGTTACTGAAGTGGCCCCGAGACAAGAAAATCAGCAGTTTATATACCCTCGTGGAACATTCGAGACCTTTCATGAATGATAACAACCCGCCCACAAACTTTTATTGGCCGACAGCAAAAACTGATACACAAGACGATGAAGAAACACCTTATTGGTGGAAAATTAATTACAGAAATTTATTATTGGCTAATTTCAAAACTGGCGGAAGGAAAGGATTATATTGCCAACCCACAAACCACAGAACAAAATTGAGTAAAAATAAAACTTAGGAATACAATATTTCTTCAGGAAAGTTCATTCCATTGCACCAGAGTGCGTAATCCTCGTTTTTTCTCTGTAGAGACATCTAGAAGAAAATGTCGACACTTCTTGATACGGAATAAACAAACACAAATCAAAATAGACACAGTTCAGAACACTACAAGATTACCAAATTTACAGTAGTGACATCTTTTAAGAAATAGTAGAATTAGTTCAGTTTTCAAGGTTCCAATCTTCTCCTGTAGATGAGTTTAAATTGGCGCAATATATGAATGAGCGGCATGGAGGTGTACCGCCCGGTACAATTATTATTATTATTATTATTATTATTATTATTATTATTATTATTATTATTATTATTATTATTGAAGCGCCATGTCCGTAAGCAGACGTTGGCAACCAATGGCTACGTCATCATATTGATGGATGATCTGAAGACAGCTATTGAGGAAAGCCGAAACCAATTACGTACTTTTTCCGGCCACGAGATCCTTTTTCTGCCTGGGCCGCATCTTACACATACCTTCCCTGAAGCATGAGATGGAGTAGATAATTACTCCTCAGGGTGTCGCATCATATGACCGAAGTAGGCGAGTTTCCGGACCGTGATGGTGTTGACATAATCTTTGACTCCTTTCCCATGCGTGTCAGAACACCCTCATTTCAAATCCGACCTACCCAGCTGATCCTGAGAATACGGCGCTAGCACCACATCTCGAATGGCTGAAGTTTTTTTTTTCTTTAATAAAGGAGTTTAACGATCTGAAATTTCACGGTGGTGATTTTCAGTCTGCAAATGTTGGCTTGTTGACCTGAGTATGAAAACGAAAATCCACAGTCTGTTTCCAGTCATTCGACCGCTCAGGAATGGAATGAATGAAGCCCCCATCTAGCGGCGAGGATAGGAAATGTACCGGCTGCCGAAGCCTGTCGCACTCCGCTGGGATAAAGATTAATGAATGATTAATTAAATGAAATGATATTGGAGAGTGTTGCTGGAATGAAAGTTGACAAGGAAAACCGGAGTACCCGGAGAGAAACCTGTCCTGCCTTCGCTTTGTCCAGCACAAATCTCAAATGGAATGACCGTGATTTGAACCACGGTATCCAGCCGCCTGAGACACGGAGGCTACTAAATACCAAAAATAAGAGTCTGTATGGAGCCTCGTTTGACATAATGATAAGTGATTTCTAACAGAACCCGTATTTTTAACTACAGCACTGATGAGAAGACAATGGCATTGCCATTCCGCTGTTATCCCCATCCAACGGTCAGCTCAATACTCTCATGTATTCACTTTTTTACGCATTGTAACGGTTCAAATCCCGTTACAAAGTAATATCTGTATTTTATTATTATTATTATTGCATCTGTGATATTATTATTATTATTATTATTATTATTATTATTATTATTATTATTATTATTATTATTATTATTATTATTATTATTATTACGTCCGTATTATTATTATTTTATCTGTGAGATTACTATTATTTTGTTATAATTATTATTCAATTCCATTACGCAATGCTTGTCGCTTGCGTATTTGTAATTGAGTGTATGCATATATATGTAGATTAATATTAAATACCTGTACAGTGAGAGTTTCGATGTATCAGATGTGGATGTGACGTTGTTATATTGTGCTATACTGCTGACATTTCTGCCAAGTCATCGCTACGTCATGGCTACGTCATCGTGAGCTTTTAGCAATGCGCTCAGAGACTCAACCGCCCCAGGGGATTTCACCAGTACATGCAACAGTTTGAGGCGTTGTGGAAGTATGTCATTGTTATTTCTGGAGGTTGCGTAGCTGTGTCAACCAACGTCTATAAAAGGTGGATGCATATTGTAGCGTCAGTCATTAGTTAAACGGAAGCTGAACAGTGAAGAAGTCTACGAGATGAAGAGGCCTCAGTCTGTCAGTCAACATTGTGTGAACGAGAGATGGAGAAGACTCAGTGAGCCATTAATCATTGGTCATTGAGAGAGTAAGGCCAAAGTTGGTCGCTCACTTAGTTGAAGACACAGACGCAAGGGCTTACCATGGAGTCAAAGAGGGATACCACCTGCCATGAGGTAATACCATATTGACTTACAAAGAAGTCAGATGATATGGAGAAGAAGCAGTCACAAGGATGTATCACCAAGTTAGGCGTGACACATCTACAGTAAACACCAGATCAAAGGAATACGTCGTAATTGCACTCAAAGTGTTGAAGGTACAGTCAAGTGAATCAATGAGGGAAATATTTCGTATAAATTGTTAAATGTCCGGTCAAGAAGAATTAAAATTCATGCCTAGTTTCTTTCTGTTGCAATGTCATAATTTCATATTCTCATCTGTTTTATCGCAACAAGACTCACTATTTTCTTATATATTATTTAAAGAATATATTTTGTTCTATCAAACGAATTCATAGTTTTATTTCAATGACAGTAAAATATCTTAACCTCAAAATTAATGGGGAAACCGAACGCCAATCTCCTTTTCCCAGAACTTATATGGTATGTTGTCAAAAGTAAGCTTATTACCCCTCTATTACACCTTAGAGATAGTCAAGATTCTCATTCTATTATTGCTGCACTGAGTGGTAGCTGGCGCCCTTCAAATAACGTATGTGTAAGTAAGCGGGTAAGAAGTAAGTGTGAGTCCAGGGTTCGACGATTGTGTATTTTATTTAATGAATGTTAATTTTCATAATTTTCATTTTAAATGCAGATATTCAGATTTTTCAATATAAATGAAGTTTTATATGTTTGTAAATTCAGTAAAGGAGTTGGGAAACATTCTTACAGCATTTCCATTGAGAGCTAAGCGACTTCCTCGTCAAGGCATTTTCCAGGCATGTCATTAACATATAAAGAATGCACGTAATATCTATTATTTTATTATTTCTTAGTAACCAGTAATCGTAATTTATACAGGATGGGAAAAATAAAAATGACTAACGCGGAATTGACTCTTGTTAATTAACAGGAGAACTGCCCACCACAGAAAATGCTGGAAACCGCGAATTTGCTCCACCAATCATTTGCTGTCACATGTCTGCGCGTGTGTATCTCCCGCATGCTCTGTCCCGAGTACGCCACCATTACACATCAGAAAATCCCCATGCGTAAGTCGAAAAGCCGTTGCATAATCTCAAGACTGGTGTATGGTGCGCAATGTATAGTGTCCAAATCGCAACACGATTCTTTCACCAAACTGCTTAATCCGTATGTGGATCAACTCACAGACGATGGACGACTGTATGGATATTTTCAGCAAGACGGAGCAGCAGCACCTTGACAACCGAGTCACAAGTGCATGAGGTGTTCGGTGTGGAGAGGTCGATCGTCAGAGGCAGTGCAATCAACTTGCCGCCTCGATCGCCTGATCTCTCTCTCTGTGTTGTTTACCTGTGCGCCAAATTGAACGGTCAAGTGTACTCCAACAATCCTCACACACTGGAAGAGCTAAACCAGAACATTGAAAACGCTATTGCCGCTATCCGTCAGGCAGAGCTGCTAGGCGTGTCTCACAGTTTGATAAATCGAGCACAGCGCTGCATTGACGTCAACGGGGGCCTTTTCCAGCACCTATTGTGATGTTCATTATCAAGGGTCAATCCTGCGTCAGTTTTATTTTGCCCCCTCGGTATGTAGCATAGTGATGTTCAGTAGCATGGTATGCAAAAAGGGACAGGAAGTGTTGAATGCAGGCAATCCCTTATAATAATATCCTGCTACTGTTGAAAATAACGAGCGGAAAGTGGAAAGTAGTTGGAATAGGCATATATTCTGTCATCCAAGGAAGTGGGTTTCATGGAACAGTGTTTTGAAATTGTGTGGCGTCTCCTCGAATATATTACCTGTAGGAGGGGCGGTAATTGATCCATGCTTTATAAAGAGCTGTTCTTGTGAAGGGCAGCCAGAAGAACTTGAATAGAATGAAGTCCCTTAACTAAATTTAAATCTACATCAGACAAAACTTAAATACATCGATCGAGTGAGTTGTTAACACATTTCGAATCGCATAGCTGTGAGCTTGCATTCAGGAGATGATGGGTTCGATCCCACTATCGGCAATCTTGAAAATGATTTTCCATGGTTTCCCATTTTCACACCACACAAATGCTGCAGCTATTTTAATTAAGACTACAATCACTGCCTACTTAATTCCAGCCCTTTCCCTTCCTTGTGTTTCCAGAAACCTTCTAAGTTTTAGTGCAACGTTAAACTGTTAGCAAAAAAAGAAAAAATATGAGCGAGGGCTCCATCGAAGCCACAGCCGCGGGTATCATGGTCCCAGAATTCCTAGTAAGGGTGTTAAAAATCAGTGAATGCAGAGAGTTAAGGTTTAGAGATTTTTCCTTCCTTTACTGGGCTCTTCTTTTGTGAATGTGAAATGACACTGTTTCCAATATCCGTCGACTCGATTACATTTTCTGGGTGTGTTTGGATCTATCTCCAAAGTATGGGAGGAATAAGTTACGACATACTCAATTGACTCAATTGCAGCTCGTGGGGCTCGACCGCATAGGCCTTCTTAATTATTTTTTTTTTTTTTTACGTCGCACCAACACTGCCAGATCTTATGGCTTTGATGGGATAGGGAAGGGCTAGGAATGTGAAGGAAGCAACCGTTGACTTAATGAAGTCAATTAATAAGGTACAGCCTCAGCATTTCCTTGGTGTGAAAATGGGAAACCACGGTAAACCATTTTCAGGGCTTCCGACAGTAGGGTTCGAACCCGCTATATCCAGAATGCACGCTGATATTCATGTGACTCAAATCGCTGAACCACTTGCTCCATTCTGGCATGGAATCGAAACCGGGGCCTCCGTGTAAGAGGAAGGCATTATAGCCCTTCACCACGGTGTCGGCCATAAATTTGTAAACATGAGGAGATATCAGACAGAAGATTGAACAAATAACAAGAAAATCATACACATACTCCTTTATGAACTAAGAAATGGTTTAACTGCGACTATTAAATTAACTGTGGGGACAACATCCTCGGTGTTCAATTTACCAACTAGAACTAGAAATAAATTATTTCTTGAATCTTTCTACACATTGTTACACTCATTCCTTGTAATGCAGCTATGATGTTTTGTAACTAAAGAATATACCGCATTTGTATTAGTAATTTTGTCCACATATATATTAGAAATATTTTATACTTTAATAAAACCCGTTTAGAATGCTATGCAGTATGTTTGCCTTGATGTATCGACGTACAGAGAAATTACTTCCGTTCACTTCATCACAGTACAACAACCATCAGGTAACAACATGTTTATTGTAATTTTCAGCTGTGTAAGATTATGGATTGAAATTCTGTGTATGAGATATGTCTCAATGGCTCTGTTTATTGCTCCTCTTTCTATTCTACCTTTTTGCCCCGTTCTTCTCTTCACCTGCCAGAATGTGACGATAAATATGATGGGCAGTTTGGAAACATATAAGGCGCTGCAGTCTCTGACAATCACGGTCTTGGAAGAGGAGTAGTTAAAAGGTTTTCCTGAGGATCAGTACCAGTTACTTCTCATAAAATATCACCGACTTTGAAATGTCTGTGGCATACCTCTAAAATAATGTATCACCGTGAGCGAAATTCGTGCTTTTACAGAATGAATAGGCCTACACCAGCAGCTCTTGTAGATGGTGTGTTTTAATGCGTATAATAATAATAAAAAATAATAATACAGTTGAAATAATGTATCCCATGATTGTGAGCTAACATAACCTTATTTCACTGAAGAGTAAATATGCCTACATATCACCAGCTGTCGCGTGTAGTTAAATACGTCATAGGCCTATGCTCATTATGATTGTGTGAGAATGTAATAATAATAGTTACTTACCATTGAGTTATTAGTAAATCTGTATTATTTTCTTGGAATTGCACATAAACATATCTGCCGCATAACCTCGTCTTTCGGAAACTTAATGCATGCACTTCGTTATCACTGTCGCAATTCTCCTAACAGTTGAGTACGCAACACATCAGTACAATTACGTACAAAGGTATTAGCAATTGGCACCATTAAACGAATTAAAACTCTTCTAATTTCAGCGTTACATGGCCAAACGCATTGCTGTGTTATTACTGAGAAGGTTCAAGCTGGCTTCCCGATGCTGACGTCACAGTATATTCCCAGAACGGTTGTGAGGCCTTATATCTAGGAGGTGTTGATGGGACCAATAAGATAGGTATTTAAAAATTATATTTTAGGCGCCTTCCGCTAAACTACAATTTCATCCAGGGTGAATAAAATTGTTTATAACTTAGGCTGTAGTGTCTTATTCCCCGACTCTATATACCGATTTTCATTAAATTCTGTTAACCCATTTTCTCGTGGCTCGGCGTTGATATGGACTTAGCAACAAAAATACAAATGCATGGATGTCTGTGTTATCATAGCCGGTACGGTAACGACATATGACATAAATGATCGGAAATGTAATTATTTATAACTTTAGTTATGCAATATTTATCGATTGGACCACCAATAATATAAATGTTCGAGAGTTAAATTTTAGGCCTTCCCCTAAACTACCATTTCACTCAGCGTGAATAAAATTACGTATAGCCTAGATTATAGCGGCTCATCCTCCGACTTCACATACCGATTTTCATTAAATTCTCTTGAGCCATTCTCTCGTGATGCGTGTGCATGGACACAGAAAAACAGACAGATAGACAGACAGAAATTACGGAAAAGTAAAAAGTGTATTTCCTTGTTAGTGTAGACATGACCGATACAGAAATACTATTCTTTTCAAATTCTGAGCAATGTACAGACAAAACTCTTATTTTATATATATATAGATTATTGTGTGTGAAGTTAAGGAAGATTTCTACGTCCCCTTTAGTATGTAACTGCCAGGTCGCCAGCTCCGTTCTCAAATTAATTGTAGGATTTCCTCTTTCAAGAACAACTGTAAATTTTCGTCTTTAGACTTTTTTATTTTCATTTACCCCGCAGAAATAGTTGAAATTTAAGGAAGCACGAGTGTTTACCCTCATTAACCTCCCTCTAAATTTGTGTAGGGTGACTAAACTCCAAACATCTACATTTTCTTCCGGTTTTTCTGCTTTAAACCTTCAATTACATAGTCACCCAGTAGTGTGGGATTAGTCTGTGTATCATAGTGCCAGTTAGGAATCTTGCTTCTTAAATTAATTTTGAGTGTTTAGATTTCCACCTCCATTTCGCTGTGTACTTTCGGCATTGTAAATATACCTTATTTCAAATTCCTTCGGCTAAGTAGTGTGGGCCACAGTCCTCTGAAACTCACATTTATTTTTCTTTTTTGAGGGTAACATTGATATTAGTTGTTTAGAAGTAATCTGTACGGCAGGACACTACTCTTTTCTGTGATGATCTGCATATGCATAGCCCATAAAGGAGCAAATTATAATCTGATATAAAACAAGCACTTGGGATTAGACATCCTGTGCATTGTAAATCTTCGGAAATCTAAGGCTTCCGTTTTGGACTGTGTAAATTACAGAATAGGTACCTTCCCCTTTAGAAGTTTTTGAAGACCTGCGGGTCAATAATTTTGACTGTGTTACTCAAAACGAGTTGTATTAATTCATTATACAGTTTTAAATATTTTGGAGCCTTGGAGCTCTTCATGTTGTAAATATCCCGAATTAATCTATATCAATTCTAGAACGTCTCAACAGTGAATTATTGAAGATATATCCCAATCTTCAATTATTTTAAATTTGTTAAATGCAATGAAAGAAAATAAATAAACTGAAAATGTGATTTTCCTAGCTAGCTACACGTAAATTCTGGTTAATCCTTGTCCAGCAATTCACCCCTCACGCTCCTTTCCCCTGTCTGCTCCGCGGAAATATGTAAGTAGTACCGGCTCAGTCCGATAGCATTTCAAGCTGCTTAAATTCGCCAGACCCGTGTCGATAGTTTTACTTTCCTAAGCGACATACGAGGTGTGTTCAATAAGAAACAGATCTTTTGAAATATCACGCCAACCGGCAGAGGGAGCGCACGTAGCGGCACGTTTAGCGGCTGAAGTGAGCTCGTGTAGAAGCTGTTCGCCGGTTTAGTGCAAAACTGACAATGAAAGAGCTTAAAGAACAACGTGTGTGTGTGTGTGTGTGTGTGTGTGTGTGTGTGTGTGTGTGTGTGTGTGTGTGTGTGTGTGTGTGTGTGTGTGTGTGTGTGTGTGTGTGAAATTTTGTTACAAACTTGGCATCACATTCACAGTGACATGATAGTGAAACAAAAAATGAAGTCGCAGTGGGTGGGTAAAGGGTCTGCTCGTCCAAAAAGAAGCATGCATGAGTCGGTCAAAGATCAAGGTGATGCTGGTTGTGCTTTTGACCGCAAAGGAATTTGTACCACGTAGTCAGATGGTGCACAAGGAAAAGGGCGTCGTTTCCAAACCACAGAGGAGATTCAGGACAATTCGACAAGAGAACTGCGCGCCATCCAGGGGCGGCTTTTCAGGTGAAGTAGGTGAAGTGCCACTTCACCATTTATTTTTACCAGAATGATTTTTTTTTAAATTTACTTTTCTTATGACATTTGTTGGAAAAGAAAATGTTTTTTGTACGGCGTTTGGAGCACCAAGAGTTCGCATTACTTGATGAGAACCAGGGAAACTCACGAAAGCGCTGGCTGTTGGCCACCCACAGTACGGCGCGTGAGCTTGAGTGAAGAGAGATTCAGCAGCTGGCCTCACCTCCCAAGTGCCGCTTGGCCTTGGTGGTTTCCATGACAACCGTGACGTCACCCGCGTACTCAACTCAGTGCGAAATGTACAAGTGAAGTTGCGGGAAGATCGGAATGTTTTGTCTTCGCTGCGTCATCCTGTGTAAAGTACGAGTACTTACGCATCGTGGTTCATTCGTAGTGTTGTGCTGTTTTATTTGAACATGCATCCTGTTTATGACATAGTGTGTATTTTATTAGAAACACCATTTTCACATTGGAGAAACGAAGATCAGAATGACGTTCTACGTTTTGGTCGCCTTACTGAATCACTGCGAATTTGTGCTACAAAAGAAGTGAAATATTTCGGTAAATCTTACAATCTTAGTTTCAAACGATCGTGGTTTAAGATATTTCCATGGTTGTGCTCCTCTCCAGCCCTACAGAAGTTGTTTTGTTGGTCCTGCTTGCTTTTTAGCAATAAAAATAACGTTTGGAATAAGAAGGATTTTTAGCCCTTTTGAACATAACACGTTCTTCACATAAGCACTCAGACTCTGCAGAACATATAAAATGCCAGCTAGATTTGAGGACTTTGGAAAGAAACCAAAATACGATCTCTGATGCCCTGAAGGAAAATGCTAGACTGTATATTGTACACTTCAACGAAAATGTGCCTTTAAATAGGCTTTTCCTTCAGTTGGTAATTGATGCAGTGCTCTATTTAAGTAAGCAAGAACTAGCTTTTCGTGGTCATTACGAAACATTAAATTCAATAAATCGTGGTAATTTTAAGGAATTGTTAACATTGCTGGTATCAAGGAGCCCTGCAGAAATACAAAACCAGTCTTCTAAGATAAAAAGTGTGTTTAGTGGCGAATCAAAGAGTATTCAAAATGAGTTAATCGAGTGCATTTCAGAATACATCGATGATTTCGTAAAAACAGAATTGACGAGTGCTCATTTTTTTTTCTGTTCAGGTGGACGATACGACAGATATCACACAGATGTCTCAGTGTTCTGTAATTGTGAGGTCTGTTAATGCTGACGGGGCTATAGTGGAACGTTTCTTAGGTTTCCATGATGTAAGTGCTGACAGATCCTCAGATGCTTTGTTTGCTTTATTGGACAAAATTTTGGGAACATTCCATTACGAGCACAAATTAGTAGGACAGTGTTACGATGGTGCTTGCGTGATGTCTGGCCATTTAAATGGACTCCAGAGAAAGATGAAAGAGAAAGCTCCTCTTGCAGTATTTGTACACTGTTTGGCGCACCGATTAAATTTGGTCTTACAACACAGTTGTAAAACAATACGAAAGCGTCGTATATTTTTTTCATCAATTTCTGGAATACCATCCTTTTTCCATCACTCGGCGAAGAGAACTTACGCCATTTCTGCTGTATCGGGGCCACGCATTCCAACCGTGACTCCTGTCCGCTGGAGCTCGAACTCAAAATTATTGAGTGTAATTGTGGATAACTGGGGAAAGCTGAAAGAAGTTTTCGAAAATATAGTTACCAGTGAAGAGTCCGGTGACAAATGTATTCTACTTGCCAGAGGCTTTCTTCACGACATGAACAGTTTTGAATTCACTTTTCTGGCAGAAGAGTTTCATGACATTTTTTGTTTAACTGATATTCTTTATGATATTTTGCAAAAAAAGTCATTGGATGTGAACTATTGTATATCAAAAATAAGAACAACATGTGATCTTCTAAGAAACAAGAGGACCGATGAACATTTTCTAATTATATTTGAAAAGGCCAGCAAAATGACGGATATGCGCCAAACCCGAGAGTATAGCACCCTTACTCAGGACGAATGTGTTCAGATGTATCGAGTTTTATATTTTGAAATTTTGGATAACATTTTGATGGAAAATGATGAGAGATTTCGCGATTGTGATAAAATTAAATTTGTTTGCTTAGCCGATAACACAAAATTTGAAGAATACAACACGTGCTCTCCTTCTAGCGCTCTTGAAAACGTGCAAAATTTCTTTGGATCTGTGTTTCCCAAGATGCATCGCTTAAGAAACGAACTCTCTATTTTGTATGCCGATGAAAAGTACAGACATGTTTCTACTGAAAACATGTTCCAAATGCTTCACGGAGATAAAGACATTTTTACGGACACTTATCAATTGTTCTCCCTTATTCTGTCCAACTCATCTACTACTGCGTCAGTGGAAAGCAGCTTTTCTTGCCTAAAACGTATAAAAACACCTTAGAAATGCAATTTCAGAAGAGAGACTTTCTTATTTGGGAAATATTGCTATTCAGAAAGAACTACTTCTGCAGTTATTGAACAAACAACCATTCTATGAATATATTACCGACAATTTTGCAGCTTTAAAGGACCGGAGGATCGACTTGATGTACAAAAAATAGGTGAGTTCAATTATTAAGAAAACAGTTAATGTAAATATATATATTTTCTTTACTACTATAACTTTTTCGGTTTCTAGCGTCAGTAAACAGCTGTGCGTCGTAAACTGAAACACGACAAAATGTCCAACTCTTCCTGAGGGTGCCGCGGTTCTATAATTGTTAGTCTCCCGGTCGGATCTTATCTCTACTTTGCATTGTAGAGCAAAGGCTACATGGTTGCCGCGCTGTGACGTTACACAGCGCTCCGGTCTGTATACATTTTTGGTCACGTGCTGATCCCTCCGCCAGTCACAGGTACGAGGTACGAGTACAAAACAACCAAAAACAATACGTAGTTCCTAAATCTGTCGCTCGAATCCGAACGGGTTATAGATCTTCACCATACTTTACAGCCACGAGCCGCCACTGGCGCCATCCCAGAAAGTGCGTGCCAGGAGCCTTTCCAAAAATGTGTGAAACGATGAGAACAGTGTATTACCCGTATAGGAGCCTACTTTAAGGAAGAAAGTGCTTAATATTTTGTACAGTAAGCGATAAAGATGTTACAGCAAAAGTTCGCCTTCTTTTTGAACACCACCGAGCTCGACAGCTGCAGTGGCTTAATTGCGGCCAGTATCCAGTATTCGGGAGATAGTGGGTTCGAACCCCACTGTCGGCAGCTCTGAAGATGGTTTTCCGTGGTTTCCCATTTTCACACCGGGCAAATGCTGGGGCTGTACCTAATTAAGGCCACGGCCGCTTCCTTCCCACTCCTAGCTCCTTCCTGTCCCATCGTCGCCATAAGACCTGCCTGTGTCGGTGCGACGTAAAGCAACTTGCAAAAAAAAAATTGCTTTTTGAACACTCTTCGTAGTTCTGACACCACGAGGTCTCCGAAACCGCAAGACTAAACATTAATAACTAGTACCGGTATTCAAAGGGAGATTTTATGTTAGAATCATTTTCTAGTACTTTTCCCACACTGATGGAATCGCGGGTGCGAACTGTGCCGCACATGTAAATTGGCTCGGTTTTACGGCCGGATGCCCTTCCTGATGCGAACAATTTGTGGAGGGATGTATTCTGTATTGTGCTTTTCTGTGGTGGTTAGTAGTGTGATTTTTGTGTGGCTATGAAGAAGAATGTGTTGGGACAAACACCAATACCCAGATCCCAAGCCGTATGAATTAACTATGAACAGTTAAAATCTCCGACCCGGCCTCCGGGAGTGGCAGCTAGTCACACTAACCACTACACCACAGAGGCGGACCACGAATATAATCTGTTTACCCTCCAGGGTTGGATTTTCCCTCGGACTCAGCGAGGGATCCCACATCTACCGCCTCAAGGGCAGTGTCCTGGAGCGTGAGATTTTGGGTCGGGGGATACAACTGGGGAGGACGACCAGAACCTCACCCAGGCAGCCTTATCTGTTATGCCGAACAGGGGCTTTGAGGGGGGGGGGAGATTGGAAAGGATAGACAAGGAAGTGGAAAGTTAGGTACCATCCCGGCATTTGCCTGGAGGAAAAGTGGGGAAACCACGGGAAATCACTTTCAGGATAGCTGAGATGGGAATCGAACCCACCTCTACTTAGCTGGCCTCCCGAGGCTAAGTGGACCCCCTTCCAGCCCTCGTACCAATTCACAAATTTCGTGGCAGAGCCGGAATCGAATCCGGGCTTGGCAGCGAATCACGCTAACCACTACACCACAGAGGCAGACATATTCACTTTCACCCATTTATTTTTTCCCTGTGCAGTTGCGTAGCTGAAAGATGCTCGAATCTATAATAAGAGGGATAAAAAATATTCCTCCGGGCCGGATTTGAACCAGCGACCTATGGATTTCTGATATACATTGAGCCAACTACAGTCCACCGCTCTACCAACTGAGCTACCAGAGGAGTGAAAGTTAGCTATTCTCTCAGAGTATTTTATCTGGATCACGCCACGGCCATTTCACTGTATGATCTTGATAGATGGTGCTTGTGAAGTTATTTACCTCCCTAATTAACAAAACTCTGTGGTGTAGTGGTTAGTGTGATAGCTGTCATACCCGGAAGCCCGGATTCGATTCCCGGCTCTGCCACGAAATTTGAAAATTGGTACGATGGCTGGAACGGGGTCCACTCAGCCTCGGGAGGTCAACTGAGTAGAGGTGGGTTCGATTTCCGTCTCAGCCATGCTGGAAGTGGTTTTCCGTGATTTCCCACTTCTCTTCCAGGCAAATACCGGGATGCTACCTAACTTAAGGCCACGGCCGCTTCCTTCCCTCTTCCTTGTCTATCCCCTACAACCTTCCCATCCTCCCGCAAGGTCCCTGTTCAGCATAGCAGGTGAAGCCGCCTGGGAGAGGTACTGGTCATCCTCCCCAGTGTATCCCCCGACCCAGTGTATGAAGTTCCAGGACACTGCCCATGCGGAGGTAGAGGTGGGATCCCTCCCTGAGTCCGAGGGAAAAATCGACCCTGGAGGGTAAATAGATAAAGAAAGAAAGAATTAGCAAAAAGCATTACCCTGTGTGTTAAGATGCTACCGAACTCGACAGTTTCCATGGGCAGTGCAAACATGCGAAGTAGAAATGTACTGTCAACTGCCCTAAATTTCTTTCTTTCTTCTTTCTTTCTTTCTTTATTTTTTTCTCTCTTTATTTCTTAATCCGTTTACCCTCCAGGGTTGGATTTTCCCTCAGATTAAGCGAGGGATTCCACCTCTACCGCCTCAATTGCAGGGCCCTGGAGAGTGAGGCTTTGCGTCGAGGGGATATATATGCCTGGAGGAGAAGTGGGAAACCACGGAAAACCACTCCGAGGATGGCGGAGGTGGGATTCGCACCCCCTCTCTTCAGTTGACCTCCCGAAGCTGAGTGAATTCCATTCGAGCCCTCGTACCAAATTTCGTGGCAGCTAACCACACTAACCACTACACCACAGAAGCGGACCACGAACATATATTCACGGCTGAAAGATGCTAGAAACTATAATGAGAGGGGGAAAAAATTCCTCCGGGCCGGATTTGAACCAGCGACCTATGGATTTCTGATGTATAGTAAGCCAACTACAGTCCACCGCTCTACCAACTGAGCTACCAGAGGAGGTGAAAGTCGGCTATTCACTCACAGTATTTTATCTGGATCACGCCACGACCATTTCAATGTATGACCTTGATAGATGGTGCTTGTGAAGTTATTTACCTCCATAATTAGCAATAAGATGCTATCGAGTTCGACAGTTTCCATGGGCAGTGCAAACATGCAAACTAGAAATATACTGTCAACTGCCCTTACATTCTTTCTTCCCTTCTTTCTTTCTTTCTTTCTTTCTTTCTTTCTTTCTTACTTTCTTTCTTAATCCGTTTACCCTTCACGGTTGGCCTTTCCTTCAGCTTAAGCGAGAGATCCCATCTCTACCGGCTCAAGGGCAGTATCCTGGAGCGTGAGACATCGGGTCCGGGATACAACTAGGGAGGAAGATCAGTACCTCGCCCAGGCGGCTTCAGAAATAGATAAATCGTTCCTAATTTTCTTGATGAACAGGGGCCTTGTGGGAGGATGGGCAGTTTGGAAGGGATAGACAAAGAAGGGGGAAGGAAGTGGCTGTGGCCTTTAGTTAGGGACCTTTCCGGCATTTGCTGGAGGAGAAGTGGGAAACCATGGAAAACCACTTCCAGGATGGCTGAGGTGGAAATCGAATCCCCTTCTACTCAGTTGACCTCCCGAGGCTGAGTGGACCCCGTTCCAGCCCTCGTACCAATTTTCACATGTCGTGGCAGAACCGGGCACCACTACATCACAGAGACGGACATTATTATTATTATTATTATTATTATTATTATTATTATTATTATTATTATTATTATTATTATTATTTTCTTTGCGTTTAGGCCATCTGTGGACCACGGTGCTTTAGTTATAGCTGTGTTTTTGTCGTCGTCTGCCCCTTTTAGCGTACTGAATTGTATTCTTAGTGGCCTCTTGAGCATTCGTGTCGGCCCAGTATTCCTTCATTTTCTCGCTGAATTCTTTCCTGCGCTCCTCTGACCAATTCCCGGCTCCTTTGTGGCTAGCCGATGTAAGGAATGTTAGGAAAGGTTTAGTTTTGACCATTAAACGGTATTCATTCCTGTCAGTTATGGCGGATTGATTAATATTAAGCTCTGCAAGATCTTTGTCCACTTGTTTGGTCCAGGGGAATCCAGTAGCTTTGCCTTTATTAGCAAACTTGAAGATCTAGTGGGATAATCTATAAGGATCCATTCTGCATGAGATGTCCATAGAAAATCAGACGTTTTCTTCTGATGGCATCTATGAACTTTTCTTGATGCTGGTAGAGCTCATTGTTGGGTTTGTACCATCGCCTTCCATCTGGTAGGATCCTTGGCCCTATTATTCTTCTCAGAAATTTCTGTTCTTGCACTTCCAGGGCTCTCAGTGTGGTCTTTTTAGTTAGAGATAAGCATTCTGCTGCGTAGAGGACTGATGGTCTGACTACTGCATTATAGTGTCTCAGTTTTACATTCTTTGATAAATGCTTTGAGGCATACAGTTTTCTGCAGGCATGGTAGGCCTTGTCTAATTTGAATTTCCTTTGTTCAAGAGCCTTCGTTTCACTTAGCTCCTCCGATATCCACTCTCCGAGGTACTTCAAATTTTTAGCTCTCTCGATATGCTTTGTATCACTGACTCCCATTGTTGTAGGGGCATCTTTGATGTTGGTGATAAACTCGGTCTTTCCTATGTTGATCATAAGGCCCGCTTTACAGTAGCTTCTATAGAGTGCAGTGTTTGAAGCTGCATAGTGGCCTCATGCATGTTGTTTACTAATAAAGTAAGGTCATCAGCAAAGGCCAGGCATGGAATCCTCAGGTTGTCTGATTTAAACCCCATCCTTAATCCGGTGTTCTCAGGTAATGACTTGGTCCATTCTCTTATGATCTTTTCCAGGACAGTTAAATAATATGCATGAGATTCCACCTCCTTGACTTACCCCTGTTTTGATTGTGAAACTCTCTGATAATTGACCTCTAAACTTAACTTTGGAAATGGTGTTGGGCAGGGTGGCTTGCACCAACCTATTAATTTTTTCGTTTAGTCCTAGTTCTTTTAAGGTGTTGAAGAGTGTGATCCTACCTACGGAGTCATATGCCTTCTGAAAGTCGACAAAGATAGCTACCCACTATCGGCATCTTTTCTTGCTATACTGAAGGATGGTCTACAGATTTTGTATCTGTTCAGCACAAGACCTTGCAGTTCTGAACCCTGCTTGATATTCTCCTAATTATTTATCCAGTTGTCTTATTATTATTATTATTATTATTATTATTATTATTATTATTATTATTATTATTATTATTTCCTCTGTGCTGTAGTGGTTAACGTAATTAGCTGCCATCCCCGGAGGCCCGGGTTCTATTCCCATGCTCCCAGAAGGCCCCTGTTCAGCATTGCGATGAGGCCGCTTGGGTGAGGTACTGGTCCTCCTTCCCAGTTGTATCCCCGAGCCGATGTCTGACGCTCCAGGACACTGCCCTTGAGGCGGAAGAGGTGGGATCCCTCGTTGAGTCCGAGGGAAAACCAACCCTGGCGCGTAAATAGATTAATAAAGAAAGAAGAAAGGATTATTAATTCCTGTACGGAAGTATATTTACAAAGGTCTGTTTCCAGACCACTTTGCTGTACGGGAGTGAAAGCTAGGTTGACTCAGGATTTCATACTCATAAGTAGGAAGTAACGGACGTTAAGAGAGCACGAATGAATGATGGTACAAACAGATGGGCCAGGCTGAGTGGCTCAGACGGTTGAGGCACTGACCTTCTGACCCCTACTTGGCAGGTTCCATCCTGGCTCAGTCCGGTGGTATTTGAAGGTGCTCAAATACGTCAGCCTCGTGTCGGTAGATTTTCTGGCACGTAAAAGAACTCCTGCGGGACTAAATTCCGGCACCTCGGCGTCTCCGAAGACCTTAAAATAGTAGTTAGTGGGACGTAAAGCAAATAACATTAACAAACAGATGGCACCAATGGCCGGGAGATGTGATGATGGCTAAGATAGGAATCGATTTGATGGACGAAGCTGTACGTATAAACCGGTTTCGGTTGTGAGGTTACTTGAAGTGAATGGAGAAGGATAGGTTACTTAGGAGAATGGGGGAGGGGAGTTGAGAGAAGTAGAGGGAGACCGGTGGGGCCATTGCTGTACTGCTCTGAATTATTTAATAATAAGTGTTGTGGATCTAACCAAGGCCAAAGAGTTAGCTGCAAAAAGAGGATTAGCCCTATAGAGGCGCTTGCTCAACTCACACAGGCTTGCAGACTGAACGCTCAAAGCCATAACAGTCTGTAACGACAATACGTATATGTTGTTTGCATGTATTGTGGATTCAATAGACTTTTACTTAGTAACGAGTTAATGTATCCTCAGAAACATGTTTTCAGCTGTGGGGAATTGGGCTCCGGAATCACCGGATATGATCTGAGATATAGTAACTTCAATTGTGACGAATTTAATTTTATTGGGAACTTTAACTTCCTACACCTGCCAAAATTATAGATCCAGATACTGGGGCTTCCACATGTGCTTTTGGTAATCATAAATGAACAAGAAATATTGGTATTTTTACTAAAAAGGTCAAGATTAAGACCAAGTAAAACATAACATTAAACAAATTTACATTTCTTAACAAGCAAGAAAAGATGCCGCTAGTGGGTAGCTATCTTTGTCGACTTTCAGAAGGCATATGACTCCGTAGGTAGGGTCACACTCTTCAACACCTTAAAAGAACTAGGACTAAACGAAAAAATTAATAGGTTGGTGCAAGCCACCCTGCCCAACACCATTTCCAAAGTGAAGTTTAGAGGTCAATTATCAGAGAGTTTCACAATCAAAACAGGGGTAAGGCAAGGAGGTGGAATCTCATGCATATTATTTAACTGTCCTGGAAAAGATCATAAGAGAATGGACCAAGTCATTACCTGAGAACACCGGATTAAGGATGGGGTTTAAATCAGACAACCTGAGGATTCCATGCCTGGCCTTTGCTGATGACCTTACTTTATTAGTAAACAACATGCATGAGGCCACTATGCAGCTTAAAACACTGCATTCTATAGAAGCTACTGTAAAGCGGGCCTTATGATCAACATAGGAAAGACCGAGTTTATCACCAACATCAAAGATGCCCCTACAACAATGGGAGTCAGTGATACAAAGCATATCGAGAGAGCTAAAAATTTGAAGTACCTCGGAGAGTGGATATCGGAGGAGCTGTGAAACGATGGCTCTTGAACAAAGGAAATTCAAATTAGACAAGGCCTACCATGCCTGCAGAAAACTGTATGCCTCAAAGCATTTATCAAAGAATGTAAAACTGAGACACTATAATGCAGTAGTCAGACCATCAGTCCTCTACGCAGCAGAATGCTTATCTCTAACTAAAAAGACCCCACTGAGAGCCCTGGAAGTGCAAGAACAGAAATTCCTGAGAAGAATAATAGGGCCAAGGATCCTACCAGATGGAAGGCGATGGTACAAACCCAACAATGAGCTCTACCAGCATCAAGAAAAGTTCATAGATGCCATCAGAAGAAAACGTCTGACTTTCTATGGACATCTCATGCAGAATGGATCCTTATAGATTATCCCACAAGATCTTCAAGTTTGCTAATAAAGGCAAAGCTACTGGATTCCTCTGGACCAAACAAGTGGACAAAGATCTTGCAGAGCTTAATATTAATCAAACCGCCATAACTGACAGGAATGAATACCGTTTAATGGTCAAAACTAAACCTTTCCTAACATTCCTTACATCAGCTAGCCACAAAGGAGCCGGGAATTGGTCAGAGGAGCGCAGAAAAGAATTCAGCGAGAAAATGAAGGAATACTGGGCCGACACGAAGGCTCAAGAGGCCACTAAGAATACAATCCAGTACGATAAAAGGGGCAGACGACGACAAAAACACAGCTAGAACACAAGCACCGTGGTCCACAGATGGCCTAAACGCAAAGATAATAATAATAATAATAATAATAATAATAATAATAATAATAATAATAATAATAATAATAATAATAATGTCCGTCTCTGTGCTGTAGTGGTGCCCGGCTCTGCCACGACATATGAAAATTGGTACGAGGGCTGGAACGGGGTCCACTCAGCCTCGGGAGGTCAACTGAGTAGAGGGGGATTCGATTCCCACCTCAGCCATCCTGGAAGTGGTTTTCCATGGTTTCCCACTTCTCCTCCAGGCAAATGCCGGAATGGTCCCTAACTAAAAGCCACGGCCGCTTCCTTCCCCCTTCCTTGTCTATCCCCTCCAAACTGCCCATCCTCCCACAAGGCCCTGTTCATCAAAGCAGGTGAATCCGCCTGGGCGAGGTACTGGTCATCCTCCCCAGTTGTATCCCCGACCCGATGTCTCACGCTCCAGGACACTGCCCTTGAGACGGTAGAGGTAGGATCTCTCGCTTAAGCTGAGGGAAAAGTCAACCCTGGAGGGTAAACTGATTAAGAAAGAAAGAAAGAAAGAAAGAAAGAAAGAAAGAAAGAAAGAAAGAAAGAAAGAAAAAAAGAATGTAAGGGCAGTTGACAGTATATTTCTAGTTAGCATGTTTGCACTGCCCATGGAAACTGTCGAACTCGATAGCATCTTAACACACAGGGAAATGCTTTTTTCTAACTATGGAGATAAATAACTTAACAAGCACCATCTATCAAGGTCGTAGCGTGATCCAGATAAAATACTATGAGTGAAGAACCGACTTTCACCTCCTCTGGTAGCTCAGTTGGTAGAGCGGTGGGCTGTAGTTGGCTTACTATACATCAGAAATCCATAGGTCGCTGGTTCAAATCCGGCCCGGAGGAATTTTTTTCCCCTCTCATTATGGTTTCGAGCATCTTTCCGCCACTCAATTGCAAACGGGAGAAAATATATGGGTGACCGTGAATATATGTTCGTGGTCTGCTTCTGTGGTGTAGTGGTTAGTGTGATTAGCTGCCACGAAATTTGGTACGAGGGCTGGAACGGAATTCACTCAGCTTCGGGAGGTCAACTGAAGAGAGGGGGTGCGAATCCCACCTCCGCCATCCTCGGAGCGGTTTTCCGTGGTTTCCCACTTCTCCTCCAGGCAAATGCCGGGATGGTACCTAACTTAACCCCACTGCCGCTTCCTTCCCTATTCTTTGTCTGTCCCTTCCAAACCTACCCTCCCGCCACAAAGCCCCTGTTCAGTATAGCAGGTGAGGCAGCTTAGGCGAGGTACTGGTCCTCTACCTCTTGAGGGAATGGGGATGTCGAAAGGATATAACCATCAAAGTTGCCTATCAGCCTATTTCTGTCGGATGATAGCTTTAATATCAGATTTGACAGAATGTTAGGGACATTAGCTGGTTGGCCCGATATGGTGATGCGATTGTTGGCCACTCCATGCAGGAGTAGAGCAATCAAATGATGCGAAATATCTTGGATTTTCTCTTCTTTCCTGCCAACAAGCTATTTGTATCCTCTGTACAGGGTAATGGGAAACAATGTGAACCGGATATATGAACGTTAGAGGGTTGGTCATGCTTATAAATAATTTGAAAGAAATCGTTCAATATCTCGCAGCATTGTTATTTTATCAGCTACTGAAATCAGCCAATCAGATCGCTTCGCGGGAGAATTCACATGGACTTTGCGTGCCGATGTTGCTAAATTTGTACGTGACGACTTGAGAGCCATGCCGAGGAATCAGCATCAAACACACCGTTGGTTTCAGCCAGTGTCACCGTAGTGCACTTGCTATGACGTGATCCTGTCAGCTCGGTGGTCTGTATTCAAGCCCCTCCCCTGGCGAAGTTTTATTCTTCGTCTAGTGCTCTCATGCTGGCCCTAAGCTTTGGCTTTTCCCTCGTACTCAGCGAGGAAACCCACCTCTACCACCTCAAGGGCAGTGTCCTGGAGCTTCAGACTCTGGGTCGGGGATACAACTGGGGAGTATGACCAGTACCTCGCCCAGGCTGCCTCACCTGCTATGCTGAACAGGGGCCCTGTGGGGGATGGGAAGATTGGAAGGGATAGACAAGGAAGAGGGAAGGAAGCGGCCGTGGCCTTAAGTTAGGGACCATCCCGGCATTTGCCTGGAGGAGAAGTGGGAAACCACGGAAAACCACTTCCAGGATGGCTGAGGTGGGAATCGAACCTCAGTTGACCTCTACTCACTTGACCTCCCGAGGCTGAGTGGACCCCGTTCCAGCTGTCGTATCACTTTTCAAATTTCGTGGCAGAGCCGGGAATCGAACCCGGGCCTCCGGAGGTGGCAGCTAATCACACTAACCACTACACCATAGAGGCGGACCCTTAGGAAATTACAACCAAATTACTATTTTGAATGAAACATCTGGGATGACCCAATTGGTACACACATGCACACAATTGTTGTCACCGAGTGAGTTGGCCGTGCAGTTAGGGGCGCGGAACTCTGAACTTGCATTCGAAATATACTGTGTTCGTCCCTCACTGTCGGCAGCCTTGAAGAATCTTTCCCGTGGTTTCACATTTTCACACCAGGCAATTGCTCTGGCTGTACCTTGTATTTAATTTTGTTTAGCTGAAGGTACAAGTTAAGCCGCGCACAATTTGAATAACATGGTGAAAAACAACGAATAATTTATAAAACGGAATATATAAAGTCAAGTTAAAATTCAAAGTAGAAATCCAGAGATATGTGCAATGCAGAACAATAGAAAGGAAAATAATACAAAAATACAAAAACACAAAAGTAATGCAAAATATAATACATAAATTATGAGATGAAAATTGTGAACTAAACTAGGATGTCTAATTGTTACAGCCACTGAATAGCCGTTGTTAAAGCTGTCAGAAGGTCTTCAATACTTCCACGGAAGACTCTATGTGGGCATCTGAAAGTGATGAGTCGAATTATCTGCAAGTAATCATCGCAGTCACCGCTAGGATAAGGTCGAAGTGCCCAAGTATGCATCGCAGAGCAACTTTCTCCATGCTCAGTGCGCACTTTGTTTGTGAGACCCTTACACTCCGCGGAAGATGAAATCCGGGCGGGGCCTACGTACAGTCAAAGATCGATTTCCAATCACCGGAGGCCTTAAGAGTCCATACTTCATTCCAGGTTCGCAGTCCTCAACAGCTTTTCCTTTCATGAGTTTTTCAGCCAGCAGCAGGGGAGGGTGTCTGGATTTCAGTCAGTTTGAAGCGATTCTCCGAATGTCTTGGTGAACTGGAAGTGATTTATTGGTCTGTATTTTATTTGCTCCTCAGGCACGGCCGCTTCTTTCCCACTCCTAGCCAATTTCTGTCCAATCGTCACGACAAGACACACCTATGTTTGTGCAAAGTAAAGCAACTTGTAAAAATGAATAATTATACTCGACAATGAATGACAACATTTGATTAATTACTAGCTATTTACAAAAGTCGCAGTGTGTCATCTGCTGGCAATCTTTACCTGGAACGGCGCGATCCTCCGTAATTTTCACTGAAAGATTTCGCCCTTCACTTTAAGTTTGGACCACATGCGCCACAACCACTTCACACAGCTGATCCATGTAGTCAGGCTCGAACGCACGTGTGACTTGACTCCAGATCAGACCAATAACTCACACAATTAACAAATGTGACCGCTTCACACACTGAAGTAGCAGCTCACGAATTGTAACTGAATACTCAAAACAAAACACTCAGCAACAACAACAATAACAACAACTCTATTTGCAGCGAGCCCACTCTTATATTCCTGGCGATTAAGATTGAGTACCTTCGGGATGCGGCCAAAATACGAGTATTCTTTCGCCCTTCAAAAATTCACGGAGACACCATACGCAGCTAACAAAAAAGCAGAGGTTACCACAACACCGCAGGCTGACCGGTAGCTCCTCGGACTTACTCGTTCATCCCTTCCAGGAACTACCAAAGGGGGAATCTAGGGAACCGACAGTCTCATTACCATATAAAATAGCCCCCCTTTGAGAGCTGATCTTCCCGATCAGTTTTTATCTTCACTTGTTCCTCGGCAAGGTGCCAATTGGTGCAGATGCACCACCTTCATCTTGCACCTTGGACTCCGTTGTATGCGATTGATGACATTTATTCTCTTCATAACGGGGTAGGGGCCTTCCAACGCCTTCTGCAGTTTGGGAGGCAAATCCCTCTTCCTTGTAGGTTTATACAGCCATACTGTCACTCTCATGATATCCTGTAGCGTTAGCTCGTTGATCTTACCATGCCTTAATTTGGTGGCTTTCTCTATTCAATCTCGTCCGGACAGCGGCACCATCGTTCTTGCTGGTGTGCATACCGTGACCTCGTGCACTGCTGACGGGTATGCTAAGAGAAATAAGGGAATATGATCTTGGTCTATCTGATGTTCGCTGACGACTAGTTGCAGGTGATTCTGGATGACCTTGCTAAATCGTTCCACCAGTTCGTACGAACGGGCATGTTCAAGCTTGGTTCTGGTTTTCCGGATATCCAACAGTCGGCATATATTTTGGAAGACCGTTGACTCGAAAATCTGTCCTTGGTCGAAATGTGGATCTAATGGTACGCCGAATCTGCTGACGAACTCGTTCAAGTTGGTTTCCGCCAGCGTAGTTGTTTCCTGGTTCGGGAGCTCATACTCCCTGATCACTTAGTGAAGTAGTCCTGCCTCACAGTTAGGGAATGGTCCGGCCATATCAATTGCCACTCTTTCGAGGAGTGCGCCCGCGTTGTGCATCTTCATTCCGCCTTTACGTTTCCAGCCTGGTCCATTTTAGGGTACACACTCAATGCTTTTCGTGCGTACGTTTTCCACGTCTACTTGGTATCCCGCTTTCTCCAGGATATTCTTGATCCCAAGGTATCCTCTCGATGCTCCACCATAAACTTACTTCAATACTTCCACCACCATACCTCGTGGGACAACCACCTACTTCCGGAATGTCTTCCCGTCGCTACTTTCCGAGACGCGCTTTAGCAATCCATCACTGGTCACCATCGAATCCCGTTGTGAGCAGTACGACTTAATCTTGGGGATGTGGTTATTAACTTGCGTCGTTCCACGCCTCGGAACATGGGTACTTCAACTCAGCTGAGCAGTCCCTTATCCTCGACATCCTTCAGTGGTTCCATTCAAGCGTTGCGCCTCCAGTTCCCCCCAAACCCCACGGTCGTTCTTCGGCAGGGAACTTCGTGTTCTCCATCCACGTCCACCTCGGTCCTAACTTGGATATCCAGGACGTCTCGCAGATTCACTTGGCATAAAGTAATGCCTTCCCACGCCTGTCACATAGCAATTTTTTCATCCCCATACCGAAGATTGTTGCAGATCATGTTCGGAATGGTTTTAAGCTCATGCAACAAATGAAGGCCTATGATTGTCTCGTCCACGATGTTTGTCACAGTAACCGTGTGCTCGACTATCCTCCACCTCCGTCCCACGGAGAATTCTATCACCGTTTCTATGTCGTCTCTACAGTGGCAGTTGCTAGGTTAAAGTCCATATGCACCTGTCACGCAACCATTGGCTTGACGATGGTCCTCGTTGTTCCTGTATCAATTAACGTGCTCCACGGCATCCCATTTACGATTCCATTTACCATCAGACTGCTACCGTCAGATCGTAGTCTCATTAAGCGGGCCTTGGCTGCTGGAGATTTATGACTATCCTGAGCCACCTTCACCCTGTAAGGTCTAATTGTCATTTCCCTGACAAGTGTGTTTCCTGGCCGTCCTGATTTCAGGTGGAGGCCCTCATCTTCGGCGGGCTTCACAGTTCCGACTTATGTGGCCCCTGTTACCACAATCTCAGCGTGTGGCAGATCCTCGGAGCAACCGCTGACTCGAGCTTCATTCCGTCGCCTCACTTACTGGGTTCCACTTGGTTTCTCAGAACCTGCTTGCGGCTTCAAGGAAACCGATCAGTGACTTATCTTCCTGCGGCCGCGGAGTTTCCTGCACTTCCAGGTGATGTACCGTAGTCCGTACTATCGATACCTGCTTCATGACCTCGAACTCCAACGCGTAGCCGTCAGCGACTCCGAGGTAACTTTGTGACTGGTGAGTCGTAAGACCTGTTGAGTATCGTGGTTGCATTGTCTATGAAAGTATGTCTAAGCACCTATTCGAGACAGTTGCACAATCGGTATGTTATAATTAGTACGCAGACCATCTGGATGGTACTACTTCAGAATAACTGATTAATAATGGTATTGATTTTGCATCCCATCAACGAATTTTAATGGTTTTCGAAGATACCGATGTGCTGGAATTTTGTCTCACATGAGATAATTTACGTGCCAGAAAATCCACCGAAACGAGGCTGACGTATTTGAGCACCTTCAAATACCACTGGACTGAGTCGGTTTGAACCCGCCAACTTAAGCTCAGAAGGTCTGAGCCCGACCACTTCAGAAGGCCTGCAACTCCAGTGGCAGGGAAATTGGTCATATTGTGAGGGGAGAAAATTTGCTAAGTTGGTTACTGTTAATTGGGGCACTTGATACGTATAATGAAGATAAAGCAGTGTTATCCAACACAGTATGTGGTTGCTAGTGAATAGAGAGTAAAAAGGAGATATTAATCTTTCTATGACGATCTGAAGAAATCTAAAAGTGTATATTCTCTTAACTCTCTATCGTGACTTCTACGAAGAGACGCGTCTTATTTAGTGCTTGTCACCTTGTGTAGGCTGTGGATGCTCCTTTTATGGCAAATAAGGTCAGATGTAGGCGTCACTTAATTGAGCAGATCCCCGCTGTGACTAGAGTGCAGCAGCTGGAGGGACATTATACGGTATAGATGTTAGTTTATCACGCTGTCGCAAGTCAACTAGTTCTGCTCCCAAAGGATTACAACTTCTGAAATAGTGGCGTGGAAACTAGGGAGACCAAAGATGAGTTTCACATTACCTCCACTTATTATGACAAGTTCTCTTCCAATCTGTCCATTCGCCTATTATGTTTTCGGAGCCTACTTTTCATGTCCATTACCTTTCTGCATCTGCTACGATTATTATCAAAGCCCGGATTTTCATGCCGTAACAGGTTAGATTACAAACTAAATTTGGTTAATAGAAAGTGTCGGCCACCCGCTCTTTAATAATGTAGCAAGAGTAACATAAATTATAGGAGTTCATATGGGCCTACACCTAATGTTTATGCAAACCCCATAGCATAATCGTTGTGAAGGTAGACTATACTTGCTTCTCGCTTCAGAAACCTTCTAACCTATTAATGCATAAAAATCCGGGCTCTAACCATTATTGAGGAATATGTTGCCACACCACTTCGATTTTTCTCAAGAATCCACTTGAACCTGGCGTTGCTTCCAGTACGTGTCCGGATCTTTGGGTAAATGTTCAGTGTAGTGGCATTCGGTTCGGAGGACCGTGAATTCAATTCCTGGCCGAGTCGGTGAGACAGATCCTCGACCTGCAGGAAACACAGAACACGCTGTCCTGTTGGCAGACAACAGTTTCAGGTTCAAGATGAGCTTCTCGTTACGGCGTGCATGCATCCTTCTAATGAGATGTTCTAATGATCTAGACGTTATAGCCGTGAATGCATTTTATTGCTTAATAATAATGTGATTTGCTTTAATACTTTTACGGTTTTAGGAGACGCCGAGGTGCCGGAATTTCGTCCCTCAGGAGTTATTTTACATGCCAGTAAATCTACCCATATGAGGCTGACGTATTTGAGTACCCTCAAATTCCACCGGACTGAGTCAGGATCGAGCCTGCCAAGTTGGGGTCGGAAGGCCAGCGCCTCAACCGTCTGAGCCACTCATCCCGGCATTGTATTGTTTATTAAATACGATAAAGAAGTGGAAAACGAAGTACCTTGGACACGTACTGAGTCATGACTCTCTTCTCCAAATCATAATTCAAGAGAAAGTATCGGGAAAGAGACCCAGTGGACGACCAAAGATCTCATACATCAGGAACTGCGTCGGTGAACGGGCATGTGGGTCATGTAGCAACATGAAGAGGCTAGCAGAAGATCGTCAGATATGGCTACAGCGACAAGACATTCCCTTTAGTAGATGATGATGATGATTGCCTTTAAATATTTTCCACGATTTCAGAGGGCTAGAAACGAACTGTAATTATCGTGGTCAGCTGCAGTCTACGTGGGTAGCACTCCCTTCTTTGTTGCTAAGTTTACTTTTATCCCTCTCGCACTGAACTCTTAATGCCATTTTAATAAAATATATTTATTTAAAGTGAATTACAAGTAGGACTAGGGGTCCCTTTGGCTGTAACTAACTGCCACTTTAACTTAAATGTGTCAATTAATATACAAAATCTAATAAAAAGAATACATAAAAAAGCATAAGGTACATTTTCCCACTGAGGATAAAATAATTAAAAAATAAACATCTAGGAGATTACAATATTACTTTTCTAAACCCCATGGCACTATAGCCCTTGAGGGGCCTTGGCCTACCAAGTGACCGCTGCTCAGCCCGAAGGCCTCCAGATTACTAGGTGCCGTGTGGTCAGCACGACGAATCCTCTTGGCCGTTATTCTTGGCTTTCGAGACCGGGGCCGCTATCTCACCGTCAGATAGCTCCTCAATTCTAATCACGTAGGCTGAGTGGACCTCGAACCAGCCCTCAGGTCCAGGTAAAAATCCCTGACCTGGCCGGGAATCGAAGCCGGAGCCTCCATGTAAGAGGCAGGCACGCTACCCCTACACCATGAGGCCGACGTAATATTACTTTTACCATTTCATAAACATAGGCTATACTAATAAGGAAGAGAAGACATAAGAGAAACCTAAGAATGTTAATGCCGAGGATGAATTAAGAAGAAAACTGAACCTCTAAGATTTATCTAGGAGATTATGATATTTCGTACTACAGTATTTAATTTATTTGGTGAAAATTTGCTTACATGGCTTAATAAGTGGAAAGTTAGTGGTATTTAAGACTTTTTTTCTGAGTTCCGACACTACTTTATTTTATACTGTATTTTATTTTATACTGTATTTTATATAGTTTAAGGTAATTGTATAGTTGAGAGGCAGCGAGTGAACGACTTACTGCACTAAAGGTACGATGCTGTGGTACCTGAAGGGTGTTAGCTGTAAAACTCTTGTCCCGATCATGCACTTGTCTCATCTGAACAAAGGACTTCGTCAAATGTGAAGGAGCATTAGATTTTAAAATTCTCAGCAGCAAGCAAGCAGCTGAGTATGATCGTCTGTCCTTGAGTTTCAGCCACTCTGCGGCTTTGTAGTAAAATGGTACATGACAGTCTTTACGAATATTGAAGACGAATCGCACACAGGCATTCCGAACTCGCTGGAGTTTGGTATTATATTTCTCTGAGATATCGCTCTAAATTACAGCGCCGTAATATAAAATAGAACATACCGTACTTTGTATCAACATCTTTCTCACCGGAAAAAGGAAGATATGGCAAGTTTCGTCGAAACTGATTCAATATACCAGACACTTTCTTGACCGAATGCTTAGCATGGAAGGTCCAGGAGAGAGTGTTATCCATTAGAATACCCAAATTCTTAACGCATTCCTGATACTTGACTACAGAACCGTTTGCAATTACTGGAGGAATGTCCCTGTTGAAACGATCTGATAAATTTCTTCGATATCCTAGAAAAATAGCTAAGGTTTAGTTTCCATTTAATAGGAAATTATGACAGTGTATATTGATGTAGTATTTCTATATCTAGATTTATTTTACTAACACTTTCGTCAACACGATTCACGATTATATACCTTACGAAGGATAAAGGGCACAGGGAAAGAAGGGGCTCATTGCATTTTTTTGGAGGGGGGGGGGGGAGAATGTCGATCTTCACTCCATCTGCTGATGATCACTTAAACTTCCTAGTGGACAAGTCTTCTGTGAAAGAAGTAACTCTGACCAGAGAAATGAGCTGAAGGAAAAAGAGCAAACAGGGAAAGAAGGAACCCATCGACATACTTGCAGGGGAAGAAGGAGCTCATTGTATTCTTGTCGCACTCAGGGTGCGTGGAGCAGGAGGTTATCTAAGCAGAAAAGAAGCATTTTATTTGACATAAAGAAGACATAAGGAGAAATCAAAAATTCAATGAGAAATTGAGGCGATTTGTTTCGATTGTGAGAGAAATTTGGCTGTTCTTAACATCCACGAATACAGGATATGTTTCCTTCCCAGAGTGTTTCACACGTGTATTCAGAGCGCGAAGGCAAAAAGGAGAAGTGACGATGTATGCTCCTTGCTGCATCACTTCATCTACAAACGAAAGCGGAAGAGATATGATGCTTCCAATCATTCTGATGGCCAATTTGACCTGCCAGAGTAAGCGTATGAAGGTAAGTACATAATTCCCTTCGTAGTATAATTCTCTCCTTCACTTAATTACCCCAACATAGCACAATGATTTTCTTCTCTAGGAGCTTTGCCCATATCTGCCGGGAAGTTGATAGACTTACAAGAGTTAACGAGATTAGGTGGTAATGAGGCAAGTGGTAATTTTTCATTAATTCCTCACGGATAATGAACTGTAGCCTGTTTACGGGATGTGATGGACGTAATAGTTACCAAAGTAATTGGTAAATTGTTATAAATATTGTAAAATTTAATATTGTGCACTTGTTATTTTACACAAAGACAAGATAATAGTTCAGTGCAATGATCCCCTATTTTTCCCATACATGTACGTAGTCAGAAGATTTGTTTTGCCTTACTGTATGTTAAAATTCCGTAATGAAAATAAGTTACACATTTATAATTGAATCTGCCAAGGTTTTTGCATTTCTGAACTTTAAAATCGGTAAAAGAACGGTTTTCAAGTTTTAAAATGCTTCTACTGAAAAGTTAGTATAATGATGATATGCCCCTTCTTTCCCTGTACCCTTCAGATATAATTGCCCGTATCTATACAAGGCCGCACTTTGTCTTGAGCGAAGTGTTTAAATGAATTTGTAACACCCTTAGTGGCTTCACTATACAGGGAGATGAGTTTCCAGACGTCGTCAAGACAGAACTTCGGCCTGTAGGAAACACTCAAATTCATACAAGCCGATGGCGAGAATATTGCTGATCTCGTCATTCACGTATATTTGAGAATGGATTATTCAGGCACATACAAATTTTAAGCGTTCTGTTACTCAGGTAACTTACGTTCCCTTTTGGTGTGTTTGTATCTATTTCGGTTAAATAAAATAATGTTGTTTTATTTTTTCTTCGTTTTCAAATACGTTCGTTGGAAAAGTAATTTATTTTTCTTTTTTGTTTCCACTTGTTCAGAGAGTATAGTTGCCTAGTTGTACTTCCTCTTAAAACAAAAGTTACCGCCAACACCACCACCGCATCCGGGAGATAGTAGGTTCGAATCCCACTATCGGCAGCCCTGAAAATGGTTTTCCGTGGTTTCCCATTTTCACACCAGGCAAATGCTGGGGCTGTACCTTAATTAAGGCCACGGCCGCTTCCTTCCAACTCCTAGGCCTTTCCTATCCCATCGTCGCCATAAGACATATCTGTGTCTGCCCCTAGCAAATAAAACCACCATCACCACCAGTGGCCATTCTGAGTGATGTCTTTCCACGACTTTTCTCTTCAAGTCAGACATAACACTATTTTTCACCAAATCTTGGACTGATGACGACTGTAACCAAGCCGCTTTATACAAAGAAAAGAAAGAAGGAATGTTTTGACATGTTTTTGTTTAAGTTTACAATTCTTGCTTGATGTGAGTTTGTCCTTGTATAAACCGTCGATTGCATTTAGTAATAGTAAAAACATGTCTCTAGAAGGAGATTCTTGACAAATAATAGATCAATCTAGTCAGGAAATTTAAATATTGTGAGATGAAAATTGTCTATATTTCTATTTTTTTTTTCGTTCTAACTTCCCTTAATGTAACATTGATGTGAGTATATAAATCTTCTGATGAGAGGTGATTAACACGATCCTTTCTGTGAACTGTGTGTACATCAAGGAGGGTCGAGGGAAGAACATGCTGTCCTCTTGGTAGACAACAGTTTCAGGTTCAAGACGAGCGTCTCGTTACGGTGTGCATGCATCCTTCTAATGAGATGACCAAGATTAACTGATGTTCATTACGTCACGGTGTCACGTGTTTAAAATCCAGGGTGCTAATTAATGAACTCGACCATAACTGATCCCCTCTCCACTATGAATAGGAAGTTCAAGGCCTTAGTTCCAACCAAAGGCACATACTGATTTGATTAGTTGGATGTGTATAGACTATGTCCCGTGCTTTCTAAAAGCATTGTTATCATATGCGTACTTGTAGTTTGCAAATTATTTTCACTCAGTCAACTTAAGTAGGCTATATAGATATATCTGTGAAAGAATACTTGCTAAGTAGTTCGGTTACTTCAACGACCTAATTTTACATCTTTGTTATTTGCAGTTAACATTTCATTTAGGCTTAAATTTATGAAATGGAAATCTTGTAGTCTTTTTGTCTGTCCCAACCATTACATTTGAAGAGGATCTTTAATGGCCACATAAAGTGAATTATTCCGGTAAAAGAAAATTTATGAATCTACAGCTTCTTCTCTGGAACGAAAGTACAGCATCAATGGGAATATAGAGGTTAGGGGACTGGTGATAATTATTTCGGAGTTTTTGACAGACACTTTCAAAATATACATTAATAAACTAAATACCTGGCAAGGTTGTTACCATTGTAAAAGTTTCAGTGGATCTAATAAGGAATCATTTACATGAAAAACAACTTCAATATAGTTTAATGTTAAGAGGTATTTAACACTACTGTGTTAAGTTGTTTTTACTCTAGTTTGCCATATGATAAACAATCAGAAACGTTTCAATATTTTCTCCCTTCCTACCTAATATGTTTTAGGTCGAAGAGAAGTGCTATGACTATGGAATGAATACAGGAATTTCCAACTTAACAAATGACAGATCAATTCAATCAGGAAATGTTAAATATTGTGAGATGAAAATGGGAAAATTTCTAAATATTTTACTTTTGGGTTCCAACTTCCCTTAATATAGCATCGATGCGAGTATATACATCTTCTGCTGAGATCGGTGCGTGTATCAAGGAGGGCAGAGACATGATGTTGGCTGGGAATAACATTAAATGTCATATGTACGAATAATAATAATAATAATAATAATAATAATAATAATAATAATAATAATAATAATAATAATACCGAGCTCGATAGCTGCAGTCGCTTAAATGCGGCCAGTATCCAGTATTCGGGAGATAGTAGGTTCGTACCCCACTATCGGCAGCCCTGAAAATGGTTTTCCATGGTTTCCCATTTTCACACCGGTCGAATGCTGGGGCTGTACTTTAATTAAGGCCACGGCCGATTCCTTCCCACTCCTAGCCCTATCCTGTCCCATCGTCGCCATAAGACCTATCTGAGTCGGTGCGACGTAAAGCAACTAGCAAAATAATAATAATAATAATAATAATAATAATAATAATAATAATAATAATAATAGTAATAATAATAATAATAATAATAATAACGGTCTTACCATCCATCGATTTCATTTACGGTTTTCGGAGACGCCGAGGTGCCGGAGCTTCATTCTTTTACGTGTCCGTAGATCTGTCGATACGAGGCTGACGTATTTGAGTACCTTCAGGTACCATCCAGCTATGCCTGGATCGAACCTGTCGACTTAGGCTCAGAAGGACAGCGCTCTACCATATGAACCGTCTCAATGAAATTAAATCCGATTATTATTATTATTATTATTATTATTATTATTATTATTGTTGTTATTATTATTATTATTATTATTATTATTATTATTATTATTATTATTATTATTGTTGTTGTTACAGAAATATCCGTGGTAGGCGGAGGTGAAAGGAGGTGCGGGCTGGAATAGGTCTCAACTACAAAATTAAAGTTAATTTAAAACTTTAACAAAGGTTATATTTTCTTTTCAAAATCAACAAATAACAGAGTATAACAGGTACCAAGTAGCAGATCAACAAATTCAGAAATTACAAATTACAGTTTGTTACAAGATTTGGGCTTCGAGCCCCAAGTATCATTTCTGAGCTCTTAGATCACAACCACAAATTATCAAAGGGCAGAAAACCCCTAATTGCATGGAGCACTTGCTCCCAACTTTTAACTTCAAGCCTCCCAGAGGCACCTTTCACACACCAGAAAGAGCTGATCCGCTCTCAGTTTTTCAAGCCTATTTAAGAGGCCATAAACGGACTTCACACTAACTGCCCTCAAGGCACACTTACAAAGAAACAGGGGTATCATGTACCCAACCTACTGGGCCTTAGTGTGCAAAAACTAGGTTAATATAAATGGCCCAAAACAAAAGGATGGAGGCGTGAATTTGCACTCCTAAATCTACATTTTAAAACCTAAGTGGCTCTAGGCCGATACACAGGGGCTAATCCCAAGCTAGGGAGGTGACTCGTATGAGAAAACTTTAATACATTAAGGAAGAGAAGAAACGGTTATGAAAACGTAGTCACCTCAATTTCAAAATGAAGGGGAGATCGAGAGGGTAAAGCACTCTCTATCCCCGCTTTACAGTAAAAGAGATTACATAGACTGAAACGGAATTTACATTTTAAAGAGATGGGTTACATATTAAAGGTTTCGAACCCTCCCCGATATTTAGACTGCTGAGCTAGCAAAAAATAAAGATGTTAAAAGGCCATTACCTTGTTGAAGAACTGCTGTCTGAAGAACGAGGCGCTTCCCGCCCCCTGCTACATATTCACACACTGAGTAAGATGTTATACGAGTGGCGTGGAGACAAGAAAATCAGCAGTTTTTATACCCTCGCGGAAAATTCGAGACCTTTCAGGGGTAATTCAGACCTGCCCTCTTAACTTTATTGGATAGCTTAGAGCTACATATACATATCGAAGAAGACATACATGATTGGCTGAGAATTAATTAAAGAAATTCGGGATTGGCTAAGTTCAAACCTGGCGGAAGGAAGGATTAATATTGCCAACCCATAAATAAAAGAACAAAATTTAGTAAAGACAACAACTTTTGAATACAAAATTTCTTCAAGAAGGTTCATTCCTTTGCACCAGAGTGCATGATCATAGTTTTTTTGTAGAGACATCTGGTAGAGAACGTCCACACTTCTTGATCAATGACAAACAAAAACACATCAAAATTCACACAGAGCCATCTTCTGAGAAACTGTTGAGTTAATACAGTTTTTAAAGTTCAGGCTTTCTCCTGTAGAGGAGTTTCAATTGGCGCAATATTTGAACTAGCGGCGTGGAGGTGTATCACCCGGTACAATTATTATTATTATTATTTAATCTTCAAAGATGAGTTCACGAAATGTAATTGACAGTAAGTTAAGGAAACTGATTCCATATCACAGATGACAAGGGATAAAAAGGAAAATGTTTATGGATTACTATGATATACTCCACTCTTATTTGTTCTTCTTCTTCCTGCCATTCTTCCAATATTATGTGGGGTCTGCCTTCTTGCATTTCGCCGTGCATTTTCCTCTGTCTTCATCGTCGGCAGGATGAAAACATGCAGTTCTCATGTCCTCCATCAGGCAGCCCATTCACCGCTTTTCAGGTCGGCCGCGAGGCTGTTGTGCATCTGGGCTCGTTTCGCAGTAGATTCTGCGTCAGCTCTGCCTACGTGAACCATACCACCTCAGTCTTGCCTCTCTCATTTTGTCGGTAATCGGTACAACTCTAAGAGTGTTTCTGACCTCTTTGTTCTTAGTGTGGTCTAGTCGCGTGATTCCCAGCGTCCATCTAAGCATACACATTTCCGTAACGTGTAGATATGCTCGAATCTCTTTGTCGCAGGCCAATATTCCACCTCGTACAGTATCACTGGGCGGACGACTGTAGGGTAGATCTTCGATTTGAAACATAGCAGGAGCTTGTGGTCACAAAGGAAGCCGGTTACCAGAATTCACATGTCTTCGGTAGTGGGATGTCATCAACCAGTATTTTGTCATTTGCCTGGGTGTCGCACTCCAGGTATTCTGTTTTTGTAGGGTTTAGCCGAAAAATGTTTCCAGCCTTGTTTTTCACTGGGTAACCAATTAAATAAAGTCTGTTTCGTGAGTATTTAGCCAACATAACATTATCTTTATAGAGAAGGGTCCATGGGTGAGGTGTTTTCATGTCCGCGGTTACGGTGTCCATGCACAGGACGAATAGGAGTGGTGACAAGGCGGATGCATGTCAAACGGTGCTGCAACTCCAGATGCACAGTGGACATAGCTTGTTGAGGTGTGGTAATGCAGCTGAACCCAAGGGACATATTCATCTGGGATACAATAACTACAGACGAATACCAGATGAGTATGTGAGGGGCCCGATCAAATGCCCTCCTGAAATCTAGAAAGGCCATATGGACCATTCTTCTCCCATCTCTGTGCCAGCAACCGAATAGCGCAGATAGCATCTGTTCCACGACCTCTAACGAAGCCACTCACGTTTGATGAGACAATAATGATGCTTCATAGTCGTGCGTCAATCACCCGCTCAAAGATTTTCATGAAGTGGCAGAGGAGACGAATTGGGCGGTAGTTTGCGCAGATAGTAACATCATCCTTGCCTTTCCAGACCGGAGCGGTGGTACTGTACTAGTCTTCCAGATGGATGGCAGCACATTTTTTTCAATTCATTCGTTGAAGAATTGCGCTAGAAACTCTGTACCACAGTGCTTAATATCCTTCCAGACTTGAATAGGGGTGCCATCAAGTCCAGTTACTTTGCTGTTTTTCATTGCGCGGATGGCAGCTGCAACCTCGGCCAGCTAGATAGGCGGTGGTGCTTCCTGCAGTGGATTGGCTATGGGAATAGGAGGATGTGTAAACTTCTCACTACGAATGGTGTGAATGCGCTCACTGCAGCGTCAAATTATATCCACTGGGTTTCGAATGAGCTACCCATGTTCAGCACTGATGTAGATGACGTGTACAATATCTTCAGTGACACGACGACGAGATATATCAGGCCTGTAGATAGCATTGGCTCCTCCGGGTTGACCTAATCGCTCAAAGAGTTCGCTAAAGTAACTGTCCTTGGCGGTTACTACTCTTCGTTTGGCGACTGATTTGACCTCCCTATAGAGGATCGGATCGGTCTGAGTTCTTGATCAAAGTCACTCCCTGTAGGCGCTCTTCTTGAACTTCACTGCGGACTTGATCTCGTCATTTCACTACCAGACCTGTTTGCCCACGAAACGTTTTCCGTGTTTCGTCACTACTCCTATTCCTTTCGCACTCGATCCAATTCATGCAGCGATCTCATCCCACGTGTCCTCCACTAGGCGGCCAGTAATCAGGGGGGATAGATGATGTCGATTAACTCTGTTGCTCTGGTATGAAGCTTCCACCGCTTGTTGAGTTCTATGGTGGTGAGAGGTCGGACAGGTGGGCTGAGGTGAACCTGAAAGTTAAGAACCAGGAGTCTATGCTGAATAGCGATGTTGTTTGATATTATCAACACTCTTGAACGAAAATAACTACATGGAGTGTCTTCAATTGTCCGTGCCCTCGTCCAGGCAAAGAGATTGAACAATACATTTATTTCCGTGATTTGCGAAACAAATTGACTTCGGCGTCTTCACGTAGCTCCAAAATACGACGTGCCATTTCTTGACAAGAAAGTGATCTTGCACTTAACTTATATGTATCAGCAAGAGCTATGGAAATATTTACGACTGCTGATATAGTGATAAATATTTTCTTGCTATTTTTCTGATTTATAAAAATGTCAGGAATGACATTCTCTTTATTTTGTTAGTGGTTTAACATCGCATTAACATATAGAAGGTTTTTGGCGACGCAAGGAAGGGAAATGGCTAGGACTGGGAAGGAAACGGCCGTGGCCTTCACGACGACACTAAAATGGCAACATTGGATGAACGGTTAGGAATTTATAAGCCGTCAAATTCAGGACTCGAAACTTCCATTCCTTGTTTTTGACCGAGCGACGAAATGTACGAATTTCAAGAATATTTGGAAAAAACATCGAAATGAATTCCCATGTAATTTATTTCGATGCGTAGATTCCGAAAACGACATCGGTTTTGTGATATGATGTCCACGGGGATAACAGGGAAAAACCCCGTAAGAATTGTTTTCGATTTTCCGCCACACATATAGAAGCATATTTATCTCTCGAAAGGGTACAGCCACAACGTCAACCTCATTTTGGTAAAGAGATCGGATTCTGGCAAGTGTCCGAAAAGAGGTGAAAAACAAAAGGAAAGTACTTCGAGGAGGAGGATTTTTTTCCTGTACTTATATTCGTTTCTAACCCATTTTTTTAAATACATCAGAACCTAAATTCGTTAAACTGGAATGAACTCGCTCTCGCTTGATAAGTTACCTTATCCAGAGACAGTTTTTCACTTTCTCGTATATTAAGGGGCCTTTAGAACAGAATATATACGATTGGGAAGGAACTCAGTTTAAGGCGAACATATGGACTGATTTTTGTCTTAGGTCATGTGAGGCGAAAGGAGGAAGAGCAGAACACAGAAAATAAGCTAAACAGACGGATATTTGAGAGACGGTGATTAAATTCCGTTTTAAGGAATAATAATAGACTGAGCGACTGGCTGCGTGGTTTGGGGCAATTAGCTTTCAGCTTGCATTCGGGATATATGAGTTCGAATCCCACTATCGGCAGCCCTGAAGAGGGTTTTCCGTGGTTTCCCATACTCACATGGGGCGGTACCTTAATTAAGGCCATAGCCGCTTCCTTCCCGCTCCTAACCCTTTCCTTTCCTATCGTCGCCAAAGACGTATGTATGTCGGTGCGACGTAAATCAAATTCTAAACAATAATAACAATAATAATAATAATATATCACTATAGACGCCGCGCGGGTATGTGTAGATAACGATGCACTTGAATTGAGTCTTAAAATCCTGAGTCTAGCTCACTGCCCAGCCACTGAATGCCTTTAAAGAAAGTGATCTACTGCCCTTCTGTCCTTAGAGAGAGAAAGAGTGGGAGAACGATAAAGAGAGAGAGTGTGTGTAAAATCTACACTATAACACGATGTATAATCTCTGGTGTGACATGTGGAAATGATTGCAGTAGTAATTGTGCGAGTCAGTATTAGAACGGCTGTCCCAAAATAAAAAATTAGTACTAATCTGGCATTCCTGGAGTGAATGTAGAAACCACCACTGACAAACCTCACTTTCGACATTCTGACAGCACAAGGATTCCAATAATTGTGTTTCTGAAACGATACTGTTTCTGAGTACTAAGATGGAGTGATTTTAACCATGTGGCTATGAACCTAAGTTACCGCTAGAAAACAGAATGATGATCACCAAAATGCTGGATGTTGTATAATCCAAATTACAGAAAACTTCTGTGAGAAGAAAATGTGCTTCAAACACAGAACTATAAAATTTCAAAACCGTGCCAACTATTCAGATCATCTTACAAGGCCGCTGTGCAGACTTCGCACAACATCTTGTCTTGAACATGCACTCGGCGTTCTTACTATATAAAGGCAAAGACGGACAAATATATATTCACCTCCCTACAGCATCGTTCAACATTCTCTTTGAGAGTGAAGCTTTCCAGACGACAGACATCCAACACTTTGCAAGGAAGTTGGTAATATCATCACTGCTTGTTTGTGAAATTGCCTGTAAACTTAAAGCGACATGATCTCTCCTCCTCTGCCGTAAGAAAGTGGAGCTTCTGAGAATGAAATTAAGAAAATGTTAAATTAGTACTGTAGGTAATTAATGCAGTGGTTGGCTCACGTGCAGCCAAGAGAGATTAATATCTCCTCTCCTGGGAACAAACCACATGTTCACTGCGACGAACTCCTTTCTAGTGTTTATTTTATCAACTGCTTCAAAATTTGGCCACATTACGTACAGTGCAGTACTGTTGCAGAATCCTCCAATCGGATCTAGTGTCTGGAAATCTCTATGAACGTTTTGCTTTCTCCTACTTCCTATTTGATATTTCTACCTGTGTAAAAAATGAAATGACGTCTGTCTGTCTATCTTCCTTCCGAAACGACATCGCGTCTAAGCCACTGGGCAGAATTTCATGTAATTTTTCACAAATATTCTTGGAGAAATGTTACTATACTCATTTCGAAATATTGACATTAAATACATTATTTGCGAAATTATTTGCAAACAATCGCGCAGTAGTGTAAGGTGAAATGGTGTCTACTTATTTCTGGCTCAGTCACTCCTAAACTACTGAGTCACTTCAAACTGAAATTTGGTGTAGATGTCTCTCTGGTAAAACCAAACCAAACCCCATGGCGCAAGAGCCCCGAAGGGCCATGGACTACTAAGCGACTGCTGCTCAGCCCGCAGGCCTACAGATTACGAGGCGTCATGTGGTCAGCACGGTGAATCCTCTGCACCGTGATTCTTGGCTCCCTAGAACGGGATATATCTCAGATATTTAGTTCAAATAAAATCCTATTCTGATTTTTCAACATTTACCCTTTCCAAGATAGCATATATAAATACGGATCTATTTACTGATGTTGTACATGTTTTCATAATAATAATAATAATAATAATAATAATAATAATAATAATAATAATAATAATAATAATAATAATAATAATGTTATTGGCTTTACGCCCCACTAAATATTTTCACGGTATTCTCAGATACCGAGGGCCGGAACTAGGTCCCACAGGAGGGTATTTACGTTTCAGTAAATCTACCCACACGAGGCTGACGTTTTTGAACACCTTCAAATACCACCTGACTGAGCCAGAATCGAACCTGCCAAGCTGGGGTCAGAAGGCCAGCGCCTCAACCGTCTGAGCCACTCAGCCCGGCTTGCGGATATTTTATAAGTTAAAAACCAACACAATAGGCCTAACACAAAATAAGGCGTAGCATGTGTACTTAAAATTCAATTTTCTACAAAAAAATGTAGGTCATAAATATTTTCTTTGTAACATGAATGATTCTTCAGGAAATTACATTTTTGCGTGATAAAGCACGCGTTACACAGAACCTGCTCGCCAACTGCTGATCGGTTGGTGTTTGACCGACCAGAATGTGCAAAGAGATCGATAAAACCAATGTCCTTTGGAAAGTAAATCACAGAGCTGTTAACTAAACTAATTTCATCACCAGTGACTTAAAACTGGCAATTTACGCGTGGATGACTGGTTCAAACAGAAATCAGCGACATCGCCAACTATCGGCCCGTCAAGGACGGGTATGTTATATAGGCTTACCCTATATATGCAGTAACACTGCCTGCTGTCATTTCTTGATGGATACAGTACTTTTGCATCCATCTCTTGGCACAGGCCAGAGCAAAGTGTAGCTTCCACTTCCCAGTCAACAACCATGGCTGTGACCATATGGAAGTCGCTGGGGTATAGGTAGTGCTGAGTAATGACATTCAGAGCATGACTAGTGCATCTGAGTGTTATGAAAGGTGCTGCTCATAGGGTCAGTCGTGCTGCAATAGTACTTTCTGACCCAGTGAGGAAAGCAATGGCAAACTACCTTACTCCTCATCTTGCTTAGTACGCCTCATTTTGGTGCTGTCATTGGTTTTTGGGGTTTCCTTATAACTGCATAACCTTTGGTGGTGCTATTTGAGGATCCAGCCAGCCTCTGGGCTGATGACCTAACAGACAGACATGCAGTAACATAAGCAGATGCCCTGGAATCTTGTATAATGCAAGTATCCTCAGAAAATATCCGACTTGTGTACTTTTGAAATAGTTCAGACGAAAGAGCCCAAGGTTCAATCCAGACTCAGTTCGGAGAGACAAATTCCGTCATCGCGGCGTCTCCGAAAATCATAAGAGTAGTTGATGGGAAGTAAACCAATAATAATAATAATAATAATAATAATAATAATAATAATAATAATAATAATAATGTTTTACCAACGTCCGCCTCTGTGTTGTAGTGGTTAGCGTGATTAGTTGCCACCCCCGGAGGTCCGGGTTCGATTCCCGGCTCTGCCACGAAATTTGAAAAGTCGTGCGAGGGCTGGAACGGGGTCCACTCAGCCTCGTGAGGTCAACTGAGTAGAGGAGGGTTCGATTCCCACCTCAGCCATCCTCGAAGTGGTTTTCCGTGGTTCCCCACATGTCCTCCAGGCAAATGCTGGGATGGTACCTAACTTAAGGCCACGGCCGCTTCCTTCCCCGTTCCTTGCGCATCCCTTCCAATCTTCCCATCCCCCACAAGGCCCCTGTTCAGCATAGCAGGACGGGTATGTTATATAGGCTTACCCTGGACGAGGTACTGGTCCTCTTCTCCAGTTGTATCCTCCGACCAAATTCTGAAACTCCAGGACACTGTCCTTGAGGTGGTAGATGTGGGATCCCTCGCTGAGTCCGAGGGAAAAACCAACCCTGGAGGGTAAACAGATTAAAAAAGGAAGACAGAATTTATATCAGCTGAAACTCTGTTTTAATTTTCTCTGTTCAGTAAGCGTAGCTAGGGAGCGTGCACGGTAATAGTAACAGAGCGCTCTGGCAGAGTTCCGAGAATTAATACGTAGTACGTTTACATGGGGATTGAAATCGATTTGAGTATACCTACCGTATTGAATACGATCCCCGTTTACATGTAGTATTTGAGTATCGCATTGAATCCGCCAGTCAATATCGACGTATGCAGACGATGCAGAATTGTAGCAAAATCGACATCACCTCTTAGAATTTAAAAACGCGAAATGAAGTAGAAGCCCAGGAGATAACTTTCAGTTATGAAAGTATGTGTGGTATTCCAAATGTAACTGGTGCAGCAGATAGAACGCACATTCCAATTTTACCCCCAACAGAAGGTTATCATGATTTACTTAATCGCCAGGGCTGGCCGTCTTATAATATGATTGTAGTTGCTGATCATTTATACAGGTAAATACATTTACTGGCTTATTATATTTGTTATTTCGACAGAACTTTAATGATGATTTTGTCAGAACAAACATGGAGTGTGTGTGCAGTCGTTTTCAATACGATCTCAGTACGATCCGCGTTTACATGGAACTCAATTCGAACTGAGTACGATACGATCCCAAATTTTACCGTATCGATCTTGAGACTGAATCCGAACTGAGTCCCCGTTTACATGGCGTTTTCAATACGGGAAGTGTACTCAGATCGATCTGAATCATGCATGTAAACGTACTAACGGTGAGAGTGCGTACCGCTGAAGTGAAGACACGCATCATAGTTACGGCAAAAAATATCATTGCACGTTGTCAAAATATGAAGTAGTGCTATAGAAGTTGTAGTACAATATGGGTTCGAGTACATACACTTCCAAAATAGTCGCAGGTCAACAGTGAATAAAGCGCAGAAACTAGTTGACAGTGGCCATGTGTTACAAGTTGAAGAAAGACGAACTGTTTCCAGTTGTACACTTACTGGCTTCGTCATAAGACATACAAGTGTTAGCAAAAGCTCGTACAAGGATACAACTGAGGTAATTACGTTAGCTCATTGTTAAACATACAGTATTATATATTTTACATTTTAATTTTATAAGATTCAGTGAAGTCTGTAATACTTCGAATTTCTATTACAGCTTGACAATCAACGAAACTGTGTTGAATCAAACTGTGACGGTGTGGTTGGTGCCGGAGGGCGCTGTAAACACGTATGTGCCATTATACAGTACTGCAATTCTGATTCGGGATTTAGTAAGAAAAATTTGCCTCAAGAATGGGGGAAACCAAATTTGAAAAGAGCTGGTAAATATTACCGCTGTTAATTATGTAATAAATTTAAGTGCTCACAATATGATTAATACAGTGTAGATTTTATATCTTCTAGGATCCGTAAAAATATGCGAAAGGGAAGAAGGCTTCCCAAGAAGAGGGCGAGAACTGACAAGGGTGCTGTTATTACCATCCATGAACTAGGAAAAGCAGATCTAGGTAATTCGCCTTGGACTGATATGATTAGAACGGAGCTGAAAACAGAGTCTGAATCGGTAGGTAAAAGTTTGTTTGAAGAGTTGTGCAATAATAGCGTCAGTATTGCCATAAGAACAAATTTGCTAAGCCAGAAAACACAATTAGAAGTGCGTTTCTTGACTACTCCGAGAGCAGTAAAAATTATTCGCGCAGCAGTAGTCCGATGTACACCAAATATGACTGCGAAGGCATCAAAGGTTATACCTAATTTCATTTTCATTAAAAAGAGTAAACAAACATCGTTATTACTTATATTTATAGACACTTTACAAACAAAGAAAGAAAGTAAAAATTGAATGTTTTAAATGAAACACTTGTTAAATCCTTTTTTTTATGCTCTGGTATTCTCGACCTCCTCTGTATATGTCCAGGGGAGTGTTGGGACCACAACTTTTATCCACCTTCTCCGAAATACTTGGAGTTAGGCCTACTGTGCTTGGGAAGCACTGTGTGCCTACATCATTCCCACTAAAAACACAAGTGAATTCGAAAGTCGTTGCTTCAATCTGAAATGCTACTTGCACCGACTTATGTAGTTTTTCACACTCATCTTTCACAATAAATTCATGAGTTTCCTGATTAGAAGACGTATGTAAGGTAAATCCGGGAGAGATGCCGCTCCGGTAGAGATGCCGCATACACTGTAGCTAAAGGTTCCCTTCGTTACAGCTAGATGGCAATATGTGTGGTTTTTCAGTTTCTAAGGAAGAACTACTGTCTGCAAGTGTGACGAAATTTGCTCGTATATTACGCCAATTATAGCCGATATCTTGAGGCGAGTACATGTTTCCTCCTGACAAAGTTTTTCCGTGTGTTAATTTATTGTGTAATAAGTTGGTTTCAAATGCTTAAATCAGACGTTTTTAGTACAGTAGAAGTCAGAAGCAAAACTTTAGTTGGCAGTAAGCTCATTTTGGGCCATGATAGCCTTGAGGTATGACAACAGGAGGGTGCGGCGTCTCTACCTGATAGTTGGGAGCGTTGCCGCACAACAATCCAGCTGAGATGCCTCATTGCTATCAGATTCTACAAGCGATCTGGAAACATTCAATACTATTCAGAGTGTACCGGTATTTTATTCGAATATTTTATCGTCTCACGATTTTTAATATACATAATCTATTTGATTGCTATCATTGGTAACATTATTTTATTATATAAAATTATATTATTTTCAGAAATAAAAATTTGCGACATGCCTGCTCAGTATAAAAGTAAGGGCACTGTTAAAAGACCTCAATGGACAGAGGAAAATTTAAGAGAGGCTGTCAAAAGACAAAACCAAAGGAAATGCTGATCAGGGAGGCAGAATGTTACTATAGAATTCCGGAACGAACACTGAAACTTAGAATATAGTCAGGAAATCTGGAAAAAGGCTCTCTGGGTCCTGCAGGTATAGCTACTTCAATAATCACCGAAGTCAAAATTATATTTTAAAAAAGGATGACTGTATCCAGTGTTTGAGTTACAATTAGTGGCTGCATGAATCTTGCTCTACATAAAACGACTGTTGCAGGAAAATTGCTAGAGGACAAAGTTTTAAGAAACAATCTGTAAAAACTTGTAAGAGGATAAACATCAGTTTTTGATTCGAGAATCCTGCCTTAGACAAGTTTGCAAATTACTGTGTCAGGACAGAATTATATTCATTATGATTTTGATGTTTCCTTTATATAAAACGCCGGCCCCGTGTGTAGGGGTAGCGTGCCTGCCTCTCGCCCGGAGGCCCTGGGTTCGATTCCCGGCCAGATCAGGGATTTTTCTCTCGACATGAGGGCTGGATCGAGGTCCACTCAGCCTACGTGATTAGAATTGAGGAGCTATCTGACGGTGAGATGGCAGCCCCGGTCTCGAAAGCCAAGAATAACGGCCGAGAGGATGCGTTGTGCTGACCACACGACCCCTCGTAATCTGCAGTCCTTCGGGCTGAGCAGCGGTCGCTGGACAGGCCAGAGCCCTTTAAAGGGCGTTAAGTGCCGTGGGGTTTTTAATAACACAGTGAATAATCCATTTCACATGCACATTCATAATAAATCGAAATTAAAATATGATTAATTTAATGTTGTAAATTATCAGATAGATTCTTTTACCATTGAATGATTATATTATATGAATATAATTGTTTTGTAGTTCGTTCTAATGTTCGGTTATATTTATGTTGAAGAAACTGGCTTAAATTTGATTTTGTCATTAATTATTTTACTTGCGGCATCTCTCCCGAGCAAAGTCGGCACCTATACCGGGTTCCCGGGAGAGACGCCGCTGATGCAGCAATTCCTTTGTTCTCTCCTTTCTCCCATTTACTTTCAATTACCAATATTTTGTTCATCTCTGAACAAATATACATGTTTACAAATTATACTCGATGAATTTGCAACAATTTTTAAAGTAAATATACCGAGATATAACAAAAGACATAAAAAGTGCGGCAACTCTACCGGAATTACCTTATATTTGAGCAATTCATTCGTTTACTCGCTCTTTCAAACCGGGATACATCACATTCTCTTTTCGGTTTCTTCTTATACCTCTCATGAAACACAGATGGTATATATGATGGATGATTTTCAGTATTACTTGGCTTTTCTCCAACAAAATGTTCACTGCAAACGACGGAGCATTTGGTGGGTTCCCATGGAGTTCCATCTGAACTGAAATGCAGGAAAACATTTATTATTATTATTATTATTATTATTATTATTATTATTATTATTATTATTATTATTATTATTATTAATGTTCGGCGTAGTCAAGACACGTGCATATCGAAAGACATCAATGTAAACATACGAACCTGCTGCAATGCATACTTGAAATGAAATGTACTATTTCAAAGTGTACTTAAATGAACGTGTCCTTGAATTGGCATACCTGGTATGTTTGAATTGTGTGATATGAAATGTGTGATTTACGTCACAAATGAAATAAGATACCGTACTTACTTTATTCTCCCCACAGCCGAAATCCACTTCCTGCGTCTGTCCGATTCCCATGGACGACCAGGAAATGTGTGAAATGTAATTCCATGCGTGTTTTTTTGTGTGTTGTGGCAGTTTACTGCACAACAGTTTCTATTTGATTTAGGCATTTTGATACACTACTACTACAATTTCACACCCACAGTTACACAGTCTGGACTGACCGCTCAAGACAAGATCACCTAAACGTTACCGATTTCTTCCGCTAGAGGCGTGCATGCTCCCTATTCGTTGGATACTCCCAGTAAAAACATTTTGGATGATTGAGATATTAATGATAAGCATGAATATTTTTACTTCTATACGTTGTGAGTTATGTGAGATAGAAGTATAAGGTGATCAATTCTATTTGGCAATCCTATTACCTCGAGTATCAATAATTTTAATTTCAACGAGCAACTGGCTGCGGGGTTTGGGTTTTATAGATATCAGCTTGCATTCGGAAGATAGTGTGTTCAGGCCCTAATATTCACAGCCCTGAAGGTGGATTTCCGTGGTTTCTCATTTTGACACCAGGCAAATGCCAAGATTTTACCTTAATTCAGGCCACGGCCGCTTCCTTCCCACTCCTAACACTTTCCCATCCCATCGTCGCCATAAGACCTATATGTGTCGGTGCGACGTTAAGTAAATTGGAAAAAAATTGCAGGAGAGAAGTCTAAAACAACAAAATGGAAGCCATTCCAGAGTGGGATTTAGCCCGTGCTCCCCATGCATGTCTGACGTTGAGAAATTATTTGCACATGAACATTTGTTGGTCATGGAACATCTTGATAAATGAACTGATATTCTACTGCAGCACTTAGGAGAACGTAACACATAGACAAGTGCAAGCAAGGAAGGCCTTTTTGAACAAAATAAATTTGCTCACTTCAAACGATGAATGCATTTCTGTAAGGTATTTGTTAGCGGCGTTGAATTGTATGGAAATGAAACTTGGATAATAACATCAGAAAGAAGGAGAAAAGGAGCTTTTGAAATGTGATATTGCAGAAGACTCAAGGTGAGATGAGTGGGGGGATCACGAGACACTGAATCGATTTGATGAGAGGAGGAAAAATTTGACGAAATCGGACTAGAAGAAGGGATAGAATGATAGAGCACATCTTGAGACACCTAAACTTAGATTTTTTTAGGGAATAGTAGGTATATTATTGGTAGGGGTAGACCAAAAGACGAATATGACAACCAAATTAGGGTGGATTTAGAATACAGTGGAGCCTCCGTGGCTCAGATGGCAGCGCACCGGCCTCTCACGACTGGGTTCCGTGGTTCAAATCCCGATCACTTCATGTGAGATTTGTGCTGAACAAAACGGAGGCGGGACAGATTTTTCTCCGGGTACACCGGTTTTTCCTGTCATCTTTCATTCCAGCAACACTCTCCAACAAAATTTCACTCCATCTGTCACTCATTAATCATTGCCCCAAAGGTGTGCGACAGGCTTCGGCAGCCGGCACAATTCCCATCCTCGCCGCTAGATGGGGGCTTCATTCATTCCATTCCTGACCCGGTAGAATGACTGGAAACAGGCTGTGGATTTTCATGCTTCATTAGCGTACAGTAGTTGCACAGAATAGCGTAGCTTAGAAGGCTGCATCAAATCGACCTATGGACTGATGACCTAACAAACTGCTACTGGTGTTCGTAGAGGTGCTAAAATTGTCTTCTCAAAGGATATAATCACGGCCCATTAAACTTAGTGATGAGGATATCTTACCTAGTCATGATTAACAAATCAGTCAATAATAATAATAATAATATGTCCGCCTCTGTGGTGTAGTGGTTAGCGTGATTAGCTGCCACCCCCGGAGGTCCGGGTTCGATTCCCGGCTCTGCCACGAAATTTGAAAAGTGATACGAGGGTTGGAACGGGGTCCACTCAGTCTCGGGAGGTCAACTGAGTAGAGGAGGGTTCGATTCTCTCCTCAGCCATCCTGGAAGTGGTTTTCCGTGGTTTCCCACTTCTCCTCCAGGCAAATGCCGGGATGGTACCTAACTTAAGGCCACGGCCGCTTCCTTCCCTCTTCCTTGCCTATCCCATCCAATCTTCCCATCCCTCCACAAGGGCCCTGTTCAGCATAGCAGGTGAGGCCGCCTGAGCGAGGTACTGGTCATTCTCCCCAGTTGTATCCCCGACCCAAAGTCTGAAGCTCCAGAACACTGCCCTTGAGGCGGTAGAGGTGGGATCCCTCGCTGAGTCCGAGGGAAAAACCGAACCTGGAGGATAAACAGATTAAGAAGGAGAAGAAGAAGAAGAAGAATCGTATGGCCTACCGTGTGTAGACATTTCGATTTGACGCCATCTGGCTGTCTGCTCGTCAATTTCGACGTTCCGTTTTACTCTGGGCCCACTAGATAGCAGACCAAGCTAACCGAAATTCTCTTGGGCGTCTATGGCTGAGATTTAATGAATTTTGTCGGGTAAACACCAAATGTGCCACCAGAGATCTTTTACATGCCGACATCATACGACATGGAGTGTCGAATGGACTTTTTTCCGCCCTTCAAAAATCAGACTACCTCTGCCGGGTTTGAACCCTATATCTTGGGATCCGGAGGCCGACACTCTACCACTGATCCACAGAGGCAGCTATCAGTCAATTAATTACTTAATTAATGAATAATAAATTTATCAGTATTGTAAGTAAGCAAGCAAGCACGTTTGTATTTTTATGTGACTGTCTTGATCTTAGCCGTATGAGCTTGAGTTTAACGTGAAATTCGAACTTGCTTGCATTAGTCCGGTTTTGAATCACGGCCATGGCTAGCAACTATACCACTTAGCTATCACGCCCCCCTCCAAATTCTACCCTGCCCTGATCTACAGTGACCGTGTCGAACCTTTGATAAGTTGTCATTTCTTCATATAATTACTTTGTTCCGCTAACACGTAGCACTACAAGATGTATATTGGGGATCCGAGATGTAGCCTACACTGAGGTTTTATATTCGAGATCGCATCCATAAAAGCATTATGTGTAAGTTCCTTGGAGTCGAATAAGTGGCTTATTGTCATAACACCCAGAATAAAACTTGTCAGTGCTCCTCTACCTGCTCATGTATTACCTGGAAAATATAATTTGGAGGAATATATTTCTTACATACATACATTATCATTATAGACTGTTATGCCTTTCAGCGTTCAGTCTGCAAGCCTCTGTGAATTTACTAAACGTCGCCACAATCCTCGATTTGCAACTAGTATGATCTTTAAATCGTTAGAAACCGAGTCTAACCATCGTCGTCTTGGTCTACCTCTACTTCTCTTACCCTCCATAGCAGAGTCCATTATTCTCCTAGGTAACCTATCCTCCTCCATTCGCCTCACATGACCCCACCACCGAAGCCGGTTTATGCGTACAGCTTCATCCATCGAGTTCATTCCTAAATTAGCCTTTATTTCCTCATTCCGAATACCCTCCTGCCATTGTTCCCACCTGTTTGTACCAGCAATCATTCTTGCTACTTTCATGTCTGTTACTTCTAACTTATGAATAAGATATCCTGAGTCCACGCAGCTTTCGCTCCCGTAAAGCAAAGTTGGTCTGAAAACAGACCGATGTAAAGATAGTTTCGTCTGGGAGCTGACTTCCTTCTTACAGAATACAGTCGATCGCAACTGCGAGCTCACTGCATTAGCTTTACGGCACCTTGATTCAATCTCACTTACTATATTACCATCCTGGGAGAACACACAACCTAAATACTTGAAATTATCGACCTGTTCTAGCTTTGTATCACCAATCTGACATTCAATTCTGTTGAATTTCTTACCTACTAACATCAATTTAGTCTTCGAGAGGCTAATTTTCATACCGTACTCATTGCACCTATTTTCAAGTTCCACGATATTAGACTGTAGGCTTTCGGCACAATCTGCCATTAAGACCAAGTCGTCAACATAGGCCAGACTGCTTACTACATTTCCATCTAATTGAATCCCTCCCTGCCATTTTATACCTTTCAGCAGATGATCTATGTAAACTCCGAACAGCAAAGGTGAAAGATTACAGCCTTGTCTAACCCCTGTAAGTACCCTGAACCAAGAACTCATTCTGCCATCAATTCTCACTGAAGCCCAATTGTCAACATAAATGCCTTTGATTGCTTTTAATAATCTGCCTTTAATTCCATAGTCCCCCAGTATGGCGAACATCTTTTCCCTCGGTACCCTGCCATATGCTTTCTCTAGATCTACGAAACATAAACACAACTGCATATTCCTCTCGTAGCATTTTTCATTTACCTGGTGCATACTGAAAATCTGATCCTGACAGCCTCTCTGTGGTCTGAAACCACACTGTTTTTCATCCAACTTCCTTTCAACGACTGATCGCACCCTCCCTTCCAAGATGCCAGTGAATACTTTGCCTGATATACTAATCAGTGAGATACCTCGATAGTTGTTGCAATCCTTCCTGTTCCCTTGCTTATAGATAAGGGCAATTACTGCTTTTGCCCAATCTGAAGGTACCTTACCAACACTCCACGCTAATTTTACTACTCTATGAAGCCATTTCATCCCTGCCTTCCCACTATACTTCACCATTTCAGGTCTAATTTCATCTATTCCTGCTGCCTTATGACAATGGAGTTTATTTACCATCTTTTCCACTTCTTCAAGCATAATTTCACCAACATCATTTTCCTCCTCCCCTTGAGCTTCGCTGTTCACAACACCACCAGGATGATTTCCTTTTACATTGAGAAGATGTTCAAAATATTCCCTCTACCTCTCCAGTGATTCCCTGGGATCTATTATGAGTTCACCTGAATTACTCAAAACACTGTTCATTTCCTTTTTCCCTCCCTTCCTAAGATTCTTTATTACTGTCCAGAAAGGTTTCCCTGCTGCTTGACCTAGCCTTTCCAGGTTGTTACCAAAATCTTCCCATGACTTCTTTTTGGATTCAACAACTATTTGTTTCGCTCTGTTTCTTTCATCTACATACAACTCCCTATCTGCCTCGGCCCTTGTTTGGAGCCATTTCTTATAAGCCTTCTTTTCACGTTTACAAGCTGCTCTCACTTCATCATTTCACCAAGATGTTCGCCTTTTCCCATCTTTACACACAGTTGTTCCAAGGCATTCCCTGGCTGTTTCTACTACAGCATCCCTGTATGCCACCCATTCACTTTCTATATCCTGAACCTGCTTAATGTCTACTGTTCGAAACTTCTCACTAATCATATCCATGTACTTCCGTCTAATTTCCTCGTCCTGGAGATTTTTACCCTCATTCGTTAGCAGACAGATTTCACTTTCTCTACCTTAGGCCTAGAGATACTTAGTTCACTACAGATCAGATAGTGGTCTGTATCATCGAAAAATCCCCGGAAAACTCGTACATTCCTAACAGATTTCCTAAATTCGAAGTCTGTTAAGATATGGTCTATTATGGATCTGGTACCCCTAGCCTCCCATGTGTAGCGGTGAATAGCTTTATGCTTGAAGAATGTACACTGACTGACAGAGCAAATGCAACACCAAGAAGGAGTGGTTCGAAAGGGATGAAAGTTGGGGAAAAAACAGAGACGGCACGGACCAATAATTGATGTTTATTTCAAACCGATATGCAGGTTACACAATGCGCACGGCATCGACTCAGTAGGATGTAGGACCACCGCGAGCGGCGATGCACGCAGAAACACGTCGAGGTACAGAGTCAATAAGAGAGCGGATGGTGTCCTGAGGGATGGTTCTCCATTCTCTGTGAACCATTTGCCACAGTTGGTCGTCCGTGCGAGGCTGGGGCAGAGTTTGCAAACGGCGTCCAATGAGATCCCACACGTGTTCGATTGGTGAGAGATCCGGAGAGTACGCTGGCCACGGAAGCATCTGTACACCTCGTAGCGCCTGTTGGGAGATGCAAGCAGTGTGTGGGCGGGCATTATCCTGCTGAAACAGAGCATTGGGCAGCCCCTGAAGGTACGGGAGTGCCACCGGCCGCAGCACATGCTGCACGTAGCGGTGGGCATTTAACGTGCCTTGAATACGCACTAGAGGTGACGTGGAATCATACGCAATAGCGCCCCAAACCATGATGCCGCGTTGTCTAGCGGTAGGGCGCTCCACAGTCACTGCCGGATTTGACCTTTCTCCACGCCGACGCCACACTCGTCTGCGGTGACTATCACTGACAGAACAGAAGCGTGACTCATCGGAGAACACGACGTTCCGCCATTCCCTCATCCAAGTCGCTCTAGCCTGGCACCATGCCAGGCGTGCACGTCTATGCTGTGGAGTCAATGGTAGTCTTCTGAGCGGACGCCGGGAGCGCAGGCCTCCTTCAACCAATCGACGGGAAATTGTTCTGGTCGATATTGGAACAGCCAGGGTGTCTTGCACATGCTGAAGAATGGCGGTTGACGTGGCGTGCGGGGCTGCCACCGCTTGGCGGTGGATGCGCCGATCCTCGCGTGCTGACGTCACTCGGGCTGCGCCTGGACCCCTCGCACGTGCCACATGTCCCTGCGCCAACCATCTTCGCCACAGGCGCTGCACCGTGGACACATCCCTATGGGTATCGGCTGCGATTTGACGAAGCGACCAACCTGCCCTTCTCAGCCCGATCACCATACCCCTCGTAAAGTCGTCTGTCTGTTGGAAATGCCTCCGTTGACGGCGGCCTGGCATTCTTAGCTATACACGTGTCCTGTAGCACACGACAACACGTTCTACAATGACTGTCGGCTGAGAAATCACGGTACGAAGTGGGCCATTCGCCAACGCCGTGTCCCATTTATCGTTCGCTACGTGCGCAGCACAGCGGCGCATTTCACATCATGAGCATACCTCAGTGACGTCAGTCTACCCTGCAATTGGCATAAAGTTCTGACCACTCCTTCTTGGTGTTGCATTTGCTCTGTCAGTCAGTGTATTCGTAACAGCTAAACCCATACTAGCACAGAAGTCCAGCAAACGCTTCCCATTCCCATTAGCTTCCATATCTTCCCCACATTTACCAATCACCCTTTCGTATCCTTCAGTTCTATTCCCAACTCTCGCATTGAAATCGCCCATTAGCACTATTCTATCCTTGCTGTTTACCCTGACTACGATGTCACTCAATGCTTCATAAAACTTGTCAACTGCATCCTCATCTGCACCCTCACATGGTGAATACACGGACACAATTCTAGTCCTAATTCCTCCAACTGACAAATCTACCCACATCATTCGCTCATTTACGTGCCTAACAGAAACTATGTTCCGTGCAATGGTATTCCTGATATAGAGCCCTACCCCAGACTCTGCCCTTCCCTTTCTAACACCCGTCAAGTATACTTTATAATCTCCTATCTCTTCCTCGTTATCTCCCCTTACCCGAATATCACTTACTCCTAGCACATCCAGATGCATCCTCTTTGCTGACTCAGCCAGTTCTACTTTCTTTCTTCCATAAGCCCCATTAATATTGATAGCTCCCCATCGAATTCCATTTCGTTCGCCGGCAAGTTGTTTCCAAGGAGTCCCTCGCCTGTCAAATGGGAGTGGGACTCCGTTACTCCCATAGGTCCGAGGCTTGCTTAAAATGTTCTGAGCTCGGTCGATTCATGAAGCAGGATGCAGCCCTACTTGCACATAGTCCAAGTGAGGATCTCTCCTCTAACGGGTTATAGACCACCGGTGGATTGTATAGTCCTAGCCGCCTGAGCACAAGGAGAACCAGGACTCAGAATATGTCCGAGATGCCCACTCCCATTCCATAGCAACTGGTATCCCGACTCTCAGGACCACTTACTAGGCCACTGAGCCGTTGCCCATGGTTCACGAACTAGGACGTGACTACAGTAACCCACAAACATGAACCATATATATATTTCTTTCTAACTCAAAATAGTTATTATTGTATAACATTTTCTCACATATAATGTAGATATTTTAGGTATCATGATGTCGAGTCTCTCCCAAAATCCGAAGGAGAATCGTGCGCCGTGGCGTTCACGACGAGGGATTTATCCGAAGACTTACCCCCTGGGGCATGTTCCTGGAACGTTGTGCCATCATGCATCTTGACTTGACTTTATTTTGGACGGGTACCCATTAGTTTACAACTAGGGTTATTAGCCCTAGAGGTTGCCTCAAGATGTTTTCTGGCTTCTGGTCATTTACTAGTCTTCGCTGTAACCCTAGCAAGGGACCAGTTTTTTTCACGGAGGTATTTTATTTCCCTACTACCCTCCGACTCTGCTGGCGTCAGGGCCAGCGAGCTTCCCCAATTCCAATGGGAAGCGCCCGATGGAAGTAACTCGTAAATCCCCACACGGGATTATTATTATTATTATTATTATTATTATTATTATTATTATTATTATTATTATTATTATTATTATTACATGCAATAGTGACTGGGCCGCGACTTTGGAATACACTTCCAGCTGATGTCAGGAACCGTCAGATATGCATAAAATTTAAGACTGCTTGCAAGGGTTTCCTTCTCAATACCGCTGACTGTTTCGTCTGACTGGTGGTGTATGATAGTAGCTTTGTGATTTTACCATTAAAATACGCTGTACACTGTTCATTCCTATAACACATTATTATTATTATTATTATTATTATTATTATTATTATTATTATTCTTTCTTTTCCTGCCGCTTTTTCCCACACCTGTGGGGTCGCACATGTGGATTTGGTCCTGTTTTTACGGTCGGATGCCCTTCCTGACGCCAACCCTCTATGGAGGGATGTAAGCACTATTGCGTGTTTCTGTGGTGGTTGGTAGTGTAGTGTGTTGTCTGAATATGATGAGGAGAGTGTTGGGACGGACATATACACCCAGTCCCCGAGCCAGAAGAATTAATCAGAAGCGATTAAAATCCCCGACCCGGCCGGGAATCGAACCCGTACCCTCTGAACCGAAGGCCAGTACGCTGACCATTCAGCCAACGAGTCGGACATTATTATTATTATTATTATTATTATTATTATTATTATTATTATTATTATTAATGCAATAGCATATTTGTGCATAATATTTAGGTTTAAATTCATGTAAATTGAATTTAAGAAACGTCACTGTTTACTTGTTTTACTGGGGCTGTACCTTAATTAGCGGGCCCCGTGGTGTAGGGGTAGCGTGCCTGCCTCTTACCCGGAGGCCCCGGGTTCGATTTCCGGCCAGGTCAGGGTTTTTACCTGGACCTGAGGGCTGGCTCGAGGTCCACTCAGCCTACGTGATTAGAATTGAGGAGCTATCTGACGGTGAGATAGCGCCCCGGTCTAGAAAGCCAAGAATAACGGCCGAGAGGATTCGTCGTGCTGACCACACGACACCTCGTAATCTACAGGCCTTTGGGCTGAGCAGCGGTCGCTTGGTAGGGCTGTAGTGCCATGGGGTTTGTACCTTAATTAAGGCCACAGCCGCTTCCTTCCCGCTCCTAATCCTATCGTCGCCGTAAGATCTATGTGTGTCGGTACGACGTAAAGCAAATTGTGAAAAATAAATGTACTTGTTTTATTACATATAGGCCTACGTATAGTGTTCTGTTGTGTTTATCATATCGTACCCAACTTGTTTTCATAATGATTTTTCTTAATATCTATAATTTTATGCTTCACGTTTTTCTTTGTTTGGTGCGCATTGATTGCTTTCCTTATTATGTATTTCTGTAAACGAGTTAATACTATATTCCTTTATTATGTTATAATCTTCCTGAGTAAGTGTAAGAGAGGGCCATGAGCCCTAACTTCGCCATGCTTAAGACATAAATAAAATAAATATACTCCATAATCAGGTGCCACTCTAGAAATAATTCATGTGCAAATTTCGTTTCGTCGTTGTCCTGTGAAAACCGCTATGTGATAATATTTTTGAAAAAAAATTCAGAACCGCAGCATAAATATAAAGCGTGATCAAAAAGTTTCCGTTTGAGAGGGTTGCTGCAGTGGAGATGCAACGTAGCGCGACTCCGGTGTGGGTATATGTGCACGGACATGTATGCAAAGGGATTAGTGTGGCAGTCGTGTCGTGCCGAGGTGCGTGCGTTATATGCGGCCACGTGAACTATGGTGACGTTGCTACCAAATGCGTCCAAACAGGACCAACGTGCTGTTATTCTATTCTTGGCTGCGGAGGGTCAAACACCGGTGGACATCCGTCGGAGAATGAAGACTGTGTATGGGGCAGCATGTCTGTCTAAAACCGCGGTTGTTGAATGGTGCACCAAGTTCCGTGCGGGTCGC